>NC_079883.1:19789614-20414614 GCF_029227915.1 Hydractinia symbiolongicarpus
ACCTGGGCCTTGGTTACTTAGTTTAAAGGGAATCATCATTTTCTCCAAAGATATTCTTGCACGATAAAACTGTTTCATCATATCAGCTGTTGAACCAACCTTTTGGAAAATGGGTGCTTAAAATTCTTTCGCGCAGTACACGATATCATCTTCGTAATTTCTTTTTGGTGCCAATAATGTTTTAGGTGCTTCAATAAAAAGATCGTTTTCCATCTGTAATTGGATATTGGCGGCATCGATAAGATCGTTAACTCCCTCAGTTAATTCAACAATTACAGTTTCGGAGCTCTGAATGTTGTAACATTTTTCATTAAGTATTTTAATTTTTACCAAAAGGCTCACTTTTTAGATTTAAAGTTTGAAAATCTTCTCGGCAACTCCTTCAGCATCGGAATTTCTTTATCCACATCACGCGACCTTCCTGTTTCTACCACATCTTTGTCATTTTCTACAGACATATAATTAATGTTGACAAAATCATTACCTTCATCTACTTGTGACGCAAGTAGATGCACTTCTCGGTCTAATGTAACGTAAGGATGTTCGCGAAATAGCGAAGAGACCTCTTCAAAATTTCGCATTCCTTTTGCTATGACTGCAAAAAAATGCTTGCATAAAATTCGATTTTTATGGAAGTACATGCAGGTACATTTACAGTGTCTGTTTGAACTTTCAAAATCCACCTCAAATTCTGAAACCACAGATGAAATAATTGAATTGCTTTTTACAAAGTAATTGGATTCATCCTTTTGACGAACAGAATCGATCATGCTGTCGTCACTTTACCTCTATTCCAAAGCATTTCATCTACAAACCATTCATTCGATCCTTTAAAAAAATTGGAACGTCTGTGCGATACATTTTGTGCCGTACATTCATTTCTACATACTTTGAGTGTAGCTTTGGGTAAAAAACTATCAATCAGCACAGTGAGTAGATCGTTAAGAGAACAGCCTTTTTAAGTTATGAGCTCGTCATATTTGAGATCTTCGTTAATACGTTCAATTCCATTGTTCGTATTTACCATCATCAGATAAACTGGTCTGTATGCAAAAGACCATCTCTTTAGTTCTGAAGCCGTCCCGGGGTCAGAAAAGATACAAGATGCCCTGGGGACGAGGTTGGGCAACCATGTACCTATTGCTTGAAAGAAAAATCATGATTTTGTCAGATTTTATAATTTTTATATTTTATATAATTTTATAATTGCATAACAATTTACCTTGAAACCATCTTTTCAATTTCCCCCTAAAATGTTCCCAATTATTCAAACTATCGATCGCATCTTTAAGTTTGTTTTCAGTAGTCACATTTGCAATTCTCCTGAGATGAGCTTTAACGTCATCGGCGAAGTTTACCACTTGGTTCTCATGTTTATTAACGAACCTAATAACCCAATAACTTGGTAATAAGTATAGGCAGCTTCTTTTCCAGTGGCCCATTTTCTTTTTACAATATATATAAAAAAGATACAGGCGCTGGACACGTGATTGACTCATACTAACTTTACACTTACACAGAATACACGGACTATTTCTCCTACCTACTCCAAGCTTGTTCCCTGTGAAAATGACATAGGAATATCTGTATGTCGGGGAAGACGTCTTGCAAAATTGAGATTTCTGCGTTGTCATAATCAACCATAGCATATTTAGGATTTACAGAAAGATTTAATTCTTTTAAAACGAAGCAGGGATAAAAAAAAATCAGATTAATTGAATTGAAAAGAAAAGAAAAAAGTTAAAAAAAAAAATAAAAATAAAAAAAAAAAAAAAAAAGTACCTTTTATTTTTTTCAAAGCATTGATCGTTGATTACTGCAACGACCTTAACAAAGGCGCAAATTACAACATGCAATGTTTAGCTATTTACTGTGGAAGGATACTAGACTAGTAAAAATCTCACTTAATATGATACATTCGTTTTCACAACCAGAAAAAACAAAGGCAAAGCATATTTTGTTGTTTTGTATGTCGCATCCATCAAAACAAGATGACGTCCGTTTATGGAATAGAGTTTCTGCATTTGTTTGTTTTGATATATAAACAACAGTTTTCTATCCGAAAAGTTTCGCATTTTAATATTACCATTTCCCTCCTCCTCTGTATCGTAATCGCTATCGTCGTCGTTATTATCGTCATCATCGGCTTTGTCAACATAAACAACCTCTTCATTTTTATGCCTTAAAACTCTAAAATGATAAATATTCCAATTTTTATGTTAAAGTTAAAAGTTAAAAAAAGCAATGTGTACTAGAGCAAACGCGACCATACCTTGGTGAGAAATGTAGCAAACGCGACCATACCTTGGTGAGAAATGTGCGTCAGCCCATCTACTTCATTCGTCTTTCAGTTGTTGTATGTTCTCTTGGTCGAATTTTGAATGACGATTCTCCATCTTGACACGTGCTATCAAGTTTTTAATTTTTTTCTATTTGGATTGAATTTACAATGGAAAATTGATGGGTTTTTTTCACTAGCAAACACCTCACGTCGTACGAACTACTGAGAAGATCGTCGCAAATAGCGAAGATCGTTGTGATAGCGATGGCAGCCTAAGAAAAAATATATTCAATGCATTGTCGCGTTAATAACACAACAACAACAGTTACGTACGCAAGTACCTTTTGGAAGTTTGTTGATGTACTCTAACTTGCCAAAACATTTTGTAGATGTTGAATTACGTTTATCTTCAAACGCTTTTTTGATCTTTTTAGAGGTTGCGCTTCTTTGCCATGAAGTGTTTTTGCTTATTGCGTACTCTGGGAAGACAAAAATTATTTCACATGAAACTCTACAGGACAATTCATTTTTTTGTTTGGTTGTGTTAGCTTTCTTGTTTGACACATCTTAGGGTGGTCACTAAGAAGTCTCTTTTCTCTCTCTGAGTGATGCTTTTCATTTTTACCAACATTTTTATCTTTGCCCTGATGACATGGTCTACCGTCATAACCGAGAGGTAAAGCGTTATCCTTTCCATTATGGTGCCAATTATGGCGTCAATAAGGACGGGCAAACCCATGGATTTATCCACGGGCTACTGACTATCTCTTTAATAATAGCCGTATTCCGTCTGTCTGTTTGTGCGCAAGAAACACGTCGTGTTACGGAGACACGAAATGTGCGATATATAAAGGACGGGCTACCCCGTGGATTTTTCCACGGGCAACGACTAGTCTCTTTATTACTAGCCGTCGTCTGTCTGTGTGTCCGCGAAAGCAGCGTCCTGTAACGGAAACACGAAAATTTTAAAATGCGCACGAATATCAAATTCGATATATTTTTATCCACTTTGTTGCGACGGGTAAATATAATGGACGGGCGAACCCGTGGATTTTTCTACGGGCAACGACTATCTCTATTATAATAGCCGCATTCCGTCTGTCTGTTTTGCGCGAGAAAAAAGTCGTGTTACGGAAACACGAAATGCGATATATAAAGGACGGGCGACTCCGTGGATTCTTCCACGGGCAACGACTAGTCTCTTTAATAATAGCCGTATTCCGTCTGTCTGTTTGTGCGCGAGAAAAACCTTGTGCTATGGAAACACAAAATATGCGATATATAAAGGACGGACGGTCCCGTGGACTATCCATGGGTTACCGGCTAGTCTCCATATTATAATACCCGTATAAGTCTGTCTGTCTGTCTGACACGCAAAATGGTAGCTTAGCTGCGCAAGTAGCGAGACGCACGCGATACAGTATAAAAACATAGTGCGAACCCGCAACCTCGTCCCCAGGGTCTTGTGGCCCCTGAGCCGTTAAGTGGACAACCTTTTCGCCGCTATCAACTTATTAACAAGGCAAAATGCCCTGAGAACGAGGTTGGTGAACCCGTGGATTTTTTCCACGGGCTAACGACTAGTTTCTTAAAAAACTGGCGGGGTGAATATGTAAGCAAATATGGCTTCCAACAACATAAAAAAGAAAATAGCGATACTGTTGATGCTTGAAACAACTGTGTTATCACTATTAATTATTTCTCAAATTCTTTGAAAATTACCATCATTTCTGACCAATTTAAATATTATTCATTAACATCTCCCACACGCTTGAAACAGGAATAAAAGTTAATCTTAGATCATTCTCAATTGTAATTTTAGTGAAACCTGGTGTTTTCAGCATGTTTCATGGTTTTGTTGTCTTTTATTACAAATACACTATGATACAAAAACAAATATGTCTATTGATATGTATTAATAGTGATAATTATTTGCTCCTCCAAGGTTACATAAACTTTTTCCGTACTTTGCCACCGGGTTTTTCTGTTTACATGAGCAAATATCCATCCCGTTTTACCGGGATCCCGGGTCACTTACCCCGGATCTCGGTTGACCGAGTTTCCCGTTGTAACTGGGGCGAGATGAATATGCGCCCAACCTCGACCTCAGGCCTATTTTTCTCTTTCTGACAATCTCGGACGGCGAGAGGAAATTCATTTCTTCGCGCCGTCCGAGAAAAAAATCAAAAAAGCGAAAAATTGCCCCGGGAACGAGGTTGATATGCACCATATAAACACGATTTCAATTTTCAGCGTTCTTCCGCAAATATCTGAGATCTCGGTCATGCGCGGGATATCTCGGTGGACCGAGTTTCCCGGTCTCATATAAAAAGGCCCATAAAGCAACTTCTTCATCACTGTCGTTCCCGCTACTCATAATTATTTTAACAAAAAAAAGTCAAATTTAAAATTTCTTTTCCTCAACGACAAAAAATCTTATTAAGATCAGGCTTCACTTTTTCGGAATGATTTGTTGATTAATTTAATATGTTTTCTCATAATTATTACGTCATGTCATGAGTAATAATACATTTGAAATAATTTAAAAATGTTTTATGGACCACAATTTGGCCGATACGAACTAGCCACCAAACTAGCTTTTGATCCAGTCAAAACAACTTTCAAAATGTATGGCCTACGTGGTATTCAAGTTTTGTGTAGCGCACATGTCTGCAAAATTAACCACTTGTTGATTACCAGGGGATTTGCCTCTTCCTTATTAAGAATGGTAGGCTTACATTTGTTTTATTTTTTATGCCTTTACCACTAAAAACTAGCTAGCTAGCTATGTATTATTTATATGTTGTTTAGCCTTTTGTAGCCAGCTAGCCATACTTATTTATTTTGGTGAGTTTTGTGCAGCAGCTTGGAGCCAAAACATTCGTTCTAAAGCAACTTCAAAATACGTGACTTCGAGTTAGGACAATATTTTCCATTTTTCTCACTCATATGAAAGAGCTTGAAAGGTTGTCTAGGAATTTGAATATTTTTTTTAAAATCCTTGATTGGTTCTTTAGAATTTGGACTAAGAAGATTAACTAATTATGCATGATGTCATGTCTCAGCAAGGGAGTTAGTTTAACATTTTTAAAAAGTCATACAGAGTTAAAAATATTTTCTGGCCGTTAACTTTGACGGGTTTTGAACATTTTACATAATTTTTTTTATTTAGTTAGCTACCATAATTATGCTCAATGACGCATAGTCATGACGTCACAATTTCGCATAATTAGCGCTACTTTTAAGATCTTTTTAATATCTCGAGAACGGATAAAAATTTTTGAAAAAAATAAAAAGATTTCTAGACAACTTTCAAAGATCTTTCATATGAGCTCAACTTGATTTTTAGCCGTAGGTAACCTTTAAGACTTGTTAACATTGTAGATCATACTATGTTGAAATGCAATTACTTTCTTAGTAGTAAGAAAGTTATTGCATTCTTATTGCAGAAAAAGCTCTCACACTGAGGACTAATATTTTCACCAGTCACTATGTGTACAGTCCTGATCGCGAGTAACTATACACGAGTACGGGTACATTAAATGCCGAGTAAAGTGCAAGACGAGTATGAGCAATCAGCGAGTACACTACTCCATACCCTCGAGTATAGCCTCTTACGCATGCGAGTACAGTAAGTGAATGATTTGTGAGTGCGTGTGCGAGCATAAGATAAAAAACGGGAATTTGTCGTAGCGTAATTTTTATCGATAGCTCACATTCTGCTACCTTACACAAAAACTTTAATTTTTTTTTAATGTTTCAACAAATTCTCTTTAGTTTACATAAAAATGTATACGTTGCTGTAATGGCTCTTTATAACTTTGAATTTATCTAGTTAATTTCTCTCTGACGAGGAAACCCTTTGCTATTTACATCTGTTATCTAAATGCTTTATGCTAAATGTTTTGTTGCTACATTCAAACATCATTCCTTTTTCTTTGCAAGCATAAATTAAACAATGAACTCTGGAGACCAAATTAAGCCAACGAATTTTGAGTGAGTTCCCTAAATTATAAGTAGCTTTCAAGTCTATCGTGTAGCTATCAGCATTTCGCCATTTTGAAAGTTTAAAGGAGCATTTCAGCACTAAATTTCAGTTTGCTTGAAAGTTACGACTCTGTCGTAAGGCAATTGAGGTTCTCCCTCGTTCTGGCTATGATATATAGCTTGCGTTGGTGCGCACTTTCCCGCAGTTGAGTTGAATATAACGTGAATCAGTTTAGACTCGTCTGGCTCTTCGGAGTGTCAGGTCCCTGTGGCATGGTTCCAAATGGGACTGCTGATTCGATCGTAAATCAACAAAATGCCAGGGCTTAAAGTGTTAGCATGTAATCTCAATGCCAACTTCAACTCACTATTGATCAAAGAAAACTAACGAACAAAAAAAATAACACTGTGAAAATAGTGTTTTTCAATAAATCCAACACCAACATAAAAGCATATTGGGCGCAAGTGCATTCTTCGCCAGTTTCTCGATTAATTATATTGTTTGCCTTTCGAGCACGCTAGTGAGTCCTGTGTGAGTACAGTAGCAAAAATGTGCGAGTATTTTTGACGTACTCGTACGCCCATTATACTCGTCGCGTACTCGTGGAATACCCACGGAAGAAATTACTTGTACCCATAGTTTTATACTCGTGTATAGTTACTCGCGATCGGATTTCATGAAGAGAACAACACAATCAACAATTTTTTTGGAGGTGAAAAGTTTCCGTATTTTAGGTGAAGAGAGTGCTGATCTAGACACATTTTGGAGTGTTAGGAACAATGTTAGGAAGTTTAAGCAAAGATAATTTTTTGGAGCATAATCTAGATAGACGAGGGTGCTGATAAGCCGCATAAGCCGTAAAAAGAACATGCGTTTTCGGGCCAGTTCGGCGTTTTTAAAAAAATTTAGGTATTTGGCCGAAAAAACCCGCATAGTCGGGACTGCACTACAATGCCGGAAAAAAAAAGATTCACCATAAATTACTCTCAAAGAATTATTTAAAAAAGTATAAAAATTAAAGTGAACTAACTATATGGTAACTAAGCTCTGATAGTTTTGATAAGATTTACTTAATAAATAACTTATATATAAACTTTATTACCTCCTTTATCTTCAAGCGCGTTCTTTCAACTGTCGTCCACCATGTTTATGTTACAAGGTGTTGCATTTCGGGAATGTTCCGTGTGAGTTCGGGCGTGTTCGGAAAAGTGCGGGCGGTTTCGGCGGACAACCGTCAATTTAATTCGAAAAGTCGCCAGAACTCACCCTTATATATGCGGGCGTTTGCGGCTTATCGGCACCCTCTTTCTAGATAGCTAAGCATCCTTTCCAGACAGATTTTTATTGTGGTGACGCCACTCAATATCGTTTGTAGACCATTTTTCGCCGCCCTGTAAACTGTCATTAGCCACAGGAGATTAATTTTCGTGAGTTTTTGACAATTTTGCATAAATTAGTTCTGGCGAAAAATATTTTCTTTTTGAAAAATATCTCGCAAAATTTTTTCCCGGTCTTTTTCCGACTTACCAGTTTTTATTACCAAAAGTGAGTCAGTCGGAGGACGCGAACACAACATATTTTTGATCACGGCCTAATTATTCTTCCATTTCCACATTTTTTAGCATTCTCCCCCCTACGAACTAGGTTTGTTTTCACCCTGCAAAATTTTAAAAATGGCGGATGTAGCACAAATGTGATTCGTCAATTAAGCAAAATATCAATCATCGCTATGGCAACAAAGCTGAACCGAATTGCCGAATACATGGCACGCATAAATCTATTTTATTTTTTCTATTTTCCAATTTTTCTGGGTTTATTTTAGTCCTGTAAGTGGTGTAAAATTGCTAAAGATATTAACAAAACATCTTTTTTCATTTTAGGAAGTAATTTATAATAAGTAAATACCATATAAACAGTGAACAAAGAGACGCTGACTTGTGCAACTTTGTACTCACTGCCATGATATGCCATTTTGTTTGTAGTGCTAGTTACCCCCAACCTTGTCCCCAGGGTTAATATTTTCTCTGTAGATTATCCATAACGATACTAAAACCGGGGGTTATTTTTCTTTTATTTAGAGGATGTTCTTTTATACAGTTTAAAATTTTAAAATAAAATGTTCATACACACATGTACAGTACTGGAATCAGGACACCTAACATCGTGGACCACTTTTGCGTCTGTTATGATACATCTTTAAACATTATAATAATCACTTAATTAATGTCATGATATAATAATGCAATTAAATATATATAATTGTTTTTTTGTTTGTCTTTTAAATCAAAATTAGTTGTTTTACGCTTCTCTTTGTTTAGACAACTCCAATTAAAATAGTTGTTCTACAAGCCCGACCGACCCTAATTTTCAAGAAATCAAAAAAAAAAATAATAATAATAATAATATCAAGCAAAACAGTTTTAAAGAAAAAGATGGAAACAAACAAACATTTTTTTATCCCATATCCCATGTAACACCCTTCTTCGTTAGGGATCGTCTCAAAATGTTTATGTTTTTTTCGTATAATTTTACGACACTACAAAGTACTTCGTTTCATTAAACGAATGTCATAGTAAGTGCTTCATTGAAAATAAAAAATATAAACGAAATTTATACAAACTTTTTTAAAACATGATACGAACTTAACGAAGTTTTTTTATCATACAAAATGAAATGATACGAACTTTGAACGAAGTAAATTGCTATATGATTTTGAAACGAACTTCAAAAGTACCGGCGTAATTGCGCATAATTATGTCAATACGAAACCAATAGGGTGACCTTGCAGAAATGCAAACTTTATATCCAATGCCACACAATTCCAATTCTTGCAGGCTGCTATTCCAAAAAGCATATGAAGTGTGTCTTTAGCTGCAGTTGGTGAGCCACGTTGCAGTTTGTGCTCTTCCTCAAATCCTCTAACAACAAAACGTGCCTAAAACTTTAGAGGAATCCACTTCTTTTTCTGTGATAATCCATCTTGCCGATATCTTATTTTGTTTACCATCCGGAACCTTTTGAACGACATCAAACAATTTCAAGTTGTCTAATTCCTTCTGTTTTGCTTCAACTGCTTATAAAATATCATGTACATGTTCTGGAAGAATAACTACATTGACACTTTCACTTTTTTTCAATCTTCCACATCCTTAAAATCTAGGCACATTTCATCATTTGTACCTTCTTTCGTTATGTTGTACCAACTACTATACCTCCTTTTTCCACCTCTACTTATCACTTTCGCTAAAAACCATTTTGGTACACCTTTCATTTTCATTTCTTTGGGAAAATCATGTTCTTTTCTAACAGACACATGTTGTTCTCCTTGCAAATTCATTCCTACTTCCAGTACATCTAAAACATTTTCCTCATGTTTACTTCTGTTAAGTTGTTCTTGTTGCACAGGTGTTGCATTTTTTTTCAGCGTCTAAATCAATCACTACTTTTGCTGTTCTGTTCTCTGTTCTCTTTAAGATTTGTATTGTCAAGTTTATTCCGATTAGAGCCAGAAAATTCTTGGCCCACTCTAACTAATCGACAAGGTAGGACTCAAGGTAGGATATACAGTCCAGTCCAGATGTAAGCGTAAATGTACGCACAACTTGCAAAAATACTTTCTTTCATTCAAAAACACAATAAGATAACGAGTTCCTTTCAAATTGCACGAAAATAATTGCTTTGTGTTAAAAACAAAAGCATAGCGAGAAACATTGTTTATAAACAATACTCTGCGTGAGAGAAAATTAAAGGCAAAGGCTATTGAATTTTTATTTTTTTTTAACAACGAAACTAATTAAAGTAAGGCGATTTTAATTTCGATATATTTTAAAAACAAGCTCTTTTAAAAAAACAACAAATCCAATGGTCTAAATATTAAAAAAAAACTAATGCTGTTACTTTATAAAACTTTTAGTAATATTTATTTATCATCGAAACATATTTTTTAACATGCAAAACTTTTAAAAGTTCTTTTTATAAAAAGCAACGTTTAACAACGCAAACGGAAAAGCCCTACGTTCAAGACTTTTCCCTTCACGATAAAATTTCGAAAACAAATTAAATTTCAAAACCAAAGACAGAAAAAATATAAAAATAAAACTTTTGACGTTCTTAAAAGATCAAAACACTCATTGTGATTTTGTTTTTTAAATTTTAATACTGAAGAAAGAGTCTAAAAATATAACTTTTGAGGCGCATAAAAGAGGAAAACGCTCGTTGTGGGAACATTCTGTTCTGGTAATTATAAAAAGATACTAAGTCAAAAACGTGTTTTTTCTAAAAAATAAATCTTTGAAAAAGAGTTAGTACAAACTTTAAAAAATATTACTAAAAAAAGAGGCATAAAATTGCATATAGTCACTGTTATTTAGTTTCAGTCGTTGTAAGTACTCGTTCATCGCATTAACTATGCCTGCCTAAATCAATTTTTGGTTTGTTTGTGAAACATCGAAATACTGAAAAACAATCTGCTTTATATACTCCACTTTTTCCTTGTCTAAAGGTTCTTTTTGAACTAATTTACCGTTTACCATTTTGTTTATACCAAAAACGTTTTTTCCTTTTCTCTCCTCTACGGTAAAAATCTTCTTCATTAGTCTGGTTGCAAAATTTCCAACGTCATCGGTCAAATATGAGTTGGAAGGAATATGATGAAAACTGTGTTGTGAATGAATAGAAAATTGTTGGTGCAGTGGAGAGAATGGTTGGTGCGGTGGAGAAAATAGTTGGTGCGGTGGAGAAAATGGTTGGTGCGGTGGAGAAAACAGTCCGTGCTGTGAATAAGGTGCTATGTACGGTGGAATATTCATATGATGGTTTGACATAAACGGAGCTTATGGTTGATGAATTGAAAAGGTTAGTGCAAGTTGCTGTGAAGGTGTCACTTTTGGTTTAGGTGGCAAAACTGGTTTAGGTGGCGAATCTGGAATTACAATGTCAAAGTC
Organism: Hydractinia symbiolongicarpus; assembly: GCF_029227915.1. Lineage (NCBI taxonomy): Eukaryota > Metazoa > Cnidaria > Hydrozoa > Anthoathecata > Hydractiniidae > Hydractinia > Hydractinia symbiolongicarpus. Next base: position 19,800,827 of record NC_079883.1, read on the forward strand.
ATCCATGAATGAGTTGTTTTGTGGTTGCTGATTTTGCTGGTGAGTAAGTGGTGCTTTTGTTTCCTCCTTTAGTGCTGCTCCTGGTTGATTTGTTGTTTGTTGTTGTTGTTGCTGCTTAGGTGGTTGTGTGGCGTTATTTTTAGCTGGTGTTGATGTTGTCATACTAAAGTCAGTGGTGCTTGACATTCCACCCAAGGCTTAGCCAAATCCCTTTTCATATGCGATATCAAGATGACAACTTCCTATTAAAATTAAAAGAAATAATATTATTATATTATAAAAAATTTATAAGGTTCGGAATGGAAACACCAGAATAAAGAAAATACCTGTAATACGGTTTTCATCTCTTGTTGTCTGGGCGTTCTTAAGCAAGGTTCCAACAAAAAAACAAAACAATGTAAACACCGAAATAAAGAAAATACCTGTGATAGGGTTTTCATCTCTTGTTGCTGTTTCATCATCATTTTGACTGCGTCGAGGGTTGTTTTGCATGACGGACACGAATTACTTTCTTCTAGTATTTCGTTAAGAATTTGTTCCAGTACCAGGAGCAAGATTTACGACAGCAGTCTGAAAGAATAATATAAAGAGATGTTGGAAGATGCAAGATTTTTAAATCTTTTAGTTAATTTGAAAAGTTATTATTTATTATACGTACTGCTTCTTTTTGGACAGATACTTTCGTTTTTTTAATGTTGCCTTCTTGTTGTGTTTGTTGTTGTTTCTATTGTTTCCGTATTATTGTTGTTGTTGCGCCATGTTGTTTTTGTTGTTTCTGTGTTGTTATTGTCGTTGTTTCAGCGTGTTGTTGTTTGGTTTGGTCTTGTTGTTTTGTTTTTTCTGTGTTGTAGTTGGTGTTGTTCCACCATTTTGTTTTTGTGTTGCTGTTGTTATATGGTCTTTTCGTTTGCTTTTGCTGTTGATTTTCGCCAGCGAAGGCAGAATCTTTAAAATTGCCTGAGGAGATAGAGAGATAGATAGAGACAGCGCAGCTAGGCTGGACGCCCAAAACTTTCCAAATGAGTTTTAAGCCAATACAAATCCTAACAGTGCAACAGATTGTTTTATTATCCAACAATACTTTATTAAAGTTTATATGCTATCGAAAGTTAAAGCTCGTGCAGTGTAGCATAATGAAGATCGTCTTATAATGCGCCATCTTTGATGTTACGTCATTTCTTTCTGTACAATTTTTCAAGCACGTAGACTAAAGCTATATTCAGCAGAACTGATTAATTATTCATGAATTTTATTTTTATTTATTGAGTTGTATTTTAACATTGCAGGTTAGTTAAGGCCAGGATACACTTGTATAATATCATTAAATATATTCTATAATATAGTTATAATTTTTCTACAATATACTTATAATTTGTTAAAATATCGTTATAATTTCATTTAATTTCATAACATCGTTGGCACAACAACGCTAGCAGATAATAGATCTATTGTCACACAAACAAAAGGCATTAACCAGATCACCAACAGTGTTATTAAAATCAAACTCGTTTGATTTTATTCAAATATAGCCTTGCAGCAAATTATGAGGTTATGAAATTTATGTCAGGTGTTGAAATTATACATGTTATAAGAAATTATAAGAAATTATAACTCTATTTTAACATATTTTAAGAAATTATATTGATATTATAAGTTATATTTCAGTGATATTGTACAAGTGTATCAGACCCTTTACAATAATAATTGAGAATACTCAATGATTTGTTTACCCAATATTTCTCCGTTTTCAAGGTCAACTTCAAATTTTAAAATCTTTTAGGCTAATGGCAGAAATCTTTAAGCCCCTGGGCTTCTTGTTTTTAGTTAGTTTTGTTGTAGTGTCCGTGTTAGTGCTGATGTCGTCATCCTCACTTTCATTTTCGGAACGATAAATTTCAAGCTTGGATTGTCGTGCTGAAATTGATAATCAATTTCATTTGAAAATGAAAATTTAGGTCGTAATATTTTTAAATTTTTAAAAGGCGATCTAATGAAACTTTTCTATCACGGTTCTTTGTTTTTAAATATTAAAAACGCTATTTAAAAAGACTTTTTGTCACCGCTCTTAAATTTTTAAAACGCGATCTAACGACGCTTTTCTATCAAAATTAAAGTTTCAATCTTTATAAAAATAAATTATTTCTATCGCTTAAAAGCTTTATTTACCCTGTGGAACCAACAATGCCTTCTTGCTAGTCTATTTAGTTTCCACGCAAAACTTTTACATAATGAAACTATTAGACAATGGCTCTTTGTGTCACATGGGTAGAGTTATAACATTAACAATTATGCTATTGAGAATAATTATTTTCACACTATTTAACAATAGTTACGCGCAGTTATAATTAGATTATTTTTTTTAGGAATCTTTTGTTTATTACGCACAAGTCAATGACTGACAAGACTCACAAGATAATTACTAAGAACAAAAGACAAACAATTACTGCTTCCAAAAAAAGGTGTGAAACTTAAGCGTACACGTACGCTTACATCTGGACTGTACTGTACACACTGCCTTGCCGAACAAAAATAACCTTGCCGTCTTGACTAATAACTTTGGCAGAACCCCTCCACTGCAGTGAATCGTCACGTTTATAGTAAGCTTTCTCTCCAGTGTAATACTGTGTGTTAGTACTTCGATTCTGATGACACAAAGCTCTTCTTTACTCTTTCTGAAGCTTCAGCTTCCACAAAGGCTTTACGTGCATTATGAAGGGCATTAATATCTTTGTAAACACATATGATGCGGTTACACCTTCTAAAGCTTGTGGATTTGCATTTAACACTGATGGCAAATTTGGATTTCATCAGAAAACTAATTGATAGGAACTCTAACCAGAATTCATATGCAAGGAATTCTTGGCAGACCAAACCAACTTGCAACTTGGATATCATCAAGAATCTTTCTCAAACAATCATCTACAATTGCATGATTTCTTTCACACAGTCGATTTTGCCATGGATTACAAGCTGCTTGGTTAAAAACTTTAATATTTAGGGTATCACACATATCTCGGTACTCTTCATTACCAAATTCTCCTCCATTGTTTGCTAAAAAGCATCAAGGAACACCAAATCCATTACCACTCCACAACTGTATGGTTTGGTGATAATAACAGAAAGGTAATTTGCTTTGCATTACTGTAGCTAAAGTGAATTGAGTAATAATGAATATACTGAATATGTGCCTATACCCTTACAGTATCCTTTACTTCAATATATTTACTGAGATAGGTGAAAAGCCCAGTCATACAACACAATAATAAACTAATCTAAAAGATAACAATAGTAAACATCTTAAACATCCTGTATATACCGATAACCTTCCTTACAGGCATCCTCTGAATCTTTTTCAATAGCAGTAAACAAACTGTCCTAAGTGCTGAAAGAGTACTATCCTGCAATTATAATATTAGTAGACACTTTAACTTGTTAAATAATTAGGGATCGTCTCCAAGATCTTTTCAGTTTTGATACGAATTGAAACGATTTTCATCGTATGGAAATCGTTTCAATATTTTTTTCACATCGTTTCATAATCGTATCATGAAACGAATTAAATGTTTCATATTTTATTTGCGAAACGATTTTGTATGAACTACGTAAAAATGAAACAATTGTGAAACTCTTTTGAAACTATTTTGAAACGATTAGAAAAAATTCTGAAACGATTTCATACGATTCTCAAAATATTATTTGTGATACGATGTAAAAGTCTTTGAAGTTATTGAAACGAATTTTGAAACAATGTTGAACTAATTAAAAACCAATTAAACTTATATATAAATGTAAAAGTATTGTTTGTCTTTCTTTTATACAACACAACTTCACATCATCAACAACATCTTTTATCGTAAATATCGTAAAACAGTTTTTCAAAACTAAAAATAAACAGTTTTTCTTAAAACTAACAGTTTCCTTTAAAATGAAAAATATTCCCATGAAAAAAAAATTAAGAACGAAGAACGGCGATAGAAAAGCTTTTTTAGATCGCATTTTAAAAATTTTAGAACAAAATGTGGCGATAGAAATGCTTTTTTAGATCGCATTTTAAAAATTTAATAATGAAGAACGGCGATAGAAATACTTTTTTAGATTGCATTTTAAAAGTTTAAGAATGAAAAGCAGCGATAGAAATGCTTTTTTAGATCGCATTTTAAAAATTTAAGAACGAAAGGCGGCGATAGAAAAACCTATGTGACAGTGCATAGGTTTTATTGAGGGACCTTTATTAGATTAATAATTTCTTTTATTCTTTTATGTTAAAAGAATGTAAAAGAAACACCTTGAACGATTTTGAAACGATCTAAAATAAATATACTGAAACGATCATAATAACACGATTTTGATACGAATTATGGTATGTGAAACGATTTCAAGTAAATATAATAACTTGAAATGATTATGAAACGATTATGAAACAATTTTATTTTTTAATGAAATGATTTACAAAATAGTACTTTAAAATCGTTTCAAATTCGTATCACATGCTATGCTAATTAAAAAATGAAACGATTTGAAACGATTTTTTGAAATGATCTCGGAGATGATCCTTACTGGAAAAATATGTACACCCCGAGTGAAGTCACTAAAAGTGAAAAGGAGATGACAGTTAATTTAATTAATCTTATGGATAAACATTTTCTGGAATAACTTGTATCCGAGCCAACACATATCCAAGGAAATGTTTTGAATAATGTTTACTAACAATACTGATATTGTCCACAAGATAAAGATCTCTAAGCCTGTCCTGAGAAGTTATACTGATCACTTATTTGTTGAATTTCAACTAATTTGAAAAACTTAAAAGACAGAATGAGCAAAAAAAGGAGAGATCATTCATTCATCTATATTTAAGCAACTCAACTTTCATAACAATGAAGTATGTTGGGATGATATAAAAAATGACTTGTCTGCTATGCATTGGGAGCAGATATTTGCTAATCTTAATAAATATGAAATGATTAAAAAACTTTGAATGCAAGTTATGAAATATCTGTGAAACATTGTACTCAAATCAAAAAAACTATTTGCAGAAGAAGAACATCATTTCTTGTAACCGCTATCAGTCTTTCGCCTTGGCACACGCCTAAATTGTTTCAGGTGTGTGATTAATCGCACGCCTGAAAAATAAATATTGAGTTTTCAAAACCAACCTTTAAAATCCATTTTGTAGCGTGCGATGGCAGCCCTTGAAAGAATTTTTGGAGATTCTTCAGACAAAACGTCCAATAGATTTCCGTCATTGTCGGACACTTTTAGATCTCAGAAATTATTTAATAGTCCTGGTCCTTTTAATCAACAAGCAAGCCTATTCATAGCCAACCTGACCATCCTAGCTAATTCACCGACTCCTGACTTAGTTAAAAGAACTACGTAGACATAAATCTCTTTTGCCTGGCCCCTTTGTCGTTGGTAACCAGGTCTTACACAAGAAATCCAGCCATGCGGTTCTTAACTAATGCGGAGGTGAACGCCGACGGAGCACGGATGAAGCAAGTCTGCAAAACTGCACTTACAAGCGGAATAGACATTTTATCATGGATTTAATTGTAGATAATTTCTTCAGGTTCGAATTTAATGGATTTTTTCTTTATGCATGTAAAAACGAAACCCACATGCGGTGTAAATTTTTTGTCCACCACGTGGATAAACATTTTTTTAACTTGAAAACAAGCATATTTTTGCCTATTTGCTTGTAATGACCTTAAAAGTGAACAATAAATATAAAAATGACAGTAGGGTCATGCATACTATTTCGGACATGTATGAAGTTAAGATTGAGAGAGTCGCTATACCAGTAGACACTCGATCATCGTGTTTGGGGTTCACGATTTAAAACGTCCCCCACCTTTCTACCGCAAAATGAATGCGCAACAAAAAACCATTCTTTGCACATGCGCTTTACATCGCACGCGTTACTTGATTTACACATGCGAATCATCGCACACCTACTCAAATACTCCTGAAAAAGACTGCTATATAGATGCTATGTTGATGTTTCTTGCATATTCGTCACCATACATGTAATTCACAAATGCCTGTTTGAGCAACTTTATGAATGAAATGCTCACCTTTTTTCTTGCTCTTTTCTGAAGTGGAGCCATGCTAAAACTAAAAAGGTGTTGATGTTTTTAATTTTTTTAAATTATGTGCAGGCTGTTTTGGACAAAGACGTATATGCAGGCTATCCGCACCCTTGTTAAATCTCTCAAAGGAGGCTCTCCTTTTTAGCACTTTTTGTATGCTTTGCTCCATTGTTAAGAATGATTCCATTTATAAAATATATGACATTTTTTCTCTCCAGTTTGTTTACAAAGTTGTTTTTCTCTTTTTCGAAGTATTTGCCATCATGCCTCACTAAAAACTCATTTTTTGCATTGAGTCTTAATTAAGTTTATAGATACGAGTGTCATCGACACAGCAGCCTTTATCATGGTTCATAAAAAAAACACATTCCGTGGTATTAAAATGAAAGTTACTTTACAAGAAATATCATTTTAAAGAATGTTTTTCTTTGAGCTGTTAAAATATGCTAAAAAAAAGTCACGGTGACATGCAAAAAGTGTGAAACTTTCAGGTAATTGAATACTTGTACATCATTTATTTCTCCTAACTTCAGAATAAAAACACGTGCACAAAAATTCAAAATGTGTGAACCTGATAAACAATATTTTTGAAAAATATGAAACGTATTTTCCTTGTTTTATCCTATTTCCTGATTTATTTTTGCAACTTATTGGTCACCCCCCAAAATTAAATGCGAGCCTAAGTAAAACAAAATTTTCTAGGTACACAACCCTAACAATTATAATATAAAAAATAGCCTTTTTGGCCATTTCTCTAGATTTCTAGACAGCGTTGGCTGACCAATGCCTTACAGTTGATATGCTATGCAAGCTTGGCATGTTTCTAACTTTTGCATTTTTTTTTTATTTTAGACTGGAGTGCGCATAGAATCTGACACAATGGGTGAAATTGAAGTACCTAGTGACAAATACTATGGTGCTCAAACAGCTCGCTCCATAAAAAATTTTCCAATTGGTGATGAAACTGAACGCATGCCAGTAAGAGTTTAAAGACGTTTATCCTGGAATATAAATAACATCTCTAGTTGTACCTCTAATACGTTTGGGTTTACATATTTTTTATCTATTAGGTGGCAGTTATACAAGCACTTGGTATTCTTAAAAAAGCAGCTGCCCAAATCAATATGGAATTTGGACTTGATGCTCAATTAGCAGAATACATCTCAAAAGCCTGTGATGAGGTAAAATAAAGGTCAACCACTTTACTGAACATTTTTTTATTTGATTGTTGAGTTCTCCTACATTAGGTTATTGATGGTACTCTGAAAGAGCATTTCCCATTGGTTGTTTGGCAAACTGGTTCTGGAACTCAAAGTAACATGAACGTTAATGAAGTGATCAGTAATCGAGCCAATGAAATGTTGGGGACACCCCTAGGAACCAAATCACCCGTCCATCCAAATGATCATGTCAATAAAAGTCAGGTACTAAAGGACAAAACTTTTTTCTCATACCAAATTTGTTTTTTGGCAAAAGCATTAAATAAATTCTTACATGACTTTCAGTACACACTTACTTTGTATACGTAGTAATTTTTGTGGCAAGTCATTTTGCAAACCAGTCGTTTAAGACTGAATTTACTATTGTAGTAAACACAATAGTATTTACAGAAATATTTATACACCTTACATCTGACTTTAGAGTTCTAATGATACCTTTCCCACTGCCATGCATATTGCTTGTGGCAAAATGGTGAATGACGTGTTACTACCTGGACTTAAAAAGCTGCACAGTTCACTCAATGCAAAGTCCAAAGAGTTTAAAGATGTCATAAAGATTGGACGTACTCACACGCAGGTAATTTTTGCACCTACCTGGTACAGGTGAGGTCCTATAAATTGACCTGTGTCCGTCTGTCCGTTGCCTGCTTTTCTCAGTATTGAATCATTTGTTTTTTTCTGATTTTTGCACAGATATAGAGAACAATAGTCCCTTAAATGTGAGGAAGTCAGTTTTTAAAGAAAAAATCTTAACGACTCAAAACTGGTGGATTTTGCGAAAAATGAGCCAAAACGATCCAACAATATGGATTTTACGATATTTCTCAGGATTGAATAAAAATTGTTCTGATGTTTTTGCACAATGGCAGGGAACAATAGACCCTAGAATGTGACAAAGTCAGTTTTCTAAAAACAATTGGCATAAAAAATAACGGATTTATGCGCAAAATGGTCTAAAAATATGGTTTTATGACATTTCTCCAGATTGGATTATAAGTTAATTAATAAACCAATGTAGGTCCATTGAAGTTTTACTTGTCAATATTTTGATTCTGATCAGAGTGGCAACAAAAATAGGATTGCACTGAAGTCTCCTCAAAAGTGGCAAAATTTGACGAATATCTTTAAGTTTTTGCCATATTAGAGTTTAAGGAAGTATACCTTGATGTTTCTCAACTTTAATTAAACCTCACTATAACTTTTTTGCAACCTGATTTTATTATTTATTTTACAATCTATTTTAGTAAGTGCTCTGTTAAGGCTCAAAAACACGATCCCCTTCAAGTGTTAATTTTTTTAAAAAAAATAGACGTGGTTGAGTTTATTTGCTAATGAAAAAAAAATACTCTTTTAATTTGATAAAGGGGTGCTGAGGTACTTTTACAAGTTAGACTTACCCGAAAGATTTTCATGAGAATTTTCCAATAACATATCTACTTTTTGTTGAAAGTTTATGTATATATCACCAGATATTGCTTTTAAAATATTTATTTTTCTTGCCATCTCGACTGCTGCTTCACACTTTTTACCAACAGACCATTCAAATTTACTGCACTTTTTAAGCTCTTTACACCCAGGAGAAGCACTTGCCCTACAGGAGGCCGTTTCGGAATTAAGTCTATGATCAGCCTATGTTATAGGAACAATAGTGCATATGTAAGATATAAGTAGCCCTGCACATTATTTTCCCAAGATTAGTTACCACTTGGGAACAAATAAAAAAATATTTTTATTTTTTGAAAAAAATAAGCGTTTGTGGAGAGCTTTTGTTTCACTGCAACGAGAAGGCACCTGTTCAGACTGAAAAGATAAACTGAAGATAGTTTGAAAATTTTTAACGAATAAGAAGGTCGAAGCAGTGGTCGAGCGAGAAGAAAAAAGCTGTGTGTGGAGTCATATGAAGTTTTAACAAAAAGTCGCGATATCGTTTAGAATTTCTCATGCAAATCTTTCAGGTGAGTCTATCGTTTAAATGTCACTCGAAATGCCTTTAACCTAAGCCTTGTAAGGCAGTTTAGAACTTGATGCTGATAAAGTGGAGCATCAGCATGTTGTCTAAAAGCCCATCATGACTGTGATATTTTATTTTGTTTCTTCGATTTTATTAGGATGCCACTCCGTTGACTTTGGGTCAGGAATTTAGCGGTTACGCAACACAAATCGAAAATGGTATCAGCAGAATTGAAGCAGCTTTGCCACACATTTACCAATTAGCCATTGGTGGAACTGCTGTCGGAACAGGGTTAAATACTCCTATAGGCTTTGCTGAAAGGATGGCTCAAAAAATCGCTCAGCTTACTAATCTACCATATGTCAGGTGGGACACTTTTAAAAAAGCATATTATTTGGGGGAATCGTCTCAAAATAAAATTTTAATACGCTGAAAAAAAAATTGTTTTTGTGTCCATGTTTTTTTGATTTTTTCCAAAAATATTTGACATTTGCGTAATTTCCCTTTATTTTGCGTCTTCTACGCTTATAATGTACACGCAACAAGATTTGATGCGTGTGAGATTTTCTTATTGTTATACATATGTTTTTTGTGTAAGCATAACTCTTATAAGCATATTGAGGGTAAGATATATAAATTTATTGCATATTGCTCAGCCTTGGTGAATCCTTCTGATGTAATGTGTTTTTTACTTATTTCCTGGGTATTATACGCAGTTTTTAAAGATAAATTAACACCACTACATTACACTATCTAATCTTTATCTTGCGTAATTATACTTTTAATTTTGCGTTTGTTTTTTTAAGCTAAAAGCAGGACCATTTCATCTTGCCCACATTGCTCATAAGGCAACGTTAAGTTTTGTTATGTTTTTCTTCGATATAGCATAGCGCAAGCATACTCTAAGCCTGATTGTATTTTTAGCATAAGCATATGCAGGCCTGATTTTAAATTTTCACTTGCTTATAAAAAAAACATGTATAAGTTGGAATTGCAATGTTTTTTATTGTAGCAAATTTGTGTATTTGTTGTTTTCAGCGCACCAAACAAATTCGAAGCTTTGGCAGCTCATGACGCGTTAGTTGAGTTGAGTGGTGCTCTAAACGTGGTTGCTTGCAGTGTTATGAAAATCGCCAATGATATCCGATTTTTAGGATCAGGCCCGCGGTGTGGCTTAGGAGAATTACTTTTACCAGAAAACGAGCCTGGGAGCAGTATTATGCCTGGTGAGTAAATTTATGACTATTGCAAAACAAGATCATCTACATAATCTAAATCACTCCTGCAGTGACGTTTTAAGACATAAAAAGCTCTTTAGAGGAAAGTAAAAAATGTATACAATGAAACCTTTATTTAGCAGACATTTTGTTGCGGAAAAAATGTTTGCGGGTGACCGATTTTTAAAATGTTTGTGGATATGAGACAAACTTGTTAAAGTGTCGCAAAATTTCTGCAAATTTGTACAAAGTACTAAAAAGCCAGTAACACTTGATGATTTGATTAAGTTTTTTTCACCTTGTTGAAAATTAATGACATGTTTTATTCATACCCTTTTTTCTTAAGCAGCACAAGTTGTTGTGTAAGCATCTCTCGTTTGATTTTCGATATTCAGTACGTTTTTACCTAACATATCTCGCAAACTGTTATCGTTATTCAATCCATTTTCACTCAACCACTTCAAATTGGGTTGTTGCTTCGTCTTTTTTTTGTCCAAAAATAGACAAGAACCTTAATTATGATAATACTCTGAGTTGTTCGCAAAGTTTTTGTATATGGGTAACTTGTAATGTTTCGCAAACATGCTCGTTCTTCACCGACCAACTTCTTTGGCTATCGTTTTCATTGGTACCCTTATGACCTCTGCGTGCTGGTGGATGCATTCCTGGTAAAGTGGACACTAAAGGTCTTAATGACCACCCTTCAAGCCTAAGAAATTTTAACATATTTAGCAATGTTGGTATCTCCGGTAGGCTTACGGGAGTATGCCTTAGATAGGGTTATTTCATTTCGTTGCTTTATCTAGTTGTCTTTGTCATGATTGTAGAAATGTAAAAAATGTACATGTCTGAAGATTGGTGAGAAATGTGCATCTTCAGGGCAGCCATTGTCTGGAATTTTTGGCCACTTCATAGACACAACAAGGTGACTAGTTTTTTCGTTAGAAACTCTAAGTCTAAGTATTTGTTACGAGGCAAGGTCGTCATGTAGTTTAATATAACATAAGTCATATATTTCAGTGTGTTATTGCAGTGGGTTGGGAAGCACATAGCTTGAAAAGACCTTTAATTAATTTGCTGACGTCCTCATTTTTACCGGAACTTGTTCCTGCATTATTTGGTAATAAAGTTGACAGGGCTGAGCAATGTTTCAATAACTTGCCTTTTCCACTTTCAACAGTAAGGAAAGGAAGTCCATGCCTTGTTTGTAAGTAGCTCTACAGTTTTCTGGGATTTCCCCCCTTTTACCGCACTCCAGCTATTTCCTTAATTATAGGTTATATATAAATTGTTTTTTTTCTGACCAAGATGCTGTCAACAGTTGTTTTAATTCGTCAGAACATGGCTGTGGTTTATTGCCTCCCTGAGACAATTACTATCCGAAAATTTACGTTTCGATGCAGTGGATGAAGAACACCTGGTTGTAGCAGTAGTAGGTCCAAGAAAGAAATTATTGTTTCACCTAGAGTGAAACAATAATTTCTTTGATTATACCATATACACCATGGTTGATTGATTAGGCCAGCCCAGAACGGTGGATACCTACTGCCTTATCATATGGATCATGCGAAGGGTGTTATCCTACTCGCAAAGAGGTTTATTTCTGGTTGGAAGTCTAGTTCTTTTAGAGCGTGAAAAAATTTCAGAATTTCGTTGAACATCTATTCTGTTCTCCTTTCCTGTTGTCGTGACTCTCTGTCTGCTTCATCGTTAAGAATTCCGAGAAAATGCGTAGCAATTATCCAATTATTTTGCTTATTTCCCATTTGCAAATGCTATGTGTAACCGTATACTTATACTTTCCACTACTCACTAAAATGCGTCTATCATGGCGGTAGAGGCTAATGTAATCTGCTTATCATAGTTTCCAGCACTCTTTTTTAAAGACTCGATTTTTCAGTCTTTCGTAGCTCTATAGTAGAATCTACCATTGGTATCCCTGACGTCCACAATTAGGCTTAGAATGGCTGAAAAATAAGAACACAATAAGAACATAGCGAGAGCTGAAGTTTTACTGATAAGACTCTTGAAAAACACACACACACTCAAAAACATGGGGAACATCTTTCAAGAAAAAATTTTTACTGAATCAAAATTGTTACTATTATTCGAAACATGTATTATACGTACAACAAAATAAATTTAAAATACTCAAAATATAGAAATGTAAGAACAATTTCAAGCTATAAACAAAGATAAAAAAAAGTGTATATCAAGCTTAGCTACAGTACATACTAATAATATTTTTATAAGAACAAAATACTTAAGGTATACTTATATAAGACTAAAGCAAATTTTAAACTTTCTAACTTTCCATGTGTCTCTTTGCTTTGTTGTGGTGGAGTTTGATTCAGAGATATACCGAATCCCCGGACCACATCCAAAATGTTTTGGTCTTTCGTTATCACTTCTCAATTTTTTAGAAAATATTTTAACCTCCCTGCTATTACATTTCTGTTTATCCACTATAATAAATCGAAAAAAAATTTTATCACTGGATGTACATTTTTCAGTGTATGGAGGAAGTAACTCTCTCTTTTTGGAAACAAATGAGATAAATTGCTCACCTATCTGTGTTGAAGGTCGATAGTTATCTCTTCTGATGTTGTTGCTGTTGGTGTATCCCCTGGACCTAGAAGAGAAATTTGATCGGTAGAAATGTCCCTGTTGGTTAGAACCACTAGGCCCAGTGTTCCTTCGAAAGGGTTGCTGTTTAAACACATTGTTACGTTCTCGTAACAGTTTTGATGAAGCGCTGAGGTCTTTCTCGAAATTTTTCCCAAACAATGCGCTACACTGTGACAAGGTCTTCTTATTGTCTTACAACACGGACTTCACCTTCTTAGGTTTTTTGTATAATGACTGTAATACATTAAATTGACGCATGCATGTAAGGCCCTGGAAGCTTGTCCCAACCAGAGTAATACACTGTTCTATTTTGTAAGTATATTTGACAGAACTAGTTTACTCTCCTCTGGATTGCCCATTGCACTGTCAATTTCGGCTCAAACACTAGTTAGTAGGCCCAGGACGTTCGCTGGCAGTTATTGAGGCCCTTGTCCTGCTTGATCACAGGCCCCAATCCCCTTCCAAAAAGGATATCCTTCATGTAGGAATCCAGTTTTTTTGGTTCCATGAAATTGAATCCTTCAGAACCTCGTTATTCACGTGGGATGTCAAAGCATCATTGACATTGAGTTTTTCATATCTTTGGGAAGCTTCCAATGCTTCCCCTCTTTTTCTGGCCTGAATCGGTCATATCTTGGTTTTTTGTACTTGGTTCCTCAAAATCTGAATCATCAGAGTCGTCAGAAGATGATGAGCTACTGGATGACGAGGATGAGCTTGATGAGCTCGAAGAGTTGTGTAAAGAAAAATGAGATCTCTTTTTCTTTTTCTTGCTGTTCCTCTTCTTTCTTTTCTTTGATTTTCCACGATTTTTAAAAAGAACCTCGTCTTTCTTATCCCTCTTACGGCTATGGTTCCCACCACTTTTTTCCAATTTCACACTCTTTTTTGTACCTGGACTCACGTTCTTCTTAGCTGTAGGACTCACGTCCTTTTTTCTTGTTGGACTCACATCCTGTTTTTCTTGGTCACCGATATTCTCGCCGTCAACACTCAAGGCATCACTCATAGTAGAGGGAGTATTGAAAAGATAAATATAGATATAGATATACCAAATATATGAAGCTGCAAAAATGCACGTCCGGTTTTTCGAGCGAGCAGATTTGAAGAGGCCATTTTGGTTCCATGAAATTGAATCCTTCAGAACCTTGTTATTCACGTGGGATGTCAAAGCATCATTGACATTGAGTTTTTCATATCTTTGGGAAGCTTCCAATGCTTCCCCTCTTTTTCTAGCCTGAATCGGTCATATCTTGGTTTTTTGTACTTGGTTCCTCAAAATCTGAATCATCAGAGTCGTCAGAAGATGATGAGCTACTGGATGACGAGGATGAGCTTGATGAGCTCGAAGAGTTGTGTAAAGAAAAATGAGATCTCTTTCTCTTTTTCTTGCTGTTCCTCTTCTTTCTTTTCTTTGATTTTCCACGATTTTTAAAAAGAACCTCGTCTTTCTTATCCCTCTTACGGCTATGGTTCCCACCACTTTTTTCCGATTTGACACTCTTTTTTGTACCTGGACTCACGTTCTTCTTAGCTGTAGGACTCACGTCCTTTTTTCTTGTTGGACTCACATCCTGTTTTTCTTGGTCACCGATATTCTCGCCGTCAACACTCAAGGCATCACTCATAGTAGAGGGAGTATTGAAAAGATAAATATAGATATAGATATACCAAATATATGAAGCTGCAAAAATGCACGTCCGGTTTTTCGAGCGAGCAGATTTGAAGAGGCCATTATAGGTCTGGTACCGAACGTAAAAACGCTGAGTAGATTTGCAAATACGATATGAATCTGTGGATCTGAAGATTTCACAAAATAAAATAAAGTTTTTTTCTAATATTTTTCTTAAATAAAATGGATTGTGCAATTGTTTACATTCCCGTAAATTTTATTAGTTAAAATCCCGAGAGAAAAATATGCGCTGAATTATGCTCCTGGGCGTATTCTAACGCCGACTGAGGGGTAATTTTACTTCATTGCGCATGCGTGTGGAAAAATCTCAAGAGCTTTTTCCGCTCAGACAGAAAATGCTGTCGTATGGAAAACTACCTTTAGTGAATTTTTCCACGGCTCTTATTATAAAAGTAAGCAACCTCAGTCATAGAACACAAAAACTTTAAACTAAACTCGTGATAAATGCTGCGTTTGAAATAACTTTTTCAGGAGTATTTTGGAGGAATGAGTATATATATACGAAAGATATAAAAAATAGACAGCTTTCTTCGCTTTGGTTGTCTCTTTTCAGTTGATAAACAACTTGTTTCCGTAAGATACGGCATGCGAATGCTAAATCGGGGGTAAAACCAAAATGTTTTCATCAATAACGGCCCTGCACGGGTTTTAAAATCAACAAAAAAACCCGTGTGGCAATTTTTTTTAACTTAGTATATTTTAGCGTAGCGCCATGCTTTGAGGACACAATGCATGAGCCATAAGCGACCCGTGATTTTAATACCGTGCACTTACACAAGCGTATTATAATATAGGATACAACTCAGATTCTGGGATGTAAAATGGTCACGTGAAGAGGCCTGTACCAGGGTCATGTTCGTATCGACGTCTTGTTGTCAGAAAAGATACAAGATGCCCTGGGACAAGGTTGCGTTAATCTAACACCATCACTATAAACACATTTAGTATATGTCAGTTATGTGTCAATAAAAATACATATAACGTTTACTCAATTACTTGCTGTACTTCGCGTCCGATCAGTTTTTCTACGTAATTGAAAGAGGAAATTTCGTAAGTCGAATCTGGTTTAAATACTTCGGATCAGAGGCCTCTCGTATTGCTTATAAAACATTCCGTTTTTTCTTAAAATATGTATAAAAAAATCGTGCTTTTCACAATATTTATGCCACAACAAATTTTGCTTCTCGCGAAATTTGACAAATAAAAAATCGGAATTACATCTGTCTTTTCAGGTAAGGTAAATCCAACCCAATGCGAGGCTATCACTATGGTTGCAGCTCAAATTATGGGAAATCACGTTGCCGTCACTGTGGGTGGAAGTAATGGTCATTTTGAACTGAATGTGTTTAAACCGCTCATGGTTAAAAATGTTTTGCAGTCTGCTCGTCTACTTGGTGATGCCGCAGTTTCATTTTCTGATAATTGCGTTGACGGGATTGTGGCGAACCGAGAGCGTATTGATAAACTACTACACGAATCACTGATGTTGGTGACTGCTCTCAATACTCACATTGGATACGACAAGGCTGCGAAAATCGCGAAGACAGCGCACAAGAACGGATCTACCCTTAAAGCCACTGCGATACAACTAGGTTATTTAACTGAAGAACAGTTTAACGAATGGGTGAAACCGGAGGATATGTTGGGACCAAAATAAATGAATCAACTTGACTGTAAATATAAAAAGTGAAACAAATAAAAACTTTCCTGTTTCGATATAATGTATTTTTCCTAAAAATATTAGAGCTGGCGACTGTACGAGTTAAAAATTTCACGGTTACAGTTCGTCGGCGAACTCGGACAACATATTACGCAGTTCCATTGATGCTTTCACTTGCTTTTTAGCGTTCTTTAAAAATTGAGAGTAAAACAAAATATCCTTCGGCTTTTCAGAACCGACATTTTGGTTATGAGAGGTGTTAAATGATGATGTCACTTCAGTTGAAAAGTTGCTACCCATCAGATATTGAGCAACCGTTGAATCAGCCAGTACCTATACAACAAAAAAACAGCTAGTACCTATACAACAAAGAAACACCTGCCAGCAACAGCAGTCGAAATTTAAACGCAAGCTTAAAACAACAACAACAAAAAATTTAGACGGAGATTGTATAGGTAAATATTCGTATACATTAAGAACTAAATTTTTCGGCGGAAATTGTTTTGGACACAATTTTTTATTTCAGCAGAAAAATTTTTAAAGTCAAAAATGATAGTAAGTTGTATGGGAAGTTTTAACCAAATTTTAAAAGTAATGATTACGGAAAATGACACAAAAAGAAGGCTAGAATCATTGAAAGTGTACATATATTCAATCAAGATCTAAAAAAGGGTCTTCAGGATCCAACTTATAGTTAGAGCCTCAGCCAAATGTTAAAATAACGAAAATAATAACTTCAAAAACTGCAGTTTTTATTGATTTTCTGGTTACCCTATATATAATTTCTATGCAATGGCCCTTTTTTAAAAAAATTAGAAAAACCAAAATTTTCGGACAAAAAAACTTTCGGCAGAAACAAATTTCGGATTCGTTTCTAAAAATTTAATGCAAAAGATAATGAACATGAGAAAAATTTTTTTCTGGATTAGAGATACTATAAACTGCTAAATCTCAAAAATTGGGGCTATTCAGGGGCTTCTTGCTTTAAATAAATTTTTGCGCGAATTATGCAATTTTACGAATATTTGGATTTTTGCAAAATGATTTAACTTTCACTGTCATCATTCGAGAAAATATGTCCTCGAAGTTATTTTGTAAATTCACCATTTTTAACTTCGCCCGAAGTCATCAGTCGGTGACATCCTACCAAAGTCCTGAGGGCCAGTTTTTACTTTGGCAGGAGTCGAGTAATAAACGTCGAAAATACGCTCTCTGAAATGTCCTCATTATGGAACAACCCGCTCCACGACCCGGAAAGGTCAGAAAAATCGTGGAAGTGCCGACGCTAGCAAAAATTAGCATACTCTAAATTTTGGATCTGACCAAAAACCTAAGATGCTACCTTAAGGGAAGAAAAGTATGCGGAAGAAAAGATTGCGAATTCATGATCGAAAAAATCGTAAATTGCGAGATCAAAGATTGCGAATTGGTGATACAATGATGAAATTGCGGAATTAAAGATTGCGAATCCGGTATTGTGTGAAGAAATTGCGGAATTTAAAATTGCGAATTGATAAGATTTGTTCCTTTGAAAATTTCTTTTGATGCAAATAAACCTTCGTATAGCAATACAACGACAGAAGTAACTCGTCTTTTTCTTGGAAATTGACAAAATTAGACTATTTTTTGAATTGCTGGAGAAAAGATTGCGAATTTTGACCAAATTCACAATCTTTAGTTCCGCCATCTTTTCTTGCGCAATAATTACTTCCCTTAAGGTAAGTTCGCTGTAAACATTGACAAGTGAATTTTGACAAGTTCGCAGTGTGTGTTACTTGATGGAACCAGCGTTCTTAATTGCTTGTGGTTGCGATTTTTTCCCCAATATATTATGTTCAGGTGTCGAGAATCGCAAACAGCCACAACAAATAAAAGGTTTTCACATAAATTTCTTAATGATACTACAAAATGTCCACTACCAACCCGCGTCCTGTCTCTCGCTATGGCACAGAATAATAAAAATATATAGCGCGTGACCATCTGTGTAGTCGTAACACGAAGCTACGCCCGACGGCTTATCACGTACGGACACTAATTACAACACAGTATACTTAGCTGCCGATAAAGGACGAAATTCGTTCTAACTATTTATTAGACCTATTTCCATATCTATTTGGTTCCGCGTAATATGCATGCGAAAATGCAGAATGACATGACAACGAGATTACTTATGAGCAAATTTTGGGACGCTGGTTGTTTACATGCAAGTTTAAAGAACGTACCAATAAAATGTTGACTTTTGCAGTTTTAACTGGCAGTTTCACAAAGGTAGCCAACCAGAATAACTACCAGGCAAAAAAGCAGGAGTCAGCTAAGCTACAACCCTGGAAAAACATATTGTAAATTTCATTTTGAGCTCTCCATTCCTCCAAAATCAATGTTGAATATGCTTGACAGATGCTAACAGAAGTACTCCAGAAACCTGGAGTACTAGAGATAAATAACATTGCTTGGGGAAAAAAGAGGAGGACAGTAAAAAGATTTCAACATTAAGAATAATGAAAAGGCTGGATTTTCCTATAACATTTTTTTCAAGTATTCTTTCCAGGTTGTAGCTATAGCTTAAGCCTCATGAGTAATCAATAAAGCATTTTACAACATTTGTTGCGTACAATATTTAAAATTATATTAACTATTGGCTGTTGTGACTGTGTAATTGTCACACTCCCTCTGTCACTGCTCTCTTTCTCACTCGCCGACTGTCAATAATCTAACAGTTTGTAAATAATATGAATTGATAGAGCATAGAACTTATCATAACTCTCCATATATAGAAAAAGTAGTCTTTTTTTAAATGGCATCCTAATTTTTAAGTTTTTATTTTAAATAAAATAAAAATAAAATAATATACAACTTTTTTTATAAGAATGTCTGAATTTCAGCTGTTAACGTGCTCACAATTAATGTTCTTTAAAGCCAGGTCCTTTTGTATTTTGTTTTTTCGCCTATATATACTTAAAATCTTGAACATTAATCTGAAACATTGTTTTTTTACTCACAGAAAATAATCTTCATGGAATTCTTCAATAGTGTTGATTTGTAAAGAATTTTTTTTTTTTTATCTTAAAATTATACACAGTATTTACACCAACTATTGTACTGTCAGCAAGCCAGGCTAATGTTATTGTCACAGATATTAGTTAAATAATAAAGTACATTCAATAACCCTGTGACAAAAAATAAATACCAGCAACGCCACCAATTTTAGTAAACAGCTTGAAATTTCACGTTTGTTTGGAATAAGTCAACTAACTACTCATATCATCATATTTAAAGCTTGCTAATACCTAGCTCATTTAACACCAAGAATAACAAACAAGCCATTAGAACGGCCCAATGTTTGGCAGATACATGCTATTATTCCATAATATCACCGAACGTTAATAATAATCTAAGTGACAAATTTTGCAAGTATTGCAAGTAAACAAACCATATCCCACTACTTCTCTGCAAATTAAAAATTTGCTCACAACTAATCTCGCATCTATTCGGTATTTTCCGCAGAACGAAAATGAATATGGAAATAGGTGTATTAATAGTCGTAAAGTCTATAAACATGCAAATTATATTTTTATTAAATCCTAGTAATGGGCTATTGGCGAAAATAAATATTTGAAACTCCATTACTCCATTAAGGTAAGAAGTGATCAGGCTTTATATAAAAATCCGTTCCAAATTCATACCAGTTTAAACGAAGCAGCAAGTGCTAATATTCGCTCGTAGTCAACTCATCCCAAAATCTGCAAAATACATGCCAGGAAGAAATGCTTCACTGTGTACATTTTTATAAAAAAGGCTATTTTAAGAGTAATCTGATTATTTTCCAAATTTATTGAATTTGATAAAAAAATGGCTCTTGTCGGAAAGCACAGGAAGCGAGGAGTATAAAAAAATCTCGGGTAAACTTACCAACCAATGATGAACTTGATCACTTATATTGTAAAAATCTTCCATGCATTTGTTCAGCGATTGCACATCGCTTTGCCTATAGTCAAAAATATTTTGTCACATGAGAAAAAAACACTCTTGACTCATGAGCTGGTGTAACAGCCATGTTTTGTTTCATTGCAAAATGTTACTTTAAGCTTTACTTTAATTCCGTTGCAGTAGTAAAAATATTTCTCTAAAAACTTAGCGATGACAGTGTACGCTAGACGTCAATCCGACGTTTACATTTGAGTCCCTGCTTCGTTGCCTTAAACGTCAAAATCAATGTAATATTTAAGTATCAATTTTTGAAATCACAAGTACTCAATTACGGTCCAGTATCATTTCACTGCTGTAAGTACCTTTATTAAGGCCCTTGAAGGATCATGGTCATTTATGTATTATTGTTACTCAAAATATGCAAAAATTTATACATAAAAAATATTATTCTGCATACAAAGTGAACATTCGGCATAACAGAATCTAGACATGTAAAAGACGTGTACACTTCATTGAAAACAGTCCAGTTCTTGTTGTTGTTGTTGTTTGCGTGATAACAACAAATCAGTTTAAAATAGTTCTTATTTTCAAAAAAACTATTCTTCACGGTATAACGTCGGATTGATGTTTACCTTAAAAAAGAACTAAGGGGCTAATCACATGAGGCGAGCCGGCCCGGTTAAGCGGGCTGGCTCGCTTTGCCGAGATCTCGCTTCTATTAAAAGATTTCTTATGAAAAGTGAATTGCGATCACATGAGAAACAAGCCAGCCCGGTTTGCCGAGATTTCGCTTTGTTGAACCGAGATCTCGGTTAGACGGGCTGGAAATTTCTCATGTGATTGCTCCAGCCCGGCTAACCGGGCTGATTTTTTAGCTCGTGTGCATGCCTAAACTTTTGAAAGATCAATATTGCGGGCAATACTATGGCTGGTCCTTCTGGAGCCAAAAAAGTGTGGAAAAACTTTCGCTGGGAACCCGAATTCATTGACGATTTGTTGTCTTGCCTCCTGGAATTCAAGACACATATGCTTTTTATGTGTCAAGATTTCGATGCTAATAAGCCAAGATTATATTCAGAAATTCGTTTATCAATTGCCAAACTGTATAGCAATGATGATAAACCTTTTGGCCCAGTAGCAGTTTCTGTTATGCCAACAGATTTATTAAATGAGGATGAAAGGAATAAATTTAGTGCAAGGATAAAAGAGGAAAAGGCGCCATCTTTGTTACCGCGCAAAACATAAACAAAGTCACGTGACTCAAATTCAGCTGCGTTTTCCTCATGTGATGGCACAAAATTATCAGCCCGCCTAACCGAGCCAGCTCACTTAACCGGGCTGGCTCGCCTCATGTGATCAGCCCCTAAAGATTGATAACAAGTTGTGCTTAAAATGTTCATTATAGTATGAATATAAACTGTATTAATTACAAGCTCGTGAGCTTGTGTTAAAACGCAAATGTGTCCCACAAGAATGTAAATTTTTGCCTCTCTGAGCACCAAACGGGAGAAGTCGTGTGTTCGAATCTCATCTTGGTAACTATTTTTACTTTTTTTTTTTTTGCCGTTATAAATTTTATTTTTTACAAAGATAAGAAAAGTGTTCAAAAGCATTATTTAACAACTGGTAAAGTAAAAGGTGTTTCCACCAAAGTTTACAAAAGTTAATATGGGGAGAATTAAGGTCTCCTCAAATGCCAGGAAAGTAGTCTGCAAAAAATAAAATTTCCACAACATTACGTAAGAGAGAAACAAAGACGCTCCACCATATCTGTTTATTAAATACATCGATTTTACAAAATTTAATTAAAATGTAAGCAAAAGGCAAATTATATTGTAAATAATGATGAGAACGGAATTCTTTTCGCTACGCTAATGACACGCCAACATAGAGAAATATGATTTCGGAAACATGCCGAAAGAACGTAAATTTTCGATTCCGTTCTTGTTATTTGTCTCCGCGCCATAAGTGCACAGGATTCTTTTTATCGAAGTTTGCTGTTTGTGACATTGCCTATCTGAATAGCAAAATATGTCGTGTCAAACTTCGTAACAGAAATCACAATCTGATAAACAGCTTTTTGTAATGTTGTTTTACGTATGTTATACGTCTTGTTTTTATTATATTTGTGAGCTCTGGTTCTCGAGATATTTAAGGTCAAAGTAGTCCAACGGTCACCGCCATGACAGTGTTAATACGCACATTCTGTTCGGTAAAATACTAATTTGTGTGACGTAAGTCCGCGGGAATGAAAACAAACGCATTCTGAATTAACGAAGCCAGGGAATGCTGAACTGTGCTTCTTGCGATTGTCTAAGAGTAATTTTATTTATCATGTTTTGAAATACATAACTTTATCAGAATAAAATAATATTTCCCTGTTATAAATAAAGTTTTAGAGTTTTGAAATGAGTTATCACTTGGAAAAAATAAATATTAGCTACGTGTACTTAAATTTATTATAATTTTTTTTGTGTGTGTTATTTTGTTTCAAAATATGATAGACAACGGGTTCTTCGTTTAATTTGCTAAAATTGAAAACAAAACTTCAAATGGTTATGCGCAATGAAAGTGATTTTGTGATAGCAAAACAAAACAAAAACAATCAAAGTTTTTCTCTGTTTTTACTATTTACCATGTTGCTAAATTCTTGAAAATTCATTTTCCTACTATAATGTTTGTTCTGCTGGAATTTAGCTTGTCTTCTTCATTGTCCGAACCTCGCGATAAATTTTAATCACTCTAGGAAAGACCAAGAGGTGATTGAATCTTCACAAGTGTTGTTAAGCTATGTACGCCGTGTGACGTCACCTATGAACAAAATATGTAGGAACCAAGTTGCCCTTTGTTCGATAATGGTGGCGACCGTTATGTAATTCTCATTTTTGGAGGACAAAATTTGGACATAAAAAATTTAAAAAATTTTAAAAATTTTATACCATGTTGTTTTCGTGATATTAAAGAATGTTTTTATTACAAAAAACATATAGGTAGTTTTTTCGTTAGTTCTCCTTTACGAGAAGAAAAGTTTGCGGAATTAAAGATTGCGAATCTGATAGTGTGTCAAGAAATTGCGAATTAAGCAATGATCCATGAATTTTTTCACAAAATCTCATGATAAATTTTTTTATCTCAATAAGATTTCTATTGAAAATTTCTTCTCTCCTGTAAACCTTCATGTAGCAAAACAACGATAAAAATAACTTGTCTTTTTCTTGGAAATCGACAAAATAAGATGGCGATTTCTTTCCTTGGAATTGGGAAGAAAAGATTGCGGATTTTGGCCAAATTTGCAATCTGTAATTCCGCAATTCCAAGAATTCCCTTAAGGTAGCACTTTTTAAAGATATACAGCAAACATGATCACCAGCAAGATCCTGCTCGATTTGATTACTTTAATTGGAAGGAACTTCATAACTTATGCGAATTCACGCCTTTTTGAACCGAAAAAGTTTTAAAATGGTAAAACGGAAACTTGCGAAAATTGGTTAAACGATGCAACACTTTTTGAGACAATGTTGTACTTATCTGACCAGCTGGTTAGTAACTTCATACCTGCAGTGACCATTCGAAGTGTTTTGAAGGATGTACATTGTATGCTTGATCAAATTCTAAACAAAAGAAATGACAGCATTGAGATAATTACTGTTTATTAACATCTAGGCAGATCTAGCTTTAGTTGTAAACTATTGAATACACCCTTACGATAATTCGGGGAAACTAACACTCCATCGCAGCTTATTTAGCAATCGGAGGAGGTAAACATGACACTTTTATAAGAGTTTATTAATGAGAAAACACGTTTTTTCGTGATAACTTTTCTTGCCGCGTTTTGTTTTTAATGAAAAGTACACATAAGTTGTATCTTATTATTATTAACGTTTCCTGAAAAGTTGAAAGAAATTGTACGAAGGAAGTTAAAAAACTGGAGGAAGCACGCTTTCGTCTCTAACAAACTCTCATAAAAACACGATTTTTACCTCCTTTTTTCCGATATTGTAAAACGATGGAGAGCCGTAGGAACGCATGTTCAATTGAATTATCGTAAAGGTGTATTGCATTTAAACCAAACAAAACTGAAGTGAAAGGTACGTAAATGCTGTAAATACCCAGTTTCGAATACGCGTCCCTCTCGTAAAAATCGCCCACGTTTTTGTGATACTTTTTATAAGCGCGTCTCTCGAATTAGTGCCAAGGGGCGGGTATTTGATTAATATTACTTTGAAAGTTAGGGAAAAAACGACCTTTTAATCAAAAACAGATATTTTCGTTTAAACAGTTCGCTATTGTTTCACGTAGAAAATTATGCTCAAGGACATAAATACCTGGTAATATATATCTTTTACGACCATTAAGCTAAGGGGGCACGAGGGACATTTTCATGCGCGTGCTATGCAACATTGCTCCATTGCACGCACATGACAAAAATTGCTCGTGTCCAGTATCTACTTTTTACTGCAACGGAGCAAAAAAATGTTGCATGGAGCAAAAATTTTGCTCCACAACTTCGTTAAAAGTACAGAGACATTTTATTACTTAATGTAAAAAAAAATTAAATTCAACTTAAGGTAAAGATATTCGATGATGGGACAACTTGAAAAAAAGATACAGCAAGTTATAGAATAACCTAAAAAGCAAATCCGCTTCGGGATCAGGTTTGGCTGACATTGAACTTTTTTATCTTGCCTTGATAAGCATTTAAAATAGAGACACAAAATCAATCAATCCGGAGGATGAGGAGGATATTGACTCTTATTCGGAGGCAGCGGTTGAAGATTATTTAAATAACGAGAATGACCCTGCTACAAAATCACCAAGTTTGACCAAGATGACAACTATTGACCCCCATCGTGCAATTTTATTTCTTGAAGCAGTTGATTATACATTCTCTTTCTCTATAAATTTGACGACCCAAGAAAATGGTGATTATACTTCTAATCACTATTAAGGCAGCTACAGCTTCTTCTTCTTCTTCTGAACTGTCTGCCATCTTGAAACGTGTGTGTACACATAAGAAAATTTTGCACAAATAATAATTTGTATTGGCATGCTATCGCACTCATTTGCAGCGTAGAACTCCTGTCGCACTAAAATTTCGTGTAATTGTAGAGCGATAGGAAGATTCGCACTCGTGGAAATCCACCTTAAGATGTAATATCTAGAGAATCGTTAATTTTTTGAAAATAAAAAAAAATCGCTTTTAGATAAACACGTTGGCTAAAGCTTAGTAGCACTCTTCCTTGTAGATCTTCTGTAGTTTTGTAAAAGAGATTTGAAATGTAATAGATGGTTTACGAAAAAAAAAACACTACGAAAAATTTTTTTAAATTTTTTTTAAAAAATATCACCCCTTTCAAGCATACTCATAATGATGGTGATACTTTCACACTTCCGGGGCGATGAATATTCAGAAGGTTGTCCTTTTAAATTTTATTATTCGCAAAGACGTCACTAAGAATACCATATAATTAGAACTTTCAAGTCGTTTAACATTTTTCTGTGACTTGCAGAAACAGAACAGGATGGCATACATTTTTAGAATTGAAAGTGTTTTTTTTTTCAGATGGTCATTTCTTTTCGGAAAGGAAATATAATTTATTTTTAAAAGTTATAATCAAGAGGATGAGAAGTGTTAAAACATTCACCCTTGACTCTTATTCAATTTAATGTGTGAAAGACCGATCAGAAAAAAAGTTTGTTATTTGGATAAAGTCAATATTGCCCTTCGAAAAATAAAAAATAGTTTTATCATTGGGAAGATCCTCGTTTCTTTAGTATAAATGGCTAATAAAAAAAATAATAGATTTTTTGATACAATAAAGGTAGTTAAGTTTACTTAACTTTAGTTAATTGCTAAACGACATGGACTGGCGTTAGTACGGTAGCGCGTAGCTGTGGTTGCCATCTTAGTTTCACAGGCCTGGGCTCCAATCTTCACTTTGTTCGTTCGGCTCTTTTAGTCACGGTCTCGCTCCACGATTCCTCTTTCGCTCGTGCTAGCCAACAGTAGTTGTGGTTTTAATCGGTTTATTTAATCTTTTGTTATCCTTTAATTGGTTCCGCAAATAATCATTTACGTGACGAAAGATGTTTATTGTTAGATTTACGTACCTCACGATAATGATAGTTCTTTGCGTCGCTGTTCGACGACGTTCTGGAGTAGCCTTGCCAGTGCCAGATGCAGACAAAAAGAGTCTGGCAGAATGGACCACATTGCCAGTTCAAACTCTACGATTAGTGTGCAATGCACTAAATTTAATTGACTCAGGATCGCCTCAAATACTTGCTCGTCGCCTGTTTTCGTTCTACAATCCGCCACATTCGGTGGTAGCTACGTCGGTGACCACTACATCATGTATGGCCCCAATTATTCCATCAATCAACGTGGCCACGAGGTCGACCAGACTCCGCCCACGCGGCCAGCCAACCAACACAGCAACCGGCGTTGAGTCAACTACAGTTGTGTCTTCAAATGTCTTGACTGGTCATCAGGCATCATCATCTTCGACCACCGACGTTGTCGAGTCGCCCATCCTTACAACAGCTGTGGTTACAGAGTTAATTAGAGGAGAATTGCGACGATTTTTCGAGGGTCACGAGGGGGAACGACTCGCGGGAAGAGCTCCTGACATAATAGAGCAAAATCAAGCGACAGGTGACACTTATAATACTAACTCTGTTGTTGAGACTCCTATTGTACACCATTTTGTGTCTGAGCCGTTTTCTGAAGGGGGTGAGTTTCCACAGGGGGGTCTTCCTCGTCCAGCCCAGGTTGGGTTTTCCGTTGCAACCACAGCGCGCCCTGCTCCCTTGCCGGCACTTCCTCAGGCCGTTTTGGACAAGGTTAAAAAAGGTGAGTATGTAAATTTTGATAGCTTACTGCCTGCTTTTGCCTCATCTTCAGACGAGTTTACGTTTAAGGTTCTCGGTGGGTCTAGCCCGTCAGTTGCGTTAGTTCCCAAGCAATCAAACCGCCCTAAGGTTAGTGACTTTTCATCTTGGATGTTAGCATGGAATAATTTTATCCGGTGCTTCACCTTTTTCTTTCCACATCGTGCATCCGAGCTTTTACACTATCAGTCTATCATGTGTGACTTCGCCTCACAGTTTACATTTACAGCATGGTCGACATACGATCGCATGTTTAGGTACCAAATGGCTTTTGATTCTGGTTTGTCATGGAACCGTGTAGATGACGATCTTTATAACCGTCATCTCCGAAGTGCCCCACTGCAGGTCATGTGTTTTCGGTGCCGGAATTATGGACATCTTGCATCAAGTTGCCCTCTTCGCACTGAGTCAGCAGCTGGGAACGAATCAGCACCTTCAAATTTGGCATATAGTGGGCAGCCCTTTCGTGCCCCCCAGCCTTTTCGCGCCTCACAGCGCTTTCGTGCCACACAGCCTTTTCGAGCCACGCAGACCCTCAGTAGGGCTGACACAGGTGCAGTCGGACAGGTCGATAACATCGCCACTTGTCGATACTTCAACGCACAGGGTCACTGTACGAACCGACAATGTCGCTTCGCACACCAATGCAAACACTGCGGCGACTCCCATCCTGCCTCACAATGCTCCGTTGTCCGCAAATATTAATCCAAATCCACTGCCTGTGTCTTGTCAATGTCCTGTCAATGTTGCTCTTTTTGAAAGATTGCTAAGGGAACACCCTTGTCAGTCTTTAGTGTCATTTATTATCTCTGGTTTGTCTTCTGGATTTGACATTGGTTTTCATGGCCCATGCACAGCTACCCGGCCACGCAACCTACTATCTGCACGCTCTAATTCTCAATCAGTGTGGGAGGCAATTGCTAAAGAATTAGCGCGAGGCCACACCTCAGGACCTTTTCTAAGCCCTCCAATTACGCCTCTGCATTGTTCACCTTTAGGTGCAGTACCTAAGAAAGACGGTTCTTACAGAATAATTTTAGATCTCTCCTCACCTAGAGGCAATGCTATTAATGAAGGCATATGCAAAGAAGAGTTTTCAGTGCGATATTCCACCTTCGACGATGCCCTAAAATTGGTGTCTGGGTTGGGTCCCACAGCATTTTTAGCCAAAATTGATATCAAACATGCTTTTCGCCTTTGCCCCGTTAAACCAGCTCAATGGGGTTTATTAGGCTACTGTTGGGAGGGTTATTACTTTGTGGACACTCGCTTGCCATTTGGCAGCCGCTCCTCACCCTTCTTGTTTAACTGTTTTGCAGATTTGTTATGTTGGATCTTCCTCACTGTGCTTGGTATTCCATTTGTGATCCATTACTTAGACGATTTCTTCCTTTGTGGGAGGTCGGCAGCAGAAGTAAATAGTTACTTGGAATCTATTCAGTCTATGTGCACTAAACTGGGTGTCCCTATTGCGGAGGAAAAAACCACAGGACCCTCACAAACTATAACCTACCTGGGCATTGAGATCGACTCTCAGCAACAAATCATTCGCTTGCCAGCGGATAAGTACAGGGAGTTGCACGAAGCTTTATTGGTTTGGTCTGGTAGGAAGAAGTGCACCAAACGAGAATTGCTTTCTTTGATTGGCTCTTTATCTTTCGCTGCCAAAGTGGTAAAGCCAGGCAGAATGTTCCTCCGTAGGTTAATTGATTTGTCTACCACCGTTGCATCACTCAATCATCATATCACATTAAATGGGGAGGCACGCTTAGACATTCAATGGTGGGTGGATTTTCTACCTAGCTGGAATGGTGTCTGTTTTATTCAAGGGGACCCAATCACAGCCGCTTCACTTAGCCTCTTTACGGATGCATCAGGGGTAGGATTTGGTGCTGTTTTTCGCAATAGTTGGTTCTGTGCTCCATGGCCCCCAACATTTCATTCCTTTCACATTAATATATTGGAGCTTTTCGCAATTGTAGCAGCGGTTAGGACGTGGGGTCGCGAATGGCGTAATCTGCAGATCATCATTTACACAGACAACGCGTCCATAGTTCATGTGTGGCGCTCAGGCACATCTCGGGATAAACACATCATGTCGTTAATTCGCCACTTATTTCTATTCACGGCGCGGTTGAACATTAATATTTTGCTTCAACATATTCCTGGACATACTAATATTGCAGCTGATCTTCTATCTCGGTTACAGGTTCGTCGATTCAAACAACGCCTTCAGTCCGCAGACGAGTCACCCACACCAATCGAGCCAACCATCTGGACCATCTTAGTATAGCCTCACAGTACTTTCAATCTCAAGCTTTGGCACCCACTACTAGGGCCACGTATTCCACTGGTGTTGCCTCATATCAGCGATTTTGTTATAGGTGGTCTCATCCTCTCTGGCCGTTGAACGAGGATATTCTAATTCGCTACATTTCTAGTTTGGCACAACGCGTATCTCACACTACCATTCGCGTTTACATCTCAGGCTTGCAATATCACTCCATCTTGGCCGGCAACTATGTTCGAATAGCAGACATGAGTCGCTTGTGTTACACCCTGCGAGGAATTAAAAGAGTCCAAGGAGCTCGTCTCACCCGGCCGCGCAGGCACCCAATTACATATCAGAATTTGTGTTTAATTCATTACCGTATTCAATTTTTACAAGCTACAGTATATGAACGACTACTTTTCAAAGCTGCTACCTCTTTGGCCTTCTTTGGCTTGTTGCGCTGCTCTGAATACACTTATCAATCCAGTCGTCACTTCGATCCATCCACCGATTTATTGGTTGGAGATATCCAATTTTCCGCAGACAATTCCGTCATGCTGGTTCATATCCGGTCGTCTAAAACAGATCCCTTTCGTGTTGGTTGTCAGATTAGGGTTGGCGCTAACAATAACGCAGTTTGCCCGGTTCAGTGTATGCGCCGTTTCTTAGCGGTTCATCCCGGCCCAGGGTGGCCACTCTTCACTTACCAGGACTTCAAATTTTTGACTCGTCAGGACATAGTAAACCTCCTGGCTTCGTGTTTGCCTAATATTCCACACATTAATACACATTCCTTTCGCATTGGTGGTGCCTCCGCAGCAGCATCTGCAGGGGTGCCTGACAGCACTATCCAGATTTTAGGCAGGTGGACCAGTGATGCCTATAGACGCTATCTACATCTCGATGATGCACAGGTCATTGGCCTTTCTCGCAGTCTATGCACCGCTGGGCCACCTACTCGTGGGTGGAGCCGTCACACACCTTCTTCATTTTTGTTATAGTTTAGTTGGTGGCGCTCGTAGGCGTCACCACACCTCTTCATTTTGTATAGTTTGTCAAGTGTGGTGGTGTGGGGGAATTTGGGGGTGTGTTGTGTATTTTAAACTCATGCTGGTATTCTTAAGTAATATTTTGCTATTCATGAACTATCAATCTTAAGCTGTCCTTGTTGGCAGTTTGTTAGAACCTGTCTTTGTTGACAGTTTGTTTAGAACCTGTCTTTGTTGACAGTTTGTTTTACTTATATTGATTGACAGTTTGTTTTATGTGATCCTTGTTGACCACACTACATTTACGAGAAACTGTCTTAGACAGTTTGTTGTGGTCTTTGTTGACCTCTGTTACAATTAGATACAGTACACACATATCCTCCGAGACCCCTCATATCCGCCAAACTTGCAGTTTTTATTGTTGTTTTTCCCTGCGCGTTGTCAGCAATTAAAGGTAGTTAAGTTTACTTAACTTTAGTTAATTGCTAAACGACATGGACTGGCGTTAGTACGGTAGCGCGTAGCTGTGGTTGCCATCTTAGTTTCACAGGCCTGGGCTCCAATCTTCACTTTGTTCGTTCGGCTCTTTTAGTCACGGTCTCGCTCCACGATTCCTCTTTCGCTCGTGCTAGCCAACAGTAGTTGTGGTTTTACCGCCCACCCATCCCGTCAGGGCATTTTTACTGTTAAGTTCATTAGGTTTTATTCAATGTGAATATTTTTAGGACATTTATACACGGAAGATGTATATATTTTGTATACGTTGTATATATATTTACTTTGCGTTCATGTGGTCTGAAAGACAGGGTCGAGGGGGTGTGTTGTGTATTTTAAACTCATGCTGGTATTCTTAAGTAATATTTTGCTATTCATGAACTATCAATCTTAAGCTGTCCTTGTTGGCAGTTTGTTAGAACCTGTCTTTGTTGACAGTTTGTTTAGAACCTGTCTTTGTTGACAGTTTGTTTTACTTATATTGATTGACAGTTTGTTTTATGTGATCCTTGTTGACCACACTACATTTACGAGAAACTGTCTTAGACAGTTTGTTGTGGTCTTTGTTGACCTCTGTTACAATTAGATACAGTACACACATATCCTCCGAGACCCCTCATATCCGCCAAACTTGCAGTTTTTATTGTTGTTTTTCCCTGCGCGTTGTCAGCAATTAAAGGTATACCTTAAGTACAGGCCTTAACGATTTTATATAGAATGCCTCCAAAAATTTTCTCTTTAAACAGTTTTTAGAAGCGTAACTTAAAATTTTCCAACAAAAAGAGTGTCCATCATTCGCGACATGATTAGCTGGTTCGGACGTTGAAGACATTTTGTTTTGTTCAGACCATCGTGTTTGCGCATTTCGTACAGTTTCACCGATGTAGTTCACACCGCATGAACAAGTACCTTCGTAGATAACGCATGCTAAGTGCTTTATTTTATCTTTCAACGGAAAGAGAGACTGGGTTTTCTTAGTGTTTATATAATATCGTCTCAGGATCCTTTTCCCAATATAACTAATCGTTTCGTCTTTCGGCAATCGTTTCGTCTTTCGGCAATCGTTTTGTCCTTCTTCTTATATAAACAGCCCTAAATAATCAAAATTATTCCCAAACACTTTCCTTATGCATTCACTTCTTCTAATAAACACTGCTCTAAAGTGGCCGTTTTCGAACCTTAAAAATGTAATGACAAATCTTTGATAAACATTCTCTTAGATGACTTCTTATGTTCAATAAGCCTATATCAATATCCATTTCCTTTCCATAAAATACAAAGCCGGAAAAAACATGCTAAGATGAAAACAGGGTTAGTTTAGAGACAATTTAGCTTTAACCAATGTTGTTGACATATACACTTTATTCTTTGTTATTAAATATCTTTTATTTATTTGGCTATCCTGAGCATGTTGGGTTGGTGGCATGAGGCTAAATATTGGTCTTTATCATGTTATAAATTCAACAAAATTCAACATAGAGCAATGCAATCATCCAAGGTACAAGCATGCTTAGTCATAAATTACCATGATTTTTTAAAAATTACGGCCTGTAAGAATGTTCAAGAAATGATAAACTCTCCACAGTAATAATTGTTGTTGTTTTTAATTCAAAAAATGTACTGTCAATGACTAGCTATATACTATAAATTCTATTCTCAGATCCGGGTTTCGACAACCTGCGATATAAAAAATTTGTAAATATAAAGGAAATGTTATTCGAGTCGAGAGAAAACTTTAGAAATATAATCACTTTTTGCAATAAATAAAGAAAGTGGAATTCAGTTCAGGCTACTTTTTTATTATTATATTTTTACTGGACAGTACCTTTAAATTGTGGCTGTTTGATGAGCATATTTTTTCGAGTACAGCAAGTGGTCAATCGTTTTAAAAACTAGAGATGCTAAAGGAGATGGTGACAATTCGTTGTAAATGTTATATGTTAAACACACAACACATCTCTTGTAGTACCAGCTAACTTGTTTCCAGTTACATGTTTTAAGAACAGTTTCATCGCTCACATTCTTTTTGATTCTACTGATAAACCTGGCAGCTTTTAAATGAATACTTTCTATTGGTTTTATAAGCGTAGACGAACTGTTACCCCAAACACTTCTACCATACAGCACAGATGGAGGTATTCCACCAAAATAAATCGATTTCAAATCACCAGGTTCCATAAACCTCATTGAGTATAGCTTCTTTACCTTCGATCAAAAATCTTTACATAATTTATTTACCAGGTCGTTCCAAGACAGTTTATTGTCAATGATAAGACCAAGACATTTTGTGGAGCTGGTAACACTAATTGTATTTTCATTCAATTTAAAATGTGGATATGGACCGATGAACTGTTTACGAGACATAAACATAATTTCTGTTTTACCTGCATGAGAAGCCCACTTGCTAACTTGATTTAATACTCTTTGGATTTCAAGAAAAGCTTGTTCAAACGGTAATCATTTTTTGTAATATACCAAACTATCAACTGTTGTTGTCATATCGTACATATATCGTACTCCAGAAAACCGACCAGCGAAAGTGGAAATTTTAGAAAATACAAACGCATTAAATAAATTGTTTTATGAACCTTTATACTTCCTCGACAATTATAAACCTTGTTCCCAGTACCCCTATTCTATTACCTAAGCTACCTCAATTAGCGAACAAAAAGAAACACTTGGTTCGAGGCTATTCATATTTACAGTTTTTATACTGTAATGCTTCGAAAAACGTCCATTAAACGCCCCCAGAAAAAAAATTATACCGCACGTGGATTAAAATTGTTTAAATAACACTTGGGGCATGAAGAAAAAAATCCAGTAAACTCGAGCTTGCTATGGTTTCCAATTGTTTTGTCAAATGAAGAAATTATATTATGTACAATTAAATCCATGATAAAATGTCTGTTCCGCCTGTTCTTAAACAGAGAAGATAATAGTTGAGAAAAAACAATTCTAATTCATTTTTAACCTTATATTCCTAAAAATCCATAAATTAGCATAAAGATTCAATTTGGCTATGTGGTCCTTCTTTTCTTGTCTGTCAGGAAGAGCGCGCATTACAGAACTTAGTAAAAGTTCGCAACTCATTTATTTTTTGTAGCATTTTTGTTTACTACGAAACAGCCATGGATGATTGAGACACAGTTTTTTTTTAATTTTTAGTTTTTATTTACTGACTGAAAATTTTCAGGATTCAAATGACACCACTATTTGTGACATCCACCACAGAAGGTTGTTCCGTTTGAAAACTTAACAGATTTGTTCAACAAGCATATCACTAAGAAAATAACACCCAAGCCATAAATCGCTCGCCTATGTTACAATAATTTAGACTGGGCGAGAAACTTGAATAAATAGAATAAGTTTATAAACTCATATTTTATCAGAAAGTCTTTTTTATCTATTTTATATTATCCTTTTTTATCTATTTCGGTTATTTTTTACTGCAATTAATAAGATAAATAACATGGTTTTCCATGCTAGGTGAATTGATATTGCTCAGCAAAAAAAACTTTTTGTGAAATTGGGGGAGCATTTAATTGCTCAGCTAGTTTCTCATTTGTCAGAATTGTGCGAGTCTTTGCGTGAACAAGAGCGATCGCTCTCTTCTTATCGATAGGCCTGGTTCAAGATAAAGAGTTTTAAAATGGAACATACGTAAGGATGTCCTGTTTTTATTTAGGCTAGAACAAATTCACTAACCAAGAACAGTAGCTATATTCTAGCCAACTGTCTAGCTGACTGTAGCTGTTTGCCACACACACACACGGACACACAAACACACAGACATGCACAAAAGAAAAACATTAGCTAGCTAAAAAAAATCCCATTTTCTAGCTAATGTTCCTTGGTAAAAACAACACTTACTGCAATTGATTCTTTAAGTATAGGAAGAAGCGTTTGATACTTGACTAAAGGATCGGTGTCTGTTAAGGGTGATTGTTGTAGTTGTTGTTGATTTTGTTGATGCGGGTGTTGGGGATAGCTTGCACCTCCAGGCGCAGTGCTGGACGCCATCTTTGATATGTTTTTTTTTTTTTGATCAACTTTTCATTATTTAGAAATTATAAAATTACATAGCCGAATAAACGGATGATCCGTTTATTCGGCTTGATACCTTGAAAATTCAAACATACGTTATTTTATATAATTTTGTTTTGGTCTATTTCTATAGCGAGAGACCGCCGCTCAAAATATATAATATATAATACTATTTCGGCTATCGGAATTCCCTTATTTCCGATAGTGTGTTGGTCAAAGACATGTCGATATCAGATATGTTTACATCCCGCCGCAATGATCTTGATCCGCGCAGGCATAGCAATGTCGATCGGAGTAACGAAAAGCAAATTTTCGTTCTGACAAACGTCGTAGCGATAGACGTTGGTATACCACGTTTATCTGCTATCAACTCAGCAAGACGTTGATAGAATCTCTTGCATTCTCTTCCTAACCCACCGTGTGTAGAAAACACCAAAGGTGTAAAAGAACCATTTTTTA
This sequence comes from Hydractinia symbiolongicarpus, assembly GCF_029227915.1. Taxonomy (NCBI): domain Eukaryota; kingdom Metazoa; phylum Cnidaria; class Hydrozoa; order Anthoathecata; family Hydractiniidae; genus Hydractinia; species Hydractinia symbiolongicarpus. The sequence continues at coordinate 19,836,362 of NC_079883.1, forward strand.
ACCTGCAAAACCCTTTCGTTGTATAACCTTTTCTTTTCTTGCTCATTTCTTTCATAGCAACGTTTGATTTCTGTGTTCCTATACCTCTGGGCGTTAAGGTCAAAGACCCTGACATCGCAGAATACCCGTTGGCCAGGAATCCAGAAACCAAGTGCGCTAACATCTAATCGAGCTTCATTGGATGTGATCGCACTTTTCTGGTCAAAGCGTTCGTTTTGTAGTGGAGCAAGCATCGGTTCAATTCGTACGTCTTTACACACTTCTTTCAAAAGCTGAGCAGTTATATCACGAACTTCGTTATGACGTTGTGTGACAAACCCACCCTTTTTGCAGGATAACGCATGAGCAGGATCAAACTTTGAGCCACATGCACATTCAAATGGTAACCTGGGTAATTCCCAGTTATATCGAATTCTCAATGCGTCGAAAAACTGCTCCTTTGTGAGGTAGTAACCACTCTCTTTTATTGGCAGAGTCGTCAACCATTTTGACGCACCTATTTCCTGATTTGCTTCGTTCTGCCTCTTAGCACTTTCATCCATTTGTGACAATAATCCTTGCAGAATGTTTTGATGGCTTTTATTTCTCTCAGACTTTATTTGGCTTTTCGTTTTGCTGATCTCGTTCGCATTTTCATTTTGTCTGAGAAGAATATTTACGAGCTCCGTCGTCATTTTCCGAGAATTCTCGTATTCTGTGTCAGAAACATTCTCAAGGATTTTTATTCCTAGACCCCCGAGACGTGGTGGCAAGGACATTAGCTCCCTCTCTACATCGTTTACAATATGACCACCAGTAATAGCCGGCAACAGTTGGTGTCTTATTACACTTTCCACTGGTCGCAGTAATGATGATATTTCTGGGATGGTCCGTAAATAGTATGTGAAGCGATGTTGATATCCACTAACATAGCATGTGTAAGCTGCTTGTGGTTCGATAACAGCTATTTCTGAAATTAATGTGATTTCTTTCACCCATTTCGCGACAATGTCTTCAACGTACTCTTTTCGAAAAGTCTCACTGCCAATAACTGCTCCGAGATGTCGTTCTCCTGTACATGTAATTTGGATATTTGTTTCTTTGAAGTGTGTTTTTGCTCCTTCAATGTTCTTATCTTTCACAATTAGCCATGATTTCTTTGGCTGTGGTTGGTAACCAAATTTTGGGCCTTCCACAATGAGCTCGTCCCACCATTTCCGAATGGTGGAAAAATTTCCAACAGCTGTTAAGTCATCAGCAAAAGCTACCAATTTCATATCAATATCAGCAATGTTTTTCATTCTATCAAGTAATGGTGTGAGTCCTATTGCGTAAATGGCCATCCCCAACGGGTCGCCTTGAGTGGTACCTTCTCTTGAACTCAGTTCAGTTCCACCAATCACAAAAAGTCTCGCAGGCTTTATGTAGCAGTTGTTGATGTATGTTGCTAGAATCGGGCAAATGATCTTGGTATTATGAAGTGTTGCACTACGGTTCAAGCTATTGAAGGCATTTGCAGCATCAACTAATAAGACACATTCGGCTTCTTCACTAGAGTATGCATCTTTCATTGCATGTATAGCAGCTTCGCACCCAGATTCATGACCGGAGCACATTTGAATTTTTGAACAAGATTCAATAACATCATTCTTTGATGCGTACATCACGGCTTTTCCAATAATGCGTCTTAAAACCTCTCCTACTCCGATAGGTCTAAGACCAGGGTTCTTGTCTAAAGGCACAAGACGACATCCTAAATAGGCCTCTAAAGAATTATCGTTTACTTCTTCATGGCAAAGTCTTCTTGCAAACTTAGCTATCGCTTTCCGTAAATCTGTTCCAGTGTCGCCATAAACTCTAGACGCTATGATTTTGATCCATCCATTCGCATCCATTCCAGATGGTCCGGAGCCGCCTTTTGTTGTCTTCGCTGCTCGCATTATCATGTCTTCGTCAATGACGTCATATACAACGGCATTAACTGATTTGATCGGACCTTGTATCAGCGTGTCTTCGTATGATTCACTTCCTTCAGGATGTTTTTGTCTTAGCATTTCAAGAGTTTCGTCATTCAAAGGAAGTATTCCTCCAGACATATTGTTCGTCACCACATTAATCGCTTTATGAACATCTCCTTTTTGCATATGGTTCCGGAACTTCCTTGAAATAACTGCAATATCTTGCTTTTTTATTATTTTAGGTAGTCGGCTTTGAATCGTTTGTGCCTCATCCATTAAGCTCATAAAATCTCCTTTAAACCATTGTGTTAGACGTCTGTTTAATGCTTCTACGTGCTCCTTAGATTTCGATGCTTGTGATGGTTTTTGCAGCAGCAGAGCAGGCATGATATGTATAGCTTTTAATGCTATAGCTCTTAAAGGTGTGTTTTCAATCCACGCATTGAGCAATCTTGTGGTCTCACGTATGTAGGATTTACCTGCGTTTCCATTAGGCAGCATAAACAAGCTTCGTTTCCAATAAACAATTCTGCAGTAACATTCCTCAATGTCATTGACTGCTTCACTTCCTTTAACATTACTCCAATAAAACTTCTCTGGAGCATCAGCAAAATGATGTTGAGATGAAGTTGCGTCTTCGGGAACGTTACGTTGTTGTTTTGTATCCTGTTGTGTTTGTGCAATGTTCTGTGTCAACACTTTACAATACTTCAAGTGCTGTACCAAACCTCTATATGTTTTAAACTTTCGGTGACATTTCATACACGGAAAAGTGTCTTGACTCTGCTCAACACTATCAATTCTTGAATTCGATGACGATGGTTGCTTATGACCTCTTTTAACCATTTTTATCCAATAAACTGTGAAAATGATGTTTCGTCGTTACTTCAATTAATTCTTCGCGTTTTGACACTTAATTGAAACTTGCATGACGGATCATTTACTTTGTTCCGATCAATCGGCATTGGAGACGTCCGCCATCTTTAACCGTCAACCGTCCCGTTCTGCTCAATGATCCTTGATATGTTTACTGTTTCACCCAAAGTAGGCCAGCTACCCAAAGTCGGCCATTTTTAAATCATATCCCAATTAGGGCGAAATTATGCGAAGAAAACAGATTCTTTGATCAGCAGAAACTGCATTTTTGCGTCTTAAAATAACTTTATTAAACTCTTTAAGCTTCACTATTTTTATGTTTGAACTTAATTTAACGAAAATTCGCTCTTATGAACACATATTTAACTAAAATTTAAAATTTTATTTTACAACACTATTAGTAGATATGGTGGATGGTTCAAACCATACTTTTGGGGTACAGGTGTAAACCCCCCGCTTCTCTAGAGATCCCGACACCCCATCTGCGCATGCGCAAAGAAATCCGATGTCATCCGACAAATTCAACGATATCCGACAGAATCTGACGAAGGCATCATGCGCAAGTGAAGTAAAAGCAATTCCTTGAGTATGAGCGAGGTAAACCATTCGCTTGCCCCCCCCCCCCCCCCCCCCCAAAGAGATTGCGGCTGCTCGTAGGCAAGCTGTTAAAAATCCAGACAAGCGGATAACTGGAGATACAGCCCAGCTGAAGGGTAACTCGTTCTATGGGAAGATGATCGAAGATCTAGCATGTCAATACAATGTTTAGGAGTAACGAAAAGAAGGTTGATCAAACGATGAGATCTCCATATTTTGAAGACTTGGAGCCGATAGGCGATGCTTATGAGATTCGAGAAGGCAAAGGCAAGTGCAGCATTGACAGAGCCTACCAATGTGGCATCACGGTGTAGCAGCTTGCAAAACTTCGCATGCTTGAATTCTACTACGACTTCCTGGATAAGTATGTGGATCGTAGAGTATGCTACTGCCAAGCTACACAGATTAGCTCTTTGGATAGGCTGTAATAGTATTCCGCATTATGCATCGATAAATTATAGTCATCGGCCCACATCTCAAACAATTCCTCTTTATATAGCTGGCTGAATTTATCATGAATATTCCTCATCGCCCTCTTTAAGAATTCAGCCCATTGCTTATCGAAATAGACCACCATGTTTGCCATTCTCTTTATTATATACAGATTTTACTTATCAACAAGAAGCCGGATGGCTTGAGGATTTCGCAGTCAGGCTTAAACTTTCTCTAACATGATGTTTACGAAATCTTCTAAAAGGGCTACTTTAAATCAATTTCGTCCTCAGAACGAAAGATATTTACGCTGGGTTGACTTTATTGTTTTCTTTTTGTTTTAAACTTGTTAAACTTTCGTTGCAGATAATATGCATCACCACGCTGCCTCATAACTTCTGTCAGTTCAGCAATCTTAAAATATTTCCAGCAATGCGAAAGATTTAGCCATACATCTTTGTAGTCTGCATAAATTGGTCTTGCTTGAATTGGTGGCAGTTGGTAGAAATCCCCACATGCTATAACAGATATTCCTGCAAATGGAATGTCATCTGAGCATCCAAATATTTCAGTTAGCCATTGGTGAATGTGCAACAGCAGCTTGTTGAATTTGAGATTTCGTCTATTACGATAATGCTTAGCTCTGAAAACTTATTTCGCAACATGCATCTCTTTTTATCACTCAACTTAGAAATGTTTTTAGTAAAACTTATATCAACTGGTATACCTAAAGCTGAATGTATTGTATTTCCCTCTACATTGATAGCAGCAACACCAGTTGGCGCCAGAATGAGAATCTTATCTTTTTCTAAGTTCCCTGCACGATAAGAAAGTTCCTTACTTAGCTTGTCAGAAATTGTTTTTATCAAATGTGACTTTCCACAACCTGCACTTCCTGTTAGAAAGATATGAATTGGCTCAATATTGTGGTGTGCGTTACATGCCAAGCCTTTTGTGTAAGTTCTAACCCAATCATTTACGAATTCAAAAACTTGCCTTTGAGCTGCGTTTAATGTTCAAATTTTTTCATGGAGTTCGCCATCTGAAATTCCAGGTTTACTAATGAAATATTGTTCCCAATAACTGTGACGTTTTCGGTTTCATTTGGAACTTTGTCATTGTAATGGTAATTTATATTGCTCATGTCATTAAAAACATCGTCATTTTCTTGTTCAGCGAAGGAATCAAGATTATTTACATTCGTGTGAAAATTTATCATTGCTTCTTCAACAAGTTCACCGAATGATTCGCATATTCTTTTATTTGTATTTATAATTTCTAACACACCGTTTTCTAATAATTTCTCTGAGTAAGTACCTGAGTTTTTGCTTAGCAATTCTGCTTTTATTGTAACATTACAGATTGCCCCTTTTATTTTGGGACACTGACCCTTGAGCATTATTGCAATTCGTTTAAATAAAATTCTTTTGGATATAACGATTTTTTCCAATCGTCGTAATGTGCTCATTGATTCTGGGAGATCAAATATTTGAAGATTATTAGATACAGCTTGGGAAGGAATTTTTCCTTTCGTAAGTTTCAAATGGCACGTTGTACATATATATTCTTTGCCATCAAAACTTTGTACTCTGAAACGAAAGTGCTCTTCCGAAATGTCAGTATAATCGACATGGCGAAACAATTTAATTGACCGCTTATACAAAGAACGATTACATATGACACAAATATAAAATGGTCCATTCTCAATGCATTTTTTAAATTGGTTTATTTTCTCATTAGAATCGGGCAAATTGTTAACATGCTTACGTTTGGTTGTTTTACCTTCTTGGGCTGCATGTCGTTTTTTGCAGTTTTTTGCGTTTGTTAGCCCTGCTCAGTGTCACGATATTTAGTAATGGACTCTCTTTGCCTCGCTTGGCCCTGTTCCGTCTCTTTATATTTGCTGATCGACGCTTTTAGTCTAGCTTGGCCCTGTTCTGTCTTTTGATAATTGCCTATTCACTCTTTTAGCTTAGCTTGGTCATGTTTTGTTTTTCTATAAGTGTTTGTTGACTCTTTTTGCTTTACTCGGCCTTTATCGGATTGACGGTACTTTTTGTTCTGATCTAGTTTTCTCTTTCTACGAATGGAAAGCATAATGTTGTCGGTTATCTGTTCAGTTGTCAGTATTTTAAAATATTGAGTTTCGAGACACCTTCCTTGACCAGGGGACACATATACTTCGCGTATGTAGTTTTCAACTTGTTGTAATGAATCAAATTTTAAAAGGACTGATGTACCACATTCTGTTCTTTTGTCCAAAACTATTTCGGCTATAAGGATCAAATAAATAAATTTGTGGATGACCCCAAATTATAGCAAAACTAACGCCGCTTATAATGCCCAACATTCCTTTTCCTTTATCGGAATGTGATGAATTATGAAATGTACGTAAAGTAGTGCTATTATCTGTAACAATATGAGAAATATTTTCTAAACTTTGTATTTGTATGACCTCGTTTTCAATAGTCAAACTATTTGGGAGGTCACTTGCACTCAAGTACTGGTTTGTTTAACCTAGGCTCGTGTACAACTTTGTTCCTTCGCAGAGGATATGATCAAGATCACCTGGGTTCCAAAAAGAAACCTTTTTAATAACCGACCAAACTAAAGAATACAGGGAATTACACATATATTGTGTGCCAATAAAAGTTCCAAGCCTGACATCCCTTCCTTGATGAAAAGATCCCTGTACCGACTTTAAAACAGCGTAAGGCCCAGGATTAGTTTCAACATCACCGGAAAGTAAAGGAACCATACGGCGGCAGATTCTATACGCGGGGTTCACAATAGCAGTGCAGACGTATGACCAAGAAAAATAACCTTTAAAAACTAGAGAAACCTCTGTCATTGTTTAAAAAACACATAGTTTTGCAGGAGGTCTAATAACTTCAGTAAGTTCACCAATAAGTAACCAATAGGTTTACCAAATAATTCTGAATATCTGATAAGTCTGAATATCTGATTGTCTAAATATCTAGCTTTTATACTCTGTCGAGTTTCTTCTTTTTATACTCTGTCGAGTGTTGGTTGTCCATGTCGAACCTAGAAATAAGAAAAAGAGATTCATTGCGTGCATTTCTTCATGGCTAAATATTTATGCGGCTATTTTTGATTTCCGCCGGCGAAAGTGGGATCATTAAAATCGGGAGATAGATAGAGACAGCCAGAGCCTGGACGCTTAAATCTAAGCTAAAGCTTAAATCCTCGTTTTGACAGATTTCTTTCTGAGAACGAGGCTAAAATGAGTTTTAAGCCAATAAGAATCCTGACAGTGCAACAAATTGTTTTATTATGCAATGAACATTACTTTATTTTAGAGTTTATATGCTATCGAAAGTTAAAGCTCGTGCAGTGTAGCATAATGAAGATCGTCTTATAATGCGCCATCTTTGATGTTCTTAACGTTTCCCTTTAATGATTACGTCATTTCCTTCTGTACAATTTCGCAAGCACGTAGACTAAAGCTATATTCAGCAGAACTAATTAATTATTCATGAATTTTAATTTAAAGAGGAGTTGTTGAGGCTGGATATTTTTGGTGAAAGATAATGTATTATAGCTATAAAATCGTGACAAGTATGTCACAGATGGCGGAAATCTTTAAGCCGCAGGGCTTCTTCGTTTATTTTTTTAACAATCGCTGCACACACAAATTTAAATTCATTGTAATTTTTTTATTTCATTGGCAAGGTATGTTCAAATTCACGTCTGTCAGATTAGATAGAATACCAAGTCCTCACGGTATTCTCTCTAATCTGGCAGACATAAGATGAGTTGTGGGGTGACGTAAATATTGTGAATTTTAGTTTCGCCATCCACACGCATCAGATAGACAAAATATATAAACAACATAAAAAAGTCAAGTTAAAAAGTAGAAATTTATTGAAACTTGCACTTAAAGCTTACCTCCCACTCCCAAATAAGTTATACCATCAAAAACTTCTATAAAATACTAGTTAGCCAACCTCGTTCCCAGGGCATTTTGCCTTGTTGATAAAGCTGATAGCGGCGAAAAGGCCCTGGAACAGGCTGGTCACATGATCGCTTATAATTTATGATAATTATACACAAAATATAATTTATGCATAGTTGTCTTTCGCGGCTGTATATGAAACAGCCTACTATGTTTAAACTACTTTATGTTGAGTGTACAAAGGAATATAGTAACTATATTGTTTTTTTGTTTTAGTTTAGCTAGCTACATATTGCTAAGTTAGTAGTGATAACAGTGCAAATGTTTCAAGTCAGTTTTGGAGTACTTTTGTCAATGTCATCTTCACATTGTAATGGCTAAAGTTGTTAATACACCAACAAAGATATATACTAAACATGCCACTTTACCTAAAAATGAAGTGCTTTGTCGGTTATGCTGTATTGTCACTGCTCAAAACCATGTGACAAAATGTTTTTCAAAAAGTGGAGAAAAAATTTACCTAACATTTAAAATTGAGCAAACATGTGGAATAAGAGTGTCACAAGATGATGGAATGTCTGATGCTATATGTCGTAAATGTATATCGTTTATTCAAAAAATGCATGAATACTGATGTCAGTGCCAAAAAATCAAAGTTTACATAGACAAAATGTTTCAGTTAAACGTTGTGCAGTTTCTTCACCAAGTAAAACCACATCTGTGGCAAAAAAGAAGCTTTTTGAAAATAAACCTGCTCTCTGTGATGTCACAAACATACAAAGAAATAAAGAAAATTGTGAAAATTCCATGGTAGACTTTGAAAGTAAAATGTTGCTGGAGGTTGAAAGTGATTCTGCAAAACTTTGTAGGAGAACTAAACCATCATACTTACATGATACAAGCTACAATGGCTTACAGACATTTGATTTCGAAAGTTTATGGGAAGAGTTAGAATCAAATCATTCTTTATTGTTAAAAATTTTGCTAGCAAGCACTGGTAAATTACACCAACCCTTGAGTAATAGTTTAAAAGTTAAACTTTGTTTTGTCTATTCAGTGTTAATGCAGATTAGATGGCATGAATTAAGTCGACTACAGAGAATTAACACCATTCTTGCAATTGAAGGAGGTTGCAGTAGACAGGTATTATATATACAACTCTATTTCAACATACTTTAGTTTTTATCCAAATCAAAATATCAAAAATAAAAAAGTCTATATACAATTAAATTAAACTTCACAAAAAAATTAAAAAATCAAAATTATTGTAACATAACATAACAGCAGCAATAAGTTTTACCACATGTACACAAATTTTTAATAAGAAACTTAATTATTATGAAACAAAAGGCTGAGATTATATAGGTAATTTTAACTGCTAACTCACAAAGTATTGGGAAAATTGAAAAATTAAATTAATTGGCTTGGAAAAGCATTTTAAAGGCTTAAAGGAGGGGTCAGCTCTAAACCGTTCTAAAAAAGTATCAAACTAAACCTAAAAAGTATGACCTAAACCTAAAAAATGTGTTATAAAGTAGCTTTATCAAAACTTTAAAGAAAGATTTTTATATTGGCTTAGATAGACTAGAGGTAAATTAAATACTTCCAAGTTGTTTATTTGATATTACATACATATACAATTTATATAGTTCCAAAGAAGATTAAATCAAGTTGGATTTTGCTTATCGAATTCAATGCGCGATGTTTTGTTAAAATTAGCAGGTGGTCATTTTATGAAAAAGGCTGTTAATATTATCAGAAATGGTGGATCTTTGCGTGGTACATCAGATAACTGGGATATGAGGGTGCTTGTGGCTACAAGGAAAAATGTTGACAATAACGACCTCCACATGATGGCCAGTAATCTAATTGAAAATCGAATACCATTGCAACATCTGTCTAATGATATTCCTTTAATCAAAAGTGTACGTACTGCATCACCAAATTTGTTTATGCCAAATGTTCAAGAATGGCAACATTATGCTGACACCTCGAAAATTTTAATTGGGAGAATAATGTTGGAATTTCTTTCACAATTTAAGTTTTTAAAAAACGTGCTGCCAGTGCATTTACCTCACCCACATAGTGAATGCATGAAACAAAAATCAACCATTATTTCCATGCCAATTATTAACGCAAACGAATCAAAATATTCAGACTGTGTTGAAATTCTTAGAACGTTTGAAAATTGGATTGCAGAAATCTACTATCAAGCGGGACAGTTAGAGAAGTTACCAGACCCACAGCGGTTACCAAATACAGTAGATGTTGACTATCAAGCAGATCCTGGTCAGACCATTGGTCATGTTGTTTTTACTGAAGACGATCCCATGAGGGAAATGAAAATACCTTTTTCTGGAGACCAGCTCACAAGAGTTCGGTTTGCTGGTGCAAAACACCTTCTTGGTGGAGCACACACACCATCTGACTGTTTGGAACACTGTGCTCCATTTAAATCTGTGATGTGGCATTGCAAAGCGTCACTATTGCAGTACAGTTATTCCCTGCTTTATGCACCTGAATCAGTCAAAGAAATTGGAACTCTTAAATATTTCAGGGAAAAGTATAACCGAAAGGATGCGAAACCGTCTAAAGTATTAGATTCATATGAAGGTAGTGAACAATTATTTTTAAGTACGGGTCGTGCCTACATAATCGTCGCATTAATGAAATTTTTGGGTATGAGCTCTCTAGAAGACAGACCATCAAATTAACCGTTTCCAGTCAACATTACACATGACAAAGAAAAGCAAAGAAGGTATTTTGATGATGTGTTAGGTACATTTGTTCAAAATTTTTTGTTCCAAAAAAATCCAAATGTCACAGGAGGGGATGATTATGTCAAGAACTATGGGTTATGTTCGATTTTTCTTACTATTTTAATTTTGCAAATGAAGGATACAGCCAAAGAGGGTGATGGTAAACGTAACCTTATTAATCAAAAGCTTTTGTTAACTGTATTCAGATCACTAGGAGGTTTTAGTAAGTATTCTATTGAAATGTTCGTTAGCATTGCACAAATTGAATGTATGTTGACACCACGTTTATCAGAACAGTTTAAATATGGCTTTTTTGTTAATTGGAGAGGTGGTCCTGGAAATAATATGGAAGAAGATCTTGCTCAGGAAATTTGCAACAAGTTAAGCAAGAGCATTGTTCAAAGAATGGGCCCTAATAAAACTGTTCAATCTATTAGCAAGGTATGTAAAGCTGTAAGTGGTATCAGAGAAATTTCAGAAAATTATGACAACACATCAGGGATCCATCCTCTGTCAGTACAACATCAAACCCGTGAGACGAACCAAGACGAAAAGGAAATGATTGCTGATCTGCTGACAATTAAGCCTTTTGAACATGCACCATTGCGCCACCATTCTAGTTTTCCAAATATAAGACGATCTCCACTTCGATATATCAACGTCATGGAACATCAAAAATGGATTAAAAAACATCTAAGTGAACTACCAGAAAATTAGAAGTATATAAGTTATTTGTGATGGTTTTGGATGGGTTGTTTTCTACTTTATATATTTTACTAAACTTTTACTCTATATATATGTTTTTATTTCAAATTTTTGGACAGTTTGTTGCGTAAGACTAGTATCAAGAAAAAAAATATATACACTCTTTTCATAAAGCATAGATATAAAAGGCTGGTCATACTCTTCTTTAAACAATATAATACTTTACTGACCTCTGTAGGAAGACTTTTGGTATTTTTATGAAACAAAGTGTATATGTATTTTCTCAAAAATACTTTGACAAAATATTTTGAACTTCTTTAGCAATGTTCTCATCTAACATGGATAAATCAGGGGCGCCTGTGTTTGATTGTGAGCTTGTGTAACAAATGTCAGCGGCAAGCTCTTTGGGAGTCCCAAACAAAAATATCGAATTTTCTTCACTAATGTTGGATAGGGCCATACATAGTTCCTTATTTAATTCATTTCTTAATTTTGCTGTTAAACGAGTTCTTACAGTGGTTGGTTTTTCTACCAATTCCACTTTTTCACAGATTGAACAACATTTTTCTTGAAGTTCGTGCTTGAAACCAAAATGTTTTTGAATATGCTCCCTTAGGCAAGTTGATGTCTGGCAGTACAATTTCATATTTTTATCCACATTTGTTTTATTTGCCGAAACATCGGAATTATTGTAAAACAAAATAGCTGTTGCAGGTTGCTCACTTCTGCCAGCTCGTCCTATTTCTTGAACATAAGCTTCAAGATTGCTGGGTGGGGTAATGTGGTAAACATTTTCTACATGTGGAATATTAAAACCCATTCCGAGCGCAGTGGTAGCAAAGATAACTCTGATCCGTGAGTTCTTCTTAGAAATTTCCTTTATGATAATTTGTTTCATAGCTTTTGTCTGCGGTGCATGGTATTGACAAAAAAACGACTAGATGGTGTCAAATCCCACGTATTGAAATGTGCTTAAAATTCTTTCAAATAGATTAAAGGCAAGACCACAATATTTTAATTTCATATAAATGATTTTCATTGGAAATTGTTCTCTTACTGAATTTAATGAATTTGCTATAGGTAAAAATATATTCTCATAGCTTTCGAATCCAGAAGCATTACTTTTGCGGATCTTTTTGTCAAGAAATATGTTTTTGCGGTTGGGATTTACTCTGATAACTTTTGCTGTTGACATATTCAATGACTTCACTAAACTTGTTATATGATGAGGTGAGGCAGTTGCAGTAAGGGCTAACATAGATGCTTTTGGAAAATAAGTGCGCACTGTGGAAAGTTCTTTAAAATCTTTTCTAAATTCTTCTCCCCTGAAATGTATATTTAGATATTTTATTGGTTAATTTTTTTTTTTATATAAAAGTACATAGTCCTTTTTAGAGCAGCATCTTATTAATTTATTTTGTTATATATTTTTTATTAATTATTTTCTTTGTCAACCTGACAAAGAAATAATCGAAACGTAAAATCAAAATAAAATGAATAGTTTTTTTTGACTCCATATGTATAGCTAGCTATTCGAGGTAATTTAATGACATGACCAGCTATTGTACAAAAACCCAATCAGGACTTGCACCCGAACTGCAGAGTTGCAGGTAGCTTATCTACTTTAGGTTTTCCACAATACAGTACACATAGCTAGTCATAACATTGTAAATTACTTTAACTTAGTCAAAAATGTTTCTAAGATGTAGCTAACTTGTTCTTAAATATATATATGAGAAGAAAAAAACAGTATATATAGCTATACTTACCAAAATTCTACACAATGGGCCTCGTCAATAACATTTCCAACAAAATTATCTTGATACACAGTTGACTTTAATAAATTTCTGCCTTGCTCGGAAAGTATTGCCTCTGGATGAGCGAAGAGTAGATTTATATCCCCTTCTTGCACCTTTTTTGATATATTGATTTCTTCATGAGTTTTCATTTCGGCAAACAAACTTTCATAAGAGCTTGTGGAACTATTATTGCAATGAAGTGACATTGCTGAAATACCAACACTGTTTAAAAACTGCACTTGGTCTTCCATAATTGAAGATAAAGGACACACCACAATAACGATATTCCTTGTACTTTTTTGTGGTATAACGTCAGGAAGAAGTTGAAAAATTAACGACTTTCGATAACCCGTAGGAAGGACAGCTACAACAACAACAATTGAACTTGTTTAGGCTTAAGGCAGTGAGAAGGAAAACCTTCGTGCAAATTAAATACAAAATCCAAACGTTTCAACACATCCATCTTTTGGCTATTTCCTATCTCGCTTGTATTAATGCGTCTCTGTTAAAGCTTGAGACGAGCGTCAAATTTGCATCTCATTATCTCTGGAATTTCAAAAATGCTCAGTATATCTGGGCATTTTTGTATCACATGACCAGCCTGTTCCAGGGTCATTGTTGGCCACTCCGAAATAACGGCTCAGGGGCCACAAGACCCTGGGGACGAGGATGCTAGTTAGCCTGTTGAAATTTACGAATTCGCCGGTCCTAATTCTGGTCTTAATGTTAAGCTGTTGTGTAAGTATATATACAGGTTTACAATGACCCGTCCATATAGGAAAAAAAATTAGAAACAATATGATCATGTGCTTTCTACAAACTCTTAAGGAGATACAAGGGTTTACAACTTTTGCTGACATCAGTAAAAACCAGCCAATGTACACAAAACTTTATCCACAAATTTGTTTACCTATTGCATCGGTGTATAGCGTGAAACTCTGGTCAAGAAGAAGTCTCGGATCATGCACTTTTGACAACCGGTTAATGAAATATATTGGTTTTAAAATTTTGCTGACGTCAGCAAAGTTCTTCTCCAAGGAACAAAAAAAAATTGTATACCCGTTGCCTTCATCGTAAATATCTGGAAACACTCTTTTCCAAGTTTCAAATTTCCAAGTTATTTAACCTCAAAGCTATGATTGCATTGGCGAAGGCGTAGGAAATTCTTTAAAACCGTCGTTTTTTCTTTTGGAGCATTTTTTGAGAAAAAATCGACCCTGGGATTTCACGTTCCTCTGATTTTTTGTTACCTAAATGTCATTTTAGGCCAAAATTGGTCCAAAAATTAAAACTACTTTGTTTTCCAAAAAAATTGACACAGTTAACAAAAAAAGTATGCTGAACATGATTGTGACATCAAAAATTTCGATTTTTGGCCACCTTAAGTGTCATTTTAGGCCAAAATTGGTCCAAAAATTAAAACTACTTTATTTTTCACAATATTCGGCTCAGTTAACAAAAAAGTATGCTGAACATGATGGTGACATCAAAATTTCGATTTTTGGACACTTTAAATGTCATTTTAGGCCAAAATTGGTCCAAAAATTAAAACTACTTTATTTTTCACAAAATTTGGCACAGTTAACAAAAAAAGTATGCTGCACATGATGGTGACATCAAAATTTCGATTTTTGCCCACCTAAATGTCATTTTAGGCAAAAATTGGTCCAAAAATTAAAACTACTTTATTTTCGACAAAATTTCGCACAGATCACAAAAAAATATGCTGAACATGATGGTGACATCAAAATTTTGATTTTTGGCCACCTGAAATGTCATTTTAGGCCAAAACTGGTCCAAAAATTTAAACTACTTTATTTTCGACAAAATTTGGCACAGTTAATAAAAAAAGTATGCTGAACATGATGGTGGCATCAAAATTTCTTTTTTCTCAACTAAATGCCGTTTAAGACCATAAACGTTTCAATCGGAAGACTTTCAACCATGAATGATAGGCTATAATTTTTGTTCGCAGTTTCTTTCAAAGTGTGAGTTTATTATGACACGTTTCGTTTTGTTTGCGTTTGTTGTAAGATGTAATGTCACTTGTCAATTAGCAGGTTGTCATCAAATATTTTGGTAGCGAGCGGAAATTCTTATAGCACCCAGGGCTTCTTGTTTACGTTGACATTTAATTTCACGATTAACATGAGACGTTTTTTGGTGACTTCAAAAATAATATTCACTTTGCCCGGCACCGACGGACACACCTTTTGTAATAATATATAGACTAGCCGGTGTCCCTTGGATAAATCCATGGATTCTCCTGTCCTTTATTTACCACATTTCGTGTATCTCACTGCTACAGCTACCATTTTGGGTGACAGACACACGTATACATGTATTATATCATAGATTTGGTTTTCCTTAAAAACTTATTCGTTTACCGTTTTCTGCACAATCTAGAATTTCCTGCGGACTGCAAAAAGTTTGACGCAATATTTTCAACATTTTGTTTATATATACCCCGTCCAACCCATGCTAGCATGGAAAACGGACGTTAAGCCGAGAATGATGATGATGATGATGAAATGCAGATACTCACTTTTAAAAGAACAACAATCTCCAAGCATCATATAAAAGGTGCAAACTTTTAGCTACACACAAAGAATGAGAATTTCCAAGTGGACTCAGTAAGTAAGTACGTAACTGTGTGGCAGTTTATACTTTATTTTTGTGTGTACATTTTCTGTTTAGCTGAATGTTAATTGGACGTGTGGAAAAGTGGGAGTGCTCTCTCTTTCCCAAATCCAAACTTACACATTCTTTTCGTACAGCTGAAATTCAGGGGACTTCACTTAAAGAAAAACAATTAAAATTAAAAGCTACTTACATTACATAGACATATAGCTAGCTACCTCCAGGGTGTAGGCTTTCAGCAGTGTTCAAATGATGAGTCCAGCATGGAAATTGATCTAGCTAGCTATCAACATTATCAACAAATTGTTTTTCACAGCTATGTAATGCAAGAATGTATAAAGTTGTCATCATTAGAAGATTCTTCCAGATCACTGTCATCATCGCATTGTTAGTTACACAGTGATACTTACTCTTTTTTACACGAAATCAAGTAGCACAGCACGAAACACAAGATTTCGCTCAGCACAAAAATGTTTTTTATTAACGGCTGGCGGACTAATAGCAATTAAAGAGATTCCGGTCCTTTTATCAACACCGTTTTTCTTCTAGATTGAGTTCTGGTGGTCCATAACGGCCAACCTTCTTTTGTACAAAATTTTGTTAATAGCGTGCCCAACAGGACCACAGCGGAGTTTAAACAACTAACACATTCCTCTGGGTCTCACTCTTCATCGAATACCCCTGTCGTGAAGCTTTAAATGTCGCTCCACACTTTCCTCAGGTGACCGAGAATTTGTTAAAACCTGCTTGTACGCTACTGCATCTCGTCATTCTGGCTAACCACTTTATTTTGGCCCTTTTTTTCAAGATACCCCAGTTATCAAGCTTTGAATGTTTCTCCACACTTTGCCCAAAAGGGTGCAAGAATTTGGTAAAGCTTGTTTGTCAGCTTCTAACTATTTTGGACCTTTTTCAAGTTAAGATCGCAGAAATGGGTCTAACTTTGATCTAGGACTTACGTTTGATGGCGTTAAAATTTCCATAAACGGTTCAAGCTCTTCTCACTCAGGTGTTGGCCCTGTCAGTGAAAAATGTTGCCAAGTTTTCTAGCAGTTCCCATGTCGTCTTGTTAAACAAAATCGTCTTGCAGGTTCTGTACCCTCTCTGAGGTCTCCAGCACGCTTCGACCTCCAGTGCTCTCATTCACGGAATTGTTTTAATCAGAATTGCTACTGTTTTCACCCTTGGAACTTGGTGTACACCATGAAATCTCGCAAGATTTTGCAGGATAAAATCCGAAATATCAAACAAAATTACGGCGAACTACAACCCGTAGCGCCTTTGGGAGCATCCGAATTCGCGTCAACCACCTTTTGGGCGGATCCACCTAGGTTAGTGATTAACGTTTTATACCGTCGAACACCTTAATCCGAAAGTTTTGGGTGTTTTGAAATGGTTCTTCTACCGTGCGACATTGGCAGCGGGAGTACCGCGTGTAGAAATTATGCTGCTCATAAATGACACCACGTGAGATGTTCTGGCGAATCAAATCGAACCGAACTATACTTTGCAGTGTCAGAGTCTGACATTGCTCCCGAGGTTGTCTTATCCCCCAGTTGTAATACCCGTAACAATATTGTGTAAATTATTACTTGTGGCGCAAAATAATTCGCTTTGAGTAAAGATTAAAATATTTTAAAATTAAATTAAATTTGTTATCTTCTTCATTAATATACATGTTTTTTATGATCATTTCAAAAAAATACTGTTGAAAAATTGACAAAAAATTACCACTGTCTGTGTACATTAGACCCTGCATAAACTTTAGTATTGGTGGCTTGTGCTATTTTCTACTCGCCGCGTGTTCGCGTATCCCCGTGCGTTTCCGTCATTTATTATACGTAGCAGGCAGGCGTTAGACAGCTCAGCAAATACGGCTGACTTGAACCACAGGTGTTTTAGCTTGTGCACTGTTTTTGGTACATCCTTTACTCTCGCATGGTTCATCTACGGTAGACCCGCGTCTCTAAAGTCCGTGAGCACGAGGAGTAAGGGTCTCTGGGTATGTTTACCCTTTCATAGTGGGGCCCCCTTTATCCTTGTGTGCACATTTTATCGACTACCTCGGCCATCAGCCTAGTTTTAGATTCATGCAGATTACCCTGGGTGCACGTGTTCTATATCTCTACCCCTAGGTGCGCGTGTACTCACAAACTGTATATTAAGTCACTTACCCCAGGCGCAGTGATTCTCTCAACCAATCAAAATCCTACCATTACAGTACAGGTGCAATTTACCTACCAATTATAATTACCCATACAGTCACTTTTTTTCTTTTCTTATTAACCTTGCTAATCGCCGCAAGTATGTTATCGTTCGTTTACCAAATCTGTTAAGCATGACCAACAAACAAATCGAGAAATATTATCAGAGGTCAAAAACAGACCTGTGATAATGGACCGCCAGGTCCACTAGCTTTAATTCGATCAAGCATTAATTTCACTACCTGAGCAGAGAAAGTGGTATAAGAAAAAATGCCTACACGTTTGATGAAGCCCTTGTTTCTTAAGTCATCCCTTTACGCACACAACACCCATGCTCCCTACATACTTCCAGTCCTCCAGGACTTCCAGTCCTCCAACGGAGAGCATGGGAACCCAATCGAAAAACACGTTGTTGAGTTCCTAGACCTGTCAGGGCTGCCGCTTGACCGACCTTTTTGAGCATAAATAAAACAGGTGTAGAAACTTTAGCGACACAAAGTTTCCCAGAAAAATAATTAATATTTTCGCGAATTGGCCGATTTTAGATTTTTCGCAAGAAATATAACGAAGAAACTAACTGCATTATTTCACACTTTTTTAAGTAGATACAGATAGCGCCCGGTAATTGCAACCTCGAATAATTCGATCATTTCGTTAACCTAGACTCATCTTTGGTCCCCTCTTCGGATATTTGTTCGGATAACTCAAACTTTCTACTCGAGAAAAGACTAGATAAATGTCAGATTTTGATTATTTTTAGTTTTTATTAGCTCTTGATGTGATATAGATAGAGAATGTTGTCTGTCAAGGAAAATTCAATTTACAAGGGACTTGCAGGCCTTTTTTATCGCCAAGATTGCACCTTACTTTCCCGTTGCCTCTACAAGCGCTTCGCTAGTGCCCAGACCTGCGCGGTATGAAACTCCGTTTCGCCGGTCAGGGCAAAATCTTCAAAATGGCCTGAGGAGCTTGGATGCACTGATGAATGGCGTATCCAGACTACCCCAACAAAGGCTGATTTACACGGCAGTTGGTCGGAAATTCCTTGCGACGTCTAAAATAATAATTAATAAAGATCAACATTTTATCTAGCTCTTTAATGTAAAGAAAGTATATCATTAAAATGTATAATTTTAGTACGCAATATATTTTCAAATGAAAAATTAAAATTTTCCGTGTAAATCAGACTTGCAGTGCAACAAATTGTTTTATTACCCAATGAACAATATTTTATTTTAAAGTTTATATGCTATCGAAAGTTAAAGCTCGTAAAGTGTAGCATAATGAAGATCGTCTTAAATTTCTACATAATGTACCATCTTTGTTGTTACTAACGTTTCTCTTTAATAATTACGTCATTTCTTTCTGTACAATTTCGCAAGCACGTAGACTAAAGGGGGATTTTCACGAAGAGAATTGGCCATTCGATGGCGAATTCGCTTTTTAATTTTCACGACAAAATAAATTAGGCGCCAAATTCATTGTTTACATTAGCTAACCGCGTTCTGATAGGTCAAAAACTAACAGCGACACCTTTAAGCCGCTAAAAAGTAGGAACTGTTTCTACTTTTCAGCGAAGCGAATATTTCGATGCAAAATCAAAACAAACAAAACTGCGCATGCTCAGACACAATTCGCCGTCGAATTTGCCGTTCAATTCGCTTCGTGAAAATCCCCCTTAAAGCTATATTCGGCAGAACTAATTAATTTTTCATGAATTTTAATTTAAAGAGAAATTGTTGAGGCTGAATATTTTATATTATATTAAATTAATATATAGTCTGAGAATAACCTTTCGTAACTAAGTATGTAAAAAACATTTTTCGATTTTTATAAGGTCACTGCCACCAGAAAAGGTATTTTTCAAGTTGTTTTTTAAAAAAAAGGAGAAAATCGATAAATTTTCAGGTTTATTATTTTTCTTTTAAAATTGTTCTTAAAAAGAAAAGACTATTCAATGATTTTGTTCCCCCATATTATTTAGTCCTCGTTAAAGTTCAGTACTTTTTCAGATCATTGCTAATGGCGGAAATCTTTGAGCAGGGCAGGGCTTCTTAACTTAACTCAACTTAACGGGAGCTTCGTTTAAAACTCGAACATTCGCTAAGTCGAACTACTATCCCTGATCCCTTGGAGGTTCCAGTTACCATAGGTAACCGCATGTACAAATGCAAGTGAATTAAAAAACAAATATTTCGCGAGAAAAAACTTTCGCATTTTACAGAAATCAATTTTTTCGCCTACCTAACTTTCGCGATTTAGGCCAAAAATCGTGAGTCGGCATGAAAACGATGCACTTCCTAGGTAGTTTTTTATACATGGACCCGAAATGAGATTTGAAACCGCAATGACATTTTGTTTTGAAAAAGATGAATACATATTTTGCGATGGCGAGTAGAAGTTAGGAAAGATAGCAAGAAACCGAAAGTAAGAATCTTAAAAAATAAGAGTTTTATGTTAATATACCTAGATATATAGGAAATAAATTACAAGGACTGAAATAAAATAAAGCCACACTATTGCTTGTTTAAGGATGCATGTCCACAAATTTACACACAGCCGATTTCATACAGTAGTAGCTAGTGTGAAAAAGAAAAGGTAAGATATCCATAACAAAAAAAACACAGAAGGATTAACTAAAACAAAGCAATATGTTTAGTTTATCTCTTTAATAATAGTCTGTGTGTCTGCAAAAGCGGCGTCCCGTAACGGAAACACGAAATTTTTAAAATGCGCACGATTATCAAATTTGTTAGATTTTTATTCACTTTGTTGCGACGGGTAAATTTAAAGGACGAGCGAACGCGACGGGCGATCCCGTGGATTTTTCCACGGGCTAACGACTAGTCTCTACAATAATAGCCGTATTCCGTCTGTCTGTCTCTGCGCGGACCCCCCGCTGAGTTAGAAAATGATGTTACGGAAACACGAATATCAAATGCGATATATTTTTATCCACTTTGTTGTGACGGGTAAATATAAAGGACGGGCGAACCCGTGGATTTTTCCACGGGCAACGACTATTCTATATTTTAATGCCCGTATACGTCTGTCCGTCCGTCTGTCTGTCACGCAAAATGGTAGCTTAGCTGCAACGGACGAACTCGTGGATTTTTCCACGGGCTAACGACTAGTCTCTTTAATAATAGCCGTATTTTGTCTGTTTCTGCGAGAAGATCGTCCCGTAACGGAAACACGAAATTTTTAAAATGCTCACCAATACCAAATGCGATATAACTTTATCCACTTTGTTGCGATGGGTAAATATAAAGGACGTGGATTTTTCCACGGGCAACGACTAGTCTCTTTAATAATAGCCGTATTATGTCTGTCTCTGCGCCGACCCCCCGCTGAGTTAGAAATACGTGCTATGGAAACACAAAATGCGATATATAAAAGACGGGGTAACCAGTGGATTTATCCACGGACTAACCACTGGTTTATATTATAATACTTGTATACGTCTGTCTCTCACGCAAAATGGTAAAACCGCAGTAGCGATACAAATGAAATACAGTAAATATTTATGATATTTTTATTCACTTTGGTGCGACTGGTAAATTTAAAGAACGAGCGAACCCGTGGATTTTTCCACGGGCTAACGACTGGTCCATATTATGATACCCCTATACATCTGTCACGCAAAATGGTAACCGCAGTAGCGAGATACACAAAATGATGTAAATAAAGGACGGGCGAACCCGTGGACTTACCCAAGGGCCACCAACTAGTCTCTTTATTAATTATGTGATTATGAACTTTGTCCTGCAAGGAAAGTACACACTGTGCTGTACCATTAACTCTGCCAAGATGCGTCTCGAAATTTCCTTTTTTTATGCTTGCTTTGACATAAAAAACAAGTGTAGTTGTTGCTGCGAAACCACCATCTTACGTTAGAGAACGTATTTCAAAACAACTCTGACAAAACGATAAATATTCTCAAGTACAATATGCTTTACTAAACAAAAAAAAAGATTTAAGAACGAAAAATGTGAAATTTTATGTGCGATATTTATTTTACACAAAAGGTAATGATGTTAAAACTACTTGACAACGACGAAAATATAGCTAACGAGCTATAGGACTTTTGTTTCTTTCTAAAAACACAACAAAGTTTACCAACTAAAAAATTCTAACAATACAAGAACAAAAACGACCGAATATATTACATATTTTATGGCTTTTCACGTTGCCCTATATTAAATCATCCAAACAAAAATCTCATAGCAAGCTGGTAAATCATCCACCACAATAACACGCCGAAGGTCAAACTGATAATATTACTGTTTTTGTCTGAGTTTTCATGAGGAGAGTAAGTTGCAGTAACTTTCTTTCTAAAGGCAGGTCTCCACTAAAACGAATTTCCTTCATGTTTATAGTGAACGCGAATTCTTTACCACTATTTGCCTCGTTTTCACGCACGCGACATTGTACAGAATATAAAATCAAAAATTTTCGGCTGACGTCAAACAAAAAAACGAACATTGCTTTTCAACAATCAAGAAATTTTATTTATACACAAATATAATGATGAAATGGTTCTCCCGAAGACTAAAAAATATACAACAAAGCGTGTGCTAACGATTCGCAGATGTGTGTATGTTGCACCTGCAACTGAAAATTTAAGAGAAGCAAATTTGCGCTTACGGCTTTAAAGACTACTTTAAACGGTTGATGGGGTAATTCAAACGGTTAACAGGGTAATTCAAAAAGTTGACGGGGTATTTCGAACGGTTGACGGGGTAGTTCAAACGGTTGAGGGGTTAAAAAAAAATGGTACGAATAAAGGTTTAACCGACCTTTAATTTGTTCAAAATAAACAAGAAGCCCTGGGGACTCTAAGAATTTCCGCGCGCTACCAAAATATTTGATGAAAACCTGCTAATTCGTTGTGTTATTGTGCCAAACATTCGAAGGCGGGTTTGGTGCATGAACCTCTGAAGATAAAGCACACCAGTGACATTATATCTTACAACAAACGCAAACAAAACGAAACGTGTCATTAAACTCACATTTTAAAAGAAATTGCTAACAAAAAATACAGCCTATCATTCATGATTGAAAGTCTTGCGATTGAAACGTTTATGGTCTTAAACGGCATTAGTTGACAAAAAATTAAAATTTTGATGTGACCATCATTTTCAGCATACTTTTTTTATTAACTATGTCAGTTTTTGTCGAAAATAAAGCAGTTTTAATTTTTGGATAAATTTTGGCCTAAAATGGCATTTAGGTGACAAAAATCAAAATTTTGATGTCACCATTATGTTCAGCATACTTGTTTTGTTAACTTTGCCAATTTTTGTTGAAAATGAAGTAGTTTTAATTTTTGGACCAATTTTGGCCTAAACTGACATTTAAGTTGGCAAAAAACCAAAATTTTGATGTCACCATCATGTTCAGCATACTTTATTTGTTTACTGTGCCAAATTTTGTTGAAAATAAAATAGTTCTAATTTTTGGACCAATTTTGGCCTAAAATGACATTTAGGTGACAAAAATCAAAATTGTCACCATTTTGTTCATCATACTTTTTTGTTAACTGTGCCAAATTTTGTCGAAAACAAATACCAATTTTAGCCTGAACGTCAATACGAGACTTTCCAGTAGTTAAGGAGCTTGGGTACGAAGTTTACATCTGTGATGGAGCAATGTGACATCCCAGGGTCGATTTTTTCTCAAAAAATGCTCCGAAAGAAAAAAACGACGGTTTTAAAGAATTTCCTATGCCTTCGGGCGCGGAAATTCAACTAGCGAGATGTAATTAAGCAATAAAATTAAATCAATGTGACTTCTTCATTATGCTCTTTCCCCATCCGCGTCCCGCGTTAATTCTCAAGACTGTTTCATCAGAAACATTTCATGCGTAGGTGTTCCCCTGTTGATTTTAGTTGTGTTACTGGCCATATAAAAATCGGATGTTAGATAGAACGTTAACACATTTTTTATGAAAAGCTCAGTTTTGTTGTAAACAGACGAACATGTTACCGCCAGTCGGCAAATCGCTGATGAAATCCCTTTTTCTCATTTACTTGTTGCAAGTGCGAATTTAATTTTAATGATAACACGAGATATTGAAATCGAGTGCGAACTTAGAACTAAATTAAAAAGCTTTTGAAAATTCAAAATAACTTTAATTTGATTGTACGTACGAGTTGTTTCTTCATGCTTGCGTAGTTCTGTTACCTCAAAAATTTCATTCTTTAAACGCGGAGAATTACATCACGCAGAAGCTTTAAAAATTCACTGGTAATTATATTAAAAAATTCACTTTTTATTGGGACCCAGTGAAAATTATTTTCCTATAAAAGAAACGCAAATTGTGGGCCGGCTGTAAAAGAAAAAGATATAAGTAGTAATAAAAAACGAACTCTGAAATAAAAAGCATCTTTTTTAAAAGATGAAAAACAACACTAAAGGAGTTGAATAAGCTCTTTATGACAACAGACAAAAAATGATAATGAGAACAAAAGTTCTTTGTGATGGAGTATGCAATCGCTTAGTAAAATATTGCATGAAAAAAAAATGTGAAACGCAGATGGGAAAAACAAAAAAGTTGAAAGGCTCTGTAAATTGTTTTAACACTTCGAGAATTTTGTCATATTTTTTATCTCCTATATAAAATATTTCGCAGAAGGAAGCCTAAACGAAAATAAGAAATATATTAACACAGTGGAGGTAAAGTAAAATATAAAATTCAAAATATTTTTTATCTATATTTTGAGATTTTTAAATTTTTACACTTGTCTCATCGGTATACATAACAAATGTAAATAACATACAATATAAAATATAAAGAGAATATGCATATAAATACAAGCAGATGAAAATTTAGAAGAAAAGCAGACGTAAGAAATAACAAAAAAAAAAAAAAAATGAAATGAAAAAACATGTTGTATACATCTGATGTTTTTGTTTTTTATTTCATTTTAGCGGAGAAATGTATTTGTAAAACTCGTTACTATTATTATAGAATTTAAAACAAAACAAAAAACATTTGAAAGACCAAAAGAATATCAGATTTACAGGAGAACGTAAAAAGACAACTAGTTGGAATGTGGTAAAAGACAGATAAGGTTTGAGTTTCGTTACGGGTTAAGTATACGATAAAACCCAGAAACGTTTTGACGGGAAAAGATGGGTTCGCTTGGCAGCATAAAAGATATATTATCGATTAAAATAAAAGTCCGACATGATAGCTACACAGATCAATTTTGTCGTATCTTTATGTCGAAAATGTTCATCATCAGTGCGTTGGTGATGGGTGTTGATTTTTTTAACGATAAAGTATCATGCATTGTACCGAAAACAAGCAATTTAGGTTTGTTTTGTTTTTTAACCTTCCTACGCTGTTAAATCTTTCATTCGCGTGAAGATTTTATATTGTATAAAGCAAAAAAGAAACTCCACACTAGAATATATTTCTGTAAATTTTTAGGTTCCGATTTCGTCCATAGCGCTTGCTGGATACAAGGTTTTTATATTTACGCTGAGATGTCTGATCGATTACAGGAATCGGGCTACTATGGTATACCTAAAGAAATCGATTATGATGGGATAGATAAATACGGAAGATTGTGTTCCACTCAACAAAAAGGCTCATGTACGTACAAATACTACTTCTTTTGTAGAAACTCTTTTTTGGTAAATTGGATGCGACCTGTTTCGAGTGCTCTTTCCTTCTTTATAACTAC
This sequence comes from Hydractinia symbiolongicarpus, assembly GCF_029227915.1. NCBI lineage: Eukaryota > Metazoa > Cnidaria > Hydrozoa > Anthoathecata > Hydractiniidae > Hydractinia > Hydractinia symbiolongicarpus. Next base: position 19,861,921 of record NC_079883.1, read on the forward strand.
TCTCTGTCGGTGAATCCATCTGAGCAAACAAATACTTGATGCGGTTGCATTTCCTTAACATTTGCTTGGATAGCAAATTCCCTCTATTCATCTCACTTCGATATAACCTTTTTGTGACGTATATACATCATTCGAAATGGTTTTTTTCTAGATCGACTAAATTACAATTGTGAAGCTATGACGAAAGTATTCTACCTGCAGTTTCAATGGATGCCCTTTTTTATAGCCAGTCTCGCTTTAATGCAATATTTTCCATATCTACTGTTTCGCATCGTCAACACTGACATTATAAGCTTAAAGTCAAGTCTTAAAGGTGACATAGATACTGAGTCGATTGTGAAGAACTATTTTAACTACAAAATAAATTCAAAATCTAAGATGCGAATTCGAATCGTGATGAATATTTTTATCAAGGTCATGTATGTATGCGTATGCATCATCGGCTTCTGGTTGCTGGATAAAGTACTGAACGGAAATTATTTTAGCTATGGACCAAATTGGATAAAATGGACCAAATACAACAACAGCATGTCGCATGACATCCGGATACGAGACCATGCAAAACCTGGTGCGTTAGTAACTTCTTTTATTTCCTTCATAAAATGTTTGAAATCTCATTTTAAAATGCTTCTTCCATTTTAGGTAATGTTCTGTTGCCGCCTATGGGATTTTGCGATGTCCACGAAAGTATAAAAGACAAGAGAATTACATTTAATAACGTCAACAAATTTGTGTGTGAAATCAGTCCCAACATTCTCTATCAATACGTTCTTATAATTTTATGGTTTCTTATAGTATTCAGCATTATCATAAGCATCAGCGGTTTGCTTATTAGTTTAGTTGGCCACTTGGTGACAATAACATGCTTTTTACGTCACGATAATCCTGCACGCGAAATTTATCGAATACTTACCTTTCGTGAATGCGAATACCTGGAGATGGTGCGAAGACACAACATTCCAGTATTCGGTGAAATAGTTCGCAAGCTGCAGACGCAACGCACTGATTGTCTCACAACTAAATCATTTGATAATGAAACTGAACCTCTTAAGAAACATCCATTCGGTCAATTAAAGAGGCAAGATTTGTCAATATCAAACGGGCCGAATGCGCCACTGCAAAGCAATGAACATTTTATGTGATCATACATTAATTAATAATTGGGTTAAGTTATGTTATATTTTTGTGGGCTTTAACGTTTATATGAATAATTTATTTTTTTGTAAACCAGGACATACATATTTATTAATGAAAAATTGCACCTTTTTATAAGCATATTTTAAGGCCAACATCAACAGAATCGATTTCTATTTAAATCAAAATATCACCAATGACAATGACATTACAAAATGCGACATCAAATAATACCAAGCATCAAAGTATAAAATGAGGTTTACATTAGAAAAAATAAGCATATTGGGAAATACACAATGGATACAAAAATGGTGTATCAACGAAACGTAGAAGACAGAAACTAAAGGAAATCATTAATCATTGACGCAATGGTTTAAAAATTGTATTAAAAACGATCCTCGAAAAAAAAAAAATTTGAATATGCAGCGAACGAGGGTGGCCACAAAAAAATATCTAAGAAAAAAGAGGATTTTAGAGGATTTTAAAGGATATTCTGCACTGAATTCAGAGAAGTTTTTTCGCAAAAATAAAAAATTTTGAAGAAAAATAGAAGATTTTAGAGGATGAACTTTTTTTTATGTCTTAGGTCTATCAATTTCTGAACAAATACGTTTAGGAAAGTATTACTTTCAGGATAAAAGATTTAAAAACAATTGAAATAAAGCTTGTGATGAAAGACGTATTGCTAAAATGAAGGGTAGTTTATATCACTATAACAAATATAAAATAATAGTGGAACTATCAAACTATTATCAGTGTACCTGAAAAAAAATAAAGGCGTTAAAGAGGAGATTTGGTCAATTTTCAATTTTTTAAAGGACAATAGAGGATTTCAGTTTTTAAAAAATGAGGACTTAAGAGGAGGTGTGGCCACCCTGTGAACTCTCAATATGTACATTAACCTCTAGTTTTTACGAACTTTGCGTACATCCCTTCAGAGTTCCTTATATCGATAGTTCACTAGATGTACAATATTTGTTAACTCGGTGTGAACTTGGAAGAACTTTTTGTTTCAAACATTTTTATTCTAGAAAAATGAAACAATTCCTATCTTGGCATCCAAACTCAGTGTGCAGAACCATAGTTGAAAATTTATTTAATATATAAGAATATTTGTGTATTGCACTAAGTTTTTTGGGATGTTTGTGAAGATAAGTTAAATAATTTTATGTACTGTATATGGAAACATTTTGAAACAACTTTTAAATGTAACTTAGTTTGTCTTTTGTTTTAATTATTAGCTCCTTAATACCATTATACAAGGTACGAAGTTTCCTCAAATAATTATTTTCACCGTTAGCTCGTTGATACCATTATATAAGTACGAAGTTTCCTCAAATAATTATTTTTACTGTTAGCTCGTGGATACAATTATATAAGTACGAATTTTCCTCAAATAATTATTTTTACTGTTAGCTCGTTGATACCATTTTATAAGTACGAAGTTTCCTCAAATAATTATTTTTACTGTTAGCTCGTTGATACCATTATATAAGTACGAATTTTCCTCAAATAATTATTTTTACTGTTAGCTCGTTCATACCATTATACAAGTACGATGTTTCCTCAAATAATTATTTTTACTGTTAGCTCGTGGATACAATTATAAAAGTACGAATTTTCCTAAAATAATTATTTTCACCAATAGCTTGCCGATACCATTATGTGACATTTCCAGGGAATTTGATAACAAACTATTATTATTGATAACTATTTTGCAATAATTAGATGAAATAACTAAATTATCGGTAAACAGAAATTGATATGGCTGTATAGCGATAAACAATGCTAAGCTAACTTGATTTGTTTTCTCTGTCGATATCGATAATAATGCGATATGGCTGACGCATAAACTTTATAGCTAATTATGCTGAAAGCAAGTAAGACAACATTCTTTGTACGTTTTTCGATTAAGTAGCTTGCAAAACAACAACAACAGCTTGATGTTTCTTATAAAATGTGTTAATATTCTTTTTAGAATTATAAATATAATTTGTTTGATCGCCGTAAAAAATAAAACACTAATTTAGTTAGTCTCTTTTAACTTTTTTTGTTTCGCAAAATACGTCCAGATCCCTTTTATTTTAGATTTTTCTCTAGACAGGCTGCGCTGGGACAAAACCTTATGAAATTATTATATCACTATTATAATTCCTATCTACGTTCGTTGATTTCATGTTTGAGAAAAATTATGCTGCTAAGCAACAGGCCTAAGCAACTAAAATTGACTGTAAATAAGGTTTTCATGTATGTCTAAAAATTTTATTGTTTATGCTCATGTTTGATAATCGTGTGTGACCATTAAGATGTAAACTTATTTCACTGTACCAAATCCAGTGTTTATCAATATTTTTGATGTGGTTTTCATTATTAGCATGTAGCAAAATTGAAATTTTAGATTTGTAGTTATTTACATAACCAGGTACTTTATGTGTTAATTTGTAAAAAAATTAAAACTTTGTTTGCTATAAAAATATGTCATGAGGAGATTATTTTATGGTTAATTCTTGCATTCGTAGTTAATGAGTTTTTCTTTCAGAAAAGTTTAGGCATTTTTATAACAGAAAATGACAGTTTCCTTCAGCCATACAGTGTGTATTTCTTTTCTTGTGGACAAAGCCTTTTGTCAGTTGTTTTCTTTTGCAATTTTTTTTTACATAATATTAAATGAAAATGTTTACATAATATTAAATTAAAATGTTGATGTATTCATTTTAGTTTTTACCCTGTTCAATGTTATCAAATTTCTTTCCTTTGGTGGCTACCAAGGAGAAAATTTGCAAAATTCTCTACAGTTTATTTTTAGGTTTTCATATTCACAAGACAAACTGGAAAAAAATAGCAAAATTAAAGAATAATTTTCTGAGAAAACAAAAAAAATAATGAATGCAGATACAAATTATAATATTTTATTCAAATCCTGAAGTTTAACCAAAAAGTTGCTGGGATAAAATCAGCTACTAAGAACTTCCTTTAAAATGCTTTTAATGTAAATGGATAAAAAATCAACTTGTATAATGCTCTCTTATTTCTAAAAACACAACAGAATCAATAAGTAATACAAAAAAGGAATTCTTTTAAAAGGATGTCTGCTTATGGCTGAACACCCTTCCTCTGTCTGCTTTTGTCTCTATTTTTGCTGATCCCCTTCTGCTCTAAGGTGCCCCTTCCCCTGGATTTGCTGTTGCAGAAAAGAAACACAATTTATTTCTTGGTAACAAGAACTACATAAAAACGAGCACACTGTTAAAAAAAAATGCCTAAACCATCTTCATGTTCAATGGGCATTGGACATGAATGTCCTCTTTTTTCATTCTCTAGATCTTGATCCTGTTAAAATTATAAATAATGCTGACTAAAACTATAAATCTTGGAAACTAGCTAAAGTTTCTTGGTCATTTTGTTTGCTTCCTTTATCTAGAAAAATATAATTTTTTTTACTGTTAGCGATATAACACATTGATAAGTGAAAATTATCGCTATATAGTTTGTTATCAAATTTCCTAAAATCGTCACAAATAAGTACAAAGTGTTCTCAAATAATTATTTACACCATTAGCTCATCAATACCATTATATAATTACTAATTTCCTGAAATAATTAATTATTTTCACTGTGAGCTGGTCGATAACGTTATATCAGCAGGAAGTTTCCTCAAATAATTATTTGAGGAAACTTCGTTATCTTGTTGATAACATTATATAAGCACAAAGTTTTCTTGAAAAATTATTTTCACGCTTAGGTTGCAGATACAGTTATTTCAGCATAAAGTTTCCTCAAATAATTAAATTATATAAGCAGAAGTTTCCTCAATAATTAGGTTTTGAACTAAGAAACAAGAAGCCCTGGGGGCTCTAAGAATTTCCGCGCGCTACCAAAATATTTGATGAAAACCTGCTAATTCGTTGTGTTATTGTGCCAAACATTCGAAGAGGTTTGGTGCATGAACCTCTGAAGATAAAGCACACCAGTGGCATTATATCTTACAACAAACGCAAACAAAACGAAACGTGTCATTAAACTCACATTTTGAAATTGCTAACAAAAAATACAGCCTATTATTCATGGTTGAAAGTCTTGCGATTGAAACGTTTATGGTCTTAAACGGCATTAGTTGACAAAAAATCAAAATTTTGATGTGACCATCATTTTCAGCATACTTTTTTTATTAACTGTGTCGATTTTTGTCGAAAATAAAGCAGTTTTAATTTTTGGATATATTTTGGCCTGAAATGACATTTAGGTGACAAAAAATCAAACTTTTGTATCATAATCATTTTCAGCATACTTTATTTGTTAACTGTGCCAGATTTAGCCGAAAATGAAATGGTTTTAATTTTTGGACCAATTTTGGCATAAAATGGCATTTAGGTGACAAAAATCAAAATTTTGATGTCACCATTATGTTCAGCATACTTTTTTTGTTAACTTTGCCAATTTTTGTTGAAAATGAAGTAGTTTTAATTTTTGGACCAATTTTGGCCTAAAATGACATTTAAAGTGGCAAAAAACCAAAATTTTGATGTCACCATCATGTTCAGCATACTTTATTTGTTAACTGTGCCAAATTTTGTTGAAAATAAAATAGTTCTAATTTTTGGACCAATTTTGGCCTAAAATGACATTTAGGTGACAAAAATCAAAATTATTATGTCACCATTATGTTCAGCATACTTTTTTTGTTAACTGTGTCAAATTTTGTCGAAAACAAATACCAATTTTAGCCTGAAACGTCAATACGAGACTTCCCAGTAGTTAAGGAGCTTAGGTACGAAGTTTACATCTGTGACGGAGCAACGTGAAATCCCAGGGTCGATTTTTTCTCAAAAAATGCTCCGAAAGAAAAAAACGACGGTTTTAAAGAATTTCCTATGCCTTCGGGCGCGGAAATTCAAAAACTCTAAATTCTATGCAATATCATGAAGGTATAAAAGAACAGGAGATAGATCTTCTTTAGAGCTATTAAAATCATGCGTGATGCAAAAACAGGTGCCACATTCCAAGAAAACGACTCCTCCTTAAATTTGCCCACAGGAAGTTAGTTAGATTGTTTAAAAATGAATTGTGATTGGCCAATTTAGACCAACTGTCAATCAATTTAATTTATGCAAAAAGTTGCCAAGTGTTGTGTGCGGTAGCAGTAGCTAACAAAAACTACGATCACAGTCCTTATAAAAGAGTTAGCCTAATAAATAAATAAAAAAAGTTTATCTGTTGATATTTAGTCACACGGTCTTAGAATGTTAACAAAATCTTCCTCAGGATCTTAAGTACATCATTCTATAAAAACGTTTCTCTCTTCACTCTATGTTCACAATAAACATTTCATATTTATTATCTTATTCTTCTAGGCTAAGAAAAAAAGCAAAAGAAAAAAAGCATGATTTTTTAGAAAGTATCTGAAATTAACGTGTATTAATTAGACATAGATGCTTTCTAAAAAGTGATGCTTTTTTCTTTCGATAAGAGATCTTAAATAAACAAAACTTTAGCGTAGAAAAGAAACAAAAGGACCATTCAGAAAATCAAAACAATTATAGTGGCTCTTGCCCGCGTTTTTTACAGAAATTTTGCTTAAAAGTATGTCAGAAATAAAAGCCTGTAAACTGTGCAAACATCAATGGATCGACTTGAAATTTTCAGGGACGTTTTCTTAAACATTAATTGTGCCATGTTTACAACGGCGCATGTATATCCTATGTTTTAAGCAAGTTTTTGCAACACATATTTTTAATGTTTTTCCACTTTCTCTCAAGAATACTGAAGTTTCCTCGTGCTTCTAATGTTTACATATTCTTTAAAGATGATTGGCTAATAAAGTTTAGAAGCCACTAAGACCTCAGCCTTCAGGGAATATGTATTTGAATAGCTTTTTAGCAAATCTGTGAATATCCAGTGAACTTCGCATCGCGCATAGTTTCAAAGAAATTTGAATAGAATTTAAATGGTCGATTCATGAGTTGTATCTCCTGTTCTTTTATACCTCCATGGTTATATCGAACATTTCTTATATTGAAATAAATTTTTACTTTCTTAAAATAATAAAAAGATTTACTTCTTAAAAAAATTAAGTTATCTTACACAAAACATCTCAAGTACAAGGAAAATTCTTTGTTCCGTTACATATTTTTGGCCACTGTAGATTCTATTTCACAGTATTGTGTGACATTTAGCATCAAATATGTTCCAATTTCTTCATGTTACGTATAAAACCACCCCAAAAGCATAACGTATTTAGCCATATAGACACCTAAAATATAAAATGCACATAGGAAAAACAGCATACATACTTTTTTGTTATTGTTATTGAAAAATTTTAATTCTTGTTAAAATTTTTCCCTTTGAATACTTGCAAATTCTAAGTAAAACAGTTACACCAGCCAGTAAGTTGCATTTACATGCATACATGCATGTTAACATAAACAAGAAGGAGAGGGTTGGTTAAAGGATAGAAATTGACTACCAAGAAAAAAACCCAAAGCAAAATAACACTTACAGTTATTCGTTCATATTGTGAATAAAAATGACTTGCATCAAAGTATTTTGGAGTAAAATACTTAAACTCAATATTCCAAATTGTTTCTTCATTACAACTATAAAAATATTAATAAACAAGTCTCAGCTGGTAAAGCAAATGCTCAAGAAAAAATTAAGTTTCAAGATATACGTAAAGATTTCGAGAACATACTTTAAAAGAAAAACGATGCAATATCCCAATTGACAGCAAGTATACGAGAAAGGAAAAGATTGTAAAAAGTGAATAAAAGCTCTGCAGAATTAAAGATTTCGGGTTTCTTTCTAGTGTAAGAAAAAAATTATTTTAGTCATGACCCAATAAAATTTTGATTATGCGTTTATATTGATGTTTATTGCATAGAACATTCCTTTTTTGATTCGATATCAGTGCATACTTTTATATTATTATTGTTGAAATTATTTACCCAGGATAACCTTTTCAGTTCCTATTGGTACTACTATCAATGAGGGTCCTGCGAAGGGGAGCGCATTTAAAGCTCCCATTTGAGCTACAAAAGTCATGCAAGCACAACAATCGCTCAACTAGACAACCGCCTATGATATCAATCCTATTCTCATGCTGAGGGCTAAGCAGAAAGGATAGATTCACACTTTTATGGTCTCTGGCATGACTCGGCTGGGGTTTGAACCCAAGATCTCCTGCACTGGAACCAAACGCTCTACCACTGGGCTACCAGTAAAAGGAAAAATATTTAAAAAAAAACAACCTACACTGGTGCAGAATCCAATGAATTACAAACAGAATAAAATCCTGCGCTAAAAATGAATGCCATAAACAATGACAGCAGACAAGAACCAAACAAAAGTATCCTCGACTGTTTATTATTAAACCTGAAAAAAAATGCAAGATGTAGACAATAAACCATAACACAAATAAAATCACAAAGCTTTTTTAAGAATGTCCTTTAAATATTGTTTAGTTGAGAAATAGAAAAATTTGTTTGATAATTAAAAAGTTTCCTCAAAAAAATATTTTTTAAGAAGGTAACCTGTAACAAAAATTTTTTTGTCACTAAAAAACATTCATTGGGTTGAGGGTTGCAAATCCAGCAGCATTAAAAATCGAGAGCAAAAAACGAGAAAAAGACCTTGGGTCATCGAATTATAACACATATAAGGTTTTATTTATTCAACACGTTGAGTCCCGATCACGTATATATACGTTTTATGATCTTTTACAATAGCTCAGTCACATTTATTTTTATTCAGGGAAAAAAGGGGATAATTAGTGTTTTTTTTCAATTTTTGATAGTTCTTCTTATTGATTATGGTTGTTCTAGTCCAAGGGTGATTAGTTTTCTATAAAATTACCTCAAACGATATAAATAATAGTATTTTCTATACTGCCTCACAGTTAGTTTATTTTTACGGGAAATGTACAATATAATAAGTCAGGAGACCACTGCAGAACACACAATCTCTTTCTTTACAGCCTGTGCAAATGTGAAGGGGATTTGAATTGAATAACCATGACATTACTTAAAAGTTAATTTAACACTTCTTCCAGTTTCAGAAAGCACAGTTAGCTAAAAATAAAATTGTAAAAGTTAGACAAAATCCAATAATCTACTTTTCATAGTATGATAAGCATGAATCGTTTTGGTTTGGAGATGGAGTTAACTTGGAGTAATGGTAGAAAGCATTTGCCACCAAAATTTCTATGATATGCAGCCTAACTTTTTTGTACCATCTGATTGTTTTCCGCAAGCCAGAATGATACGAAAGCATCTGGTCGGATCTATCAACGCCAGAAATATCATGATTGTAAACATTGAAGATGTTTGGTTTGTTCTTTGATTTGCCACATCTGTTGACAGTTTTTACAATCTCGAGAAGGAAAGCATTTCTAATCATACGGACATCTCTCTTGTCCTTCTATTTGGTGATTATAATGTCGTCTGATGACTGAAAAATTATCTTCCTTTCTTCAATTTCTTCTTTTTTACCACATCAGGCTGATGTTTTCTGTCTGTCTGTAGAGTGCCAGTTATGTAGGTTTTCCTCTGTGACATGTACTTAGTCAAAGTTACTGAATTATACCAATTGTCAGTGAAAACATGGTAACATTTATCCAAGTATGGATTAATGAGGTGAATGACAAGGGCTGTGGTTTGGCCCACGGATTGGGTGTCTGCAAATTTTGTGCCTGAATAAATTTCTGTTTTTAGGACAAATCGGTCATTGGTGCACAATTAAAAGAATTTTATACCATATTTGTTGCTTTTGTTCTTAATATATTAGCGGAAAACTAATCTTCCCCGCCAAAGCATCATGGACTCATCCAAGATTTGCATGATTGATTGAAACCGACTTCTGGAAATTACAGATTTGAACAGTTCATTTTTGTACAAACGATCTTTAGACCAGTAACTGCAATATGATGGCATAGAAACAAGACCTATGTGGAAAACCAGACCAAAGAACTGTTTCATTTCTTCCAGTGTTACATCTTTCCATGTTTTCATCAAGCTAGACCTCAGTGGGTGAGAAGAATTTTATAACACATGCTGCATAAGCATTAGATCTTTCGACAATTTGTTGTAAAAACTCATCATGTACGAAAAGATTAAAAAAACAAAGGATTGTCATCATTAGGAGCTTATACATTTATTCCTAGGTGAATTGTTTTATGGTGGGGTTTTCGTTTGACCATTCAAATTCATCTTCAGAGTCACCATCAAGAATTTCTTCTAAATCGACATCTTCTGCCCCACCACCTTCTTCATCAATATTTTCGCCGTCGTTTTCACTAGCTTAATTTGTTACCTCTTTACTTCTGTTTTCTTCATCTTCTCTTAAATGAGGTTCTGGGAAAGATCCTGATTCTTCAGTGCTTCTTTTCCTTTTCTCAGGCTGGCGCAACGTTCGCCCACCTTGTGTTTTTATACCTCAACCCATTCCTCTAAATCCTCTTCCACCTCTGACTCGAACTCTGCCTCTTACTCGTTGGTGTATTTGTCATTCTGTAATATTTTGCGACCATCAAAATCTGATTTGTCTGATTCTATTTCTGATTGTGAACTTGATTCAACATCAGAGCTCTCTTTAACAACTCACAACATGGTTTTAGAGAAGGTCGTTCCTGTTTATCACAGCTACTGACCCATTATGATACAATCCTATTCTTTCTTGAAAGCGGTTCAAATGTAGATACAGTTTACTTAGATTTTAGCAAGGCATTTGACAAAGTGGACCACTCCATCTTAGTTGCCAAACTGAAGCAACTTGGTATAAATGACAAACTGATAAAATGGATTAAATCATTCCTTAAAGACAGAATACAACATGTTTATGTCAATGGTGTAAAATCTATACCCGCTAACGTTGGATCAGGGGTTCCACAGAGGTCTGTTCTTGGCCCACTGCTTTTTGTAATCATGGTTGGTGATATCAATCAGAACTTAAAATATTCTTTAGCATCCAGCTTTGCAGATGACACACGAATTCTGAAAGAGATTAATGGCCTCATGGACACCTTTAAACTCCAAAGTGATCTAAATATAATTTATAAGTGGACAACTGAAAATAATATGAAACTCAATAGGTGTAAGTTCGAGCACCTAAGTTATGGAAAGATTGAGTCTTTGAAACCACTCTCTGTATATCTAAGTAACACGTCAGAAAAGATTAACAAAAAAAATCACTGTGAAGGACTTAGGAGTTATAATGTTGAATGATTGCAAATTTAATAAGCATATCTCAAAACTTATATCAAAGGCAAACAGGATAACTGGATGGATATTACGAACATTCGAGAGAAGAGAAAAAAACGTGATGCTGACTCTTTGGAAATCATTAGTTATTCCCCACCTTGACTATTGTTCCCAGTTATGGTCTCCACTAATGAAAGGACAAATACAAGACATAGAAATGGTGCAAAGAACCTTTACTAGAAAAATCCTTGGTGTTGATATTGCGATTTGTGTTAATTCTGTTGTTATCTTTCAGTAACCAATACAATAGTATTAGAGACTGGTGAAGCCTTCAAGTTACCTCATCAAGGTAAGAATCATTTAACAATGGTAGCAGAGTTAAAAGGTACAGATCAACTGGCCTGGTATTTATGATCATTGTGCGAGTGACATTTGAGTTGATAGTTTGTTGGCTATTTGTTGACACGTGTGTGTGCAAACCAATTGGTGAAGTGGTTTGTGAACAATGGCAACAACAACATTGAAGGCTCCACCAGCGTTTAAAGAGGATGATGACTATAGCAGTTGGAAGAACGATTTGGAGATCTGGCAGATGTTTACAGAACTACCAAAGAAAAAGCAAGGTCCAGCTGTATACCTGTCACTGACTGGTCGGGCACGGGAGGCAGTACGCGACCTGACACCTGCAGAAGTGGGATCAGATGATGGTTTGGACAAGATTATATCTAAGCTAGATTCAATATATTTGAAAGATGAAAGCACAAGAGCATTTATTGCTTTTAAAGAGTTTTATGACTATAAGAGGAATAGTGGAGACAAATTTCCTGATTTTATTGTGCAGTTTGAGAAGCTTTACAATAAGATATCCAAATATGATATGGCATTGCCTGAAGCTGTCAGGGCATATTTTCTTCTCACAGCTGCGAATATGTCTGAAGAAAATGAAAAACTGGCTCGTATAAGAATATGAAGGACACAATCATGAAGATATTTGGAGAACTGAACACAGCAGAAGACGCTGCACATTTGGGAGCTCTTCCTGTGAAACAAGAATGCTTATATGGAAATCTTCATGCTGATACCAAGGACAGCTTGTCAAGGAATACACGTTCAAGAATGAATCCTGTTGATAAGGATGGGAAACTCATGAGGTGCCATGAATGTGATTCAACAAGACATTTTGCTAATAAATGTCCTCATAGAAATCAAGAGCAAAGAGGTTTCAGATCACGGAACAATAGACCTACAAAAAATTCTGCAATTCTCTCTCCTTCATTTGAAAGCTACAAGAAATCTAATAATACCAGTTATTCTAGGTGGCAACAAGTATAAATTGTCTGTTGACATAGTAGAGATTGAAATACCACTACTGATTAGTCGTAGTACCATGAAGTCTCTCAGTATGAAGTTAGATTTTACCAGTGACTTGGCCCTTATTGGGAAGGAAAGAATTAACTTAATATGTACCACAACAGGACACTATTGTCTTCCACTAACACATTGTGATCTTGATGCTCAAAAAGGAACAAAAATCATTCTACATGGAGAAAATTTGAAAAATATTAGTAAGACAGAGAAAATGAAGAAAGCTATGAAACTGCACCGCCAATTCGCTCATGCTGGCAAAGATAAGCTACTCAAACTTGTAAAGGATAGTAATTTGTATGACAAGGAATTTTTGTCATGCATCGAAGAATGTTGCAATGATTGTGAAATATGTCACAGATATAAAAGGCCATACAGTAGACCAGTTGTGGGTATACCTCTGGCAAACACTTTTAATCAAGTAATATGTATGGATTTAAAGGTTTATGAACATAATAAACAACACATCTTACATATCATTGATGCTGCAACTCGTTACTCTGCTGGATGTCTTATCAAATCGAAACATAAAGATGTCATTGTCAGTAGAGTGTTTAGATTTTGGATTGCATACTTCGGATCACCAAGTACAATCTTGACTGACAATGGTGGTGAATTCTCGAATGAGGTTTTACAAGAAATGAATGAAAAGCTCAATATTGAGACAAAAACAACAGCAGGCGAATCTCCTTTCAGCAATGGTATTGTGGAAAGACATAATAAAATTCTGGCAGAGACCATGTTCAAGACAATTGAAGATACGAAGTGTGAACCAGACGTAGCACTAGCATGGGCCCTCAGCGCAAAGAATTCTTTACAGAATCATGGTGGCTACAGCCCAAACCAATTGGTATTTGGCCATAATGTGAACACACCCACTATTCTGACAGATCATTTACCAGCATTGGAGCCAACTACGTCAAGTGAAATAGTGAGAAAAAAATCTATCTGCTCTGCATAAGGCAAGGGAGAATTTCATTAAAGCAGAATCCAGTGAGAGAATTAAAAGAGCGCTGAGACATAATGTTAGAACATATTCTGATGAGACGTATTTGAATGGAGAAAAAGTCTTCTACAAGCGCAAAAACACCAAGGGTTGGAAAGGTCCAGGTGTGGTTTTGGGACAAGATGGTCAAATGGTGCTTGTCAGACATGGTGGTAACTTTTACCGAGTGCATCCCTGTCAGTTGATGAAACATAGCCAAAATTGTAAAGTTAGTGAATTCAAGTCAGATCATGTCAAGAGGAAGGAAAGCCATTTGAATAAGTTGTGTGATATGAACGATAGCGTCAATGATTGTGATAATGATGATGATGATGATGATGATGATGATGATGGTGGTGATGATTATGATAATGATGATGATGATGACACAGCTGATAAGAATGTGATAGATGTTTATGATGATTCTGAAGATGTAGAGCAATATCATCAAGAACAAGCTAGAAATGTAGACGAAAATGACCAAGAAGATTCTGGCACAAGTGAAAATGAAGTTGAGGAAAACAGGGATACTCATAAAAATAATGAAACTGAAGAAGACGAAGGTAGTGGTTGTACAAGTGACATTTTCAGAAGACCATCTACAGAATCCAAGAAAGTTCAATCGAAACCAAAAGCAAAATCATACATCAAATACAATCTAAATGGAAGATGGTATCGTGCAAGAGTTCTCTCAGCACAACCCAAAAGAAGTGGCACTTATAAAAATTGGGTTAATGTGTCTAATGATGGTGATAGAAAGCCAAAAAGCATCAATTGGAATGATGTGTCCAAATGGGTCGAGCTGGAAAATCCGGAACTCCCTGTCTATATGTGTGATGTCGATATGTTTTCACAGGAAGTAGTTGATGCGAAGGAGAGAGAATTGCAGAATTTAAAAGAAAATGATGTCTTCGAAGAAGTTCCAGACACTGGTCAAACAACTGTATCAAGCAAATGGGTCATAACTGAGAAGTTCAAAGGTGAAAAAAAGGTTGTGAAAGCTAGATTGGTGGCTAGAGGCTTTGAAGAAAATTCACAATCGTTGAGAACAGATTCTCCAACTTGTGGCAAACAAAGTCTTCGACTTGCTATGGCTATCATAGTTAGCAATGATTGGCAGATCAATTCACTTGATATCACTGCAGCTTTTCTTCAGGGAGATGCTATTGAAAGAGAACTGTTTCTACAACCACCAAAAGACACATTGTCATTGGGAACAGTGTGGAAACTAAAGAGATGTTTGTATGGGCTAAACGATGCATCTAGAGCATGGTACAAACGAGTGAGAAGTGAAATGTTGAAACTTGGTGGTGATTGGTGTACCTACGACCCTGCTGTGTTTTACTGGTATAGAGTCAAGCAAATCACTGGAATTCTTGTTTGCCATGTTGATGACTTTGTGTATGGTGGTAGCCCAGCTTTCCACAAAGAAGTTATTGCTAAACTTTTCGAAACGTTCAAAATCAGTACGCAATCAAGCTCAACCTTCAAGTATCTAGGATTAGATGTGGATCAATTTAAAAGCAAAATTAAGATTAATCAAGTGAGCTATATAGAGTCTTTGATAACTGTTAATATTGAAAATGATGTTAACAATGAACGAAAATTGACTAGCAAGGAAAAGACCATGCTGAGATCGTTGAGTGGGCAAATTGCTTGGGTGGCCGGACAAACCCGCCCTGATGTGGCTTATGATAGTTGCCAAACGTCTAATTATGGCAAGGAACCTACAGTTCAAAATTTGAAAGATGCCAACAAGATTATTCGAAAAATTAAGAGCAAGCATGTTGCAATAACCATTGCCAAAATTGAAAATTTGAAAAATTGTGAAATTATTTGCTACACAGATGCAACTCATGCCAGTTTGAAGTGTGGATCATCACAAGGTGCATTCATCATATTTGTGAAACACCTGAGCGAAGTTATACCAATCTGCTGGCAATCAAAAAAACTACAAAGGGTAACCAAAAGCCCAATTGCTTCGGAAACACTTGCTCTGAGTGAAGGAGCTGATGCTAGTTTTTATTTGGCCAATGTCATACAGCAAATCTGCAAGTTGACGAAGGTTCCAAAGATCACTTGTATTATCGACAACAAGTCATTATTTGAAACCTTGAAAACGACAAATGTCACAAAGAATTTGAGATTGCGAGTTGATATAGCCAGATTGAGGCAGATGGTGGAACAAGATGAGATTACTGTCAAGTGGGTTGAAGGAAAACACCAATTAGCTGACTGCTTGACAAAACATGGAGCGTCTCCAAACAAGTTGCTTGAGGTTTTGGAGACATCCAAAATATCTCTACAATAATTGATTGTAGTGATTACCGTTGTGTTTTTTTTTTGATGATTTTAATTTGTTAGTCATGTTGACTATGACAAACTGTTGCAGCATGCAATTTGATATTCTACTTGTGTTGGCTTTAAAATTGTGTTACTGGTGGCAATGTTGATATTGCGATTTGTGTTAATTCTGTTGTTATCTTTCAGTAACCAATACAATAGTATTAGAGACTGGTGAAGCCTTCAAGTTACCTCATCAAGGTAAGAATCATTTAACACTTGGAACTCAAGGTTTTTCGTACTGGGACGTACTAAAAAGATTGAATCTGTATTCTCTGGAGAGAAGAAGGGAACGGTATGCCATAATTTACATCTGGAAAGTGATTGAAAAAATAGTACCAAACTTTGGTCAGGAAACTGGGATAGGAGGCATCACATGGTACACGAATGATCGTTTGGGTCGAAAGTGTGTTGTTCCTGTAGTGAAGAAAGGGCCATTTTATAAGATTCGTTGTGCTAGCTTGGCTGTTCAAGGAGTACGATTGTTTAATGGTCTACCAAAAGCAACACGCAACCTATCTGATTGCAGCATAGACTCTTTCAAGTCGAAGTTGGATTGCTTTCTTGCTACTGTTCCTGATGAGCCACTGTTACCAAATTATATTCAGTTTCGAAAGGCCAACACGAACAGAATCATTGACATGATGAGCATTGGACTCGCCGAGTTGGATGCGTGAAGATCTCACAAAATCTACTTCAAAGTATTCAAAGTAAGTATAAGCTACAATCTTTATCGAGAGAGTCTGCTGGGTCCATCTCACCATCATCGTTCATCAATAACTCTGCAGCTTCTTGGGAACTGTACCGTTTGCCCATTTCTAAACAAATAGAAAGAAACAATTAAAGTAAATTAGAAATTTCTTAACAGTCTCTATTTTGAATAATTTAAAGATGTCGCAAAAATGTTTTTTTAATTGAATTGCAGAAGTCTTAAAGGGTATATCTACCACTGCAAAACTCTCTTCTGCTCTTCTTCTTCTAAATCCTCGAATTACTGTTGTATTCTCACATTAGGAATGAAAGAGAATAAACAACTTACCTTATGCATGGACACCTCCACACAGGCTGAAGAGGTAAAAAAAAAGAAAGTTTAATTCACGAAGATACTCTACGTTAACAATCTAGATGCCTTCCTGGTTGGTTGAATCCTAAAAAGCCAGCATATAATTGGTTAATTAACGTATATATACGTGATTGGGTCCTAATATTTATCTGTTAAATAATCAGACCCAGTAACATATATATAAGTTAAACTTGCGAAACGTATATATTTGTGGTTGGGTTTGGGTGTTGGAAATCCAATGGTCAGGACCAATAACGTATATATAAGTGATCCTTGGCCACACTTGAAAATTTGATTAAAATAGTCAAAATGTCAAGGAAAATCAAAATAAAATGCGTAGATACTAAAAGTAGGAACCAAAAGTAACCAGCAGTATTTCGAAGTAACCACCAGAGAACCACCAGTATTATGAACTAACCACCAGAGAACCACGAGTATTATGAAGTAACCACCAGAGAACCACCAGTATTTTGAAGTAACCACCAGAGAACCAGCTGTTTTTTTAAGTAAGCACAAGAGAACGAGCAGTTATTATTAATTTACTCCAGATAAGGCAGCAACAGCGACGCAAAGGTGTTGTGATTTTTATGCACAACACTTCATGACCTTGAACTACCAAATATAAATAAAAGGGCATCTAGTTCCCAGGGCTTTTTTTATACTTTGCTCTTACTAACAAGCTACTTTTAAGTTGTTTTCACGAGGTTCAATAAATGGATTCCGCGAAGATTAATTTTCGAAAGCATGAATAAAATTCGCAAATTTTATTAATTTTGACACAACTTTTATTCCTACTTCAATTGACTCAAAATAACTCAAGAACAAGAAGGAACTAGATGCATTGGGCGCACGCTAAGTAGGTGTGCCGTGGACACAAAACTGTGTTTGGGTTATTTTCGTTGCTTTGATGGACCGTAACATGACTAACAATCTCGGACTTCACAAAATTTGCAAAGAGAATTTTTGAATGAATTATTGATTTTGTAGGGCCGAAATTTCACAACACAGCGCTTTTAGACTCCGACTTTCTTTTCAAAGGGCAGTGTTTTGGTCTTACTACCAGATCTGAGCAAAACCAGTTTGTTAAAGTTGCTTGTGACGCAGCTGGGCGGGCCTGTAAAACGCCCGTGGCTTTACCGTATATATACGGGATCCGCACCACGAGAGTTAATAATGGTTAGTTAATAAGTAATAAAACAAGAAGAACAGAAAAAAACAGTGTTTTCAGGATTAAAGTTCATTCTTTGAAATAAAATGTAACACGTTTCAAGGAAAAAGCGTTCATATCGAAAGCATAGTTTGTTTACTTGAACAGAAACCATGTGAGAAAAACAAACGTATATTGTCTGCCGGATGCCACGATGTTTCTGTTAACCTACTGTTCGTGTTTAGACATTATAACTAATTACAATAGTGTTGGATGGGGTTTTTGTTCTGTTTGGTGCAGATCTGATACATTGGTACAACGTTGCGTTGCTGTTGTGTTTAATGATTGTTGTGTTAAACAACAAGTCAGAGCTACAACGATTATCAGGTTAGTCACATATTTCGCCTTTCAACTGTTTCTCTTTTCTCAAAACATTTATTAATTCGAACTTTACCCTGTCTACCAAAAGAAAAAAATGTCTCGTTATGGACCCTCCTCCTTATAGCGTTTTATTTGGTTTACGATACACGAGTTGCAAAATGAAAATCCTTCGGTCAAATACATAATCAGATTAAGCGGAATGTTTTAGGAAGCGTTGAAGGAAGTGTGTAATCGCTCCGAAAAATAAACTAAAATTTGACATGGATTCTTCAACAGTGGATACAATAGCAGTAGAGGTATCACCATGTTCGATGACTTCAAACTGTGCAGTTTATTATTCATTCAATTTATTCGAACTTTAACCTCTACCACAAGAAAACAATGTCTCGATTTGGACTCTCTTCCGTATAGTGTTTTTCGTTATATTTGGTTTACAATTATTAGTTTGTTATTTAAAATATTAATTTTGTTTTTGTTAATTCTCGCGTGTGGTTTTGAAAGCCTTCTGTCTCAACAGTTCCATAAATCCTTAGTCAAACCAGAAATAAACATTTCAGAAAAATGGGTCATGAACTGTTGTGTACATTATAAAATTTTTCACATTCGAAGCGATAGTTGCGTTTATTTTGTTTTATCTATTTAACTGGTCGTTCTCTTGTGGTTACTTAAAAAAACTGCTGGTTCTCCGTTGGTTACTTCAAAATACTGGTGGTTCTATGGTGGTTACTTAGAAATACTGGTGGTTCTGTGGTGGTTACTTCAAAATACTGCTGGTTACTGCTGGTTCCTACTTTTAGTAAAAGCGAATAAAATGGTATATTATGTGACCATGGCCACTTTGAACTGTGGGTCTGGTTCAGTACATCAAAAAAAGTGTCAGGACTCAACGTGTTAAGCAATTTATCTCTTTTTTTAAAAAACATAACAAGTGCATATTCATAAAACCTATGTTTATCAATTTGTAAAACTTTTAATTCACAAAACATTTATGTTGATACATTAACATATATATTTTTAGAAAGCCTTAAAATTTTCTACAATGCTATGAAAATTATATAAAAAAATAAAGTTTAAAGGTTTAATAGACAGGAATAAAAAATAAACCCTCTACTACAAATGAGATCTCTTTTACAAAACAACTAGATTCTCATATTGGTCGTTTTTTTTGTGATCACATTAACATTATTGCAAAAACTATTTTTAAATTTTTTCTTAATATTCTTTACTTGTGGAGATATGTAGTATTAAATTTATGTCCACAATTTTCAACCTATGATAATTGGAAAACTCATCATAACTCCTGTTCTGCTGAAACTCATAAAATAAAAAATAAAAAAGTATATATTTAGATTAAACATTCCTCTCTATGCTAAGCGTTCTCTCCATCCCAGAGCTTTTATAGTTTTGTAAAAGAGGTAAGAGGTTTAAAACATAAGAAGTACTTTTTTAAAAAATTAACACTTTAAAGTTTCCAACAGAAATCTTATAATTCTGCATAAATAATTGGTCACTATGTTAAGGACCATTAGCTATCAGGTTTTTTAAACATCCTATTATGCTGCATGTGTTTGCTCACATAATTGAGTAGTAACCCCCCCCCCCCCCCCCCCTCCCCCTCTTCCCCTTTCCTGGCTATCAAATTTGTGAGAAATATCCAATCAAGGCAAAAGTTTATTATTGCATTTCTAGATTTTCTTTTTTTCTTTCTTTCTTAGAAAGACAAGGAACATTTTTGACATTCTTGAGAACATGTAAATACAAAAAAAACCCTGAGGTTAATTATTTTCCCCTGTTATCTTTTGTTTTTATTTTTCCAACAAAGTATAGTACTTACAAAGAATTAGATTGATACAGACTACATTTGGTAGCTAAGTTCAGACCAGCAATTCCAAGTATGTATTGTGCAGCTTGAAATAACCAACACAGTGATATATAACCATCAATAAACAATCTTTTCATTTCAAATATTTGTCCAAATAATACACAATGTCCATTAACCTTTAAAAAATGCACTGTAAATTCTATAGCTGCATGCCATGAGAACACTAAAGATGCTACAAATAATAACACATCAGCTGAGATGCTATATCTCCCTTTGATCATCGTATTCTATATGGATGACTTTGTTGTACTCTAAAGTAAACAACAAAGGATACAAAAAATAAATCGATACAAACCATTGAAGCTGTTCACTCAGCTGCAGAGTTTCTTTTTGCATGCTTGAAATAATTTTTTTGCACACAGATGCTCTTAAAATCAGATTCCAGAATCAGCAATTGCTCCCTAAATTGTCCTTAATGTTTGAATTTGCCAAACTATCTCAATATTTTCTGGCAATTCCAGGTTAATTGTTGACAAAGTTGATAGTATCTATACTGGGGCTGATACAGAAAGTTATTTTGGGCGTAGTACTTTTTTTTGAAACTTTGCCTTTAGAGACAATCTAGAGATTTTGTCTCTGGATTGGCTAAAACAGCCTTACAAATTAGAAACTCAAGATGTCTCTATAAAACTGTTGATATTTCCCAGTCAAAATCAGAAATAAAGCAATTCTCAAGCATTTTAAAATCATGCGTCTCTTTGGGCACCTATATTAAATGTCCTCAAAATCGGTATACCGCTGTCCAGATAAAGAAAGGTACAGTGTTACTCAACCACAATTATCTATACACTAGTGTGCGAACAAAGTGAAAGAATTATCATCAGTCAACGATAGTCAAGTATTGTGAAACCAGTATTCGGTCAAACCAAAAGTTATACACAGTTATCTAAGGCAATCTTACATTTTGCAAATTGAATTCAACATTGGTAGCAGGGACACACAAGATCATACTACCTCATTCTCTTTTCATTAGTTACGTTGAAACTGGAAAAATCACCCCCTTACCTATGACAACAGGAAAAAGTTCCTTTCCATTTGGAGTAAATTTAAAAAAATAGATAAGAAAAAGCAAGGAATGGTTGGTTTGCGTTCAAGAAGCAGTAATAGAACTTTCTGAAGCTGATATAGATTGCAGAGGGACTTCAGAACGCTTTTACTAAAAGTAGGAACCAGCACAGTAACCAACAGTAACCAGCAGTATTTTGAAGTAACCACCAGAGAATCAGTAGTTTTTTAAGTGACCACAAGACAGTCTAATCGATATCCAAAACTGGATATGTTTTGAATACATTCACTTTCGGATATAATGGGCGCAGCAACGCAAGCAGCTAACCCGCCATTGATTCTTCGGGAAAAACCGGGCGAAACAGGATAAAACATAATCGGGGAAAAAACGGGGAAATGGGCGGGGTTTTAGGGCGGTTTGATAATATACAAATCTATTACTTCATTTTCTAAAAGCGTACCTTGGAGTAAAAAAAGCGTACCTAATACAAATCCTACATTATGTTAAAGAAGAAACTTTTGGCTTTCAGAAAAGCATAGAAAGTATACCTAGTAAAACCACGGATTCAATCTAATTTGCATGAAAGACAAGTAAAATGACGAGTTTTAAAAAATATTACGCTCACTTGTTAACCAACTTGAAGATTAATTTCTGTTTGATTGATACAAGCTAAAAACACGCGGAAAACTGGAAAAGAAGCGTTGGAAAATATCCTTTTTGGTGATATATTTTGTAACAATTTTATCCTGCAAGGTGGTTCCCCAAGGAAAAAGCTAAATTTAGATTGGAAATAGATAGGACAATGATTTGTACATCCCAAATACATTAGTAAAAAACCTTCACAAAATTGATTGCCCAGTTTGGCTTTAAAAGTGCTTTAAAAACTCTGTATTTTGTGGCAAAGTATCTCAACTTGTAATAATATTTATATTCTCATATTTGGAACAAATACTTTCCATATCCATATAATTCATTTGAGGGAAGATTATTTGCTAAAAATACACACTTCAAAATTTAGGATTCAACGACTAAAGGGAAAAAAATTGGTCTCGGTTAAACGAGACGGATAAGCAAAAAAAAGGTCTTTTAAAATTAGGTACTGACAAATTTTTCTCTTAAATGATTTCTATACTGTAGGTCTGATAAACAAACATTGAAAAAATCAGCCTTATCACTAATTAAGCCAAAGTTGTGATGTTTTAAAATTTGAAAATGTCGTAAAACGAAAAAGTACATAAAATCTTAAAATTTAACAAAAACCAAGTTTTTTCCTTGGGGAACCAGCTTATATTATATAAGATATTATATTAGAGCAATCTGTCAGAAAAAATAGGGGAAATTATGCTTTTTTCACGAAATCTGGACATATATCCAAATTTTGATATAATTGACATATCCATATTTGGATATCGATC
Source organism: Hydractinia symbiolongicarpus (assembly GCF_029227915.1). Lineage (NCBI taxonomy): Eukaryota > Metazoa > Cnidaria > Hydrozoa > Anthoathecata > Hydractiniidae > Hydractinia > Hydractinia symbiolongicarpus. Next base: position 19,884,832 of record NC_079883.1, read on the forward strand.
AGACTACAAAAGAACGACCAGTTTAAATAGATAAAACGAAATAAACGCAACTACCGCTTCGAATGTGAAACATTTTATAATGTACACAACAGTTCATGACCCATTTTTCTAAAATGTTTATGTCTGGTGTGACTCGGGCTTTATGCAACAGTTGCGAAAGAAGGCTTCACACGCGAGAATAGACCTATTTCAATATCCATTTCCATTCCGCAAAATACACAGCCGGAATAGACATACTTACATGAAAATGAGGTTAGCTTAGAGCCAATTTTAATTTGTCAGTGAAGTGTACACATATAGCTTGTTTACCTTTATTATTTCTCAAATTACTTTGGCAAATTGTAAAAAAAAAAGAAAATGGCACTTATTTTATAAGATTTCCGCCACCAGCATAGATAATAAGTATGGGAAAATAAGTCATATAGTGCAAAACTACACTCCACGGCCATTCAAGACGGGAAATTCAGTCTGCGCCTGCGCGATTCTTGTGCGTTATATTTCGCACAAATCCAATATGGCGCCCAAACGGAAAACAATGAGAAAGTTGATATGGTTCAATAACCTTTTTTGTGGGTAAGCTTGTATAAGCCCTATATGTTTACTCACAAAATTTAATTGCAAACCGACATGCAGATCCCAAGTTATGAGTTCGTCAGCAAAAAGTTAAGAGGCCTGGGACGAGCAAGCGAGCATCATTTTGGCAAAAAAATGTTAATCAATTAACTTTTATAAATCTATGCATTGATAAAGTTTGAATGCACACCCCTTAACAGGTCTAAATTTACTGATGAAAGGAAATGTCCAAATTTGCTATTACTGAAATATGACATCATAATTCATGCAGCATAAATAAATCTCAAGTTCTTTAAATGTGAATATCTTGAGAACGAAAAGAGCTTTTTAAAAAATTTAAAAAGACTTGTTAGCTAACTTTTTCTCTATAATATAAGTCCAACATCATTTTATACCTCCTCCATCTATGGAAAAGCCTCCTGCCCCAAACTGGTGTAAATTTAACCTTTGAACTACTTTCTTTAAATGAACATGACCCATCTAAATCCTTTGATCTCTTTTACAATTTTATCAACAAATGTATAAATGACTGTATCTCTCTACTCTGCCAAATCTCCTGCTCCATCATGTGTAAATATCAACAATGATCTCACCACAGACCTTTCCTTTACCCACTTTCTTTAATTAGGTCTTTTTTAACAAATAGAAAACAATTTGTATGTATTAATAACTCTATCTCTTCTCAGAAATTTATCAATCATGGGGCCCCACAGGGATCTGTACTTGGTCCACTTTTATTTTTAGTGTACATAAATGATTTTCATTTTGCTATAAATTATTCCTTAGTTCACCTTTTTGCTGATGACACCAACATGCTGCACATCAGTAAATCGCCAAAACAACTCGCCAAGTCTTTAAATGTAGATCTTAAATTCCTGTCACTGGCTTAATGCCAATAAGATTTCTATCAATAAAACAAAGACCGAATATGTTATTTTGAAAAGTCCTTTTGAGCCACTTCATTTCAACTTTAAATTAAATGTTAATGGTACTAAAATCTATCCCAGTGATCAAGTCAAAATCTTGGAATCATTCTAGACCCAAGCTGGAAATCACAAATTAATAATACCATTATTAGTCTTAAGAAAGCTAATGGAGCTCTAGCCAAAATCCGTCACCTTGCCCCCAAAAATATACTCCTGCTGATTTACTATGCCATCTTTTATTCACGTTTTAATACTGTTCACAAGTTTGGGGTAAAAAAAAGTTATCGTACACATCGTATTGAAATTCTTCAAAATCATGCTATTCGACTTATTTCTCAAGTTTCCCGACATGATCTCTATGCAAAATATTTTTCTGCACAACTTAGCTCATAATAGCCTTCATGACACTATCAAAAATACTTTTTCCATTAACTTTTCTCGTGATCAACACACTCGTGCTGATCAACAAGGGCTTATCATTTGGGAAAAAGTCTATCAGATTTCACTTTTTAAAATCGTGGAATAAGGTTTATAAATCTTTTCCCTTTCTACTTCTTAGTAAATCTATTTTTGAGATCAAACCTATTCTATTTGAGCATTTCTTAAACAGCTACTAAATTTTATTATATTTTATAACTGTACCAGCCTCCCTATCTTTTGCATCATACCTTGTGCCTTGATTTTTGAGCTGCTTTTCTTGGTAAATTCCTATTTGACTAGATTTATCTACATGAACTCCTACCTTTGTGTATTGTAGTAGTCCTAGTCCTGTCTTTGTACTTTTCCCTATTTGTGATGTCCTGTTTCTTAGGTGGTCACCACTTTCATTTAAGCTATTTTGCTTTGTGATGATCTCCCTTCAATAGACTTATTTACAACAATACTTATAAAATCATAGCCAGGGAAGTCGTTGCAATGTATGATTTTTTTTAAATTGATTTTTCACTGTATTTATATTGAAAAGTTGACGCTAAAAACTATATATTTATTTAACAGTTCAATTTTGTTGGAAACTTTCAACAGTTATCAAATTGACATCCTCGTCATCACTAAAAAGTTGTTTGCATGATCTGGACCCTCTGATGCATAACAGTTGACTTCTGAGAAGGCTGAAATTTATTCTGCATCTTTTTTACTTTTTAAGTTTCTTCGTTCCCCTTCTTGGCAACAAATTCTGCCAATCTTTTGAAACTTCCTTGGTCGACTTTGTTCACTCGATTGTTGTAGCTTTTTTTGTTTTGTTTTTTCATTTGACTTGTGGACTGCTTCTAGTGAATGAGTAAAATGGACTTTAGCTGTTGGGTTGAATACCTTAACATCTAAGTACGCTACTTGTCCCCTTACCCAGAAACCACGTGCGGCTTTGTCAACTCAAGCATCGTCGGATTTTATTGTTGAGGCTGGTAGAGTCTCGCCAGTCAGAATTGGCTCCACCGAAACATCTTTACAGCATTCTGATAGCAGTTCAGCAGTGAAGTCTCTCAGTTCGTTGTGTCTGATAGATATAAATCCACCTTTCGGGCAATATAAAGCATGATCCAATTTGAAGAGTGTACCACATACTCAAGACGTCGGAAGACGCTTCAAAGGAATGTTATATCGATTATATAAGCTGTTCCAGAACGACTGCTTGTCCAACAGAAAACCATAACGTTTAATTGGCAAAGTAGTAAGCCAATTAGAAGCTCCAATCTCGAGACTCGCTTTAAGACATCTTTTGCTGATCGGATCATTTAGCAGCAATTTTATTTCTTCCAGCTCATCATCCTTTCTCTTTTTCTTTTATGATCGAAACGAGCTACGCTTCGTGTTTTGTTCAGCTTCAACAGTTTCATCGTATATTTCATCTTGCTCTTTAACTTTCTCCATCATAGTTTCCGTCACACATTTAGAGTTGTTGTAATCCACAATAAAGCGTTCGCACACATTGTAAATACCTAGTCCACCACCATGTTTTGCCGGAAGAGAAATCATCTTTCTTTGTACGTCATTACATTTGTATCCATTTAAGATTGATTTTAGGAAACGTTTCCTAATCACTTCTTCTTAAGGTTGTAGATCAACAGAAATGTCTGGCACAGTTCTCATTAAGTACGTAAAAATTTATGCTGGTAACCAAAAACAAAGAACGTATATGCTGAATGAGGAAATGCTTGTGCTATCCTGACAACACTTCAATTTCTTTCACCCATTCTTGTACAATGTTCGTAACATATTTCTTTTCATATCCCTTACTGCCAATTATATCTCCAATATGTGGATTTCCCTCAGTTATGATTTGCACACCAGTACCTTCAAATCGACGAAAAGCTTCATTCACGTACTGCTCTTTAACAATCAGCCAACTTTTATCTCCTTTTGGATAATAACCAATGTTTGGTCTATGATGAACAATGTTCTCCCACCATGACCTAACGCGTTTAGGTACATTATTACTGTTCTCGTCAAGGTCATGTAGATTCAACCGGGTCACCTTGAGTGGTATCTTCATTAGAACGTATGTCTTTTCCACCATATACAAACAGGCGAGCAGGTGATTGATAACAAATCTGTATGTAAGTAGCAAACTCTGGACACAGTAGATTAACATTATAAAGTGTCAACAGATGCATCAACGGCAACTTCGCATCCCGATCTCACACCAGCACATAATTGTAAATTTCCATTTGCATTTATCATGTCTTTCCTAACGCACATAACGGCAGCTTTGCCAACAATTCGTCGGATCACTTCTCCGACACCGATTGGTCTTAAACCGGGATTCTTGTCTAACGGAATTAATCTACAGGAAAGAAAAGAAGTAATTATAGAGATGGGGGTACGAGGACAGTTTGGTAAACCAAACTTTCCCCAAACACCCCATATCTATATCTACTTGTACACGCAATGGTAACAATTGTTATTTGCAAGCGCTCTGGACCGCAATGTCAACTGATGATCGTAAGGAGCCGACCAGGCTCGGAAAGTAATCGCAGAGCGATGAGTGAGGCTCCCTTCCAGCTCGCAGTGGGTAGAAACGAAGTCTCGTAGGACACCAGAGCAAAACGTAAAATCATCTGGTTACATATGTTACATCCACATCCTTTAACCAACCAGTTTTACCACCAAATGGGATGTTTTAGCATTGGGGAACAAAAGCGGAGCTTTTGTGATGCAGTGAATTGATCGCAAAGCGATCAAGAGGGGATTTTTCTTTTTGCGATGTTATTTGATGGACCATATGCTACATACATACAATTTAACCGTTGGATGGTGTTATTTTATGGAATAATGACGTCATTGGGCATGCCCAGGCACATTTACTGTACTACTTATCATATGACGTGAGCATTGCTATTGTGACATTGGGCATGCCCAGAACATGTTCTTTTAAAAGCATATAAATAGGGCTTAAATATTTACTTTCAACACTATACTACTGTGATGTCGGTTACATCCGATGTCTAAAGCGTTTAAGACTTAAAGAAATAACCTGTATGTATAGTATATTTTGGTGATACTGATGATATAAGTGAGGACGTCATAGATTGTACTTGTGATGTGGATAAGATTAAGAGTACAACAGCATCGACACTAGGTTGTCCACAATGTGGTGTAGTTAGTGATATTCCAGTTTATATAAATTCATACAGTGTTTTTGAACGTTGTACATTTCGGAAGAAGTGCATTTACAAAAGGGATGGGAATTCCACTGTTATCCTAAAACAGTTCATATGTATGGAAGATCAAGTGGTACCTGATGATGTGATAAAAACGTTATGGAGTCAGATTAATAATACAGACAATTTAGTATACAATTACGTTATACCACTCAGTATCCCCATACTAGAATCTCTATTAAAGAAGAACAAGTTGATGTACTATAAAAATAGTATATTCTACATTTATTTCACATTAATGAATCAACCGTTTCCACATCTAACAATAGAGGAATGTAATCGAGTACAACATCTATATACTGTCATAAGTCGCTTATACAATAAGTACAAACCAAGTAAGAAAAAGACCTTTATAAACTATTACTTTACACTAAAAAAGATATTCCAAGCACTGGGTATGAATGATTATGCAAAAATAATTCCACAATTAAAAACACAATCTAGGCAAAAGGAAACAGAAAGAATATGGGGTTTAATATCTAAGGATTCCAAATGGGCTGAAGCTCTTCAGAAACAAATGATCTCTTAGGACCAACATCCAAATAATATAACGTTGGTTGATTACTTTTAATGTATCTATCTTTTACTTTATATACGTCCACCGACCATATTGGATCAGTAGATCGTTTTCGTCTTTCACCTTTATAAATTTGTCCTTCCATTTCACCGGGCTCATATAGATATCTAACGTTGGTACCAACATCTAGCAATGTTTTATTATCACTTTTGATGGGCTGTGAAAATCCCTGTTTTATTAAGGTATGTTTTATGGCGTCTACTGGTTTCATATCAATTAGTCTGGTTTTTTCGTTATTCAATGCACTAACTACTGTTTGCAATCTACCAACCCATTCTCTATTACTTTTTGGTGGATCCACAAACTCTTTATGGTATTGATAACTAAATAGTCTATCTGCTAATGTTCTATTAAATCGTTCGACAATACCTTGACTTCTATGTTGGCTGGAATCACCACGTCGTATTATGACATTGTGCTTGTTCATAAATTTGGTAACATCACCATAAAACTCCTTACCAGCATGACAAATCAATGTTTTGGGGCATTTTAGTTCAGTGTAAACATATATCCAATCAAAGGCTTCACCAGTTTCTTTTAAGCTTTTAAGTTGATATGCTGATTTATACCTACTAGCTACATCCACAACACAGAGAGCATACTTATATGTTTTTCTTTTGTACTTATCATGTGGAAGATACAAGACATCTACCTGGTGTATATCATTGGGTGTAGCATAAATAGAATATGAGGAATTGGGTCTCGGAACATACTTTGGTGCTGGTAGATATATTTGATACAGTGATTGTTTCAGTAGCCATTTTTCTGGTTCTTCATTGGTTGTACCAGCTTTTTTAGCTAACTTACTTATCGCACTTTTACCTCTCCAGTAACCAGTATCAGAGTAGTAAATCTGATTAAATTTATCATCCATTCTTATAATATTAGCAGTTAAAAAACATACAGCAATTCATGGCAAACACTAATTTCTTTATATCGCGTTTTTTAAATTGTGTGTTTCATCCATAATTTTTTTCTGATAATTTTCTTCAATAGTTGATTTCATTTTATCATCACGGTTTCTAATGCCATTAATTACTTCAAGATAAAGACTCTGGAGTTTGCCAAATTCATTTGAATCTATTACGAAACCATGAGTTATTGATTTACTGATAAGTAGTTCGAATTTACCAATAGAAGTGGTCAACTTGTCTAATAGCTCAACAGTTTTAGCAATCTTTTTGTTATACCTTTTGGAATAAAATGTTAATACTGATGATACGGCAACTGCTACAGTGGCAACACCTGTCAGGGTAGCCCCAAGAGGTATGCCAACAGCAGTAAAAATACTACCAACACCAGATACTCCTGTTAGTATAGAAACAACAGATGCTGAAGTAGATGCATCACTTAATCTCTCATGTTTTTTTTAAATATTTGTCTTGCTTGCCTTCATACTTGTTTCTTAAATTAATCAAGTCTTCAAGATACTTTCTCACGGTATCAATATGAAATTGATCAGGTGAATTCAGTTACGGAGCGGTAGGTAATGTAGGCTATATTTTCTTGGTCATATATATATAGATTATAAAAAAATGGCAAAAGGATTTGAACCATTAGATAAGGATGAATTTAATAAAATTTTTGATGAATCTAAAGATTATAATGATGATAGTGTATTAAATTTTGATAAAGAATATCGTCAGCAAAGTGAATTACAAACAAGGTTAAAAAATATTGATAAAGGTAAAATATCAGAAAAGCAAATTGCTAAAAGAGAAGAATTGATGGAAAAGATTAATAAAAAAAATGAAAAATTTGAAATGGAAAAAGTTAGGATGGCTAAAACGATAGTATCGAAACTGCATAAAGAATATGTTAAACTAAAAGAAAATAGAAGGGTAAAATTTGCAGATGCAGAATCCAGTAAAATATTGTATGATAAGCTTGAATTTAAAGATGGAAAGATTTTATTCAATAGTGCAAAAGGTTAGAGATTTATTAATTGGGGCAAAATTTACAACCGCAAAAGAGTATAAGATAATATTAGGTGTAAAATTCTTAAGAGATATGGGTTTTTATACGAATTCATCTAAATCAGCAACAAAAATTAAAATTAAGTAATAAGGCTACTTAACTACGGGGAGATTTTAACAAATTAGAATCAGGCTATGATAATAAAGGCTTTGATATTAATGTTGATATGGATCTTACTGAGTTTCAAAAAGCATCAGAGGCATCGAAAGGAGTAGAGGATTTTACACATACTATAGACACATCCTTTGGTGGTGGAGATATATCTTATGGTGATGAAAATACATCTCTGATAAAAAAGGAATTAAAACCAAGAAATAGTGCATTTAAGAAACTCATAGATAGAATGAAAGCTTTATAAGATAGAATAAAGAAAACCAAAAATAGGCTAAAGATGGAGTCTGTAAAGTATAAGGTAATGAAAGATGGTGAGGGCTATTCTGAGATTCAGATGGAGGAAATCGAGATAGAATAGATAAAGAAAATGAAGATCTTAGGAAAAATTATAAGGATCTTAGTAAGTTAAAAGATGAATAAATAAACATATATAATATAAATAAATAAATAAATAAATAAATAAATAAATAAATAAATAAATAAATAAATAAATAAATAAATAAATAAATAAATAAATAAATAAATAAATAAATAAATAAATAAATAAATAAATAAATAAATAAATAAATAAATAAATAAATAAATAAATAAATAAATAAATAAATAAATAAATAAATAAATAAATAAATAAATAAATAAATAAATAAATAAATAAATAAATAAATAAATAAATAAATAAATAAATAAATAAATAAATAACAATATTCATGTTCCCGAAATTGAATTCTAATGTTCCCGTTTTTCTAAATTGTTCCCTAAATTGAAATATAATATTTTAATTTCGGGAACATGTTCCCGAAATCAAAATTTTTGTTCCCGTTGTTCCCTAAAATGAAATAATAGCATTTCAATTTCGGGAACATGTTCCCGATTCTGAAATTGATGTTCCTTTTTGTTCCCGAAATTGATTTAAAAAAAAAACAGGTTCCCTTGTTTTGTGCATCGGCTACATAAATTCAGAAACTCGTCCAAGCATGTACTGTATATGCAAAGAAGGAAAGCACTGTTGTTCTTGAGTGCGGGAAAGTTTCTACTTCCCTGTTTGTACACTTTTGTTCTAGAGTGCAGGGAAGCTTTTACTTCCGTGTTTGTAATAGATGTACTTATATTACATGGCTAGCTAGCTAAAGCTAAATAATGTTGCAGCTGATGTAACTGATCCTTTTTGAAAGCAGCGGTTGGCGGTAGCTTAGTCAAGAACATACTGAGCTTGTTCAGATTTCAGATAGATATAGCTAGTTATATATATAAAAAAATTAAAGAAGTTTTGTGGTTTGCCAATCAGGAAAAACTAACAATTAGCCTGTAACACAGAAGTATATAGTTAGCTTATACAGGATATAATTATACTGTGTATACGTACCATATAATTAGCCTGTATTTGGTAACTATCAGCTTAAGGCTAATTATCAGTTCTTCCTGACTGTTTGTTTGCTGGTTTCAATCTATAACGTTGTGATAAATCTATTATGAATTGAGGGGTAGTAAAAGGAACAGTACATTGGTAACTTCGTTGTTAGCTATAGCATTAAAATAGTCCATTGTTTTAAGATTCACAAAACGGCATTTTACTTTTACTATTTCTGACTGTTTCCAAAAAACTGTATTTTTAAAAATGACATCACATTTTGGATGCAAAATTCAAATAACGAATATTGTTTGATACTATATGTGGCGCCGTAGATTAGTGGTTATAGCTCTCGTACTCTGTGCGGGAGACCGGGGTTCGATTCCTCTTGACGGCGATTCAACATGGGCAAGTGAATGTTACCATAGCCCCGGGTTAACCCAAGCCATGTGAGGGAAATTGGGAAGATGGCACACTGTGTGGGCCGTTGGATGTTGCTGGGAGTTGTCTAGTAGAGCGCAGGCTCTAATTGGGTCTGCGTAGCTCAAAATGAGCATTAAATACTCTAGGACTCTCCATCTACGCCATGGCCCCTCCTGGAAATAATAGACAGGGTATATATATCCCTCGATATTTGTGAGGCTAGCCATGTAAAATATGCACATCTATCTATCTATCTATCTATCTATCTATCTATCTATCTATCTATCTATCTATCTATCTATCTATCTATCTATCTATCTATCTATCTATCTATCTATCTATCCTTTTAAATTTTTTGTAGTTAACTTATTTTTAACGTTAAAGCTTACTTCACGTGACAAAAAAGTTTTAAATTGAAGCAATATTTGTTTGAATTTAACATTGTAGCCAACTTTATTAATAAAGAAATAAAACAAGTTCAAAAGTTAAAAAAATATTTATTTGTTAAAGTTTTTGTATATTTTTACCAGTAGCTAACTTTTTTTTATGATTGGTATTTACTCAAGTCAAGTTTGTATGTTTTTATATTATTTCTTGTTTCCCTCACTCACCACATTTAATTGAGCTAACTTTCGGGATGTGACGTAGTGGAATTTACATGTAAAGAAAACAAAACAACACTGAGTAGAAACTGTGGAACACACTATGTTGTTTCATATGGAAAACTGTATGTTTTTATAAACTTTGTCCAGTGGTAGCTATTTGTGGTGTTCCGAATAAAATTATTTGGGTCACTCATGCTAAATCATAACATCCCTTCATCTCAGTTAAAATACTTTTTTATTAATTTCTTTCTAAATAATCTATTATGGGTCACAACTATCAAATCATGCCTAAGAATCAATTTTTACTCTATTTTATTGAAAAGGCTTTTATAGCAAACTTTGTTGCCACCTGATCTGCTCAGCTGCAGCATTCAAACTCTGGAACGGTGAGGAAAACAACAACAACAACAAACACGTGTTTGCCAGCTTACAGCAGTAGGTATTTTTAGTAACAAGGACAGGTTGTTTTAAGTTTTAGTATTGAAGTTTTGTCTTCTAAATTGGTTTTAAGATGATTAATACAGTGCAACTAGTTGTGCAGGGAGTGAATTGAATAAAAGAAGACTATGTTATTTATACTCAGTTGTGAAAAGTCATATATCGTTGGGCTGCTCATTTTGACAAGTTTAAACGGACAAACTTTTTTGAGACAGAAGTTTATAACTTTAGGTGCAATTCATATATTGTGCGCTCTGAAAGTATTTGTTTTTTTGTCATTTTTTTGACAAAATTACGCTGATGCTGAATGTATAAGAAAAGGTTGGACATTGATTTAGCGTTATTTTTACAGTGCTAATATTTCTCAAATTGTTGTGAAAAAACAGTATATATATGTACAATACAATTTTTTGCAAATATAGACATTACTGATTTAGATATTACTAAAAATATGACTGGAAAATATGGAAAGAGAGTAAGATTGTTATACTTTGTGTCAACAATACGCACTCTATAGAATATTTATGATCACTAACCTTCTATTTTTTTATATTATTAGAGACTTTCGCCTGAGAAAGTGGCTGAGGCTTATATCAGGGCTGGCTGTGATCAAATGGGTTTACAGAAAAAATGGATCAATGAGATTAAAGGTGAAAAACTGCAAAAAATAAGAATTATGGGATCTATTCTGAAATAAAAATTGCAATTAATGGCTAAAAATTTTCATCTAGGTTATGGTGTAATATCAACAACTGATATAATGAAAGGAGGATTCATGGTCATCATTTAGAATGGAAACACATGCAGCAGAAAATGAAAACTTATTCTGTAAAAGAACGTTCATATATATTTGAATATGAAGTTAATAATAAAAAATACTGGTATGCACAACTCATTTGTATATAAGTGTTATATATAACTTATTTTCAGACTTAAGAAAGTAGACGTTATTTTACAGCATAGATGCAAGTAAAGACGATGGAACTTTGGGTCGGTTTGTTAATGACTCATTTTATTATCCCAATGCCATAATGAAGCGGTTAGTCATCGAACGTTCCCATCACTTGTGTTTGTTTGCATTGGAAAATATCAATTCTGGAAGTGAGATAGTTTATTCCTACGGTGAAAAAGATTTGCCATGGCATAAAAATGTGTGTTTTTTTATTTTTTTGTTTTATCAAAGTGTAATAACAAAATAAAATGGCATTATAAAAATGTTTTTGCATATATTCAGGAGCAGGCAAGGAAATTAGCTGAAAGAAAACAAAGCATTCTACCCAACAATAAAGAACAAAGAAAAAAAAGAAAATGTAATAACCTTCAGGAAAAATTACCAGAGATTATATCAGAAAAAAAACTGGTATTTATATATATATAGAGAGAGAGAGAGATAGAGATAGAGATAGAGATAGAGATAGAGAATGTTTATGAATAAGCAATAACAATTTTGTATTATATTACTCCTTGGTATCATTGTAATGTAGTCATTTGTATGTGTAATTTTACTACAGGATGACAACTGGAAAAGCAATGCAACTCTTGGTAAGGTTTGAGGTGGAGGCTGGGATAATATACTTTGATATTTTAGTATTTTTACATGTCTGCTGGTAATTTTTTTTTTCAGAAAATGTAGACTTTGAAGTAAACCACATAGGATCAGATATTGTTCATATTGAATGCAACCCTAATCATGCAAGTATTATTATATTGGTGTCCATTTACTTACAATTTAATAATGAAATATTATATATTACATATGTTAAATACAAAAGTGTTGTTTTAATAGGGGAGTGAGAGTACTTCAAGTTTAGCTCCAAACAAGAAGGATAATGATGATGACAACACACAAGTTATTGCAGATACGAGAGATACCATTGATTGCCAAAATGTAAATATATATATTTGTAACAATTATTACATTTTTTTTTGTATTTCAAAAACAGTTGTCCAATTACTTAAAATTTGATATTAAAATATATTACATATCTGTTAAATACAAAAATGTTATTTTAATAGGGGAGTGAGAGTACTCCAAGTTTAGCTCCAAACAAGAAGGATAATGATGATGACAACACGCAAGTTATTGCAGATACGAGAGATACCATTGACTGCCAAAATGTAAATATATATATTTGCAACAATTATTACATTTGTTTTTTGTATTTCAAAAACAGTTGTCCAATTACTTAAAATTTGATATTAAAATATATTACATATCTGTTAAATACAAAAATGTTATTTTAATAGGGGAGTGAGAGTACTCCAAGTTTAGCTCCAAACAAGAAGGATAATGATGATGACAACACGCAAGTTATTGCAGATACGAGAGATACCATTGACTGCCAAAATGTAAATATATATATTTGTAACAATTATTACATTTATTTTTTGTATTTCAAAAACAGTTGTCCAATTACTTAAAGTTTGATATTAAAATATATTACATATCTGTTAAATACAAAAATATTATTTTAATAGGGAAGTGAGAGTACTCCAAGTTTACGTTTGAACAAGAAGGATAATGATGATGACAACATGCAACTTATTGCAGATACGAGAGATACCATTGACTGCCAGAAAGTAAGTATATATTTTTAAGTAAATATTTAATAAATATATATCTCCATTGAATTATTCTAATGTTTGTTCTCCGGTACTTAATTTACAAGTATACTAACTTTCTTTAGCAATGTGTCAACTGCTTAACATTATGTACAGACCTGCACCATTGCACCTATATTTCATGTTCTGATCGTCATTTAATGTACTGTCAATTTTGCTTTGATGATCATGTGTGCAAAAAGATTATTATATCACCAAGTTCAACTCCAAGGGAAAAAGATAATGATGATGACAAAATACAAGTTTATGCAGATACTAGCCATACCAATGAATGTCAAAAAGTGAGTATAATATTTTTAAAGAAATAACAAGTAAATATATATCCAGTGATTTATTCTCATGTTTTTTAATCTCTGCTTACTTTACAAATTTACTAACCTTCTTTAGCAATGTACTAAATGCTCAATATTGTCTACATCTTCCGACTCGAATATCTGTTATATATTGTATTTTATAACACAATAAATTCGAAAATGTTTTTATCTAAGACTTACATGTTAATATTTTTAGATCGAGTCTGTAAAAGGAAATTTTTTAAAAAATGTTGGGGGGTAATTCTGAAGACATTAGTAGAAATATAGATTGTAATAATCAAGAGGTAAACCTCATATGTCTATGTAATTTCTCCTGTGATAACACTTTCCTTAATTAACAAGATTTTCCATATGTATGAGATTTTTATGTATAAGATAAGAGAACCTGTGTACTTCTTTTCTTAGGTCTATGCATAATTTTTTATTGTAATACTGTTGCGTAAGAGTTGTTTCTACCTCTCTTTAGAACAATTGTGTACAGTTTGTTTCAAAAAGAAGAAAAAAAGAAAGTCAGGTGCTGTCATTGTAAACGTTAAAATGATTTTGCATATTCATTTTCGCGATTGTGTTAAAGTTGATGATGGTTACAAGTACTGGCAGTAAATCCAGAAAACTGCTTTCAGCTACCATGACATATACTAATTATTCAAAACTCATTTTCTTTTTAGAATAATTGTGAGGAGTTTGTTGTCAAAAGTGAAAAAGAAAAAGTTCAGGTACAAAGCTACTTCATTGAACATTATTTAATATAATCGCTTAGCTATATCCTGGTCTGTGTGTTGTATCTTTTAAGGATGAAATGCTGTTCAAAAACTTGATCCAAGAAATGAGAACAGGAAAGCCGCGGGAGGCTAAAAAGGTATGAATTTCCTGGAATTAGTACTGATGAGAAAGCGTTTTGAGCGTTTTTTAAAAAATCTGTCATTGCAGCTATAAACACTCATGATGTTATTGAGATTTTCTCTTTTAGATATTCTCAAGCTGGATGACCAAAAAAAGGTTCACAACAAGAACTGTTGATTGTCCATTTTGTGGAAAACCACAATCCAATTTAAAGTCTCATGTGATTCGTGTTCATAATTTAGATCCTAGTAACGCTAAAGCTCTCAGAAGCCAAACTAAAGATCTAGGTAAAAACAAAGTACAAAAGAAGCGTGTGCATCCTAAAAAGGTGTGCCCTGTCGCAACCTGCGGAAAAGTTGTCACAAGAATACACAATCACCTTAAAGATACACATCAGATTACCGATGTGATTCTATACAGGAAACTTTTACAAAGAGCAGAGACATATGTGGAACTTCAATCAGAGGAATCAGAGGTTTTATCGGAGTCTGAATCAGACGATGAAGCCGTTTTAATGAAGAAAATTTTAAAGCGTGGTGGTTATAAACACTTGAAAAGGGTTCGCGATGTTCCGGTTGATTCTGAAGATAGTAGTGACGATGATTGGCTTGCAGTTAAATCATTCAAAATGTTCGGACCAACAAGTGGTATGTGTTTTTGTCTAGATTGATTGTTTTCTCTATGCATTGATTTTGTATCGGTGAAAAAACTGATTTTTATTTCTAACATCAGCTCAAAATGTAGTTGTAACAGATGGTATGGGCAATCCAGAGTATCCTGTTAGAAAAGTCCCCTCTTGCGACAAAACTATGAAAAATAAAGAATATCAAGGTTGATTTTTTTATTCTAAAATCGATTACATTCATAAGAGATTTGATATATTTTGTGTAAAAGATGTTTCAATCTGTATTGATTTATATAGAACAGTCTACTGATTCAGAAGAAAACGTCACCCAACAACATTCACCTCTTGTTCAAAATGTGACTACAATAGATCCTGAAATCACGATTGGTAAGCATAAACATAATAATAGTGATTAGTAATTTCATTTTTTTTTTCGATAATAAAATGGTTAGTTATTTCTAATGACAATAGGTTAATCCTTGATATTGCTAATATATTATTCAGAATGTATATATAAACAATCTTTATTTGCACAGGTCAGATTGTAGATACAGAAAAAAGTACCATCCGACAGTCTTTACCGATTGCTGAAAATGTGATTGGCTGTGCCACCACAAAAAGTAAGTAAAAATACGTTTTACTATGGTCGCAATAAAGAACTCATCTGTTTTTTATCCCCAATTTTTCTCCTAATAGTCATTGGTTTCATGTTATACAGTAACATTCTTTTGTGAACGTCCCCTTTTTCATTTGTCATGTATTTTAAAAAGTGTTTTGATGTGAAAATATATGAATTGTTGAAAATTTGGTTTAAATTTTTTTTTCTGGTGAACAGTTAAATGTGTTAAGATTACATTAACAACAAAAATTTTCGGTCGAAAAAACTTGATGATTTTTTGATCTCCAAACATTTTCCGTCCGAAATTTGTGTCAGCCGTAAGTTTTTCCGTCCAAAAAATTTGATTTTCCCAATTTTTTTAAAAACAAGATCAGTTTATAGAAATTATATACAAGGCAATCAGAAAATCAATAAGAACTGCAGTTTTTATTTTCGTTATTTTCACATTTGGCTGAGGCTCTATCTATAAAGTTGGATCCTGAAGACCCTCTTTAGATTTTGATTGAATATATGTACACTTTAAATGCTTCTAGCCTTCTTTTTGTATAATTTCCTGCAATCGTTAATTCTAAAATTTGATAAATTTGTTCAAAAGGCTTACGCACAAATTTTTTGACTTCATAAATCTTGTCCAAAAATTTCCGCTGAAATAAAAAATTGTTTTTGAAAGTTTTTCCGCTGAAACATTTTCCGCCAAAAATTTTAGTTTTTAATGTAGTTGAAATAACTGAGATTATGCATGAAAATATCTTGATATTTTTAAAATCAGGTGACCGTGGTTGTAATAGTGAGGATGAGATTTTCGATAATGCCAAAAACGAAGAACGTGAGAGTGATGATGGTGATACCGCAGATGTAGAAGATGAAAATCTAGAGACGTTGATAACTCCATGGAAATCATCCCCAATTCTAGAAACATTTTTTCAGTGGCTAATAAGCCCTGATGCTAAAGCAAAGCCTGCACGCCAGGCTGAACAGCATGTAAAACAAGTAATGGTAATACTCAAAGCATGTAGCGACAACACGTTCGAATTTCAACACTTGTTTGATAGGAAATGTGTCCGTGATAAGTGGCTGGTTCCTTTTGAAAATACTGATCGACTCCCAGCCACAGTAAAGGCTTACGTAACTTCGTTGCGATGTTTTTACATGTTTGTAGTCCATGATGAACCTGAAGCTTTGAAAGAATATGTCCACAAATGTGCGAGCCTTAATGTAACGTGTACAGACTGGATTGCCCTATATCGCAAAAAACAAAAGAAAGGTCGGTGGAAAAAAGATTTGGAGCAATTAACACAATTGTTCAATGCGTCTGATATGAAGCAGCTTGACGAGTCTGAGATTGTTGCGTTCTGTAAAGAAACTCTAAAATCTGTCCGTTTTAAGGAGATTGCTCCTAGCTTGAGACAGTTTAGCAATGTCAGGGACTACATCCTATTATACCTGTGTTTTGACAATGCTTCTAGAACTGGTGCTCTCGCTAACATGACTCTGAGAGAATTCAATTCTTCCAGTTTCATAGATGGGTCGTATCGGATCAATGTTTTTGACCATAAAACTGTCACTACTTCTGGTCCCGCATGCATAGTTGTAACTTATGACTTGTACCTGGACATGTGCACCTACGTCCAAAAAATACGAAATAAACTAGATGGTATTGATGCTGGTAAAAATTCGAATGTGTTCGTAAGTTGGAGTGGAAGCAAAATGTCTTCTTCAATGGTTACCGCACAAATTAATTCGTTTTGGGGCAAGGCGGTAGGACACACTGAAAACCGACCACGTGTGAGCGCTAATTTAGTCCGTAAATCAGCGGTGTCGAAAGTTCATAGTACGAGAAAGGATATGAAAGAAGATTTAGCAAATTTAATGTGCCATTCAGTCACAACAGCTGGGCGCATATATTATCTTCAAAATAAAACAAAAAAGGCAGGAGAAACAAGTGCTGCCCTTCGTGACTTGCTACGACAGCAAGATCCCGAAGATGATCTTGAAGATTCCATCAGGAATCATTTTCATGAGGATATTAAAAAAGGAAAAATCACTCTGATGATTGTGCGAGAGAAAAAGAGCCTGAGTCCTGCTTTTGAGAATATCAGTGACATCTGTCTACGAGATAAAGTCAGATATGTAATCAGCAAAGGTTTGTATATTTTCTTCCTTACTTCTACTAAAAACTTATAAAGGTGCACTTAAAAATGCTTACTGCAGAAGCAGAATATTTGTTGGACAATTATCCATTGTTGTGACTAAAATTAAAATATCAGAAATATTTCTCTTATTAAGAACGTTTGCCTTACGGGTAGAAATATATAACTCAAATTTTTACACTGAAAGTTTTATTATTCACCATAGGAATCACACAATAATTGTTCTTTTAAAATGTTTCGCGGGGATTATGTTAATTGCGGATATTTAATTCCGTCAAAAATGTCTTTGACTTTAGATATGGCCAGTCAGTTTGAATCTAATGTAGCTGAAAGTGATACAGACGAAAGTGATGAGGAAAACAGCACCGAACTGCCACAATGGAAGACAAAAGGTAGAAAGGAACGAGTCGTGTTCACAAATCATGAAATCACACGCATTTACCTTCATTTCCAGCCTCTAATAACCGCTGATCGTTCGCTAAAAATTCGAATGAAAGAATTCAAATCACTTGTTGAAAAACGCGAAATCGAAGATATTCTCATTAAGTACGGTGAAGAGACACTTTTATCAAAAGTTAGAACGGAAAGAAAAAATTTCCTGCAAAATAAAAAGAGAAAAAGCGGCACTTTCAAAGATTAATGCGTTAATGCTTGACTTTTTTGTAATATATTTTTTTGTTTTCACACACATCTGTTTATTTTAGGAGAAGCCTTAATGTAAGGATTATTGACGCTACTTTTTGTTTATGTAATGTTTTTTCCCCCAAGTTTTCATTTATTATTTTTCTTGAAAGCTGTAGAGAAAACAAAACTTCCCTTGTTCGAACCATTGTCGTTCTATTGTCGAGGATAGGATACAGACGTTTTTACTAACTGTGCTCGTGTATTACATTTTAAACGCTATTTCGTTATTAATTGGACGTAAAACTAAGATGTTTTCACGTTATGAAGAAAACGCAAGATGTTTCGTTTCCCAAGTATTTTATGCGATTTTTATTTTGTGTTTAAATATGCATTCTTTCCAATTTCTTAAACAAAATGTGTTTATTTTAAAGAAATAAATATTTCATTTGTTTGAGTTCTTGTTTGTAGTGTACGTATATTTTTCGAAATTTACTATAAAGCATGATTTTTTTTTTGATCAGGTTAGGTCGTAAAAGCAAATAAATTCAGTATCGTTAATCATGTTAATAGCATAAACAAGAAAAAGAGCACCTTTTGTCTTACAGAAGGCTTATATCACTTCATTCTAGTAATAAATATAAAATGCATTACATTACTTTACGCGCTTCTTTACTTTCTTTATGCGTACTATAGGACGTTTCATTTCCCTAGTTGCCGTCGTCTAAATTTCCGTCTTTTTTACGTAAGGTCGATAATTACTGGTCACTTTGGAATAAGAGCCCTGGTTAGGACAATAAATTAACAACAAGCGCTCAAGTCGAAAATTTCTTACAAAATATTTTTGTGACACCAGTTGTTATTAGTCTGCTCGAAAAGATCATGAGAAGATCATTGAACTTTGGTAATTCGATAAAATGAATTTGATTTTGATTTTTTTTTGAAGCCTGGTCACGAGTGAAAATTATTTGTGATAACTTTCTGAGGTCGATGTTCACGCACGAAAAACATTTTGTAGACCAGAACGGATAAACTAACAAAGCGTCGCAAATATGCAATTTTAAGTTGTTGTGTGATAATCTAAACTGAAAATTTACCGATCTTTGTAGGAAAAAAGGTTGTTGTGTTGTGAACGTTTTTTAAAATATGTGGTAGGACAGAACATGTTTTCCGTGTGTGCACATTTGCCCTTACAGTATCATGTCACAATTAATTCACACGTACGCAGTATTCATTCTTTTTTATCCAGGCATAAAGTTCAGGTCTCGTGTCCCTGAGAAGATTCTCTCACTAAGTAACCCCGGTACTCCCCCCCATTCCTAGAGACCTCGATTCCGACCTGAACTAGCCCTGTATTCGACGAAATATAATATGCCACACCAATTTTGAGCGAAAACAAATTTATTTAATAAAAGTCTGGAAAAAGTAGGGTTTTTTGTGTGTTAAAGTCTACATATAGAAATGCACGAGATTTTTTCTAGAAGAGGTCCGCATATTTACTCAATCTAGCTATGAAGCGTGAAAGCAATGACAACGGTTTTTTACTAACAATTTTTGGCTAGTTGCCATGGTAACCCGTTAGGGTGCTGTTTCTACAGTTTTGATGTGCGTTTTTGCATTTTTTTAGACCTGTGCACAAAATAATAAAATATTATTTTTTTTAAAGTGTCCTTGGCTGTCACAAAATCTTGCGTTAGTCGCGGAAAGGACTAAAATGCAGGGATTCAATTCATATTGAGGAGAATACTACTTTTCATTGAATTCTCAATTAAATTTTGTATCCTGAAAAGAATAGAAAAACATTTTCAAAATCTAAAATTTTCCGACGGGGTTTACTTTGTAATGAATTTTGATCATCTTCGTTTTCTTTTATCGGAAAATTGTTCAATTACCGTGAACAATAATAGTTTATCACACACTTAGGGTTTAACAAAGGAAATACAAAACCCAAGCTTGTTATTACGAAAAGTTCAAAACCTTTTTCTTTCTGCATTCTCGGCATATACGCACACGCGCATCGTGAGCTACGCTAGCGAAGTAGACTTTCTTCGCGTTAATTTTCTGTGCTTCAGGGCACAAACCACACTTAAACAAAAACAAGCAATTTGAATACCGCCGTCGGCCATTAAACATATCAGCGTAAGTTTAGGTGACAGGTCATCAAAATATTTTGCAATATCAAACGCTTTTACCGGTGCGTTTCGAGCAGACATGTATTGTAACAACCATGTTATACCAATGATGAACAATTTTTAATCAATAATATAACAGCATCCGCTTCGCAAAGAACAATGTCTTATTTCTCACGGCTTTTGTCACGTCTCCACCTCCATTAGTTACAACAGCCGCTAAAAATGATCTTTTATTATCGGGGAATTTAGATTGCGTATTAGCGACTGCGACACAAGCTGTTTAACGGTTTACTAATCACCACGATAGTGCAGGATTCATTCTATAGACATACACGGTTTTTACTCAAAGAAGAGGTAGTCGCTAACATGCAATCTTTTAATTTTATATACCACATACAGTAAAGTAAATCTAGTGCCGATTCCGTGTACGGTTCTTGACTATCGATCATTTTTCTTCAGGCTGTAGTGGAACTCTGGGTCTAATTTTGAAATGTTGTTAATAATCTCTTAAGACTTGTGCAGCACCAGGGCAACCAAGAATTTTATGTTTTTATTCTCAACATTCCGCTGACAGTTATGACACCCCATCTTTCTGCCAATATGTACGCTGATGCAGATACATTCTTGCAATAATAAAGTCATTCTAGATAGTTTTCTTGTTGTTTTTCAGTGGTATCTTTTTCCGTAGGATGTGTCAAGACGAAATGTAGCGTTTTATTTAAAAATTCCTAAAAACACTTAGCTATAAAACGAAATAACAAGAAAACTATGTTCCGCGCCGCGTCTTAAAATGAGTAATAAATAGTTCCCGAAATTGAAAATTGAAAAGTTTGATTATCGCGATTTTGGACTTAAAAATACATAGTTTAATTTTGCTGCATATCAACAGTGGAGAACCCGGGCGTGCAATACTTATCACATCATCTTAAGCTGAAACAATTTCTTTGACAGTGTTATGGGAACGCGCATTCCAAAAACATCATGTTCCCGAAATTGAAAATACGGATTTTGTCTCGTTTTAGAGGTAAACGAGACACCCTTGATATGTATTAGATATATAACACTAGCGAGGATGTCCAGGTAACCATTTTTGCCCATTGATGTCTCAACATAGTGTTGCAAAGGAAGATAAAGCTATAGATCGTGCTGTCACGAAAACGGTTTTCGGTGCGGTTTAAAAGAGCAACTAAGACTTGCCTTGTTATACTTGCAGAGGACATTCTGCTCTCCAAAAAAACTGTATTTTGTAGATAGATAAGTGATGTTGTTGGTGAAATTAGGTGAATTAAATGCGTTTTAGTTAACATATCAAGGGCTTGCTCTCAGGGTCTATACCAACGTTTGACGGGGGTTTGGTAGGCGAAATAAATATTGATGTTCCCGAAATTGCAAATAGTTCACGGATGCCACAAAGACATAAAATTATTTTAAATAATAATTCACTCAGAACAACAATTACGTTCTAATTGAAAATAACCCAACCAACCCGAGTTTTCATTGCCCAAGCTGTATTTAGAGATGAAAATAGTTGTTCCCTTGATTTTAATTTCGGGAACGTAGTGTCCAATTCATGAATCTGCAAATAAATAAATAAATAAATAAATAAATAAATAAATAAATAAATAAATAAATAAATAAATAAATAAATAAATAAATAAATAAATAAATATAATATTCAAATCAAATACACCAAATTAAAGATTCACTTTCACATTTTTCAAGATAAGAAAACCGGTAGACTAGGCGAAAGGATTAAAAACCTCTTCTGTGAACAAGGTGTAACAAAAGTATCAATTATGACAGCCTTTGGTATGACGATTGATTTCCTCGTTAAAGCATTAACCGGTGGTAGATCAGAAACAGCAGCCAGTGGTGGAGGAGGTGATAAACCTAGTGGTAAAGGAGATGCCAAGGAATGGATAAAGAACAAGTTGAAAGCACACGCTGGCCTACTTGGTAAAGTAGCAGGAAAAGCAGCAGCAGCACTACCAGGTCCGTGGTCGCATGGATACTAAATAGAGCAAAGGATGCCATTGGATGGCTATCGCAAAATGTATGGGAACTTATTACAGGTATAGGTGTGTTAATCTATACACACTTTATGACAAGAAGAAGATGATAATCTATCTAAAAAAGATACCACCATATTGAAAACACAGTAGTTATAGTTAATATTAAAGCTATTTTCTCTCCCTCATGAGTTATTTCACCTATCGGTACTTCTGATTTTGTATTATCAGTAGTCTTCTTCTTTGAAATTGTAGGATCTGTCTTCTTTGGTGGTATAGGATCTGGTTTCTTTTTCGTTAGTGTAGTCGGATCTGGTTTCTTTTCTTTTGGTATAGGTTTTAGATTCGGTTTCTTTTCTGTATTAATTTTAAGATTAGTATCCAAGTCTGATTTCGAAGCCAGGATTTCATTATTATAATTATTAACTTTACCTATTCTAACGTTCATATCACTTGGTAACATATACACGTTCTTACCAACAACATAATCAACTTTACTTCTAGCATATTGTAGTGTATCCTGAAATCTTTTAACGTTTTCATTTCTCCATGTATTCTCCGAAACCACTATATTTTGTATGTATAGGTCCTTTGCTTTGATTTGTTGTAGGTATTTTCCACCACTTGATTCATAAAACCCTGATATTTTAGGATCGTATTTATAAATTTTATTCATTATATTATATAACTCAGAAAATGTATATTGTAATAGATGACATTTTAAAAGGTATAGATTTGCAAAAACCTATCGACAATAGAAATAATAGTCAAAGAATTGGTTTAGTTAGAGCGTGTTTGGTTTACACGTTTTACAACATTGAAGAAGACGAGAAGATGTATCTAAAAAATGATACACACATTATTGTTAAAAAAGGGTTCTATAGTATTAATGATATTATACGACATATCAGCAGTAGAATAAATTATAGTACATTAACTAGAAAATCTATAATTGGAAGTGGAATAAAAAAGTTTGATCACTATCTTCACAACATATTAGGAGTAAATAATGATAATTCCGTTGATCTTCTTCTATCTAAAAAATCATTTACTTTCTCCACCGATGCTCTCTCTACAACAGATAACCTCCATAATGGGATTCCATCCAATACCCTTCATACTGAATACACACTAAAAGATGTTTCATTTGGTGATACAATAATATTCGAGCCAACTAATGTTCAATACAAAACTATAAGAAATGTTATAATAGATTATATTAAAGTTGAGCTACGAGATAATGACAGAAATATTATAAACAGTAATTTACCTATATCGGTTGTTCTTCATATTATGTAACTTTTTCTATTGTATAAATATATAATGACAACCACAGGAGAAAATCTAAAACCTAATAGATCACTTAGAAATGCTTTTAGAATTAAAGGGAATAGACAAAAAATTGCCGTCCCTAATAACCCAACTACTATTGGAGTAAATGAGATGTTAAATGTACGGTTTCCAAATTTAACGGATGTCATAGTTCCAGGAACAACCAGATTAACATTTGATATTACTCTTAATTCAACCGATGATGTGAACAGAACATTGGTTAAAAATATTGGAAGTGCTATTATTAAGAAAAAAGATATAAAAATTGAGGGTAATGAAATACTTAGTATTGATGATAGTGACACACCTGACACATATTATGACCTATGGATGGCATATGCGGGGATAGGATGAAAGGGTGGTACAACTGGTTTGTGGACATTGTTCCAAAGCCTATAAAAGAGGGAGTCAAGAGAACCTATGCAGCCTGCAAGCGTAAGGTGATGGAGCTCTATAAGAGGACAGTCAATACGAGACCTACACTTCATGACGAGGTAGAAAAAAGAGGCCGAGGAAGACTACCTCGAGGATATCCAAAAACTATATTATCAGCCGGAGCAAGACTATACACCTCAGGAACATAAGCATGCTCTCCACAGGACCTTTCGAAGTTTCCGCATTCCGGGTATAGGGGGAGCCGACGTCGACGGGTATATGGGGATGGTGCGGCCCAACGTGAAAACATTGGTTGGGGAGCAGGTAGAAGATATGGGAGCAGCGAAGGTACAGTTGTCCCTATGGATCATGTGGAAGAAGAAAACAAACTCGAAGAAGGCTAACGACGAATACATTGAGACGATGAAGGCCTTTCCTACAGTTGAGTTGAGGGACAAGCACTATGGCTACTGCAAGGACCACGAGGCTATTAAAATCACGATGCCAAACGAGTCTGAAAAATGGTTATTCTACAGGGATGGCCAGATGCCTTTGCAATATATCCGGATTTTGAAAGCTTATTGATACCAGTAGAAGATGCCAGGGAGACCAAGACAAAAAGGCTGAGTAAGCACGTACCATCTGGATGGTGCACATTCTCTAAATTCGCCTATGGGGATGTACCGGACCCACAACAGTGTACCGTGGTAAGGACTGTGTAACCCGCTTCGTGGACCACCTAGAGGACGAGGTGAAGCGTCTATACTATACCTACCCGTAGCAACCCATGCTACCTCTAACAGAGGTGTTAAAAAGGGAACATGACGAGGCATCGGAATGTCATATATGCTTAAAGCCGTTTGACGGCTGCGAAAATAACTGCAAAGTTCGAGACCATTGCCACTATACGGGGCTATATAGAGGCGCGGCGCATAACAGCTGTAACCTCAAATACAAGATACCTAGCCATATACCCGTCATCTTCCACAATCTCTCCGGATACGACGCCCACTTTTTTATAAGGGAACTTGGCGAGAAGTACGACACCCAGGACATTGGGTGCATAGCAGAAAATACCGAAAAATATATCAGTTTCAACGTTAAAATCAAGGTACCACTTGCAGGTATGGGATATGGGGATAGAGATTCGGTTTATCGACAGCTGTAGGCTTATGTCATCCAGCCTGGACAAATTGGCAAGCGACTTAATCGGGACAAATGCCGCTGGTATGAGATGTTATCAGTGTGCAGATACCTGTCTTGAATTCCAGAGCATAGACACCGAGTATGTGGCAAAATTTTGGCGAAAAATTGCGACTCGAATACCACGAAGCAACTTAAATGGGACCAGGTAAAGGCAAACGTACCATCCATGGCAAAATTCATCGACAAAGATGATACATTTCGATTAATGCTTTGAAAAGGCGTATACCCGTATGAATACATGGATGGATGTCAACGATTTGAGGAAGTGGAGCTACCTCCCAAGGAGGCATTCTACAGCAAACTGAACATGAAGGGTATCAGCGACAATGACTATGCCTATGCAAAAAAGGTATGGAATTGTATAACTCCAGAGGGTGACAACGTTACCATGGGCGACTACCATGACATCTACCTGACCATAGACGTACTACTATTAGCCGACGTGTTTGAAAAATTCCTGGACGTGTACTTGACAAACTACAAGCTTGATCCTGCGCACTTTTACAGTGCACCCGGCTTGGCATGGAAGGCAGCACTTAAGTACACAGGTATTAGGTTGGAGCTCCTTACGGATCCCAACATGCTCCTGATGTTCGAGAAGGGTATCCGAGGAGGCATAACCCAGTCCGTACACCGGTATGACAAGGCAAATAACAAGTACATGGGAGACCAGTACGATCCAGAGGTTAAATCCTCCTACCTCCAGTACCTCGACGCGAGTAACCTCTACGAATACTCGATGCGTCAAGACCTGCCAACGGATGGCTTTAAATGGGTGTCAAACATCAAGGCATTTACAGAAAAGCGAATCGAGAAGCTCTTTATGGACAATAAGCATGGGTACATTATAAAAGTAGACATCGACTATCCCGAGAAGCTACACAACACACATAACGAGTTGCCGTTCTTACCCGAACGCACGACGGTCCACAAGGTCGGAAAACTAGTACGTAATTTGGAAAACAAGCGGAGGTACGTGGTACATATTAGGGCACTCCACGAGGCCTTAAAGCATGAGCTTGAATTGAAGAAAGTGCTCAGGGTCATCCAGTTTAATCAGAAACCCTGGCTCAAGGGGTATATCGATCACAACACGAGGCTGTGAACAGCTGCCAAAAATGAGTTCGAGAAGGACTTCTACAAATTGATGAATTTAAACGCATTCGGCAAGACCATGGAGAAAATTAGGAACCACCGCAACATTCAGCTGGTCACCAACGAGGACAAGTACACGAAGCTTGTAATGAAACCAAATTTCAAGGGTGGAAACCGGTTCAGTAAGCGCCTACTAGGCGTTGAGATGGGCAAGACAGAGGTCAAGATGAACAAACCGGTGTACATTGGTCAGACAATCCTGGATCTGTCAAAAATGGTGATGTATGAATTTCATTACGACTTCATGCAGCCCAAATACGGTAGCAAACTACAGCTCTGTTACATGGATACAGACTTCTTTGTGTACCATATACGAACAGAGGACTTCTACAGGGATATTAAGACACGCTTCGATGCGAGTGCCTATAATCCAGATGATAACAGGCCCCTCCCTGTAGGGAAGAACAAGAAAATCGTGGGTCTCATGAAGGATGAGTTAAGTGGGAAAATCATGACCAAGTTCATCACCCTGAGGAACAAGTTATATGCCTACAAGAGTTTTACAAAAGAGGGCGGTGATCGCAAAGCGAAGGGCGTGAAGAGATGCGTGACCAAAAAGTCCATAACCTTCGATGACTATCAGCGGTGTTTGAAGGAGGGCGTTGACGTCTACAGAAGCCAGGTCTTGATTCAGAATAAGAGCTATCAGGTATACACCCAAGAGGTATCGAAGTTAGCCCTTAATAGGGCGGATGACAAACGGATCGTGCAACCAGACCAGATCACAACACTTGCCCGTTGCCATTACCGCCTGGCGTCTACCCGTGAATAAATGGAGGTGTGTTTATTAATCGCTATATTTCTACCCTATGTCCTGATCGCTTATGTTCTTTTTCGTTATAAACGACTACTAATAAAGATGTCTGATATCGCACGAGTATTCGACAATGCCTCTGCAGAATATGAACAGATAAAGAAATCCATCGATAAACGCCAGGCTTTGAAAGAGGCCCTACGTAAGGGCAAAGGACATCTACTACCGAAAAAATGCACAGAAGGCTTTGTCGATAAGACGCACCCCTCAGGGAAGGTCAAAATCGGAATGATGCTTTTGTTACACTTGAAGGCTAATTAGAAATTGTATACCGTTCTAGAAAGCCCAAGGCGGTACAACTAATCAAATCGTTGGCCGGGAAGGGGTGGAAAAATTACAGGAAAAATCGAGGACAGAGATATGGCCTTGGCATTCCCCAATGATGAAATTGAGGATATGGACAACCAGCTCATGGTATTGGGGGATGAAATTGAGGACAGGGATCGACAACTTGCAGTACAGGCCCAGGAAAATGCAAGGCTTCGAGAAAGGAATATACCCAATGCTCAGGACCCCGCTAAAGACAACGTCATCATAATCCATAGAAAACATAGTGATCAGGATGACGAAGGATACCATTATCTTCCCTATTATTGCACGCGTGTTCAGAGGCGCAATATTAGTAAGAAGAGATCGTGGTTCAAGGATAACTACCCGGGGCGGAGGAGATTGTTGTCATCGACAACCCCAATGGGATACACGCCTTTAATCGATTTGAAGAGGATTGACATGTAGAACGTTTCAGGAACCATTTCGGTCTTATCGACCTTACCCGGAATGATCTGGATGTTCCGGCACTAAAGGACTAGGCAGACGCTAATTTTCACTACTTGTAAGTAGTAAAAATTATAGGTAAAATTGAGGGGTCTACCACTCTTTCATACCCTCTGGAGAGACCTGAACATCCTGCGGTACCTGCATGAGTTCTTCTGAAACGAAACTATGATCAGGCCCATCTTTCAAATAGTAAAAAACACGACCCGCTACGATACGATCCAACCAATACATTTTTCTGCTCCAGAAAGCATCCGTAGCACGCTGGCATCACAGTGTTCCTCTCCAGACCGTAGTAAATACAAGTACAAGCCATCGTCAGGTAGGAGCTTTTCCTCGGGTATATCAGCACTTTGTGCAAGCGGTACCTCTTCGAGCTTGATCGCTTTGTTGTGCTTTATACCAATCATAGCAGTCTTGGTATTGTTGAGACTTTTGACAATGGTAACCTGTATGGTTTTTCACCTAAGTGGTACTAGCCTCCTCAGGAACTAGCTATTGCGCATCCTGAGGCTTAAAGAGCCTTTCCGCAAGTACCTTGAGGTACGACTCTACGAAGGCTGTGAACGTATGATGATACTTGGTAGTAGCCCGCTTGATCTCCACACCTTTGCCTTCTAGCAGCTTCGTTACATCCGATTTGAATTCAGAACTATTGTCACATTGAAAGGTTTTAGGGTAGTGTAAAGGTCCCGCTTTGTAAATGTATTTAATCATATCCGCGACCTCGCTGGCTTTTTTGGTTCTTAGGGGTCTAGCTACCTTATACCTTGAGGCCACGTCAATGCCTGTCAGGATGTATTTATAGGTGCTACCATATATCTTGTTATGTGGCATGTAGAGTAGACCAAACTGATGCATCTCATTCGGTGTTGTAATGGTGAAGTGTAGATAATCAGTACGTTTTGGGCCTTTGATAGGTCGTAGCCACAAGAGTTGACGAGAGAACCAGTGGGTGGCCTTCTTTTTGGATAGACCACTCTCCTTCGCGAGCAATTTAATGGCCTTGCGCCCGGCACACAGATGTTCTGGGGTGTAGTAGATATTCCTTAGCTTTTCCGCCTCTTCTTCCGTAACGATATGTGATGCTTTTGACATGTTTATTATATGTCAAAAACGTTCTTACAGATACTTGTAGGCAATGAAGTCTAGCAGGGACAGGGAGTCCACAATGAAAGTAAGCTCGCCATCCTGTTGCTCTTTTAAGGGTGTATAATAGTCAGCCAATGTTAGAGCCTTCTTGTTTAAAGCTATATAGTATCTGTACATCTCGTCATCCAATTCACGAAGGCTTTTACCGGCCTTTATCTGCATCTCCCGTTGATCATTAAACCAGTCTAATTTAGCCTGCCTTTTTTGTATCCACTCTGCCTGGGCTGCTTGGAGCTTTTCCATGGCCTCATCGTGTCTTCTTCGTTCCGCTTCGCAATGCCTCGAAAGCTTACTAAATAGAAAGTTCGTGCCGCTGAATGCAAGGGCGTTTATGGCTGCGCCTGCTACGATGACAGCTATTGTCGCCATCTCTCTTTATTTTAGTACTCTACAGAGTGGAAGCAGCCATCTCAGATATTCAGCTGCGCATTTTGGAGGAGATACACATAGCATCTGAAATCCCCAGTTCCGTCAGCTTTTTTGGTTATATGGAGAGTAATGCGGTCACTAACTCAACTTTCTTAGCAAGCGGACGGAGCGGACGTGTTTTTAAAACTTAGTAAAACTTGTTGTTTAACTGTTGACAAATGGAGTTTGAAAATATTGTTTTAAATTCTGTTAAAGAAATACATAGAAGGAAAAAGAAAGCTGACTATGACAGCATAGTAACTAACACAAAAGACTTGCATCCTGAAATTATTGAGCAAACGCTAAAAGATTTATGTCAACAGAATATATTAAACAAAACGGAGAGAAATGGTACAGAAAGTTATTTATTTGTGAAACAAGTAGAAGAGGAGAAAGAAAATAGCACAGACGAATCTTTTTCAGAGGAAAAGAAAGATGTTGTTGACGATTTAATCGAAGATAAAAGTGGATATCTGTACGAGGAAGAAGTTAAAAATTTTGGCCAGTTTATTAAATTTAAAAGTTTGACAACACAGGTTTGCGATTTAAAAGAATTTATTTCGTATAAACTGAGCAAGATCGGGGACAACTCGTCAAATATTTTAATTAAACAACTGAGGAGTGAAATAGATTTCCTTAAAGAAGAAATAAAGGATTACAAAAAATTGGTTAGCGAAATTTTAAACAGTAATCAACGTGATCATTCAGTTGAAACGTGTAAACATGTGGAACCGATTAAACAGCATAATCAATGGAACAACGTAATCAAAGGTCCCTCAAGGTTTTCTACAAATAAAGTTAATAGAAATGAAGAATTACATCATAACAGATTTAACGACCTAAGAGTTGAAGTTAATGACGATTCTAATCAACAAAGTTGGGGTGATCAAGATTGTAATTTTACGAAGGAGAGTCAAAATACGCACCACGTAGATGTTAACAACCATATTCGTTCGTCAAATATCTTTAAAAATAATGTAACACACAGACGAAGACCCAACCCTGTTATCAATCCGTTTCCCGAAAGAGATCAATTAGCTACGAATCTTGAGCATCAAAATGTACACCATTCTAAGAAGATACGGATAATGACCGATAGTATACCAAAAGGTATTCGAGTGAAAGAATTTAATGAGCAAATAAAAAATGGAAATGTGAGATTTAAGATATTCCCAGGAGCAAGTGTCGAAAACTTAAATTATTACGTACAACCAACACTGGAACAAGAAAAACCTGATATTGTCGTTATCCATGTAGGAATCAACAATCTTTTATCAAGTCATCTAAATGCAGCGTCAGATAACAAAATTGCCGAACAGATCCTGGACATCGGGAAAAAATGTGTGCGTAACGGAGTAGAAAAAGTTTTTATCTCTGCCTTGGTTACGAGCAGACGTGTCGACTCTGATAGAATAAACAGTATTAACAAACTATTAAGAGAAGGATCCGATCTACACGGTTATGGCTACATCAGACACAACAATATCAGAGAAGAACACCTATGGAAAGATGGCATACATTTACGAGAGAATGGTAAGATAATGTTAGCACGAAATTTTATAGCTTTTATAAATAATTTTTTAGATCAGCAGGGGTATTCCATAGGCTTGGACTAGTTTGCGATGATAATAAATCTGATATTCCTGATGAATGTGTTGGGAGTCAATATAGAAATGATCAAAATCCGACACATAATTCTCACCAAAGTTCTTTAGATGAAATACATAAATTACGAATTAAGTACCCTTCCAATCCTCTTTTAGGCTATTTAAACATTAATAGTCTCAGAAACAAAATAATTGATGCAAGAGAAATTCTGACAAAATTTTCACCTGATTATTTTGTATTTGCTGAAACCAAACTAGATGAGAGTTTTCCAAACGAACAATTCTATATTAATAACTATGAAATTAGAACTAGAAAAGATAGGAACAAAAATGGAGGAGGGTTAATTGAATATGTTAAGAAAGGAGTAGCCTGTAGACATGTTAATGATTTGGGTATAACAAATAATGAAATCATTTGCTCAGAATTAACGATAAGAAATAAAAAATGGACAGTTATCAGTATTTATAGACCACCTCATTATTCAAACTTAAACAACTTTTTTGAGGAATTAGAGATAGCTTTAAATAAAGCTCTATCTAAAGTCGAAAACATAATAATTATGGGTGATATAAATATCGATTGCCATAACTCGAACGATTCTGGTTTCGAAACCTTAAATAATTTCTGTGATATTTTTAGTCTTGAAAATCTTGTCAAAAACAAAACCTGTTTTGCTGGTCCTAACGGAACAGCTATAGATGTCATTCTTACAAATAGACCCAGATGTTTTCAACACACACTAACATGTGAAACAGGATTAAGTGATCATCATCAAATGGTAACAACATTTTTAAAATCTCATTTAGCACGCTTAGCATCCAAGAAAATTATTTACAGAAGTTACAAAAATTTTAATGAAGCCAATTTTTTACGTGATGTTGAGAACGCAAATTTTATTTGTAATAGTAAAGATCCTGAACTGAATTATGAAAACCTCATCAATGTTTTCACATCTATCATAGAAAAGCATGCCCCACAAAAGCAAAAAACTCTGCGTGGAAACGAGGCACCATTTATGACAAAAGAGTTAAAAAAGGCAATATATACAAGGTCTAGGTTCAAAAATAAATACAATAAAAATCCTACTTCTGAAAACAAAATCACGTACAAGAAACAGAGAAACAAGTGTGTAAATTTACGCAAAAAGGCTATCAAAAACCATTTCAAAAGGGTAACAGAATCAGGTTTTATTTCCAAAAAAACGTTTTGGGAAACTGTTAAACCCTTGATATCAAATAAAAGTGGAATAAGCAAAGGAGATATAGCGATCGTTCAAAATGAAAGTTTAGTTACTGATAAAAAACAGTTAACCAAACTTTTCAACGAATACTACATCAATATTTTAGAAAATTCTTGTGGCATGAAACCAAATCCTATAAAATATAAGAATGTAAATGATAAGTCAAAAATGATTGAAGAAATTGTTGATAGTTTTGAAAATCATCCAAGTATCATTAAAATAAAGGAAATCAATGATTCTAACAACAATGAGAACTTCACATTCCAAGAAGTTGATGAAAATACAATTTCTAAACTGTTTAATGATTTAAACACCAAAGTATCAACAGGTGAAGATACAATACCATCAAAGCTGGTAAAATTAGCAAAAAGGCACCTAGTAACGCCACTAACAGATGCTATAAATAGTAGCATAGTTTCAAACAAATTTCCAAGCAAAGCTAAGCGAGCTGCTGTAACGCCATTGGATAAGGGAGGAAAAGATAAAACTAAAATATCAAACTACAGGCCTGTCAGTGTTTTAAATGTTTTTTCTAAATTTTACGAAAGGGTTATGAAAGAACAAATAACCGCTTATATGGAATCAAAATTGTCGATTTTTCTCTCCGCCTATAGGAAATGCTATAGTACCCAACAAGTACTAATTCGCTTAATAGAGGAATGGAAGAGTAAACTTGATAAGAATTATGTGGTGGGTGCGATCTTGATGGATCTTTCAAAAGCTTTTGACTGTGTACCACATGACTTACTAATTGCGAAACTAGCTGCTTATGGATTTGACAATAAGTCTCTTCAATTCATTCTATCTTATCTTACTGATAGAGAGCAAGCCACTCGAATAAATGGGATCTATAGTCTATTTCAAATTATCTTATCTGGTGTACCACAAGGTTCTATTTTGGGACCTATCATATTCAATATATTTATAAATGATTTGTTTCTTTTTATAGAAAAATATAAGCTACATAATTACGCTGATGATAACACAATATCCAACTTCTCAAATTCTATTCCTAATTTGATAAATACTTTAGAAAACGAAGCTAAAACTGCCCTCTCCTGGTTAAAAGAGAATAAAATGATTGCAAACCCTGAAAAGTTTCACTCGATAATTCTGACAAAGAATAAGGCAGATAATTTAGGTCTAAAATTTAATATAGGAAATAAAACTATTGAAAGTGAAAATAACGTGAAATTACTAGGTGTGACTATAGACAATAAATTAAATTTTGACAGACACGTTAGTGATTTGTGTCGTAAAGCATCAGCCCAACTAAATGCCTTATTTCGATCTAGAAGTTTCTTATCCTTTCAAGCAAAATATATTTTAGTTCAAAGTTTTATCTACGCAAATTTCAATTATTGTTCCCTTATATGGCATTTTTCTTCTTCTAAATCTTTATCTAAAGTCGAAATGATACAAAAACGAGCATTAAGATTTCTGTATAATGATACGGTAAGTACATACGAAAATTTACTTAAAAATTCCAGCAAGAGTCACATGAATGTAAATCGCTTACGGTCATTGTGTATAGAAATCTCTAAAACTATAAATAACAGCAGCCCTCTTTTTATGAAAGATATATTTTGTTTAAATGATAACGGTAGGACAGTCAGAGAACAAAATACAAATAATTTGGTAGTCTCAAGGAAAAGGACCGCGACTTTTGGAACTAATAGCTTATCAGCCCTGGGACCAAAGATTTGGAATAACCTACCATCACATTTGAAACGATGTGACAACCTTAAAGTTTTTAAAAGCATGATTAAAATGTGGGACGGATCTAAATGTAACTGTGATGAATGTAAGGTCCCTTTATAGAACTTTGTTGTTATTATTGTTTATATATATAAAAAAAATGATTTTATTTAATTGTAAACATAAAAAAAAAATTTAGTCGATTTAGATTAGTTTTCTTAATTACTTTTTTTTTGGAAACTATTGTAAATATGTGAATAATCGACTTTAAATAAATTGAAAAGAAAGAAAAAAAAAAAAAAGCTTTGCAGGGGCCTTCAACTACCATGCAAGGAATCATCAGGAGAGCTCCTAAAATCGATAAACAACGCGTACCTCTCGTTGAAAAATTGCCCAATGGTGACCGAGTCATAGCTACCGAAAAGGTTCACGACTTGTTCGAGGTGGTCTTTGGGAAGCATGACATGGCTATACAGTTCGTTAGGCTCGCCCTTAACAGTGACGCTTATCTTCTCAATTTTTGGATTGTAAAAGACCTCGTTCACACCGGAATAAGCCTTCACTTTTCCGGGATCTACAAAGAGTAGCAACACGCCTTTCAAACTCTTCACGAGGGTGTCGATTTGAAGGTTGTAGCTGGTATCGGCTTTTTTCATAGTGACTACTTTGCTTCTTAGGATCCTTTCGTAGGGTAGTGCAAGGCGGCTATACCTTGATATCATGGCACTTGCCAGGCCTTCATGAGTGATCTTGTCAAACTCGAGCTTGATGTTGGTGATTTTGTACGCAGCATCGACTGCCTTGGCTGCCGTGCTTCCCGAGGCCGCCGTCCCCGCATCTTTGATCACGTCACCGTAAGACGCGGAATGAAGGACGAACTGCAACCTGTCATAGAGGCCTTGCTGGTAAAACGGCAATTCTCGGATCAACTCAAACATCTTACCCAGGGACACGGAGAAGGTGTTACCGTACGCCGCAGCGATCGCCTTCTCTCCATCGGTCCAAACGTGGTCACTGGCATTGACTTGCAGGACCCTGATGGTACCGTCGTTTGGATTGATGCCGTCAACAATAAGGTTATTGTCCCTATCAAAAAGCAAGTGCTGCATTACCTGGCATCATCGGTACGGTTGTCTCCTTCTTTCTGAGGGTAGAGTCAACTATCGTGGAATACGCGGCCAAGCACCTGTACATGACCATCGCGGCTGCTGCTGGGTTTGTTGTGCTATATATATGTTGGAAAGATGAAATAGGTTACTTGAGCCAGATGTAGGCTATGATGAGGCCTACCCCCGTCGTGATCA
Organism: Hydractinia symbiolongicarpus; assembly: GCF_029227915.1. Lineage (NCBI taxonomy): Eukaryota > Metazoa > Cnidaria > Hydrozoa > Anthoathecata > Hydractiniidae > Hydractinia > Hydractinia symbiolongicarpus. Next base: position 19,920,473 of record NC_079883.1, read on the forward strand.
ATTCGGCCTTGGTATCCTCATGTTGGTTTTGTGGGGGTTGTTCGGGTATAGGAGGCGTAGCATGCTTGGGATGTAGTTTGATATCTGCCACAGTAAAGGGGTTGAAATTAGGCGAGCCACTACCAAATTTTACCATACCTTCACGTCCTTTGTAGAGTCGTACAACAAGGTACTTGCAGAAAGGCTCTTTAAGCCACAAGATGCGCAGGAGTTGGTCTCTAGGGATCCTAGTACCATTTGGCTCAAGCACCTGTATACCATCGTCAAAAGTCTTAACAATACCAGGACTGCCATGATTGGTATGAAACCTAACAAGGCGATCAAGCTCGATGAGATACCACTCGCAAAATGCAAGGAATATCTCGAGGAAAAGCCTCTACCCGGCGATGGCCTCTACCTCTATCTTCTACAGCCCGGGGAGGAGCATGGTGATCAAAAGAGACGCGCAACAGATGCCTTTTACAGCAAACATACTTACAGGTTGGATCGTATTGTAGCAGGTAGTCGTGTTTTATACTACCTAAAAGACAGTCCTGATCGCAGCTTTGTGTCGGAAGAAGTCATGCAGGTACCGGAGGATGTTCAGGTACCGCCGGAGGTTATCAAAGAATGGTAATATGCTTTCACGAGTTCCTCTAGGTCATCCAAATCTATTTCGTCATCATCTTCACCCAAATCTATTTCGTCATCTAAAGCATCATCTTTATTCGGATCCCTTACATAATCCAAAGGACGTTGGGTGTAGAACGGGTACCTTTGATGTCATTGGGTTCATTCTCCAAATCAATATCGACTAGACGTCTATCAGGCATCTGAAAATTGAGTATTTTGCTTATTGTTTCTATATCGGCCAAATCCGATAGCTTCAAGTCCCTATCCTTGACGATCTGGTAGCAGAGTGCTGCATAGTTGTTCTCTTTGACCGCAACGATATAGAGTCTCAGGCGTTCAATATCATCCTCGAGATCATCATCGATTCCGTTTCTCGCAAATGTTGCCCATGCTTTTTCGCCTGATGCTACCATGTGTAAAAGATCATCGTCCGTGGGGTATTCAAAACCTTCGTAGTATACTCCACCTCGATACCTGAAATTTTCCAGGCAGGTAGGACAATAACCAGTTACTGATCCTGCCTCTATGCAGAAATGTAGCACAGGTACCCGAGTATCGCAGTTGATTGTAAATTGATTTTGTTTTATGTATGCTTCCATATTGTTGATATTTCAGTATCCTTCAACATACAGCTGAAAGGGTCAAAAATGATAATTTTAATACCGCAAGGGTATTAAAATTAGCGTTTGTTTAGTCGTCCAGTGCCGGAACACCCAAATCATATAGGTCATCCCGAGTAAGATCGATAAGCCTGAAATGGTTTCTGAAACGTTCTACATGTCCCTCCTCTTCAAACCGATTAAAGGCTTGTATACCGTTGGGTTTGTCGATAACGACAATCTCCTCCGCGCCTGGGTATTTGTCACGGAACCATAATCTCTTCCTGCTAATATTGCACCTTTGAACACGCGTGCAGTAATAGGGAAGATGATGGTATTCGTGGTCATCCTGTGCGCTGTGCTTACGGTGGATGATGACGTTGTCTATTCCGAGGTCCTGAGCATTGGGTACATGTCTCTCTCTCTCTAAGCCTTGCATTTTCCTAGGTCTGTACTTCGAGTTCGTACCCCAGCTCCACGAGTTGTTCATCTCTGGAGTCAAGATCGTTCTCGAGAATGGCAATGTTAACATCTCAGTCTTTGAGGGCTTGACGCTGCTCCTAGAGCTCATCTTGTAATTTTTGAACACCTGAACACCTAGGGTCGCACCCTGGGCCTTCAGACTCGCAATTTCTTGCTTTTTTATAGTTTCCCCGGCCAAGTATTGAAAATTGCGCGCTATGTCAACAATGCCTAAAAAACGTCCATAATCGGCACGTTTAAACATAGGTTGATTTTGATTGCCAAATAGGGTTTCGATGGTCTCTGCGTTGAAATTAACTTGCGACGACATCTTTCTATATACTAATGCTTGGCTGGAGGATTTCAACGTGCTCACTCAAGAATCTTCCAGGTCCTAGGGTGTTCCAATCTGACATTTTCAGTTCGATTTTATTCTCGTCCCAGTCCGGGACAAGATTCGTTTCCTCGTCTATCATTTTCATGTCACTCTTCTCATGAGGAAACCAGAGGAACAAGGTCTTTTTTTGCTTCTCAAATTTTTGAGGAGAGCTGTATATGACTGCGTGAGTAGCCACAAGCTGTGCTTTCTGTGCCTACCACTGATAGCCAATTTCAAGCAGAGATTGTCGACGTTTATCGAAATCCACGTTCGATATACAATCATCGACTATGAAGAGACTTTCCTCACCTGTCAGTAATAAGGACAGTTTCTGAATCCATTCAAATAGCTCATTTCCCGGGTCTATCAGGAATAGATAGGGGTCTTTCCAAAGTGAGGTACTTTCGAGGTAGGCACTGTTCCACCGTATTGTTGGACACAAAATGACTATGTTGTTGAAGTGTCCCTTGTATTCGGCTTCAAGTAGATCCAGGACGCGTTGTGTCTTACCGCACGAAGCAGCAACACGACCCTCATTCTTCGGTGGTTTTGTTATAACCCTCTCCTCTTGTTTCCTTTCCTGTTCACTCATTTGTTATAATAAACTTCAATGTAGGTCCTCAGGGCTCTTTCTCCTTCTCCTACGCCCCATCCTCTTTTTGGTACTGATATGTCGGGCTGTATGCTCAGCAATTAAAATAGGCGCAAGACACTTGCCAAATGTACAGTAGACCAGTATGCCCAATTCCGCGAAGGAGTCTTTAATAAAGAGGGTCATTATTGATATCACTTTTCAGGGCCTCAACGCTATCCAAATTTACAAAAGTGTTAACCAGGTTGACATATAGGGAGACGGCATGGGTAGCCAGCGCCCTTGACGTCTTCTCCCCTTTCTCTTGAAGCTCACGTTGTACGTACTCGGCATGTACCTCTTCTACCACCTCATCGGGGGCCTTGTCAATGAACCCTTCTGTACATTTCCTGGGTAGGGATGTCCTTTGCCCTTACGCAGGGCTTCTTTCAAAGCCTGGCGTTGATCCACGGGCTTTTCGATATTTTCAAAAGATTCCGCAGAGGCTGTGTCGAATACCTGTGCGATATCAGACATCTTCTTTATTGTATGTTGGAATTTTAGATAGAATAGTAGTATTATCACATAGGGTAGAACTACCGCAATGTACAAACACACTTCCATTTATAGCAAGTGTGTTTGATCAACCGCGCCAGGCTACATTCTACTCGGACATATCGATGGCCCTTCGTTTGGTTATCTGAAACCCACATGGGCTGCATGTTGGTGTAGTGCAGTCTTTTCAATTGTTCTTCCTCGCTAGGATATTCTCCATTCTCCCTATACTTTAGTGGCACCTTGTGATCAAACTGCCACTGCCTTCGGTTTCCCCAATTCATCCCACTCCTAAACTGGGCCTGGATGTGCCTCATGAATGTTATAATATCACATCCTAGATATTCCCGGGATGCTATCTCTGTATCACGATTTAAGGCATTATGAATCCTAGCTAGAATGAGGTTATACTGATAAGCAGGGTGATCACATGTGAGGCAAAATTGTCTATGTTTTTTATGCGGGCATTTGCTACGTTCCCTTGATGAATTATTAATATCGCGGCATTTGATGCATTGCCTTGTTCGTTGTCCGTCACGTTGGATCACCCTGAAGTTGTATAGTGATAGGTTTTGCTTACAGTTCGTGCATTTCCTGGGCCCCTCCATATTGTTTTTATTTTGTAAAGTATTACCCTTACAAAACTTTGGACAGCTTTTGGAAAACCTCGCTATTCAAAAATATTTACAACACAAGCGGAGAGGTATGTACCCCGTCATCGTGCACAACTCTTTTGTCGTAGAAGGCCGAGAGCCCGAGCTTGTTTTGTTCGTACGTGATCATACCCTGCTCGTGTACCCGAAAACCTACGTTTTTGGCCATGTCCAAACCACTCTCCAGCGCACTCAGGTATCTACCCCAGGTCACAGCATTTTGTCTCTTTGACATGCCCTTACATGAAAATTCCGTAGCCTCTTTACCCTCAACAAAGTAGCACTTGGCTGTCAGGGCAATCATCCGAAACCCAATAAATTCCGCTTTAAATAACCCTCCTGTTCGACTCGAGTACTTATCAGTGACAAGCCAGTTTTTTACATTATACTCGTCAACCAGTTCGGGGCGAATGACATCCCTCAACCCCTCTCCAGAGATGGCAAAATACGCACTGTCGGTGTCCATGTGAATGTACTCAAAGTCTCGATGATCCACGTACTGTCGAGAAAATCATTTTTATTTCTGATTGAATTTATATGTACCTTTGCACATACATTTAGTATTTATGCATTCCATTGTAATTTATGGATGCTTAAAATATATGTCGATTAACAATAACAATAACAATAACAATAACAATAACAATAATAATAATAATAATAATAACAATAACAATAACAATAACAATAACAATAACAATAACAATAACAATAACAATTGTTATTGTCGGGTCTGAGCAACGGATCTGACGGTATGTGCGCCGTAATATTGGCGCTATAAGCCTGCATAGATTTAAAATTTAGATACCTAAATAAATTTTACTACTTGTAAAATAACTCTAAATTCATATCCCCCAGAAAAATATTAAAACATCTTTACCTTACAAGGGCAAATCTTTTAATCTTCAGCATCTATCGTGCCCAGTCTTCTAAAATGGGAGATGGTCGGCTTATTCAATCAACAACAATTAAGAACATCGGCACCGGCTGTCAAATATTTAGCATCATTGAATTTGAACTGATGGTGCTCTAGTATGAAAACAACCATCTTCTTCTGAATGCTTTATGTATGAAACAGCTTTTTCTTTATAATTTTTTTTTGTGATATATAATGATAGATATTTTTAAAAAGTCCCTTAGAAAAATTAGCTGGAGTGGGCAGGTTGCCTATTGATGATTGTACTTTTTGTGGTAGTAGTAGCGCTTTTGCTCTGATAGTATATATTGATTGCACCATCAAAAACGATAAATGACTTGCCATTGTTTACAAAAGTATGTTGATTTTTGTGTACATGCACACTCACTAGGCTGCCACAGATAAATGGATGTTAGCTGACCTACAAAACCTTTAAACCTAAACATCGATAAGTCAGGAAAACAGGAAAAAAATATAGCTATTTAGTCTTATCCATGAGTATCATCCAAGCCCTAAAAACAACCTTTGTGCCGTTTATTTCTTTTCTTCATAGTAATTCTTTTACATCTGTTCAACCACATTCATGAGATTGCTTTGTTTTGTTTTGTTTCTACCTATAGCTATATCATTTTTTAGTGGCATCCCCAATTTATCACTCTTCTATGCCTATGATATGTTGAAGGGACATTGGGACAACTCAAGTAATGCTAAGTTGTTTTTGATCCTGGAAACGAATTTACTTTTATCAAATTGGAAAATCCAGCTGACCAGCCAACTTATTTTTGCAAGGACTTTTATGAAGCTGTAAAATAATAAATTTTTGATGTTGACCTAAGGGCAGGTAAAAAATCTGATCATGTGCCTGGCATGGTCAGATTTTTTACAGTACAGTTGTTTTCACCCCCTAATACAGTATGCCTAAATTTTTCTATATTGTTGTTGCTATATTTTAAGGTATTACTACTGTTGTTTGTTAAAAAAATCAAGAACACAAGAATAGCATGTGGGGTAAAATTGCTATTATGAAATATATACACTGTTTCACAGTGTCAGTTCAGCAACTTTTTTTGCAGTAGAACCTAAGTTTTCTATAGCGGTGTCAATAACCAGTTCTTAGTTGTGAGGAAATAAGTATAAAGATTCCCACAATTTCATGATAACGTGCTCAAACTTCAATAGACTTAAATATGTTTGCTTGTGGTAAACAACAAGTGAGACAATCAAAGTAAGTCATTATTGTTGTTTAACAAATGCTGCATAAATGTTTCGGAGAAAGTGAATATATGTGGCTATATAGCACATTTAGAATTTCCAAATTTTAAAGGATCTACTGTGGCAGTGGCTGAGTAACCAACACGGAAATTGCACTAAAGCTGCACTCTCCTCAAGGTCCCAATTGTTGAACAATCCACTGCACCACACCCTAGTACCCTTTAAGATTTTAGATCTAACAAAATAACCTAAGATCCTTCATCAAGTCTAAGTCTACTGTGAACATTGACAAGTTTGCAGCACTTGTTACTTCAATAGAAATGGTATTCTTAACTGCTTGTGGTTGCTATCTTGGAAATTTCGCCCATTTTCCAAATAATATTATGTCAAGAGTTGTTGGTTAATATTGTCTAGATTTACTAAATTAAAAATCAATTCCAAAAAACACATTTATAATGTCAATTCCTTCAAAAATCGAAATTACCTTTTATCAAGTGAATTTTGAGCACAATGTTTTCCGAGAAAACATAATGTTTTCTGAGAAAATATACCATGTTTCATCACTTCGCCAAATTAAATTCACACTAAATTTAGCAAAACTCTACACCAAAAATTAAGTTAGGTATGACTAAACTAAAATCCTATTGCAAGTGGCTTATTAAGTTAAGACACTAACTACCATGATTTTGTGTTGTATAGAGATTGGAATAAATATCAAAAGTTATCAGCAAATATAAACCTAATATCTAAATTTTTTTCTTCTTTTGGAGCTTGAGGGATGACCGAAAACAAAGGCTTATTCATATGTTATTATAAAATTGTTAAATAAATTTGTTAAATAAACTAATCATTTGTATTTTGTTATGGAATTCTGTTATGGAAGTCAATCCCCATAAGTCATTTTGCTATGGTCTTCAAATTTTATTTTTAAAGTGAATGTGAGGGCAGAAAAATAATGGTCACCTTTAGACTGCAGTCCACTAATTTTAGTCTTGTTTTAATTACTAACTTGTCCTTGCATTATACAGTTCTGTTGTTTTGTTAACCAATATTATATATATGTCCAGAAAATAAAATCATTAAAATGGTACATGTTAGTCCAATCTACCTTTGTCGGATATTTGTGAACAATTTTTTTTTAAAGTTATCCTTATACCTATGGATGAAAATAAGATATTGCAATTTTGCTTTTAAATGAAAGTGAGAAAGTCTTCCACATCTCTAGCTTTTTATTGTATCTTGTGGACTGTATTTTGTAATTTGTTTGTTTTAGCTCTTTGGATTAAAAAACCTTACCATGTTGAAAAAACTCATGTGAGGGTGAAATATATATTGTATCTTATATATACAGCAACATTGTTGAAATTTGTTCGTACAACTCATAACACACCAATAATGGGGTAAGAAAACATTTTTCTTGTGTTTTTATGCTTATTTTATATTATTTTTTTAACCAGGTGTAAGAGCTCTTAGCTTTAAAATCAATTTTTCTGATTTTTTTAGATAGCACTTAACTCTTTTCTTACACATTTTTCCTAACTTCTTTTTAATAAAACAGAATATCTAAAATAATAACAAAATAGCTTAATACATTTTAATAACACCTGCAAGTTATAATAAATAAAAAAAATATCTCGAAACATTGATTACCACACACATTCGTTATCTTTTCAACAAGAAAGAATTTTTACTGTACCAAGTCTAAGATGGCTCCAATTGAAGATTTGGAGGTTAACCCTCGAGTCAATAAAAAGTTAAGGTATAACCGTACTCAAATTTTGTAAATTAAAACTTCATAAATTAGAAAATATGGTAAATGTTGTTTCTATTTTGTACATGTTTCTAACATATATATGTATCTAAAGTTAATGTGTAAAAGATTAATCATTTTTGCCCTGTTAATTTTAAAATGATCAGTTTTTAAAGCTTTCCTTATCATGGAATTTGAAAGGTCCCTAGTAGAATTAGGGTTAAGGTGAATACAAGACAAATAATTGTGATTTCTCTCTGAACATTCACATTCTCAGTTTTCTATAAACATCTTACAAGTTGTGAGGTCCTGACAATCCGTGGGAAATGGTATTTCAGTGGACCACAGCAAGCACAAATCTTTTTTCAACTATACGCAAACAGAAATTTGAACGTGTGAAAAAGCTTAGAGCCTGGTCCAAAGGCAGGCAGTTCCAGTTTTTCTTTACCCTTGTCATAGTTTATTGGGGGTAAAGTCCCGTGAATGAAGTAGGAGGTCAAATTCAAACCAAAAGCATAAATGCACCTAGATTTGTTTGTTAGCTCAAACCTATCATATATTATCTAGCTTGCTGAAAGTCTTAAAATAAATTATTAGAAAAAACGTGTTTAATGATACAAGGGGGGAAGGGTGTAAAACAGATCTTTATTCTTAATTATGGCATAAAGCCGTACATCTAAGCCTAAAAGATATAATGAACATAATGACAATCTTGCCACTACATTCTCTCTCAATAAAACAAAATCATAATGTATGTATGTTTCAAAAAAAAAATGCAAGAAGCAGGAACACAATGTAAGAATGTTTTTAAAGACGATGTCGTCAAACATTTGGAAGTGTCATTTGTCATACTGTTATATGTATTTGTTCTAATTAACCAAGACTTAACGGTACCTCAACTGTTCTCTACCGGTTTTCAGCTGAAGCACTGCCTTTCGTAAGGCAGTCAGCAATCTGATCACTTGATTTCGTAAGAATGAGTTCCTCAGTTTCTCTATTTTCGACCATCTCACGAAGTGCACAAATATCAATATACAATCGTTTATCTTCTATGATGTTGGTATTTTTGACTGCTTCCACAAGCGATTTATTGTCTAATATACAGATAATTGGTATATCAACTAAAAAATCTCTTTAATTAGGGCTCTGATCAACATAGCATGTTCCGCACCTTAAGAGAGCCATGGTTACAGCACCCATGGCGCTTTTAACTACAAGTTTTAACTTGTGAGATCTCCAAATAAGTGGTGCAATTTTGCTTTCACCATGCAGTAGCAGAACAAATCCACCTTGTGAGCCGCCATTAATTAAATTTCCATGTGATACATTGCTGAATAGTATGAGCGATGATACCTTAACATCTCCAGTGTTTGAAATAACATTCTTTACTTCAGTTTCCTGCAGATGTTTGAGCTGCTTGTTAGCTCTACGAGCATCAGCAACTGTTCATGTTTTATGTGAGTGCTTAAATCACAGGCAACGTAAGCAGCATCAGGTCTAGTTTGTTTTGCTGCCCATTGAATTTGACCAACTAAGGCTTTTAAGTGACGTGCTTCATATTTTGTAAGTGGGATTGTAGACGTACGATTGGTCAAGGTCAAATTAATTGGTGAAATGTTACTAATGTAATTATGCTAATGAATAATTACTGCACCACACTCTTGTTCAATTTCTAATCCCAAAAAGTTAAACGACTTTGAGTTCTCTTTACTAAGTGAGAATGTGTCATGAAACAAATCACTTCAAACGAAGAAGCAAATTACACTTTTGAGTGAAGTTTCTTTTCTGCAGAAAAATAATGTATGATCATATATGCTTCTTGTAGCTCCAACTTTATCGAATTTGTTGGATAATGTCTCAAACCAAGCGTGTAAAGCATAGCAAAAGCCATAAACAGTTGATTTTAGTTTCCACAACTTGTCTGTGCTAGCTTCTGGTGGTGGAAGAAGATGCATGGCTTTATCAATCTGGCACCTTGAAGAAACGCAGCTTTAATATCAAGACTGTGAATTCTCCATCCATGAGTGGCACCAATATTACACACAAGATGAAGCTTCGCCTTGTTTACAGTTAGTGAGTCTGTTCGTATACCAATAGTGTCCTCCTTAAAACCTCGAGCCACTAATCGTGCTTTAATTTCTGTTTTACCATCATGACTTTTCTCAGTTATCACCCAGTGGGTTGTGATTATGTCTTGCCCTTTGTCTTCAACTTCATCATAAATATTGTAATCACGCCATTTAATTAATTCTTTATGTTGAGCTTCACTAACATCACATGACGTTTCTACATTATATACTGACTCTGTGTTCACCTTTTTCCAATCCAAAATGTTTTTAAAGTCAATTGGTTTCATTGCCTTGGTTTTACCACCTTTGAAATTTAACCAATTCTTATATGCTCCAACTCCAGATTTTTCTACTTTACCAGCACGACTAACAACCATAAATTCAGCAAGTTTATTATTAGTATATTAGTAATAAACCTAACCCTGTCCCTGACGTTTGGAAGGGTCACTGTCAATCACTGTTCATTACAAGGTGTGTTAGCAAATTCTTGCTCAATGCTTAGTTTATGTGTTGTTTCAACTTGAGCATGGGAAATAACAGGGATCTCATTTGCTTTACGGCATGATCACTAGGAAGGTCATCAAGTACAACTTCTGACGATGTGTTGATATCAAAATCATTTACACTTTCAAGCAACCCATTCGCTATGCTGTTTAGATTCTTATCAACACAATCTTCTTTTTTGGTTGTAGTTTTCTTCACTTGAGGGTTTTAACTTGTGCTTTCCTGACAACTATGGTGTCCGTTCACTGATTGCAAGTGACAAGGACTTACTCGGACGTAAGTTCCTCCATGTTTAACAAGGACCTGTTTTCCATCAATGCCAAGGACTACACCAGGTCTTCTCCACTCTTTCTCTCCACGTCGCTTACAGTATACCAATTCACCATTGTAAAAATCTTTGCTTGTAGATGTCCGTTTTCCTTGAAGATTCACTTTCAATGAATTCTTTACGAGCAGCATGCTGGGCATTCAGATGATTCGCAATTAATTGACTGGGTGTAACTGTTCGAAGAGCAAGAGGCTTGGCTGTAAGATATGGATTGCGTCCAAATACAAGCTGATTGGGACTGAACCCACGGTTATTATGCAACGCATTCTTGGCAAAAGTGGCCCATGGAGTGCATTTTCAACAGAACAACTAGTGTTGTCGACAATTTTCAAAATCATATTTTCCAGGATGTCATTATGACTCTCACATACACCATTTGACCATGGAGCTTCTGCTGCTGTTGTATAAACTTGTGCTTAACAGTTCTGCTACATCTCTTAAGAGCTCATTGTTGAACTCCCCTCCATTGTCTAAAAAAATCGAGTATGGTGTGCCAAAAATAGCAACCCAGTATTTAAGAATTGCGTCTACGATAATTTCCTTATTCTTGGATTTGATAATTGTTGATGCACTGTATCTAGAGAACACATCAATCATATGAAGTATGGTTAATTTTTTATGATTGACTGTCAGGAATTTTAGGTCCATGGCAAGGCATTCATTGACATCTGAGGCCATTGGTAGTGAGACAATTGGCCTTGATCGAGCCTTCATATATCTACTGCATGTGTTACAAGAGTTTGTAACATTGTCAATTTGCTGAAAAACTCTTTATCTTCAACATTTGCATCTTGGAGAGAAGTTTTCAGTTTGCTGCTGTCTATGGGATGTCCAAACTGCTTGTGAAGCTTTGTAGCTATTTTGCATTTTTCTTCAGGTGATTTTACAGTGAGATCGTTGACTGTGAATATAACTCTGGTGGCATTTTCACCCTGAGATGTTATGTTAACAGGAACTTGCTTAGGTGTAAGAGGTATACAGTAATGGCCATTTGACGTGTGTTGTAAAGGAATGTCTCTTCCAAACATAGAGACTTTATCAATTTTTACCACACACTGTCGATGAACATCCTTAGTCTAGTAAAGCACAATTTAAAGACTCAGACACGACTTTCTCCATAAAGCATTGTTCCACACCCTTTGCAAAAACTGCATGTGTACTTCATCCTGTCCTTTGCTTCCTTTATTCTTATCAGGACAGTCATTCATGAAATGCATTATAGATCTGCAATGGTGACATTGCAATGGATGTCCATCACGACCATTAGGGTTGCACTGGCTTCTTTAGCACTGAAATATTTACCACCTCTGCCACACCACGAGTGTTCCAATTGTTAAAACGTCGTCTTTCAAACTTTTGACCATATAATACTTCTTGCTCAACACCAATATCATTATTGTCTGGTACTACTTTCACTTTGAGCACATTGATCACAAATGGCTTTATCTGTTTCTTCATAGAGTCATGTGAGGGAAGGAACCGTAGCATGTGTTAGTTCACGTGTAGCTTTCGGTAAATCTGCATTTTTTAGTAGTTGATATGCAAGAACTGCAGTTGGTAACTCAATTTTGAAACTCTAAGTTTTTGATTCAGCTGTTCAAATTCATTTACATAATCACCAATCGACATTGTCTTGAAACGGTGAAAGGTCTCAAATTTTTCGTAAGCATTGAACATTGCTTGATCTTCAGTAATATCATAAAGTTCTTTTAATTTATTAACAAGTTTGTTTAAAGTTTATTTGTTTAATCGTCTTCATTCAATTCTTCTTTCAATAAGGCTGAGCATGCCTGACATACTTTTGAATTTAAACTCAAATAAACAACTGGCCCTTGTTTCTTCTTTGGAAGTTCTGTAACTACTTCCCATAATTCCAGATCATGTACCCATGCATCAAAATCCCCATCTTCAGAAAATTGATGCAATCCATACTTTGTGCCATTGTGATTGTTCCAGTTGCCATGTTCTTACCCAGCCTCTGCTACCAGAATATAAACAGATCTTTGTTCTTAATTATGGCATAAAGCCGTACATTTGAACCTAAAAGATATAATGAACATAATGACAAAGGGAGCTGAAAAAAAGTCATAATAAGGCTGTTGCTTCACCATCATTTTTTTCATCAAAGTCTAAGATACAGCTGTTACCAAAATTATAGACTGTTGTAACACTGTTTATAATAAAAATTTACCCAATGTGGCCAGTATGACTAAGAAAGAAGGTTGAGGATGGCAGTACAGTTAACAATTATTGTATCGGTATTATGAATTAAACATCATGACCACACTGGAAGTTCATGGAAAAAGAAATTTGTTCAGAAAAAGCCTTGAAATTATTTGTTTTTTGTTTTGTCGAAAATTTGATGATACTTTAAAAAGGTCCTGAAATTTTTAGTTTAGTTTTTAGTTTAAATTTTGCAAATCAATATAGAAACTGGCATGGCTATCTTATTGTCCTGGAATTGCTGATGTTAAAAATTTAAAGAAAGAGTTAGCTTGATATTTCTGATTAAAAAATAGTCTCGAATTTTGCTTTCTAAAACATTGCTACCTTAGGATGGGGTGACTTTTGGCTTTTGTTTAACAGGATCTAGGCTCAGCATATGTCATTAACTAAAAATTAACTGATTTTAAACAGGATACTTGGGACAAAAAAAACAAAAAACTATCAAACCTGTTAAATTAGTCATCATTTAAATTTTTTAGGCAAATGTACAAATGCAACATTGTGAACTCACTGATCTCACCAAAGATTTTTTCATCTAATTGCTCTCTGGGAGCAGCCTAAGAAAAAAGTGCTTATCAAAACTCAAAAAAATGCTTTATCAAACAAACCTAAACATTAATCATGACATTGTAACAAAAAAAGGAAAAGTTGTGTGGTTTAAATTCAGAAATGCTCTTTTAATATAGAATATTACATAGTTTCTTTGCTAGCACCTTTAATCCCCATGTGCAAAGTACAGGTCTGGTCAGGAATAAAATCACGCATGTGCAGCATATACTCTCTAAAATTAGATGACTTGCGATGTTGATTGCATTCCAAAGTTATGTTTAGGTGTGCAAAAGATGCAAACATTACACTGTTTATCCAATCTTTCTGTAGCATTTAACTACTTAAAATAAAAGGTTGCAGTACCATTTTTATTCTACGAACAAAAAATAATTTTTTTTTTATAAAGCATTACAAAGCTACAGTGCCTGCTATGGCAGTACGCAACTTTAGCAAAGAAGACGGCTGGTCTAGGGACAGCAATTTTAGGTCACATATTACGTCATGTTTGCCACAGTGATGATGTTTATGTTTAGCATAAATTGGAAGGAGAGGAGAGAGGAGGGGCTAAATACAAAAATGTTAGCCATTTAGATGTAAAAGTTAAAAATGTGGAAGTTCAGAGATGTGCGAGAGGCTTTGATACTTGCACATGATAAAAATCAAATCGATGATGTAGAATTACTTACAGTTCTAATAACCCTGACTTCCCATACTGGCAATTTGATGGATTTGATCTTGACAAACTTTTCGGATATTGAATGTAATGCATACTTTCGTTTTCTTAAAAATGATATCTACACATTGGTTGACGTTTTTCAATTGCCAGAAATAATAAGTCTGTTGTAGCACCTAATGGATTGATCGCACAACTGCATGGACCTTTTAAAGGAAAACGACTAGACAGTGCGATATTGAAATTTAAAAGTCGGTTTACGGCAAATTGGAAAAATGTACATTATATGTGCTCTTCCACAAAATGCTCACATGATTTTAATCCCTTGCCAATTTTTGAAGCAAAGCCATCATCGATTGCTGTTGCATCTGAAACATCTGCAACATTTGTTGCTGTATTAGTTGTTGCTGTTGTTGTTGTTGTTGCAATTGTTCAAACAATATTCTCTGGCTTTGTGATTCTTCCTTCTGCGCTTTAACTTGCATAAGTTTAAGTTCGTGATCGTTGACAGCTCTTTCTCTTAGGTAGGCAAGAGTTTCAATACCAGTTGATCGAGATTTAACTTCTTCCCCTTGTTCTGTTTTTTGTTTTTTTTGTTTCTGCAAGTGTTTCTAGAGCTCTTAAACGTACATCATCAATAGCAGCTTTTCCTTTTTTAGATTTTTTGTTTCTTACTTCATTTTCAGCCTCCAATTCTGCCTCCAATTCTTCTATTTTACAAAGTTTTTTTTCTAACAAAGATTCTGTTGGAGTAAGATCATCAACCTCTAAGCCTAAAACTTTTAATTCTGCCGAGTTTTTTCTTTTAAACTTTGTCAACAATAAATTAAAGTGTTTTCTGACTGACCCTTGATTCACATAACACTGGTTCTTCAATAAGGTTCAAACTATCCGCTATTCTGGTCCAAGCATTACCCCTTACTCTAGTACTAGACTTAAGAGTAAGACTGTACCAACATAACCTCTTGACAAAGCAGCTTATCTTGTAGTTTAGTCCACAGCATAGAAGGATTCCTAAAACCAGCAACAATATATAATACTAGTCGATAAAGCCCGTGGAAAAATCCACTGAGGCAGGATAAAAATGAAAAAGAAGCATTATTTGAATTTTAATGACGTCAGCAACCCATCCACAAAAAAAAAACAATTCAGAAGATTGTTTTTACGTTGGCTCTATTGTGTAGAGTTTAAAGCGCTGATCAAGAAAATGTATGTAATCACATGCTTTTGATGAATGGTTGATGAGATATAAGGGTTTAAAAATTTTGCTGACGTCAGCTAAGTCCCTTATAAAAGTACAAAAAATTTTTCTTTTGGAATTGTATACCCGTTGCCTTCATCTTATAGATCTTGAAACACTGATCAAGAAAATGTATAGGATCATGTACCTTTGACAAACGGTTACGGAAATATTGTGGTTTAAAGGTTTTTGATGACGTCATAAGCCTGTGTATTACGAAACAGATTTGGGGACCCAAGTTTGGAAAACAAAATTGGTCCCAGGTGGTCCCTAGTAGGACAATGTAAAAATTGGTTATTTTAGACTTTTTGCTGATGTCAGCAGTGCATATACAAAAACAAATTGACAAAATTCAGTTTATTCATTACGTCTATTGTGTAGAGCTTAAACTGCTGATCAAGAAAATGTATATGATCATGTGATGATCGGTTAATGAGATATAAGGGTTTAGAAATTTTGCTGACGTCAGCAATAGTCCGTGAAAAGTACCAATTTTTTTTTGTTAGAAATCTGTACACCTGTTGTATTCATCATATAGATCTTGAAATGCTGATCAAGGAAATGTATAGGAACATAAACTTTTGACAAACGATTGCAGAGATATTGAGGTTTGTAGGTTTTGTGGTGACGTCATCAACCCATCCATTCTGAAACGGATTCGGGGACCTAGGTTTGGGAAACTTACCCAAATTGGTCCCAGGTGGTCCATAGTTACCCACGCGGTGAAAAATCATTGACATCACCATCTCGTTTCCAAGTTATTTGGCCTCAAAGTTTTAAGTGCACTGTAACGGCTTCATTAATTTAATATAGGATATTGACGTTAAAGTAGTGTTATTGACGTTGCGCCGTAGCATCAGAAAATTTAGCATATTAGACATGCATTTTTCGGTTACTTCAAAGAAAGTTACGGTAAGATCAAAGAAAAATGAACATATCCACTTTGCCTGTTACAGAGCCCAGACTTCTTTAATGCTACTTGTTACCATACCAAGCGCTCCCGTCCTGTTTGCTAAAGTCGCGTAGTGCATGAAGCATTGTAACCATTGAAGCCCTAAGCGAAAATTCTATCGACTAAGTTTTTGAGAACATTATTAAAAACAGTTTATAACCACATGTGGTTAAATTAAAGCACTGCGGAAAACGCTAAAATTTATTCAATTTATGTTTTTTCTGTGTAAATATTTTTTATGCATTCAAACAATTTTTTTATTGCATATTATAGTTTTTATTATAAATAAAATATTTTCTCTGGTAAATAAGAAAATCATTGAAAGTTAAAAAAAAAAAATCACTTTCCTGTTTTTGTTATAAATTTAGGGAGTATAGCTGCAACATAAAAAACGCATTTCGCAAACTAAACGTTACCCTGAAATTAAAAGACTAAATTGGGAACAAGGCTTTAGATAAAGCGATAATGCTAGAATATGTTGCTATAAAATGTGTGAGATCTAAAAATTTGCTGATGTGTGTTACAATATTGCCACAGTGTTTTAATAAGTGCGGATATTGCACTTTTAATAACACACCATGACGGAGCTGAGACAAGTGAAAGATAGTCCACCAAAATCAATTCCGGTGGGACGATGGGACGCCATCCATGACTAGGCCTGAAGTAGATTTTGACAACAAATTTGTAAACAAACGAATTTGTATATATTTTTATCTGAAATAAATAAGGTTTCTGTTTGCTTTCATGCATGTAAATGTTGATAATTTGTTTTGTGGTCAACTGTTTTCAAAAAGATTTACGTGTCAATATTTATTATTTATTATTATTTAAAATTTGCTCTCTTTTTGTCTAGTCACTGTTATTTTTTTAAAACAGAACATGACCCTGCATGTTTTTGGTGGAAAACATATTTGCAATGATTACTCTATAAATGGTGATTTCTTTTTTCTTGTGCTGTGAGCATGGGAAAAAACTCCAAGAAGTGTCTCTTGCTATTTGGAGATAATGGCAGCAATAAAAAGAATAAGTATCTACCTGGTAAAAGATCAAAAAGTGTCGATGCCCTTGATCAGGATATTTCAGAAAAACGGTTGCAAAAACGTTTCAGTGTTATAAGCGAAAAGTGTGTAGGTATATACACTTGTGATTTTTTTCCAACTCCTACAGTAGCTGACATACAAACTGTTCAAACGCAGTAAGTTTATTTATTTTTCGCACTTCCTTATTGTTGTTATTTTGACGATAATGAAGTATATGTCAAACATTTAAGCAGTCCTCCTTGTTTTAAAAGTAGTTTGGGTGTAATTTAATGCCATGCAACTTTCCTGCTATTGTAATGAGTTGTAGGCTCCTGTTGTATTTTATTTATATTTACAGCAATTATTAAAATCTAAATTTTTATGTGTGTGTTGAAGTGTGCAATCAAGAGTCAAAAGAATGTCACAGGGTAGATAAACCTGACAAAAAACTCCTTTTCACACATTTTAAATATTTTACAAAATGTAAATGTATAGTTTAGAAAGTGTAATCTCAGATTATGAACGTACATAAAGTAAAAAGTGCTTGTAATTACTTGCTTATGCCTATCAGATGAAATTGTTAGAACTTGTAAAATGCTTTAGCTGTAAATATTTACTTTTCTAAAAATACTTTCCTCTACATTTTTTTGAACTGTTCAATTTAACATAATTTAATTTTGTAAACTGAAACGAAACGAAAAATGTAAAAGAAACAAAAATACAATTATTTACCCACCATTTTAACTGCATACTAAACATTACAACTTAAATGTTAAGAAATAGTTATTTTCTTATTATAAATTTTTTTTTTAAACTTTAAACTATTATATTAATTAAAAAATGGTTAGTAAAGATCACAATGAATAAAATAATATTGTTATGTTACTGCAAGTTCTTTGTGTTTTTTGGCCCTTAAAAACAAAAACATTTTTCAAATAATTTTTGTATTTTTCTTACACATATAATACAAAAATAAATAGGCTTAAAATTTAAATTGAGTTCAGTTGAAGCAGTAACATATCTGAAGTGAGATGAAATTCTTAAAACCGAAGCGTTTGTTTCGTACTCAAAGTCTTGATAAGTTCAGTGACCAGTTTAAATCTAATGGTGCAAGTAAAAAAGAAAAGAAACGCCAGGATGTAATGGGGAAGCAACGATCTCAGACTCTTAACTTTTCAACGTCTCTGTCTACAAGAGATGTTGATAAGGATAATGTTGCTAAAACAATACTTTGTCGAACTTTTAGTGCAGATACAGGTCTTGACAGTAATGGAAATGTTTCATTACCACAACCAGATTATCCAAGTGATGATGAGGTTGATCTTGAGTAAGTATAAAGTTGTATGCATTTGCCCAACAATGTACATACGTAGAAAAAAACAGCATATGTTCTTAATTATGAAAAGTCTTCTCAAAAATCCTTAAATCTCCCACAATAGTAGACTTTTTAACACCTTTCTCCCCAAATCTTCCTATTTTTTTTTTACAAAATTATATGGTTTGTCACATGTTTTTATTTTCAAAATACATTAGAAATGCTAGATGACTGCAAAAATAACGTGTTCTTTTGTGGCGTTACCTCTAAAATCTCCTCATAATTTTCTCAGTTTCTTTAGAAAAATATCAATCCTCAATTTTCTTTAATTTTTTTCTCCTAAGCATTAAAAGTATATTTTATGCAATAGTTTAGCTTCCCAGTTTACCCACTGCATCAGCAAGGACACATTGTAAAAGAAATAAAATTTAAAAAAAATTCTTCCCTGAGGAAGTTAGTTATATGATTCAAGTAGTAACTAGACAACTAGAATTTCTTTGCACAAAAACAGCAGAGGCTTAATGACATTGCTATGCTTTCAACAAGAAATAAGTGTTTTTTTATTGCATGATGGCATAAATGAGTCAATATGAACTTTTTTTTTTTTAATAAATTGTATAAGATGTTGCGCATAAATAATTAGATTATCCTATAGATAGCAAGAAAATAAATTTATACATCCTTTTCCAAAAAAATACATGGCTGTTTCTATGCAGGCAAAACAAAAATAAGTGTTTTAAAGAGGTTTTGGGCGAGTTTGTGAAAAATGTAAACAAAACATCATAAATATTCACACGTACAACTTAAAGTCCTGTTTCTCTTGCATTTATGTTCTTCTATGGATAAGAAAGTTTGAATTTGCTTTAATAGGGACCTAGCTACTCATGTATTAACTTTTAGCCCAAAAACTTTCCAACGGGCGGTAAATAGCCAGCTGAAGTGAGGGTAGTTGTAAAATCATATTTTTCCAGTTATCACTTAAGAACATGAACATGCCAATCATTTTTTGTAAAGAAGATATATTTCTCAAAACTTAGTGTTATTTTTATGAAAATGGCTGACCTTGATAAATGTAATTATTGACATTTACATTCTATTGAGAAATTTGTAGAATATGGTGTACACTAACTGGAAAAAGAACCTATTGGCTGAATATTCAATTTGTTTGACATTTATATTAAACATTAATTTTGGTGCAGATGTGTGAGGTAGAAACCCACCCAAATTTGCAATAAGTGCTATTGCTGCGTAAAAAAGGTCAAAAACCAAAAAATAACAATGTATACAATTAAAATGTGTAGAATGGACTCCACAGTCTACTAAAAATTGTAAATTGTTCCAAAGTAATAAGCAGCAAGGAAAGGGTAGGAGGCTCGCTAATAAAGTATATTTATGCAACCGAGAAAACGGTTTCACAAAGGTGACAATAACATCAAAGCTGCTGACATTGTACAACTAACCCCTTCAAAAACAATTCATCCACATGTTGAAAAACTGGTATCACATGTAGTTAGTATAAAAATGAAACAAAACTGAAAAACAATACAGTTCAGTTGTTTTCAAGGGGCCTCAGACTTTTAATTTTGTAAACTGAAACGAAACGAAAAATGTAAAAGAAACAAAAATACAATTATTTACCCACCATTTTAACTGCATACTAAACATTACAACTTAAATGTTAAGAAATAGTTATTTTCTTATTATAAATTTTTTTTTTAAACTTTAAACTATTATATTAATTAAAAAATGGTTAGTAAAGATCACAATGAATAAAATAATATTGTTATGTTACTGCAAGTTCTTTGTGTTTTTTGGCCCTTAAAAACAAAAACATTTTTCAAATAATTTTTGTATTTTTCTTACACATATAATACAAAAATAAATAGGCTTAAAATTTAAATTGAGTTCAGTTGAAGCAGTAACATATCTGAAGTGAGATGAAATTCTTAAAACCGAAGCGTTTGTTTCGTACTCAAAGTCTTGATAAGTTCAGTGACCAGTTTAAATCTAATGGTGCAAGTAAAAAAGAAAAGAAACGCCAGGATGTAATGGGGAAGCAACGATCTCAGACTCTTAACTTTTCAACGTCTCTGTCTACAAGAGATGTTGATAAGGATAATGTTGCTAAAACAATACTTTGTCGAACTTTTAGTGCAGATACAGGTCTTGACAGTAATGGAAATGTTTCATTACCACAACCAGATTATCCAAGTGATGATGAGGTTGATCTTGAGTAAGTATAAAGTTGTATGCATTTGCCCAACAATGTACATACGTAGAAAAAAACAGCATATGTTCTTAATTATGAAAAGTCTTCTCAAAAATCCTTAAATCTCCCACAATAGTAGACTTTTTAACACCTTTCTCCCCAAATCTTCCTATTTTTTTTTTACAAAATTATATGGTTTGTCACATGTTTTTATTTTCAAAATACATTAGAAATGCTAGATGACTGCAAAAATAACGTGTTCTTTTGTGGCGTTACCTCTAAAATCTCCTCATAATTTTCTCAGTTTCTTTAGAAAAATATCAATCCTCAATTTTCTTTAATTTTTTTCTCCTAAGCATTAAAAGTATATTTTATGCAATAGTTTAGCTTCCCAGTTTACCCACTGCATCAGCAAGGACACATTGTAAAAGAAATAAAATTTAAAAAAAATTCTTCCCTGAGGAAGTTAGTTATATGATTCAAGTAGTAACTAGACAACTAGAATTTCTTTGCACAAAAACAGCAGAGGCTTAATGACATTGCTATGCTTTCAACAAGAAATAAGTGTTTTTTTATTGCATGATGGCATAAATGAGTCAATATGAACTTTTTTTTTTTTAATAAATTGTATAAGATGTTGCGCATAAATAATTAGATTATCCTATAGATAGCAAGAAAATAAATTTATACATCCTTTTCCAAAAAAATACATGGCTGTTTCTATGCAGGCAAAACAAAAATAAGTGTTTTAAAGAGGTTTTGGGCGAGTTTGTGAAAAATGTAAACAAAACATCATAAATATTCACACGTACAACTTAAAGTCCTGTTTCTCTTGCATTTATGTTCTTCTATGGATAAGAAAGTTTGAATTTGCTTTAATAGGGACCTAGCTACTCATGTATTAACTTTTAGCCCAAAAACTTTCCAACGGGCGGTAAATAGCCAGCTGAAGTGAGGGTAGTTGTAAAATCATATTTTTCCAGTTATCACTTAAGAACATGAACATGCCAATCATTTTTTGTAAAGAAGATATATTTCTCAAAACTTAGTGTTATTTTTATGAAAATGGCTGACCTTGATAAATGTAATTATTGACATTTACATTCTATTGAGAAATTTGTAGAATATGGTGTACACTAACTGGAAAAAGAACCTATTGGCTGAATATTCAATTTGTTTGACATTTATATTAAACATTAATTTTGGTGCAGATGTGTGAGGTAGAAACCCACCCAAATTTGCAATAAGTGCTATTGCTGCGTAAAAAAGGTCAAAAACCAAAAAATAACAATGTATACAATTAAAATGTGTAGAATGGACTCCACAGTCTACTAAAAATTGTAAATTGTTCCAAAGTAATAAGCAGCAAGGAAAGGGTAGGAGGCTCGCTAATAAAGTATATTTATGCAACCGAGAAAACGGTTTCACAAAGGTGACAATAACATCAAAGCTGCTGACATTGTACAACTAACCCCTTCAAAAACAATTCATCCACATGTTGAAAAACTGGTATCACATGTAGTTAGTATAAAAATGAAACAAAACTGAAAAACAATACAGTTCAGTTGTTTTCAAGGGGCCTCAGACTTGTGCTTACAAAAATTTGTGTTCAACATTTTAAAAGTGTTTCTGAACTAAAAATTTGGAAATTAAACAAGCTATAAAAAAATTCTTATAAAACTATTATATAGATAATGCAATAAGTACAAGTGTCACAGAAAATTGCATTACTACATCCTAGTTAAAGAAATAAATTTCTGTTTCTCTTTTAACATTTCTCTTGATTATGGTGATTATTGAACATCTGAAGCAAATATCAGTGATTGAAGAAAAAATGTTCAAGCTGAGGAAAACTTGGAGTCCCTTCAGAAAGAATACACTGGACAGTGGTATCCAGCAATGACAATAAAGACGCAATAAAACTTCGTTACAAACCCATAGTCGATGACCTTGAATCTATAATAAGAACAAACATCCGATAGAACATTTGCAGTGATGAACCAAAGTTTGCTTACAACAAGTCCAAATACACAAGAAATAACACCAGAAATAAAGAGAAAGAACTTTAAAGAATAATGCATATATAGCTAGCTATATATGTATACTTTGTATACATACCTGCCTAAAAAGTATTATCTTTAATTTATCCAATTTGCAACGTTGAACATCTTTTCAAATTTTGGGATTTTGAAATTTCTTAGCCAAAAAAATTGAAGGGATTATAAAACTTTCACAATCCTTCCTGACAACATTGTGCACTGAGATAAGAATCCTCCCAAGCCTTGAAAACTCTAGATTCTCGTATTTCAACCATTAAGGTATACTCCTAATGCAATCAAAAAATATTATCCATCTTCGAGTTGTGATTTTCTGGTAAACTGCTGTAATAAACAAATAATAAAAGTTGTCGGTTCAAACTTTCATGTAGACAGACAAACCATATTTTCAGTGAACTTTTATCTTCAAGATCAAGATAGATATAAATACTATGTTATGTTTATTTTGATTTCAATGTGACAATTTTTAAGCCTGTAACAATTAAAAATAGTGCATAGTGATTCTAAATTTCTTGCTTGAAACAGCCATAACATATGTATAAGGTGCTTTGCAAGCGTTTTTTCTATGCATGTAATTTTTGTATTAAATTAGTTTATAATTAGAGATAATTTTTTCTATTGTTTTCTTGCTAAATGAATTAAATATTTTTTGCATTAAAAAAGTTTGGAAAGATTTAGATTTTTTAATTATTAACTATTCAAACACACACAGCTGAAGCGACTGTTTTTAAACTAATGTGAGCAATTCTTATTTGAAAACGTGCTTGCCTGTTACCACTATTTTTTTTGTTTTGTTTAGGGAACGTTCAGTGGCACAATCTCGCGCTTCTGTGATGATATATAATAACGATATTAAAAAATGGGAGCATGCAGGTGGAGCACAGGGAATGTCTCGTGTTCATGTTTATTTTAATCCAGGTAGCGATTCATACAGGATAGTTGGTCGCAAAGTGAACGATAATGAAGTGAGTGTTTTGTCAGTTTATGTGAATAGTATTAAAATACTATTAGTTTCTTTGCCACACTTCAATGATCACTTAACCTTTTCATCAGCAGAAAAATTTCTCGTGTTTTCCAGAGTAAAAAATTAAAATTTCACTTCTTGATCCCTGCTGAGAATATACTCAAATTGCATTACAGAAAAAGTGAAGTTAGTCACATTTGATTAGTGACATCAATAATGTTGCAGAAAGAAGTAGGAAAAAATATCAATTTTTTGTAATTAAGTATGGAGGTATAAAGTGAAGAAGATACAACTCCCAAAGTGTACATTTAAATTCTATTTAAATTTCCTTTGAGAGCAATGTTCTTTGAAACTATGCTTGATGTGCAATTTACTGGATATGTACAAATTTTAAGAAAGAGTTTTACCTGCTTTTTTTAAAAAATGCCGTTAAACATTCCCTGTAAACTGAAATCTTGTCTAAAAATGTTTTTTATCTAGTGTGTTCAGCATTTTTTTTAAATTTAAAATGACAAATATAAATTAATTCTAAATCAACCATCAGATATAGACTTAAAAGACTGAGGTTTAAGCTTCTTGTGAAATATGTTACATTTGAATTATAAAATACTCACTTTTGTGTTTCTTGTTGTAATTGTTTTAGTTGTTTATTTATTTATTAATTTATTTTACTTGTTAGGTTGTTATAAATTGCGTACTTGGTAAAACACTAAAGTATAACAAAGCCACAGCTACTTTTCACCAGTGGCGAGATCAACGTCAAGTATATGGTTTAAATTTTTCAAGTGCTGATGATGCAACCGTTTTTTCAGAAGCAGTTCTTGGAGCAGTAGAAAATCTAAACAATCCACAAGGTCAGTCAAACATTATTTGGAAAAAGCTTGTGTTTCGTTTTTAGGTAATACTAGCTGGAGTTGTTATGAATTTAGTGAGAACGATTTCTAAACAGACATACCATTTATAGTTTCGGTGCTGTAAAAGCCACAAATTTTGAATAGCTATTGGTTTTAACCTAAGATCCTATGTCCACTGTGAACATTGACAAAAGCCAATCTACTTTAATCGGAAAAGGTTTTTCAGAGGACCCGAATTTTGCGATTTTAGTCCTTTTTTGCCAATTTTTATCTTGCAAAACTTTCAAAATTTAATTCAAGACAAACTTTTGTAAATCGTTAATTCGCGAAAGTTTATTCTAGTATTATGACTTTTTAATCCTTTTCACTATCCTCAACAATATGAACCACTGTTATCTGTAAGAACACAAAAAAAGTTCTTTCATTTTTTATTTATGACGATATGGAAAAAAAGCTTTATAAATCATGAATCGCGAAATTTTATCTTGCAAAAATCTTCCAATTGAAGATATTGCAAAAGGTTTTCTAGAGTGGCAGCAGTAAAAGTAAAATTCATGCTAAATTTGAAGAAATAAAATATGCACAAAAAGGATGGTGAAAGTCTGACAAGGTGATGTAAATTCAGTGTTATGAAAATAGATTTAAAATAAAAAATCACAACAGAAAACACCGAATGCACTTTGGAAGTAAAGATTTTTAGGTGCAGGTGGTGTTTTTATCAGTGACTTTTTTAAGAGGCAAGTCAAATCAATATAAAGTATGCAATGAAAAATGTCTTTTTGTACAGATATACGAGATATGTCGATACCTGAAGCTTCATTGCAGGATAAGTACAGGCTTTGGAATTAATTGTTAAGTTGAAGAAACTCTATTTAATAACTGTCTGTTAATTACTGCATTAAAAAATACCATAACTTTCTCTAATATTTGTGTTTAATGTTTCATTTCAGAAGAGTTACATTACGCTGTGTCCAACCCTATTCAGATAGCTGGTAATTATAATCATAAACTAAATAACTTTCTAAGTAATAATCTCTTTAAATTTAAAAGTAGTCAATAAATATTACTGTTTAATCACTATAAGAAAAACTTTCAATTTTTACTATCACTTTAAGCAAAACATTAACTTGATGCTTAGACGTAGCTAAGATGCCACACATTGAAACAAGTTAGTATGTTTGATAAATCTGAGGGAAGATTGAGTTAACACCAAATTTTATCTACTTTAATTCAGAGTATCATCTATACCCTTTTTTTGTTGCAGACAAAATTTTTATTGATGGAAAATACCTGCATATCTGCATAGTATCTTGTTTCACTAGTACACGACGTCGTAATTTAAATTTTGATACGGAATGTTTTTAACAACTTGAGAAGACTTATTAAACCACTTCTTCAGCTCACGTAACTTCAGCCTTATCTTTTAGTACCCCTTTTGACTTACCTTTGAGCAAATACTGATCTTATTTTTCATGCCATAGCTTTAATATCAGCTCTGTAAATTTTTCCAAAGTAATTTTATCTTCGGTACTAAATGACGATTTTTGCTCGCAGATTTTATTTTGTTTACCAAACCTTTTAGGTTTTGATTTGATGCAAGCATTTGACTAGAAATTGACTCCAAAGGCGTTCTGTGAAACATGTAAACGCACTCCAGCAGAGACCTGTTTCACATGCGTTACAAAGGTTCTTACTCATTCAAATACATACATGACTGTCAACAACTAACCTTGACTTTCAAATGCAACAAGCTGATCTATTTTATTTTTTACGTCTTCCTGTAGGCAACACACCGTCGAGAAATAGTGAATAAACTTATCATAAAAATCTATTTCTGGTCTCTCACTTTTTCCAATTGCCACTAATTCTATGCTGCTGGTTACATAAATTAAAATACTCTAAGTGACAGCCTTGTCCCCTTGGTCACCTCCAGGCAAAGCCTTTCCCCAATGGTCTCTCTCCCAACTTAAACAAAGAAATTTTCCCATAATGAGAAAATTTATTTCTTACAGCTGGGAGGACAATATTTAAAATTTCTATTAAGTCGAACCTCCATCCCTTTGATGGTCGGAGACGTAATATTTACTGTATCTTTAAAAGTTTTTTTTGGAATCCGCCCCCCGTCATAATATGTTCGAAAAACCCCGGACCGAAAAGGGTTAATGAATCAAAAAATGTTCATTAAATCGATATATTTAACATACAAACGGATAAATTTCATACACACTAATCATGCAAGTAAAATACGCCTTTATATAGATTTTACCCCTAAAAATACAGAATATTTAATTCTATCTCATATGTAGTAGAACCACAGTAACCGATATGATATTGCGTCCTCCTTTAGATCCACCCCCCAATATTCAACACAATGGGCATGCTGGATCGCAAAACCAACGATTTCAGGAAGATCCACACAGACAGCCACAAGTTCAGCATCATGAGCCACCGGTTGGTTGTCAATGTGTTAAAATATTTACGTGCTTATTTATGTGTAGTATGAGTTGTAAATTTATATGTTTATTTTTTATATTTTTTTGCAGCGACCTGCTGCATCACAACCGCCAAGAGGTATGCCATTTATTCTTTACTACTTTAAATTTAAACTAAGTAGCTGGGTATTGTTAAACATGTTTTTTCTATACAGCGCCAGAACCGCCAAGATCGGTGCCACAACCACCGCAGCCTCCACAGCCGCCACCAATGACTCCTCATGCGCCCCCATCCACTCCTGCACCGCCACCCGCTGGGCCACCAGCTCCACCACCACCAGGAAGTGGCCCACCTCCGCCACCACCTCCACCACTGCCTCCTAGTGGAGGAGCAGGTCCACCAGCACCACCACCACCACCTTCAGGTGGTGCATTAGCAAGTGCATTGCAAGGTGTCACACTAAAGAAAAGATCAGAGGTAATTTTCTTGATATTTGCTGATCTGTGCTCGCTCGCTGTCTGTTTGTTGGGGAACTACAGATCCTAGCTGCGAGTAGCGAGGGGGGAATTCCTGTGTGTTTTCTGCGGCCTTGCGACTAGTAATAATTTCTACAGACGTGTTTGTTGATTCCAAGGTAAAATATTTTTGTTACACAGATGACAGAAGAAAGGCGACCTCCACCGGCTGCAAACCCGATGGATGATATGATGTCAGCTTTAAATAAAAAATTAATGGCAAGGTAGACCTTTCACATTTTAGCAAAATAGATTTAGTATTTCTTAACTGGCAGGTATATGACACTACGTTTTGCTAAATGTCTTTTCAGGAAAAAAATGGCGGACAATTCGGAGGTATGTTTATAGGGAAATTATGTTATACGTTCCCTGTATTTATATATCATGTAATATTTTACGGATATGACCCATATCCTAACTTTTTATTAGGAATCCCCAAGTGCAGTTTCATCGCCACCCACAGGTAAAAAGATTTTACATTTAGCATTTTCTTGTAGACGGTTCTGATTTTTTTTTTATGGAAAACAACACCATTTTATATTTTGTTTAATTTTTAGTAACAAAAAGTGCGGTCCCTCCACCCCCCACTGTCAATAAAACTCCACCGACGACCAATAAATCACTTGCTTTTAATAAGCCGACCAACGTCGTCACTCCAAGCAACAAGAAAAATGATTTTCCGTAAGTACCAGAGAAATTAGTGTGCTTTTTTTATTTTTATGAATAAAGTATTCCTTGAAAAAAGGTAGTGGCTTATTTATTTTTATTTTTGCAAATTTTTCGACTTGTCGAATCACAGCAGTTTTTAGAGAAGTTTTGTAATTGATTTCTACACTTTGATGTTTCAGACGTGCAAACTCATTAACTACAAGCGCGTCTTCTGCTGATGATCTGAAATCGATAAAAGAGGTATATAATGATAAATTTATATGCACACTTTTTCTCTAAGTGCAACCTTGGAGAAAGGTGCAACCAAGTTCTGAGGCTCAGTTATGTTTGCTAGACATTTCCGGTGGAGAATTTGATTTATTTTTCACGTATCTTTTTTTCTGTTACTAAATCTATAATTTCATCCAAGAGTGATGCTTAATATGTACTGCTTGTATGTACTGCTTTCTTAAACTACGATATCATGTTTCCTTTAAATAGTCAAGTTTTTTGGTGCTGGAATAATTCCAACAAAATTCTAAATATTCCGAACTTTATTACTTCTTCCTGAGTAAATTTCATTTAGAGTTGGACAAATAAGAAAATTAGTAATGTTCAATTTAAATTGACATCCATTGGCAGACCTCAAAAGCATTTATAGCAGTTTTACAAGTCCTCGTTTTAAAGGTTTTTGAACCCAGTGATTCTTATATACAGGATTTTTTTAAAAACAGTCTATTGTAGTTATTTTTAGACATATTTTAATAGATTCTGTGTAATACTGGCACATTTCAAGCTTCTAGAAATTTGTCTCGCAACGTTGAAATGTATTGAATATTGTCACATTTGGTAAAAGCTTGAGGATGTAAGTGTTTACAAGGTTGATATTCTCCTCACAATAAAAAACTACTTGTTTTTTAATTTTTTAGGAAATTATGCAATGTGTTAGAGATGAAATTCAAGCCGCTAAGGAGGAGATCCTGGAAGGTAAGGAATCTTTTTCTCGGGGTTAAACGCAGTTTTTAACAGCTGCAATTTTTATCTTCTTTCTTTTTTTTAGTGTTACGACAAGAACTTCAAGCGATGAGATAAAGACTGGTGTACATATGTATCTAAGAAAATAATTGAATATCTTCTTAGTAGAGAAGAAAATGTTTGATACTAGAAATATGTTTTTTTGTCGTAGCCTTGATTTTATTTTTACAATTGTGGAATACGTGATAAAATGTTAGCTTACATAAGATTTCTCCATAGCAAGCAGAAGGCCTGTGTAGTTTGAATTGTATTTATTTGTCAATGTTTGTGAGTGTTTATACATCAACAAAAATAATTATTTAATTTCATATTCGAGCAACATCCCACCTTTCTCCTCTGCGCATTTTTTGCATCCATTATTGGCATTTTTTGGATTGATAGTGCATCTTACAAACAGAAAAGTGTCGAATGTTGTTTTTAGAACAAGTTCTTCAGATAGCGTGGTATTTTCGTGGTCAGTTTGATTGTTCAATGCATGAAAAGCTGGGTAATGGATTGTTCTGGGTTTTTTTCTAGACGTGTAATTGCACATAAGAATAACATATTAAAAATGTTTAATATTTTCTTATCGTGTTTAAGTTTTTTGTGGATCTATATTTCAAATTCGTGTTACTGTTTTAGTTAAACATTGTAAATTTATAAAATTACAGTTTTTTTTATTTGTGTAAGATAACTCGTCATATAGTAAGATTGATTGCTTTCTTTTTCCAAACCTTTCCTCTGATAAATTATGATAACATGGTTAATACATAGTAAAGGTGTTGACTCAGATGGCTGTCTTTCGTTCTTCAATAATTTTTGTTTTGGATTAATATAGCCACTGAGCCAAATAATGTGCGTGTGTGCGCAAAGGGGATAAACTTTGACATGGACCTTCTGCATAATAAAGTAAATTTTTGAGAATTTTAAAATCACAAGAGTTATAGAAAGTTTATTTGCGTTGTTTTTCAAATCAAGTATGTTTATAAACTTTCTTTGTTTAACTTCAAATAATGTTCTAAGGACGAAAACGAGTTTAACACAAACAGTATGTGACATTTTAAATGTTACTACCAGCTTTTAAATCGACATGTAGAATGGTAAAAAATTAAGGTACACCTTTTTTACGGTGTTCGAGTATATCTACACTTTGGCAGGTTGACATACAACATTACCATTACCTAAGGGAAGATATTTTTGGCGTATTTGGTGGTTGGACAAAAACCCGCTATTTTAAACTCCCGCGAAATCTCAACACTAAATCCAACCAATCCCCCCCTCGACTATAACAAGTTTCTAGTTTTTCAATATGGCGGCGTGAGGAATCACGTTCTATCCGCAACCTTAAAATAGTTCTTTTTGAGTCGAAAGGAGTGTGGGGCCAAAATGAAAAATTCTAGATTGTCTCGTCTTTGTAAGGTCTCTAATTTTTATCGTATGAGATACCCGATAATTTTTCTTTATTTTAATCGGAAAGTCAATATACACACTGCACTTTCCCGCTAGAATATACTAAATTCCGTTCATGAATGAGTTTATTAAATTTTTCATCTGAGGACGAGGTTGAAGCATAAGAAAAAAGAAATAGTCTGGCAACAAACAATGGTCTATTGTAAGAACTCTTTCATATGCAAATTTTTCGTCCCGAGACCTCCGCTACTGCTTAGCACTTCAAAATGGCCGCTAATTGCGAAGGCCATTATTTAGATTCTTCATAATTTACTGTGTTTTTGACCTCAAATTTCACTATGCCTGGCGAAAATTGATCTGAAAATTGGAGCTGATTTTATAAATATCATCACAAAGGATTGAGTTAGTACCAGATAACTCACAACGCTTTGCTTCCTTTGTTGGGCGTAGTATAGTGGTGAACCCCATGGCTCGCAAGCGAGTTGCGCCCAACTTCCTTTTTATCACCCCAGAAGATCGCAACTCGGCGTTCTTTTTCGTGAACTCTACACCATCATAAAGAAGTTGATTCCCTCGTACCTCAAAATCATTATAATGCCTCGCATCCGGATTACCCAGCTCCTCGCCAAGATGGTTATAGAGGGAATCGATCTTTTAACCCGTTCTTTCTGGATTAGTTTCAGCGCACTTCCCTGTTGTTCTTCCGGTGCTGGCGTTGCACTAGTGCCAGGCCGTGCAAGGCCTCTAGGCCCAGTAAAAGATCCATCATCATTATCATTATTATCAAGATCAGCCTCATGTGAAAACTCGCCGTCATTTCATATGTTGGATTAATAGGCACTTATTTTAGCAAAAAAACAACTAATAATAAACTAGTAATGAATGATAGTGATATATTTGGAAAAACCTTGGAACTCTATCCTGAATTAAAAAAAAATGTTCGCTATTAAAGCGAAAAAACAGCGTGTCAAGGTGAGCCATATCCCATCGACGATCAATCAGAACGAGGATTTGTATGTAGATATTCCCAATATGGGGCAGAATGATGTGATATTCCCTGGAAGTCTTCGGTTATTGTTTGATCTGGAATTGACTGGTACAAATACGAAACGTACTATCGTTTCAAATATTGGCAAAAGTCTGGTACAGACTCTGAAAATCACACTAAATGGAAACGAAATTCAGAGTATCGACGACTACAGAGTGTTCGTATTTTATAGAGATTTGTGAATATCGAAATTTGAACGTGAAAATAATTTGATCCTTGAGGGGATTAATCCAAATGATGGATTGCAAGTGAAAGCTAGTGATCATGTAGGTATCGACGAAAAAAAAGCGATAGTTGCAACCTATGGCAACACATTTTGTATCCCACTTGGAAAAATGTTCGAATTGACTAGGGATTTACCGTTCTATCAGCCTGGGCTACAACGTGACTAGTTGCAGTTCGTTCTCCATTTTGTAAAGTATCAGGATGTTATCAAGGATGCAGTTACAGCAGCAGTTTGATCTACTACGGCAAAGCCTGCTGATAGTGCTTACAAGATCACCAACATCTCCCTTGAATTCGACAAGGTGAATCATCAGAAACTCGCGAGTAGTATGGTGTCCTGGTACGGTCAGTTCGCATTACCCTTTGTGAGGGTGCTTCGCAGTAAAGTGATGACTATAAAAAAGGAAGAGACAAGCCATAATTTGACGATGTTAACACCAGCAAAAAGTTTAAAAGGAGTCTTATTACTGTTTATACACCCATCAAAAGTTAAGTCGTATAGCGGTATTAACGAAAATTTTTATAATCCGAAGATTGAAAAAATCTCGGTCACTGTCGAGGGCGAACCCAATCAATTGTATTCATCCACTATGCTTAGAAAAGATCAATACGAGCAAATTGAAAACCTTTTTGGTATCCACGATTCAACAGTCACGATAGGACAGTTTACGACCGAGAGATATGCGCTTTTTATTGATTTTCGATCATCTCCTGACGCAGAGCTGCATGCTTTGGGAAGAACTCTCCGGCACGAAAAAGGCCGACAGGACTGGAGATAAACGATGTTATATCTATCTACTGAACGATGCCCAGCTTAACTTCTTAGACAACCGATTTCACAGCGTGGAGTATTAAAGTAAATAATAGATGTTGTTTTAGAACCACACACATCAATCTTTACAGGACCAACAGGCTGTGGAAACACAGCGTGTCCTTAATCTCCTTGAAAATGAGCACTTGAAGCATTTCCATAACATCATTATCCTGTGCCCAACTATACAATGGAATAGCACATACCTCAAGAGATCCTCGCTTTGGCAAGATGATTATGTATTATTGATTAATCCCAAGGATTAACTGTTTAAATGGATTGAAAAATTATCGTCACTGCCAGCCGTTAGGAAACTCTGTTCATTATTAATGATATGGTTGCTGATGAAAATTTTGATAAAAAACGACAGTCTCTTCTTGAATTATCTCGGGTAGACATCGAAACCATAGTCTCTGGTTATTAACACAGTTCTACACCGGTTTACCGAAAAATTTGAGACGACAAAAGAAACAGCTGTTCCTGTGGTACCCCCATGAGCGGTCAGATATGAAATTGATTGATGAAGAAACTAATATGATCAGTGACTGGGAGGATATCAAGGATCAACTAATAAAATCAAAACATGCATGCTTGTATGTGAGATTGGAGCATCCGAGAAGCTATAAAATTTTGGATTGATTGGTTTCATGGATCGATTTGGTCCACAAAACGATGTGACATTTATTAAAAAAAAAATCAATATGTTTGATCGGATACTAAGCTGAATGCAAGAAAAAATAATCGTACCACCCAGTTATTTTGGATCCATGACAAATATCATTTTTTTTATTGGGCAACGCCTCGCCCAAATGTATACCTCTCTTGTCCTATGTTGGGAATTGGGTTGAACATTTCCAACATTTCTATATTAAATATGCTGATAAATCCGGATAGCGGGTCATCAATAGCCAGCGTCGAGTTTTCCCTTACTCATTTGAAACCACAGCAAGGCAAGTTTTTTTATCACACACCGTACGTCAAGCGATACGATGTGACTTTTGATTCCGTCGAGGAAAAAATTGTCGTTTATTTTCCAAAAGAAACACAAGACGACACCTATGTGATGACGCTATGCCAGTACCATGATCCCTCCGCTGATCTTGTTGAATTCCATAGCTATACATGGCATGATACCGCACACTACACTACACGACTACAATAATATAAAAAATGATAAGAGCACTAGAAATTTTAAGGGTTTTAAGGGTGGCACTTTTTAGAAATTTACATCGCATTGGGACTTTTTAAAATGTGCTGCCAGCCCCCTTAAAACCTTTGTGATTTTTGTAATAACGATCTATGGGAAGGATCCGAATATTCCTGAACGACTTTCTAGAGATAGGGAAATGTTACTTCTGGCGCAATGCACATCTCGCACACGCGCACGCCCACGGTAGGCCACAACAAGTCCCTAATAAGCGGCGCTTAGACATGCCTAGCCATGGTTATTCCCTATTATACATTAATGAGTAAGGATAAGTCCGTATAAAGTGATGACGTCATTAAAATATGTAGAATAGGAGGTCCAAAAAATTTTTAACACAATTCCCATAATATTCTACGCGCATATCAAAGGTTAATTCCCTATCATACAAAAATGAGTAGAAAGGGGGTGTTAATGCCGTTTTAATTAGTTTATATTATGTTTATTTCCCTGTAATGACTGGCTGTGTTTAATGGAATTAGAAAAACCCCAATATTTTCCATATTTGTAGTTTTGTATTAGCCCGACTGTAAAGATTAGAAAAGTATGTTTTTCCCAATTCTTATGTGCTAGTTTCTTGTTTATGGTAATGCATTTTATTTCCTGTCCCTTTTCTTTTATTTATTTCAACAATAGTGTATCTCTAACTTTATTTTTTTTCGTAATATATTTCTTATCTGTGTCTTACTTTACGTAAATTCTTGTAGAAAATGCTTTTTAATAAATGTATGTTACTTTCCAAGTGACTTTGATACCATGTTTGTGATAACACTTTTCCCATGGAAAATATTCAAATTACATTTCGTTTTTATAAAAACAGCAGTCCACTTTATAAACATTAGTTCCACATTTTTTCCATGAGGGCTTTTATTGCTAAAGTAAGTTCCTCACTTTATTGCTTTCATGATTTTTTTCCGGTGAATGATATCTTAAAGAACACTTCACGGACACGCGGATTAGGCCACCATGAAACTGACAAGTGATAAGGGGCTATTTATTACGAAATTCCGTGGTCATGACGGACGGACAGAGGATACTTTAAGGACCAATAAAAATTAAAATTCTATCTACACATATGGTAGTGGTGAAACTAAGCATTATATTGAGAATATATATATTGTAGCTGCCTTTTTCACTAATTTTTTTTGTACGATTTTAGGAAAATTTTCTTGTAGGTCGACGTCTGACTAGTTAAGCGTGTGTGACGGACGGACCGTGATGGACGGACAAAAAAGTCATCTTGCAATTAGTGTTATCGATATCTCAGGGATTCTAGCTCATTTTATCTGTTATGCATCTGTGTTTTGAAACGATAATTCA
Source organism: Hydractinia symbiolongicarpus (assembly GCF_029227915.1). Classification (NCBI taxonomy): domain Eukaryota; kingdom Metazoa; phylum Cnidaria; class Hydrozoa; order Anthoathecata; family Hydractiniidae; genus Hydractinia; species Hydractinia symbiolongicarpus. Next base: position 19,955,769 of record NC_079883.1, read on the forward strand.
AATAGTTGTGACAGAAATCAAGGAAACCATACCGTCCGTCCGTCACGATTTTCGGAAACTTCACGAAACATATAAATTACAATGATATAAAAGTGAGAATCACGTTTAAAAGCTGCGTTATTAAAAGAATATAATGTCCGGTAGTAATTAAAAAGGTGTACCATCCCAACACTCTCATTAGCATTATATATATGTTATTTGACTCAGCAAAATAAAAGTAAACTTTCGATTGACTAAAAAAGTGTAAAATATGCTCCTCGGTCGTGACAAAACTACTTTGTTTTAGTCCTAAAATCGGTGGAATGAGTTACAGTAATATCTTAGGTCAAAACATAAATTTAGGGTGATATTGTTCACAATTCAAAGTGTCCATCCGTCACGAATTTACCTGATACTATCAATACTAAAATTATGATCATATCAACGTTAAAGTACACAGAACAGTGAAAAGAGAAAAATTAGATATTAGTTTTATTTAAAGCAATCTTCTTGAAACTACTGATCACAAAGATGGCATTCCATCCACTCTTCGCTATTGCTGTAAACACCGCGGGATTTGAGCGCAAGTGACACTCGGGTTAAAACTCAATGGCAATTATAAATGATCACTCGCCATCCTTCTTGTGCCATTGTATATAAAATCTCTAATTTACAAACATTGGTCGAGCAAGTTTAACGGGGTGTCTTAGTGGCTGACATTTTATTAATTTAAAATAACGGCGGATTTCGTGACGGACGGACAGTTTAAAGATCTTCATTTTCATTAAACGGAGTAATATATCACATATTTTACATGAACTTTTTGTAAATTATGCACTCTGAAAAAATACGTTAAACATATTGAGGTTTAATTAAGTACAAACACCGTTAACGCCACAGATAAACTATGAGAACTAGAATTGGTGACGTGAGGTATAACGCATAACAATTTTTCACAGAAAAGCTTGAAAAACAAAATATTTGTGAAAAAATCTATTTAAATTATCTCATCCTATCCATATGGATCAGTATTGGTAAGATTTACATGGAAAACGTTGAAATAGAGTCAAATAATGTCGTTTATAAAGAACACATTTTTGTCCGTCCGTTACGCAAATTTTTTTCAAGTATCGATGTTGTCTAGCTAAAAAAACAAACAAAAAAAACGATTTGTTGTTTTCGTCCCAGCCACTACCCTATTATCAGAAAATAACAATATGTTTATTATTCTGAACGATTTTTGGAATAGTCCCATAACTTCTTGATAATTCTTTAGACTAGTTACTGATCCTTCGAGAACAAAGTTCTCCGTAAAACAATCAAATCTTTGCAATTGATAAAGCGATTTATTAATACCACAGTTTGCTGGTATCTAAGACGTTCGATAATACAATACAACGATTAAAGCATACTTATTTTGGCATTAACGAATCAAGGGTTAACACTGCTGTTTTTAGCAAAAGATTACATTAAAACAATTGATTTTACTGCCAATAAACATCTTACACTGTAGACAATAAAATATGTTTCGTTTACGACTTTGTTTGCACAGGGCTGACTATATTGAATGTTTGGCACAACAAGACAAACATAAACAGAAATCTACCATAATGACTCCGCACAACACTTAACACTGGCAAAAACGATACAAAATCTGTCACAAAATCAACTAAAACACGATCTTTTGAAAAATGTTCGAACTGGTCCAAACATTTTCCTGTGTGTGCTGACTGACTTCGAAGTAGAAGTGCAATTAAATAGCAGTTTGTTTGATGGGACGTAGAATTGGACCAGTTCATTTAGAAACACTTTATTTAACATAATTCAAACATATAAAGAAAAAAAGCCCAATACAATCTACAACTCTTTCTAATAATACAAAGTCAATACCTAAGTAGTAATTTCTACATCATTTTAACTTCCTGAAAGTTTTCTTTAAAAAATCTCACACTGAACACTCATTTCACTAAACAGCTATCAACAACATTTGTGCAAAAGTAAAAAAAATTGAGGGTATAATTTCACTCGGTATTCAACACGTATTATAAAATATTTAAAATCAACACAAATTTATTAACTGCCACAGAAAAATCAAGAAACTGCAAAACTTAGGCACAAATAAATTTATATTGTGTGTTTAACATAATCAAAAATATTACTTTAAATTCGATGCATTTTACATTATGAGTAGTGATTTAATAAAGAGAGAGAGGGGGGAGACTACTGGCAACACTTGTTTCTTCGGCTGTCCGGTTCATTAGTTGGTGCTACTTGGATAGTCTGCGCATCATGACTAGGCTGGTTGCCAGTTGGACTTGATGCATCTCTTATTTGCTTCTGCGACACAATGTGGTATATTTCTAAATAAACAGTGAAATGTTAAAAGCAAATTTAAAAACACGCTTTTCCTCCCTACATGGGGGGTGATGGAAAAAAAATTTAATTGACCCTTATAGGTAGCGTCAAATTTACTAAGTTTGGTTATGCTTTTGTTCTGTTTTTTTAGTTGCGTTGTTATTTAGCTTCTCACTGGAAGTAAATTTAGCACCTTTACAATTTTCTAGAACAGTCGTGAAAATAAATTTTGTAACTAATTTTCATTTGAAATATTAACTCAGTCTTAATGAACACTGCCAAAAAACGTAAGTGCATAAAAACAAAAGTTACTGGATGGACGAAGTATAAGATTAAGAACGGTTGAGAAAAATACAAATTTTAAAACCTTCTAAAATGTTTCTGAATGCTACTTCGACATTTGTGGAGTCTAACGCAGAAGTTTCTATGAATGATAGTTCGTTTCTTTCTAGAATAGAAATAAAAATATCAATCACATCAGAAAGCCTACAAATAAAATTCATAAAATAATGTCACGAATTACAAAATACAAAAATACATACAGTAAATGAAATTTTTTGTTACAATTACATACTTAATTTCATATTCGAGCAACATCCCACCTTTCTCCTCTGCGCATTTTTTGCATCCATTATTGGCATTTTTCGGATTGATAGTGCATCTTACAAACAGAAAAGTGTCGAATGTTGTTTTTAGAACAAGTTCTTCAGATAGCGTGGTATTTTCGTGGTCAGTTTGATTGTTCAATGCATGAAAAGCTGGGTAATGGATTGTTCTGGGTTTTTTTCTAGACGTGTAATTGCACATAAGAATAACATATTAAAAATGTTTAATATTTTCTTATCGTGTTTAAGTTTTTTGTGGATCTATATTTCAAATTCGTGTTACTGTTTTAGTTAAACATTGTAAATTTATAAAATTACAGTTTTTTTTATTTGTGTAAGATAACTCGTCATTTAGTAAGATTGATTGCTTTCTTTTTCCAAACCTTTCCTCTGATAAATTATGATAACATGGTTAATACATAGTAAAGGTGTTGACTCAGATGGCTGTCTTTCGTTCTTCAATAATTTTTGTTTTGGATTAATATAGCCACTGAGCCAAATAATGTGCGTGTGTGCGCAAAGGGGATAAACTTTGACATGGACCTTCTGCATAATAAAGTAAATTTTTGAGAATTTTAAAATCACAAGAGTTATAGAAAGTTTATTTGCGTTGTTTTTCAAATCAAGTATGTTTATAAACTTTCTTTGTTTAACTTCAAATAATGTTCTAAGGACGAAAACGAGTTTAACACAAACAGTATGTGACATTTTAAATGTTACTACCAGCTTTTAAATCGACATGTAGAATGGTAAAAAATTAAGGTACACCTTTTTTACGGTGTTCGAGTATATCTACACTTTGGCAGGTTGACATACAACATTACCATTACCTAAGGGAAGATATTTTTGGCGTATTTGGTGGTTGGACAAAAACCCGCTATTTTAAACTCCCGCGAAATCTCAACACTAAATCCAACCAATCCCCCCCTCGACTATAACAAGTTTCTAGTTTTTCAATATGGCGGCGTGAGGAATCACGTTCTATCCGCAACCTTAAAATAGTTCTTTTTGAGTCGAAAGGAGTGTGGGGCCAAAATGAAAAATTCTAGATTGTCTCGTCTTTGTAAGGTCTCTAATTTTTATCGTATGAGATACCCGATAATTTTTCTTTATTTTAATCGGAAAGTCAATATACACACTGCACTTTCCCGCTAGAATATACTAAATTCCGTTCATGAATGAGTTTATTAAATTTTTCATCTGAGGACGAGGTTGAAGCATAAGAAAAAAGAAATAGTCTGGCAACAAACAATGGTCTATTGTAAGAACTCTTTCATATGCAAATTTTTCGTCCCGAGACCTCCGCTACTGCTTAGCACTTCAAAATGGCCGCTAATTGCGAAGGCCATTATTTAGATTCTTCATAATTTACTGTGTTTTTGACCTCAAATTTCACTATGCCTGGCGAAAATTGATCTGAAAATTGGAGCTGATTTTATAAATATCATCACAAAGGATTGAGTTAGTACCAGATAACTCACAACGCTTTGCTTCCTTTGTTGGGCGTAGTATAGTGGTGAACCCCATGGCTCGCAAGCGAGTTGCGCCCAACTTCCTTTTTATCACCCCAGAAGATCGCAACTCGGCGTTCTTTTTCGTGAACTCTACACCATCATAAAGAAGTTGATTCCCTCGTACCTCAAAATCATTATAATGCCTCGCATCCGGATTACCCAGCTCCTCGCCAAGATGGTTATAGAGGGAATCGATCTTTTAACCCGTTCTTTCTGGATTAGTTTCAGCGCACTTCCCTGTTGTTCTTCCGGTGCTGGCGTTGCACTAGTGCCAGGCCGTGCAAGGCCTCTAGGCCCAGTAAAAGATCCATCATCATTATCATTATTATCAAGATCAGCCTCATGTGAAAACTCGCCGTCATTTCATATGTTGGATTAATAGGCACTTATTTTAGCAAAAAAACAACTAATAATAAACTAGTAATGAATGATAGTGATATATTTGGAAAAACCTTGGAACTCTATCCTGAATTAAAAAAAAATGTTCGCTATTAAAGCGAAAAAACAGCGTGTCAAGGTGAGCCATATCCCATCGACGATCAATCAGAACGAGGATTTGTATGTAGATATTCCCAATATGGGGCAGAATGATGTGATATTCCCTGGAAGTCTTCGGTTATTGTTTGATCTGGAATTGACTGGTACAAATACGAAACGTACTATCGTTTCAAATATTGGCAAAAGTCTGGTACAGACTCTGAAAATCACACTAAATGGAAACGAAATTCAGAGTATCGACGACTACAGAGTGTTCGTATTTTATAGAGATTTGTGAATATCGAAATTTGAACGTGAAAATAATTTGATCCTTGAGGGGATTAATCCAAATGATGGATTGCAAGTGAAAGCTAGTGATCATGTAGGTATCGACGAAAAAAAAGCGATAGTTGCAACCTATGGCAACACATTTTGTATCCCACTTGGAAAAATGTTCGAATTGACTAGGGATTTACCGTTCTATCAGCCTGGGCTACAACGTGACTAGTTGCAGTTCGTTCTCCATTTTGTAAAGTATCAGGATGTTATCAAGGATGCAGTTACAGCAGCAGTTTGATCTACTACGGCAAAGCCTGCTGATAGTGCTTACAAGATCACCAACATCTCCCTTGAATTCGACAAGGTGAATCATCAGAAACTCGCGAGTAGTATGGTGTCCTGGTACGGTCAGTTCGCATTACCCTTTGTGAGGGTGCTTCGCAGTAAAGTGATGACTATAAAAAAGGAAGAGACAAGCCATAATTTGACGATGTTAACACCAGCAAAAAGTTTAAAAGGAGTCTTATTACTGTTTATACACCCATCAAAAGTTAAGTCGTATAGCGGTATTAACGAAAATTTTTATAATCCGAAGATTGAAAAAATCTCGGTCACTGTCGAGGGCGAACCCAATCAATTGTATTCATCCACTATGCTTAGAAAAGATCAATACGAGCAAATTGAAAACCTTTTTGGTATCCACGATTCAACAGTCACGATAGGACAGTTTACGACCGAGAGATATGCGCTTTTTATTGATTTTCGATCATCTCCTGACGCAGAGCTGCATGCTTTGGGAAGAACTCTCCGGCACGAAAAAGGCCGACAGGACTGGAGATAAACGATGTTATATCTATCTACTGAACGATGCCCAGCTTAACTTCTTAGACAACCGATTTCACAGCGTGGAGTATTAAAGTAAATAATAGATGTTGTTTTAGAACCACACACATCAATCTTTACAGGACCAACAGGCTGTGGAAACACAGCGTGTCCTTAATCTCCTTGAAAATGAGCACTTGAAGCATTTCCATAACATCATTATCCTGTGCCCAACTATACAATGGAATAGCACATACCTCAAGAGATCCTCGCTTTGGCAAGATGATTATGTATTATTGATTAATCCCAAGGATTAACTGTTTAAATGGATTGAAAAATTATCGTCACTGCCAGCCGTTAGGAAACTCTGTTCATTATTAATGATATGGTTGCTGATGAAAATTTTGATAAAAAACGACAGTCTCTTCTTGAATTATCTCGGGTAGACATCGAAACCATAGTCTCTGGTTATTAACACAGTTCTACACCGGTTTACCGAAAAATTTGAGACGACAAAAGAAACAGCTGTTCCTGTGGTACCCCCATGAGCGGTCAGATATGAAATTGATTGATGAAGAAACTAATATGATCAGTGACTGGGAGGATATCAAGGATCAACTAATAAAATCAAAACATGCATGCTTGTATGTGAGATTGGAGCATCCGAGAAGCTATAAAATTTTGGATTGATTGGTTTCATGGATCGATTTGGTCCACAAAACGATGTGACATTTATTAAAAAAAAAATCAATATGTTTGATCGGATACTAAGCTGAATGCAAGAAAAAATAATCGTACCACCCAGTTATTTTGGATCCATGACAAATATCATTTTTTTTATTGGGCAACGCCTCGCCCAAATGTATACCTCTCTTGTCCTATGTTGGGAATTGGGTTGAACATTTCCAACATTTCTATATTAAATATGCTGATAAATCCGGATAGCGGGTCATCAATAGCCAGCGTCGAGTTTTCCCTTACTCATTTGAAACCACAGCAAGGCAAGTTTTTTTATCACACACCGTACGTCAAGCGATACGATGTGACTTTTGATTCCGTCGAGGAAAAAATTGTCGTTTATTTTCCAAAAGAAACACAAGACGACACCTATGTGATGACGCTATGCCAGTACCATGATCCCTCCGCTGATCTTGTTGAATTCCATAGCTATACATGGCATGATACCGCACACTACACTACACGACTACAATAATATAAAAAATGATAAGAGCACTAGAAATTTTAAGGGTTTTAAGGGTGGCACTTTTTAGAAATTTACATCGCATTGGGACTTTTTAAAATGTGCTGCCAGCCCCCTTAAAACCTTTGTGATTTTTGTAATAACGATCTATGGGAAGGATCCGAATATTCCTGAACGACTTTCTAGAGATAGGGAAATGTTACTTCTGGCGCAATGCACATCTCGCACACGCGCACGCCCACGGTAGGCCACAACAAGTCCCTAATAAGCGGCGCTTAGACATGCCTAGCCATGGTTATTCCCTATTATACATTAATGAGTAAGGATAAGTCCGTATAAAGTGATGACGTCATTAAAATATGTAGAATAGGAGGTCCAAAAAATTTTTAACACAATTCCCATAATATTCTACGCGCATATCAAAGGTTAATTCCCTATCATACAAAAATGAGTAGAAAGGGGGTGTTAATGCCGTTTTAATTAGTTTATATTATGTTTATTTCCCTGTAATGACTGGCTGTGTTTAATGGAATTAGAAAAACCCCAATATTTTCCATATTTGTAGTTTTGTATTAGCCCGACTGTAAAGATTAGAAAAGTATGTTTTTCCCAATTCTTATGTGCTAGTTTCTTGTTTATGGTAATGCATTTTATTTCCTGTCCCTCTTCTTTTATTTATTTCAACAATAGTGTATCTCTAACTTTATTTTTTTTCGTAATATATTTCTTATCTGTGTCTTACTTTACGTAAATTCTTGTAGAAAATGCTTTTTAATAAATGTATGTTACTTTCCAAGTGACTTTGATACCATGTTTGTGATAACACTTTTCCCATGGAAAATATTCAAATTACATTTCGTTTTTATAAAAACAGCAGTCCACTTTATAAACATTAGTTCCACATTTTTTCCATGAGGGCTTTTATTGCTAAAGTAAGTTCCTCACTTTATTGCTTTCATGATTTTTTTCCGGTGAATGATATCTTAAAGAACACTTCACGGACACGCGGATTAGGCCACCATGAAACTGACAAGTGATAAGGGGCTATTTATTACGAAATTCCGTGGTCATGACGGACGGACAGAGGATACTTTAAGGACCAATAAAAATTAAAATTCTATCTACACATATGGTAGTGGTGAAACTAAGCATTATATTGAGAATATATATATTGTAGCTGCCTTTTTCACTAATTTTTTTTGTACGATTTTAGGAAAATTTTCTTGTAGGTCGACGTCTGACTAGTTAAGCGTGTGTGACGGACGGACCGTGATGGACGGACAAAAAAGTCATCTTGCAATTAGTGTTATCGATATCTCAGGGATTCTAGCTCATTTTATCTGTTATGCATCTGTGTTTTGAAACGATAATTCAAATAGTTGTGACAGAAATCAAGGAAACCATACCGTCCGTCCGTCACGATTTTCGGAAACTTCACGAAACATATAAATTACAATGATATAAAAGTGAGAATCACGTTTAAAAGCTGCGTTATTAAAAGAATATAATGTCCGGTAGTAATTAAAAAGGTGTACCATCCCAACACTCTCATTAGCATTATATATATGTTATTTGACTCAGCAAAATAAAAGTAAACTTTCGATTGACTAAAAAAGTGTAAAATATGCTCCTCGGTCGTGACAAAACTACTTTGTTTTAGTCCTAAAATCGGTGGAATGAGTTACAGTAATATCTTAGGTCAAAACATAAATTTAGGGTGATATTGTTCACAATTCAAAGTGTCCATCCGTCACGAATTTACCTGATACTATCAATACTAAAATTATGATCATATCAACGTTAAAGTACACAGAACAGTGAAAAGAGAAAAATTAGATATTAGTTTTATTTAAAGCAATCTTCTTGAAACTACTGATCACAAAGATGGCATTCCATCCACTCTTCGCTATTGCTGTAAACACCGCGGGATTTGAGCGCAAGTGACACTCGGGTTAAAACTCAATGGCAATTATAAATGATCACTCGCCATCCTTCTTGTGCCATTGTATATAAAATCTCTAATTTACAAACATTGGTCGAGCAAGTTTAACGGGGTGTCTTAGTGGCTGACATTTTATTAATTTAAAATAACGGCGGATTTCGTGACGGACGGACAGTTTAAAGATCTTCATTTTCATTAAACGGAGTAATATATCACATATTTTACATGAACTTTTTGTAAATTATGCACTCTGAAAAAATACGTTAAACATATTGAGGTTTAATTAAGTACAAACACCGTTAACGCCACAGATAAACTATGAGAACTAGAATTGGTGACGTGAGGTATAACGCATAACAATTTTTCACAGAAAAGCTTGAAAAACAAAATATTTGTGAAAAAATCTATTTAAATTATCTCATCCTATCCATATGGATCAGTATTGGTAAGATTTACATGGAAAACGTTGAAATAGAGTCAAATAATGTCGTTTATAAAGAACACATTTTTGTCCGTCCGTTACGCAAATTTTTTTCAAGTATCGATGTTGTCTAGCTAAAAAAACAAACAAAAAAAACGATTTGTTGTTTTCGTCCCAGCCACTACCCTATTATCAGAAAATAACAATATGTTTATTATTCTGAACGATTTTTGGAATAGTCCCATAACTTCTTGATAATTCTTTAGACTAGTTACTGATCCTTCGAGAACAAAGTTCTCCGTAAAACAATCAAATCTTTGCAATTGATAAAGCGATTTATTAATACCACAGTTTGCTGGTATCTAAGACGTTCGATAATACAATACAACGATTAAAGCATACTTATTTTGGCATTAACGAATCAAGGGTTAACACTGCTGTTTTTAGCAAAAGATTACATTAAAACAATTGATTTTACTGCCAATAAACATCTTACACTGTAGACAATAAAATATGTTTCGTTTACGACTTTGTTTGCACAGGGCTGACTATATTGAATGTTTGGCACAACAAGACAAACATAAACAGAAATCTACCATAATGACTCCGCACAACACTTAACACTGGCAAAAACGATACAAAATCTGTCACAAAATCAACTAAAACACGATCTTTTGAAAAATGTTCGAACTGGTCCAAACATTTTCCTGTGTGTGCTGACTGACTTCGAAGTAGAAGTGCAATTAAATAGCAGTTTGTTTGATGGGACGTAGAATTGGACCAGTTCATTTAGAAACACTTTATTTAACATAATTCAAACATATAAAGAAAAAAAGCCCAATACAATCTACAACTCTTTCTAATAATACAAAGTCAATACCTAAGTAGTAATTTCTACATCATTTTAACTTCCTGAAAGTTTTCTTTAAAAAATCTCACACTGAACACTCATTTCACTAAACAGCTATCAACAACATTTGTGCAAAAGTAAAAAAAATTGAGGGTATAATTTCACTCGGTATTCAACACGTATTATAAAATATTTAAAATCAACACAAATTTATTAACTGCCACAGAAAAATCAAGAAACTGCAAAACTTAGGCACAAATAAATTTATATTGTGTGTTTAACATAATCAAAAATATTACTTTAAATTCGATGCATTTTACATTATGAGTAGTGATTTAATAAAGAGAGAGAGGGGGGAGACTACTGGCAACACTTGTTTCTTCGGCTGTCCGGTTCATTAGTTGGTGCTACTTGGATAGTCTGCGCATCATGACTAGGCTGGTTGCCAGTTGGACTTGATGCATCTCTTATTTGCTTCTGCGACACAATGTGGTATATTTCTAAATAAACAGTGAAATGTTAAAAGCAAATTTAAAAACACGCTTTTCCTCCCTACATGGGGGGTGATGGAAAAAAAATTTAATTGACCCTTATAGGTAGCGTCAAATTTACTAAGTTTGGTTATGCTTTTGTTCTGTTTTTTTAGTTGCGTTGTTATTTAGCTTCTCACTGGAAGTAAATTTAGCACCTTTACAATTTTCTAGAACAGTCGTGAAAATAAATTTTGTAACTAATTTTCATTTGAAATATTAACTCAGTCTTAATGAACACTGCCAAAAAACGTAAGTGCATAAAAACAAAAGTTACTGGATGGACGAAGTATAAGATTAAGAACGGTTGAGAAAAATACAAATTTTAAAACCTTCTAAAATGTTTCTGAATGCTACTTCGACATTTGTGGAGTCTAACGCAGAAGTTTCTATGAATGATAGTTCGTTTCTTTCTAGAATAGAAATAAAAATATCAATCACATCAGAAAGCCTACAAATAAAATTCATAAAATAATGTCACGAATTACAAAATACAAAAATACATACAGTAAATGAAATTTTTTGTTACAATTACATACTCCAGGTAAATGCAAATTCTATTTTTTGACAAACCTGACACTTGTGTTTTATCTTGCTCATTCATATACGTGCAAAAAAAACCCGGCCGTAATAGCCCTTTTTCCTTAGGACGGTTTTTGGGCTATTTCCGTCGTTTTTAGCACCTATAATTTCCGATCGGATAAAATGAAGTTTATGACGTTTCATTGCCCAATCATCAAGTTATTTATATGAAAGAAAGTCGTCACTCTAATGAACATATAAAGTCACTTATTTCCCATCAAGCCTTTAAATGGCTCTGACAGAAAAGATCTATCCTCTATTAGCAAAAGTTCCTCATTTAAAAGAAAGTCATCACTCTAATGAACATATAATGTCACTTATTTCCCATCAAGCCTTTAAATGGCTCTGACAGAAAAGATCTATCCTCTATTAGCAAAAGTTCCTCATTTAAAAGAGAGTCATCACTCTAATGAACATATAATGTCACTTATTTCCCATCAAGCCTTTAAATGGCTCTGACAGAAAAGATCTATCCTCTATTAGCAAAAGTTCCTCATTTAAAAGAAAGTCATCACTCTAATGAACATATAATGTCACTTAGTTCCAATCAAGCCTTTAAATGGCTCTGACAGAAAAGATCTATCCTCTATTAGCAAAAGTTCCTCATTTAAAAGAAAGTCATCACTCTAATGAACATATAATGTCACTTAGTTCCAATCAAGCCTTTAAATGGCTCTGACAGAAAAGATCTATCCTCTAATAGCAAAAGTTCCTCATTTAAAAGAAAGTCATCACTCTAATGAACATATAATGTCACTTAGTTCCAATCAAGCCTTTAAATGGCTCTGACAGAAAAGATCTATCCTCTAATAGCAAAAGTTCCTCATTTAAAAAACTTTAACCAATATCTGTCCATGGTTTTCTATAAATAATTTTTACCAAATAGACACTAAAAATATACTTCATCTTATCTTGCCTATCTCTAATATAACAAAATTGTATCTACAAGAAATTTAAAAGCTTAAATTTCCAACTAGCTATTTGTCCGAAATTAAAATTGTTCAAGAGTTTTGATATTTAACAATTTATTTTTGCATGATGCCTATTATCATTTTTCGCGAAAACTTGATTTTGTTAAGATGGTGAGACGTGTATTGAAAAAAAAGTGCACAGATAATAAACTTGCAAAGGCAAATAATTCCATTCTAGAAGCTTTACCTGCGAAAACTTTTGCTTCTTCTGTTGGAACTGCACGGAGATGTCTCAAATCCGATTTATTACCAACTAACATTATAACTATATTTGCATCCGCATGGTCCCGCAGTTCTTTTAACCATCTTTCTACATTTTCGTATGTAATATGTTTTGCTATATCGTAAACTAACAGAGCACCAACAGCTCCCCTGTAGTAACTACAATAAAAATATCACAAAACTTTGATGGGCACTGTGCACTTTAGAACACACTATATTAGTTAATTCATTTTGTTTTTGTGGGAAAAATATACGAAATTTTACATTAAATAAAAAATGTACTTACGCACTAGTGATAGCTCTATATCTTTCCTGGCCAGCTAAAATGATGAAACCGTTATAATATTACTTTGTGGATATTACTATACCGTATTTTTATCAAAGATTAAGTGACATTCAACAGATTGCTTTTTTATTAAAACTATAATGTGTACATTTCACGAGTTTAAAATTTGTGTCATAAACTCTCTCAAAGTTAAACTTATATTGAAAAATTTTGTTACGTGAGTTCAAGGTTACTGAAAAAAATAAATAACTGTTTGAAAATACAATACAACCTTACGTATCTATATTATAATACCCGTATACGTCTGTCCGTCTGTCACGCAAAATGGCTACCGACATCCCTTTGATCTTTCCGCGAATTTAAAGACCAGGGGGGTTGTTTAATCGAAAATCTGATTTTTGATTAAAATATATTCAGGAAATTAATTTATTTCCTTAAATAATTGAATTATTTTAATTCACTAACCTTAATTAAAAAAATAAATTAAGTGATTAAAATGAATGCATTACTTAAAAACGCCATTTTTAATAATACCTACCCCTGTGATCTCAATCGCCAACTTTGCTCGGGAGCCACAGAAAGCAAATAGGACAGTTTTATTACTTTGTTTTGACCGCTTGCACGTAGTATACCAATCAAAACGCCTGATTTTTTGAAAAACTTTCGCGGCCTAGCGATGTCAACGAAGGAATATGATGTCAAAGGCCATTTTGGTTTTAAAAGTTGTCGTGGTCAGTGAAGGTTCTAGGTCTGTTTGACCTTTTTTTCTTCTAAAACCTTTTCATTTTGTAATGTTTGTTTTCTATATGTGTGTACGTGTTAAGATAAATATATTGTCACGTTTTTTAGCCACGTACAAATCTTAAACGCACCATTTTTAGGATTTTTGGCTAAGAACGAAGATTTTTAAGGATCATTCTACAGCCACCTAGCTAGCTACCTTTAGTTATTTCTATTCAGTTTGCATAACAGGTTTTTATATTAGCCAATATTACTTATTTTTATGTTAAAGTTGTTAAAGACCTAGCTCCTTTAGCTACCTCTGGATAACAAGTAAAAGTAGTCAAATGCACTGTGTTCGGTTGCAACACAATTCTTAATTCTTATGCTAAATAAATGCTGTTAGACAGCTACTAATATTACTGTTCAGTATTTTAGGTGAAGAGAGTGCAGAGCTAGACACATTTTGGAGTTTTAAGAACAATGTGAGGAAGTTTGAGCACAGATAATTTTTTGGAGCAAAATCTAGATAGCTAAGCATCATTTCCAGACAGATTTTTATTGTGGTTACCTTTCGTTAGTCAATTATTCTTCCATTTCCACATTTTTTAGCATTCTATCCCTACGAACTAGGTTTGTTTTCACCCTGGGAAATTTTGAAAATGGCGAATGTAGCACAAATGTGATTGTCAATTAAGCAAAACGTCAATCATCACTACCGCAACAAAGCTGAACTGAAACGCCGAATATTAACTGAACAAGATAACAGCGGGTGGTTTCCTGAATTTTTTTTAACCGAAGTCTCAATAAAGTTTTTTAAAAATTGTGTTACGTCTATACTCATTTCTGCGACACTGTTTACCTGTACTAACCGCTCAGTCCAGTGTTAGCGCTCAATCCAGTGTTAACAACGGACTGTTTCCTGTCGTCATCATCATCATCATCATTCTCGGCTTAACGTCTGTTTTCCATGCTAGCATGGGTTGGACGGGGTATATTAATGACCCTCTTCCAATCTGAACTAGACTGTGTTAGATCTAAACTCAACTTCCACTGTATCAAGTCTGTCCTTGTAACCTCCTGCAAGTCTTTCTCGGTCTGCCTCTGGCCTTTCCCCCAGGAACTATCAAGTCTCTACACTTTCTTACCCAATTATCCTCCTCCATTCTTTCCAAGTGCCCCAGCCAATTTAATCTTCTTATCTGGATAACATCTTTAATTCTACGGATACTTAGCCTGCTTCTTAGCTCATCTGGTTTCTGTTTAACCGAAGTTGCGATAGTTTTTTTTGGAAACAGGTATTGTACCTACATGAATGCGTGACATTGTTTACCTGTATTAAGCAGGCTGCCCGGAGTAGCATTCATTTTTGAACTTTCACTGACGTATGTATACCTGTGCTAGAGTGCTCCACCTGAATGTGTTGCACAATTTACGGTTCTTATTTATTGCGGCACCACGTTTTGAAATGCTGGGTAACACTTTTACTTGTGGCTTACCTTGGCATGTGACGCCAGATCCTCCGGCTATATATTTTAAAAACATTCTCTATCATACTTGGTTAGGAAAATTGTTAAATGCCCTAACAACAGTATAGCCCAAAATAATGGTTCCTTCCTTTTTTGCTAATAATAATATTTCACTGATGTAAAATGTGTAGCTGCTAAAGTTCCCAATGTGCCAAAATGCCTTACCTAGAACACTTTCTTCATAATCACTAGAATGGTTCAAAGGAGCCTTAAAAACTTCTGGTAGCTGATTTTGGATTATTTTGAAATTACAAAACAAAAAATCTCAAGCAGGTGGTTTGCCACACCCATTTTCAAAGGCACTATTTCATTTACACCTAGCATTTTTTCTATTTTTTTCTTCTTTTTTTGTGGGTTTGGCACCCTGTTAAATTGCTGATTTTGATCCAACACTAAATAACTGCCATATATCCCATAAAAGAGTGAATTATTTTTGGGGGGGACTTTTTAATAATTAACACTTCCATTCGTTTGTGAATTATGGTTAAATACTTTGTAAGAAAAAAATCATACCAGTATCCCAGATTTGTGCTTTTATTACTTTGCCACCAACTTGAATACTTCTTGTAGCAAATTCCACTCCTATTGTAGATTTACTTTCCAAATTAAATTCATTCCGAGTAAATCTTGACAGTAGATTCGATTTACCCACACCAGAGTCTCCAATTAAGACAACTAAAACAAAATTGATTCCTATTTATACACAGAATATCTAACTGGAGATAGTTTGAATTTGTT
This sequence comes from Hydractinia symbiolongicarpus, assembly GCF_029227915.1. Lineage (NCBI taxonomy): Eukaryota > Metazoa > Cnidaria > Hydrozoa > Anthoathecata > Hydractiniidae > Hydractinia > Hydractinia symbiolongicarpus. The sequence continues at coordinate 19,971,792 of NC_079883.1, forward strand.
AATGAAGAAGAAGGTCGAACCGGCTGTCAAGGTGGCAAGAAAAACAAATATTTAAAAAGCAATTATCAAAACAAAATTGTTCTAAAGTGAAGAAAAAATACTGTTACTAGTAGAGTATTTTTCAAACAGGTGTTATATTTTACATTACCAGCACATGTTACTTATCTGGAATTAATTTATGAGCTGTCAACTGGTAATGCTCTGATTATAATTAGTTCTTTATACAAGCAATTATTTTATATTGTTTGTAGTTTTTCAATCATTCAGTTGCTTGTTTTACAAGTTTGATAAAAATAATACATCTTGACAGTTATTTTATGGAAAAGAAAATTAACTATAAAATTGTCACAATTTATGATTTTGACCCTGGAAGGGGGACAAATCACTATGACTCTATGTTATAATAAAAAACATGGCAAATTAACTCCTGGAACTAAATATTTTTTACACCTTATTTGCAAAATACTTGCACGTTTTTCAGATGAAATTTCATGTTTAAATAATTTTTTTCCATTTTAAGTAAAGGAATTTTGTTACTATTTATTTTTATGCTACAAGCATAAAAGTATTGAACCATTGCAAGCCTACCTGAAATCTTACGAAATGTCTTGATTTCGACTTCAATGTTAATGAAGGCCAAAATGCTTACTTACTATTTGATGTATAGTTGTAAACTAGTGATAGAATAAAAACAATAATCGTGGAAATCATGTAACATTTATTACAACTATCCATTGATTTGCAAAATCACAAAACTAAAGTCTTAAACAGCACAAAGCAAAGACTTGGCAGCCATTTTGACTCAAATAGAGGTATTAATAATATTAAAAATAAAACTTTATGATAGGGAAATAAACTTTTGACAATGTGATAAAACACTGAAAATTGAATTAATACCACATCCGTTGCACTAAACAGATCAGTATGGCTTCACGCTAGCATTTGGTGCCTTTGTACAGTTGTTGCTTTTTGTCAGGAAACATAGGAATATATAAAGAAACAAGTATAATGATTTGCTGTGTGACCATATTTTAATGACCTTGTAACAAAATATGGTGATGAAAAGAACAATGTAAAGTTAGAGATAAATTTTTTTAGATAGCGTTCAGAGAACAGCTTGTTTAAAAAAAATTTTTAATGATTTGATGTCATCCCTTCATTCCCTTTGTTATATTTAAATCAATATTACCAGAACGGCATCAAATATATTGTTGTTAATGGAAAATTAAGCAACTTTGATTGTTTGCTAAACCTTAGTTGCTTATTAAGTGCTTATACAAGACCTTGCAATTCAGCATTTTAAACATCTTCAAAAAAGTGCGTCCCCAATTTTTGCACTTACTAGAACACTGCCGCAGTTTTGTAACTCAAGTAGGCAAAATTTTTACCACATAGTTTTTGGACTTACTACTTTTGGTCAGTAGTTTATGCTTCTACAAATTTTATAGCAACATAATATTTATGGCATTCTCACTTTACATAATGTCTTGTTCTTAATAAAATGAAAAAAAAATAGTTTAAATGCATCAATAAATATTGAAGTTTAACACAGAAAAAACAGTATTTAAGTGAATAAATCTAATATTTTTAGCATGATTTAATTTAACCACAATTTACAAACTGTTTTTAATGTTTTTTTGTTATATATACTGCAGCAAACTATTGTAGGCGCGAGCTCGTATACTTGAAAAATATGTCATCAAATGCCTGAATTATGAAGACTGTACCTATAAGTTATACTTTCCAACATTGATTTATTTGTCTTAAATAGTTACCATGTTATTTAATCGAGTATCCTGGGTTTATTGAAACATAATGTAACTGTGGGATTTCACATAAATTTAATGCAAATGCTGAGTTATGAAATAAAAAAAACTCAATAAAAATATCTGAAAAAATATGGTTGACATTGCACCAGGTTTTTGCATAGCTAGCTGACAATGACAATATTGGTGATGTGTATTATGAGAAAGGTTCTTTTGACAAAAGAAAAGAAAAAAATATACAAAAGTTTGTTTAGAACATTGCAGCATGTATGCCACACAATCAGTGGATCACAATTTATCAAATTTGTTTAAATGACACCATCTGCTTAAAATGCAATAACTTTAGTTCCAGAGCAAATTTTTACATTCTGTTTCTAATAGCAACATAAAAGTTGTTTAACATATATTCCGGTTTTCACATAGATCGCATGAAAAGTTGCCAAAAATAGCCCAAAAATCGGGTAAAATCCGCAAAAATCGGGGAATCAAATTAATCATGTGTCTGAAACATGGAAAATGATTCTCCTTGATGAAACAAAGTTGTGTCGTAAGTTTCAAGATCTAAGGATAATCCTAACAAGAGTTATTATATTTTCCCTATTATAAGGGTTTCATAGAGATTTTTAGGGGTAATTTCGAGTAATAGCCTGTATCAAAGCCTCTGAAGGCATGGGACCTAAAAATTTGGCACGCAGGGGCTGATAGATTAATATTGAAACTCAATAAGTATAATAGCCATGTAGCATAGCGTTGAGGAGTTAATAAAAAAACCCGGCAGGTGGGGGGGGGGGGGGGGGCAGACCGAATAGGGTTAATACAGACTGAAAACTTAAAATGGCAATGTTGCAACTGGATACTTTCAGTTTATAATATTATTATATAGGTATAGGAAACAATAAAATAGCATTACAATATGTATACATGTATACAATACAAATAAAGCTGTGGCTAGGTAGCTAGTTTTTGCAGATAGATAGATAGATGTATATATTTTACATGTCTATTATACCCTGTCTATTATTTTCAGGAGAGGTCATGGCTTAGATGGAGAGACTTACAGTATTAAATGCTCGTTTTAAAATATGCAGACCCAATTAGGGTCTACCAGACAACTCTGTGCAAAATCCAACAGCCAGGCCATTCCTTGAGACGAGTGCGATCGCACGCGCACTCGCCCGCACACTGGTAAAAAAAATTTACGAGTGCTTTTTATCGCACTCGTAAATTTTTTCTTTTTCTAAAATATTACAGAATGATGAAAAGGGCTATTAAACCTAAAGTAAAAATTCTGTTTTTTATGTATGATAAAGTGTCTTGCAAATAGTCATTTTCTGTTATAGCCGTTAGCCCATGGTGATAAAAATAAACAACATAATACTTTTCACAGGTTGTCTGTAACAGCGATGTATGGAACAATCTTTTCTAATGTTTATAGAATTTTGTTATCTATTTATATCTCAGCAATCACAGTGTGCATGATAAAATGAATGGCGGCAATTAAAAAAGGAGATAGTTGCGTGTGTCTAATTAATTGTATTTTATATTTATTTTTGATATTCTCTGTGGCCTCCTGTTGCTTGAAGGTAGCGAACATAAAAAAAGAAAATTATCATCTATACTATTTGAATTTCCGCGCCCGAAGGCGTAGGAAATTCTTTAAAACCGTCGTTTTTTCTTTCGGAGCATTTTTTGAGAAAAAATTGACCCTGGGATTTCAGGTTGGTCCGTCACAGATGTAAACTTCGTACCCAAGCTCCTTAACTACTGGGAAGTCTAGTATTGACGCTTCAGGCCAAAATTGGTATTTGTTTTCGACAAAATTTGGCACAGTTAACAAAAATAGTATGTTGAACATAATGGTGACATAATAATTTTGATTTTTGTCACCTAAATGTCATTTTAGGCCAAAATTGGTCCAAAAATTAGAACTACTTTATTTTCAACAAAATTTGGAACAGTTAACAAATAAAGTATGCTGAACATGATAGTGACATCAAAATTTTGATTTCCTGTTACCTAAATGTCATTTTAGGCCAAAATTGGTCCAAAAATTAAAACTACTTTATTTTTGACAAATTTTGGCACAATTAACAAAAAAAGTATGCTGAACATGATGGTGACATCAAAATTTTGATTTCTTCTTATCTAAATGTCATTTTAGGCCAAAATTGGTCCAAAAATTAAAACTACTTCATTTTCAACAAAATTTGGCAAAGTTAACAAAAAAAGTATGCTGAACATAATGGTGACATCAAAATTTTGATTTTTGTCACCTAAATGCCATTTTAGGCCAAAATTGGTCCAAAAATTAAAACCACTTCATTATCGGCTAAATCTGGCACAGTTAACAAATAAAGTATGCTGAAAATGATGATGGTACAAAAGTTTTGGTTTTTGCCACCTAAATGTCATTTCAGGCCAAAATTTATCCAAAAATTAAAACTGCTTTATTTTCGACAAAAATTGACACAGTTAATAAAAGAATTATGCTGAAAACGATGGTCACATCAAAATTTTGATTTTTTGTCAACTAATGCCGTTTAAGACCATAAACGTTTCAATCGCAAGACTTTCAACCATGAATGATAGGCTGTATTTTTTGCTAGCAATTTCTTTTAAAATGTGAGTTTATTATGACACGTTTCGTTTTGTTTGCGTTTGTTGTAAGATATAATGTCACTGATGGGCTTTATCTTCAGAGGTTCATGCACCAAACCCCTTCGAATGTTTGGCACAATAACACAACGAATTAGCAGGTTTTCATCAAATATTTTGGTGCGCGCGGAAATTCTTAGAGCCCCCAGGGCTTCTTGTTATCTATTTATTTTAACATTTATCAATATTTTCAACAGGAATTAAAAATTAAGTCCTGGGCACTAGGTTGTGAAATACATGCCAATTAAACCTAAAAATGATACCTGCTATATTGCTCTATTACCAGAAGAAAATCATTCCAATGTGCTCAATGTGATTGCAAAGATATAAATAGATTAGAATTACATTCAACACAAAAGAAAAATGATCTCCAGCATTGTGTTTCAGAGAGAGCTCATAACATTAGCAAGCAATAAAAAGTTAAAGCAATTTCACATTTTTTTGAATAGCAGAAAGAAAGATGTTGTGCAATAATTGAAATGTATTTTTATATTTTCACCACCAGGTGGCTGAAGAAAACACCTTGGTGGCCCACAAATATAATTGTTCGTACACAAGAAGAGTATGACGTGAATATTCATCTTTATGCTCTTCAAAAATAAATATTGAAAAAAAATTGTTTTATTCATACACAATGAGAGTGCACAACTCAAAATTTTCCTTTTATATTTCTTTTAATCATATATTTCTTGAAAGACTTAAACCTCATTTCTATACAGCTTAAATAACATATAACGTTGTGGTAAACAAAAAAAAAGTTAAGTGTGAATCACACTTGCAGATATTCTCATCGCACTTGTAAATTTTGCTTACGAGTGCGATTTTTCACACACCATAGCACTCGTAATTTTTTTAACAGGTGCTTTTTGTAGCTCTGGCATAGTTTTATTTAAGAAATGGCCTGAACAGCCCACACAGTATGCAATCTCCCCAATTTTCCTCACATGGCTTCGGTTATCCCCGGGTTATGGTAACATTTACTGGCCCAATCAACTTATTCTGCATTTATAATATGGCTCAAAGCATAAAAGTGCTTAAAAATGTATTATTCTTCCCAGAAATCAAGAACAAAATTTTATAACGTATATATATTATACACAGTTGGTTCAGGATAAAATCAATATGAAAAGTTGTTTTAATTATTGGAATAATGAAAATATGTGTCTTTCACTTAATTATATTTTGTCTAAAAATTGAAAATCAAAATCGAACTGTAATGTCTTTTCTGCAATACTACAGTAAGGCATAAATATCTCACACTTACATATATTATTATAGAAAGGAAGGAAGAAAAATCCATTCACCTCAGTTTTACCCAAGGGTTAGAGTGAACTCTTTTTTGTTGGCCTAATTAGGTAACGATAAATAAGTTGCACATGTTTGTCATCCTGACACGCAAAAAAAAAAAGTATTCCTTGATGCCTTATATTGTGCCTCTAAAAACACATTCTTGCAATATATAGGTACAAGGTTTGTCACACATTACATAGGTAATGTGTGACAAATCGCTCTGTGATGTTTCAAATCGCTCTGTGATGTTTCTTGTGCTGTATTTGTCGTATGTGACGTGATGTTTTTGTCTCTCTTTATTTTATTTTTTTATTTTTCATTTTTTACAGCATACAAAACTTTGGTGGTACCAAAAAACTTTCTACTTGATTCCCTCCCATCTTCTTTCTGTTTAATTAATAATTTAATGACACCATGATCTACTTTTCATAGAAAATACAGTTCCCTCCTTTTTTTATCTTTGCGTGACCTCTACATTCTTATTAGCTTCTGCTAAAGTATTGGTCTCCTGCCATGATAATTGTAGTAACTATTAAAATCTAGCACTTGTAATTTTTACATACATTTTCTTAACTGACAAAATAAATGGAATTGAATTGAATTCTATTTTGTTTCTGTTTGTCCCTGTAACCTAGCGTTGTTCTCCTTTCACAGGGACTATCATACTTTTACCTCTTAGCTATCAGCTATGTTTTTATATAAGGTCTAGCAATGCAAATTTATTTTAATATATAAAAATTGATAGCTAAGAGGTAAAAGTATGATAGTCCCTGTGAAAGGACAACTGCGTGGCAGGCACAAAGATGCAGGAGCTTGCTGAACAAAGGTTTTTTATTTCTACGGAAACATTGTTGAGGCTTAAAACTATTATCTAGTGTAGATGATAAATTTTTGATTGACATATACTCATATAACGTCGTAATGATACATTTGTGCAAAGAAACAGGCTGAAAAGGACCTTGCTTCACCTAGCGCCCACATCTATTTGCCTGTCATGCAATTGTTAAAGACAAAAGGGAAAAATGTAAACATGCAAAAAGGTCTATACTGTAAATTGTTGGTAAAAATATATTCTGCTACTACTTATTTATGATAATGATAATGGCAGACCAAATGGACCATAATTGGGTCCGCATAGCCCAAAATAAGCATCGAACACTCCAGGACTCCCCATCGAAGCCATGAAAGTAATAGACAGGGTACATAATCCCTCGATATTTGTGAGGCTAGCCATGTGAAATATGCTTATCCATTTATCTGGTTTTGTGTTAAGAACAGCAGACATGTAAGCGCAGGGCCAGAAAATAAAGACAACAGATTTAGGTAAACAAAGCAACCAAAGTGAAGATAATAAGAAAGTTAATTTTAATGTCCTTTGTATTTTGCATTTCTGAAAAATTCATAAATTCAGGAAATAATAACTATTTTTTCATAATCAAAGCAAGTTACCTTTAAAGAGGTAATCATATTCATCATCTTTGGAGCTCATTTTGAGGACTTGATATTCACTTTTATGATATTCGCACTTTGACTGTTTACGTTAATATATATACACAGCTCTTGGTAACTTGTCTGTAACTATAAAATCATTCTTCAGTAACGTTGTGTAGAGGTTAGAGTATAGGATTAGCTGGTATTAATAATTGTCAATAACTACCAGCGCTTGATTCTGGTGGATTTAGAGACGGTAAGAATGAGAAATTCAATATACAGTCGCCATTTTTCTGACACAAACTGGCTGAACAGACGCCCAAAATAAAAGATTACGTCACGTGACCAAACATTTTTTGCGAAAGTGAAATCGGAGTTTGTTATGGTTGTACACACCAAGTTGTCAAGCAATCTACTACAGCTTTCGTAGAAGAGGATGTTTTTATTTGTGGAGCGAAGCGAAGCCCAATTAGCATTTATGCGCAACCTATTATTTTCTAGGTCATTTTTATCGGGTGATCTACACGTTCTACGTACAATTTTAGGGCAGAGCAATAAAGATCTAACGAGGGCTTAACAAGGTTTCTAGCTCAATTGGTTCTCCAGATATGATATTTTGTGTGAGTGCAATTCGAACTAAAGTTTTTAAAATATCCGCAACATTCTTGATTAAAATTATGGGGAAATTTTGAGCTTAAAGTTGGATAATTTGACAGCTTCTTCAATTAAAAAATCTTTTTATTAAGCCATACTACCCATGTCGTTATTCAAACTTAACGTTTTTTTTCTTTAATTTTAACAAACATGGAAAATTTAGTAAAGAATATATATATTTTTATATTTATTTTATATGACTGACCAGTCTGAAAATTACACAGATGCGATATGCAATTTTCAGCATTTTTTGTTTTAATTTTATGCATTCCCCGTTTTCGTGTCACGTGATGCCGCTTGATCAATAATTGGGTTGTAAGGACTGGTTCCGGTCTCCCGTCCTCTGTTCAAAGTGTTTACTTAAAAACACCTGACTGGTACTCTTTATCCGCTGAAACAATTGTTTTATAATAAAATTTCTGCCAAGTTGACTTGTTAGGCCAAGTCCCCCCTAACTAAAATATCATCCACTGAAATTCCTGACATGCTTCCTTTCAACGAAGATGCCGAACGTGTGGAATGTCCCTTGAAAATAGAAACATCAATTCCTGCTTCCCTACGGGTTTTCTTCAACCACCTGGAGAGAGTGCAACTCTTTACTTCGTTATGAGGATTAATACAACCAAGTAATAATTAAGTTTTACCACTGTCGCGCCAATGTTTGGTACGGACTAAGTATTCGTTTAAATTTTGAGCCACACAAAGTTCTTTCTCTTCAGAACACGTATTAAAAAAAGAACTGGTGGTGCTTTGCCTTGTCTCCAACTCTCGTTAAGTTTGTGGAAACTAAAAGTATCATCGCTACTCGACTTTGTCATGAAACGGATATCTAAGTAATGAATTGCTGAGACACGCGAATCCGAAGTCAATGCTAACAACATAACTTATTTGTAAATGAGTTGTTGTTCCTCAAATCTGATCCCAAATCTCACTTTTCCTTAATGAATGTTAGCACCTCCTGTACATCCCAAATGAACATATACCTAAGTGGCGGTGGTCTGAAATTAAAAACTCCATTAACCATAGAGAAAACTTTAGGATGCTGATAATTCGTTTTACCATAAACCAGTTTATGATAAGCTCATATGGCTGAACGATGACATCCTATGGTCCTATATTTTATGCCTTCGTCAAACGGAGAAGTTAAGTTATCTAAGGCCTTGTTCACATGGCAACAAAATGGATTAATTTTCTTCTCAGCACACCTTACGTCAGGACGAGTTGTTATTTGATACAGTTCCCGGTCGTCTCTTAATGCTGATGACTTATCCCTGAGATAGTCCGCGCCACTAGTTTCAGGGAATTTCCCTTGACTAATAGATGAATCTCCCCTAATGAGTTTCTCAGAATGGACATCTGGTGAGGCAGAAGAAGTGGTAATTCTATTGATAACCTCATTAGACCCGGATACTAAACTTAAGGTTGCTACGCAGGTGTTACTATAATCATCCTTTCCATTTTTTCCTGTTCTAACTTCCTCGGTACTCTTGGAATCAGAGCAACAGTCCATTTCTGTTGAAATGCATCTGTTACTATGCTGTAAGGGTCTGGTTTCCAGGCCACATACAGTGGAATCTGATGAGACAATCAAGACGCAAAATGATCTACCTCCGGGAATCCCCTCATCTGACAAACTGCTCTAAAAATTGAGGTAGAGAATTTCCACACCGAAGAGTCGTTTGCATTTGAAGACTCCCAATCGGCTTCCACATTCTGACTGCTGGGAAGATATTCCGCAGTTATCGTGATCCCATTGTGTAAGAGGTAAGTCCATATGTCCTTGCTCAGATCAAGAAGCTGTCGACTGTGGGCACCTCTTTTTTTCTAACAGAGAAGATAGAGCTGTAGTATTGTCCATCTGAAAATATATCGATTTTACCGTTTGTTTTTGTTGAACATCAAAAGGGCAAGCTTTAGTGCGTTTAATTTTAGCACATTTATGTGATGCTGTTGTTCTAATTCTGTCGGAAGACCGCCTGTTGATTTCCCCTGGCAATATTCTCCCCAACCGTGTTTTGAGGCATCTGTACGAATTAGGACCTGTGACTATGCCTGGATGTACCCAATGTACCCGGCATTGCAAATCTGTGAATTGTTTATCCATCAGATTAATTCCTATTTTGCCCTTTGATTCAAATGAATTACTCCTAGATAGTTATGGCACACTTTTAACTTTAAAATCTGTATCTGTATTTGAGCAGGTAATACTGCTGGAATAGACGGTGTTAGGATGCCAATCAACTTTGACAAATCCATAACGGTCACTGTTTTACTGTTGTGACCCATCATGCACATATTTTCTATTTTGTCCACCCTTTGTTCCCTGTGGTACAAAAGAACAGAGTTAAATCTCTTGTGTCTACTATCAACCCTAGAAATTCTATTTTCTGTTTTGGTGTCATCATTGACTTTTTTAAATTCAAAACAAATAACAGAGAAAAATCACAGTGCCCTGGCCATTAGGACTTCCGTTACTGATTGACCTAACAGAATAATATCGTCTAGATAAATGACTATTCAAATATTTACCCGTGAGGACCCTGAAAGTCCGGCCTAACCCAAAGCACAGACACAGGAATTTTTATAGATTTCCCGACTATTGCAAACGTACAAAATTTCTGGATGATGGATGTAAAGGCACTGTGAAATAGGCCTCCTTCATATCCAGCTTGCACATGTTGTTTTAAAATGACTCTCAGACAATGTAAAGCCTCCATTTTAAAGTGATGGTAGGGTAGTAACTGTTGAAACTGTTTAAATTTATGACAGGGCAATTGCCTTCGTCCTTCTTCCCCACTAAATAATTATTGCTCAAAAACTCCCCCTTTTGATGCAAGGTACAATGAATGGCTTCTTTCCTCGATATTTCGCTTAACTCCACATTTACCTGGCCTCTCTGCTCTTGGTTCATGTTCACAGAAGGGGGAGGTGTGACCTGAATTGGGTGTTCCAACAGATCCATTTTGCATCCCTCTACAATTGATAGAATACTTTGATCCTTTGTTAGGATCTTCCATGCTTGCAGGAAATGTTATAGTCTTCCCGCAAGCGGTACTTGTGGAATAGTTCTTGCAGAGATTTTTGATCCATGAATGAACCATTTATAGATTCTCCAGAGTGACCAGATGTAGAAAAAGCAAATTGTTGATTCTGAGTTTCACTGGTAATTTTAAATATACCATATTTGTTTTGATTTTTCCCAACATCACTTTTGAAATTGTTGAAGTTGTTGTTGTTGGCGGAAGCTGCCATGCTCTTTTAATTGCTGATTGTGCTGCCATGCGCCATTGGTGTTTTTGATCCCATAGAGAGGGCTGTATCGAAAGGGCTTGTTAGGCCTTCTTTTTCGTCAAACTCTCCAATGTCTTCCTTTTGGTTTTCGACATTTTGTTGATATGTGACCTGAACGTTTTTCCAAACAGATGTTTGTCGTTTTTCTGCAGCAGTTCAACCTCATTCTTAAATAATTCTTTGGCTTTTTGCGGTGAACACATGACACCATGCAACATATTATAACGTCAACTCTTGTCCAAGTAAAACTACCGATTTTTAAACCTACAAAAGAATCTCTGGTAGAGACACATGAACATCGTCTTGACCTTTGCCTGTTCAACCATGGTCCATATTCTTGATAGAGGCCCAGTACATCTCACGTTTTGATTGATTTTTTTTCTAGCGCATTATCATTGTTTAGATCCTTAGTATACTTCTTTTTCTTGAGGGTGTCCTTAACAAAATCGTCCAATTTTTTAACTGGATCCACATTTTTGAGGACGGGATGTTCGATTAAAACAGCCTTCGTTAAAGGTTTGAAAATCCTGCTTGACATACCTAGCCATTCCAGTTGGTAGAGAGTACTGGTACTGCTCTCCTTCCGACACTGCCTGAATCTTTGTTTGTCGGATATTTCCTTCTTCTCAGATTCATCAGGAAAGCTGAGTCTGAAGAAGATGATGACGAAGACGACGAATATTTCTTCTTATGCAGCTTTCACTTTCATTTGTAGGTTTTAGGAGAAGTACTGGCTCTCTTTCTCTGACTTCTCTTATCCTCCGTACTCGATTTGCTTTAACGGGTGACGCACGAAGTGTTTGCAAATAAACTCCTTATGTGTTTAGTAAGTCATTGCCACCTTCACCCAGGTTGTCATTTGACCTCATAGGTACAACTTTATCGTTTGTTCTTGTGACATAACAAATGCTTCAAAGAGTAGTTATATAAAAACGACTAAGAGTTGAAAATGAAGATTGTCTTAATAACGATCGATGAAAACAAACAACCCTTAAAACTTCAAGATGATTTGAGCTCCTGCTTCAACACGAGCGATAGAGTGGAAAAGGACGGGAGACTAGAAACCAGCCTAATAAGTTTGGGTTGTAAGGACTCAATATTATATCGAGTGAGTTTTATGAAATACATCGGCTTGAATGATTAGGCAGAACAGTGTTTGTACGATGTCATTCACTGTACTAAGTTGGGCTTTTTGCCTTAGCGGTGAGAATGCCCATCTTCGTACAAAACTGGCCAATTTTGGCTAATTTTGTCAAGAAAAGGAACTTTCACAAAAAAGACAAGATAATCTTTTTTATTTAATTTACAACTAGAATACATTTGTTTTACGTAATTGATGTCTTTTTGGAGAACTAGACTCCTATCTGGATCCTATCGCATTTTATGCAAATATTATGATGAATATGCTATTTTAATAGCTGAAGTTGCTTTGAATTAGAAAAATTGCTACTTATAACACAAAAAACCACCTCCCGAAATTTTTAACACCGCTGACAAAGTCAACATATACTACTGAAAGCTCTTTAGATTTTATATTATCATTAAAAGGAAAAAAGATACCTCATAATTACTAACTAGTATCTTTTGACGTCACTAGTTTATTCACCAACGTTCCTTTGGAACAAACGATAGACATAATATTGAAAAAGATATATGTTGAAAAAGTTATAGAAACAAAAATTAAGCGAGAGAAAATGAAACATCTATGAATCTTATGTAGAAAACATGTACATTTCAGTTTTAACAACCAACTGTATATTCAGGTTGATGGTGTAGCAATGGGCTTGCCTCTAAGACCAGTCCAAGCATATCTTCATGGTTGAGTTGGAGAATGAAAAAATCCCAAAATTAGAAAATTCAGTAAAATTTTGGAAGCGATATGACACTATATGTTTTGTTAAGGAAAACCAAATAAACAATGTGCTAAGCACACCTAATAGTTACCATTCGAATATCCAGTTCACATATAAAGTTGAAAACGATAATTACAAACCCTTTCTTGATGTAAAGTTAAACGTATGGATGATGGTTCCTTTAGCACATCTATTTATCGAAAAGACACGAACACTGACATTACATGCACTAGAATTCATCTGCATCATGCCCATGGAAAATTGGAATGGCTAAATCGTTGGTGTTGAGAGCGTTTAATATATGCTCACAAGATTTAAAATACGAACTGAATCAAATAAAAAATGTGTTTATAAAAATCAATGGTTATTCAAAAGCAGTTGTATCTAATGTAATTAATAACACACGGTGAAATTTCAACATTCAAAATGCCGACACTATTTCTGATGAAGACACTAATGAATCTCCAATAACGCCTTTCATGGTTCAACCATACAAAGGAGATCATGGTAACTGCTTAGTAAAACTTCTAACACTTTTGAACAGTTTCTACCTGCAAATGTCAAACCACGCATTGCTTAATAATGTCAAAAGTTATCTTCGCTATTTTATGTGAAAGATAGAACCAAGGATGAACACAAACATCGTGATGTGTACAAATATACTTGTCCGGTGGAATCGTGCGATGCTACATACATTACATACAACAGCGAGGAGGCTAAATGAAAGAATGATAGATCACCAAAAGCGCGATAAGAGCTCTCACATCCTAAAACATTCAGTCACTGAGAATCACCCACTTGCTGAACAAAAGAACTTCAGTACTTTAATAGATAATGTTCATCACTTTAAAAAGAGAAAAATGGCCGAGGCCATGTATATTCATGATATCAGTCCCACGCTTAATATACAGGAATTATCCTTTCCATTAAAATTGTTTTAAGATAAATATTATTTATAGTCAACAAAGGGATGAGTGCATTTGTGCTTGGCGCGGTGGACGTTACCCTTACAAAGGGTATATAACTTCTATACCCTTTGGTTTGCCGTTATGTGTTATATGTTTTGTTAAGTATTGTTTTATACGTCCTCTGTGTAATGCGTAGCTGTTGAAAATTATATTAAAAAAAAACTTGTGAGATAATTGTGACAATTAACGTTGATAATGTCTTGTAGTGACAAGACGAAATATCCGTTAAAATAAAATAATGTCTTCATCAATCAAACCTCTCGTAATTATTTTTATTGTGAAGTTATATGTCCGAACTAATAAAAAACTAATTAAGCAAGAACATATTTGCTAATATTGATCTGTTTATGCTAACGCATTTGCCTGTTGTTCAACTTGATGTCAATTGAGCTTGCTGCACTTTTTGGTCATTTAAATGGGCAAAGCAAACACAGCCAGTGGATATTAATAATCATTTTATTCACTAAAAAACAAAATTCAAAAATAAAAGATTAAAGCAATTCTCCGGAATTTGCAGACAACACATAGAGGTCTAATAGTATTCTAAAAAGATGTGTTCACATATTTCTATTTGAGAAAGCTAAAACAATAAAAAATCAAGGACACATTGTATGTATCTTCGTTTGATATTAATCTTATGATTTTTCATACAGTAATTGGCTGTCCGTTCTATATTACCAAAAATACAATTTAGCAAAGCAAAAAAATACATGCCAAGATTTAACCTAAATATAATGTAAATATTTATTAATCAACCTAGAACGAGGTCGCTGTTTTATGTAAAATAAATATATAAAGTAAAAGAACGTTTTACTCCAAAATAAAGTTTGCATAACTTTTTAAACAGTTGTGTGAAAGTTTAACAAACATTTAAGAAGTTTCCTCAAATAATTATTTTTTAACGTTGTAAAAAATAAGAAATATAAAACATTTATATACATGCAAAAAAAAATGAATGGAAACATTTAAGAAGTTTCCTCAAATATTTATTTTTTAACGTTGTAAAAAATGAGAAATATAAAAACATTTATATACATGCAAAAAAAAATGAATGGAAACATTTAAGAAGTTTCCTCAAATATTTATTTTTTAACGTTGTAAAAAATGAGAAATATAAAAACATTTATATACATGCAAAAAAAAATGAATGGAAACATTTGGAAAGTTTCCTCAAATATTTATTTTTTAACGTTGTAAAAAATGAGAAATATAAAAACATTTATATACATGCAAAAAAAATGAATGGAAACTAAATGGAAAACTAATGGAAAATAATTATTTTTTTATGCTTGAAACATATAAATAAATAAAAATCTATATAAGCATGCAGATAGTAACGAATGGAAACTCGTTGTTCTTAATTGAACAAATTTCTTTATACAGAAAATCCTTGTTGGCACACATTGCATTGTTGCTGTTTTTTGGGCTGAATCAAAAAGAAAAAGATTTATGTGGAGTATTTGTTCCACTAGTACTAGTGGCTTTATACCATAGGTTATAACTGTGTACAGTTTTCATGAGTACAAATAGGTCTAAAATCAAGTTTTAATAGCCAATTGCTCTTTTCAAGTACAAGTTTCAGGAATTTTATAAAGTTTCTTAATTGATTGTATTTTTGGTGATTTGTTGATTTTATTTTTTGCCTGAAAACATATGTATTGGTTTTGATGCACAATCAAAACACTGGCACTGGTCCATCGTGGCAAAAAAGTAGCGATGTATGTCACTCACTAACTGCACATGCTTGTTGATTCTTTGTTATTATTGCTTTAAAAAAATCCAAACAATGTTTTCAATTCTGTTGACATGTTGTCACAAAAAGTACACTCTGTACAGTTAATCAGTGAAAGCTAAGGTGTTGATGGATAACAATACAGAACCACTGAATTATGTTTCACATGAATTAAATTCCATGTGGACTATTTTTTGTGGATTTTATATCGTCTGTAGTTAGTTTGCAGGTATATTTTGAGCTGACTAATTAATGTGGATAACTGTTTTTTCGTAGACAGACTTACTTCAAATATCTCAAGTGGACTTAAGTTGACAATTTTTTTTTTTTAACAACAATGCCATAAATTTTACCCATGCTAAACACAATCCACGGAATAAAAATACTCTGATCAGTAGGAAAAGTATGTTTAGCCACTGCAGCTTTGATACACAAAGAAATATTGACATAAATTCTGTATTTTTTCTTAAGAAACCAAAAAAAATGTTTCCTGATTTTTAAAATGGATGTTGGGTTTATAGTTACCGGGTAGTTTTTATGTGTCACGTTATCTAGCATTTGTTTCTCTTAAACAAAACAAATTTAAGGTAATAGCTACAAGCCTGTTTCTTTATTTAAAGTACTGGAACAGTTAACATTTTGAGCCATCGTGACAATTTTTTGCACAATAGAAAATGTTAGGTGGCTAATCCTGCTGAAAAAGGTTTTAATAGGGTGTAGTTATTTTGTGCTTTTTTACTGCTACTTGCGAGATTTTAAAATGTATATTCAGGTATGAGGGTACAGTACATCTGAATAAAGCGCTCCGCCATGATGTGTAACAATTCTTACTATAACAACTCAACAGAGTTTTAGTATTACGTATATCTGCACTAATCACTCAATGAGATGAATGGCAGGGTTTAACTGCACTTTAACGCTCAAACTGTCGTTTAATGTCGGGTTATCCAACTAGTTTCATAATAAAAACATGAAACCAAAGCGGTTTTACGCTCACACTAAAAGCACAGAATTTTTTTGGAAGTTAGGATTCAATATTTTTGCTTTTTCTTGTGTCTGGGACGCCTGAATCCTACTTACAGTTAGTTTCACTCTACATAAATGTCGTTATACATTTGTGCGGATTATTTCTGCATAAACCAAAGTGGTATGATAAAAAAAGCATTAATCATTGCACTTAGAGAGACTTCACCTTAGTCCTTGAATTGACCCTGGATCTTTTACAGATTTTCTCTGTAAAAATCTTGCTATTAGATCACAGAAGTGTTACACAATAAAACGTTGGAAACGAATACAAGTAATTTGGAAACTATGAATTTTAAGAAAAGTAAAAACAAACAGAGATATATATGTCACATAGCAGTCATAATATGTATTGTAAAGAAACAAATAACAACATAATGATCAACACTAACATTTTATTCCAGTACATGGAGAAAGAGTTTAGCAGTACTTTTAAGCTCTATCATGTGTACAGGTAGTGGCATAAAAAGACACCCTAATCATTAGAGTTACTGCCAAAATTTTGTCTTAACATAAGAACCATCCAGTATGTAAATTCTCTTGCAATTTATATTTATTGTTGTTTGAGGTCAATGGTTTTCAGGATGGACTAGGTTTCCATTGTTTAGCTCCCATTGCTACAAAAATCTTTTTGAAATGTCTATCTTACTAGACAATGGGGGGATACTGAACTTATAATCTCAAGTAGAGGAAATGATTCAAACGCTCTACCGACAGAGCTGCACTAAATCCATCATCTTTTTAAAAAGTTAGAGGAACACGACCATTCATATATTTGCTGCAATGATTTCCACAACATAGCTTAGTACACCTTTTTTGCTTAATATGGCAGTCATACTCTTTTTAGAAAGATTTCAGTTCCTGAGCATCATACATTTGTTAGACTATATCTGCAAAACGACATAACATTTTGCATTGATTATAATGTTTTGTTAGAAACAGCATCCATACTTTAACTAACACCGCTTGAAACTGCCACAGCTTTAGCGCAATTCTTATATTTATTTTATCACACAGTGTTAAAGGCACAGCAGACGTACATTGGTTCCATGGTTACAGAACTCTCATGCACACTTTCGCTATAATTTTCAAGAGGGAAAAGCAAATACGCAGTTGTTGCTTGCTATCAACGACGCAGTATCCATAAATTTGGCAGATTTTTTTAAGAAAATTATATTTGGCGCACTTTTTGCATGTGTCGTAAACGATACAGCATCCATACAATTCTTAGGTTGCTTCTAACTGATCATTCACTCGTTCGTTGTAATGTATCGATGGACACAGCTGCCAGCATTTTTAAAAATGATACCATCTGCACAGCATCCATAATCTTGTTATAAATTTATGGTAGTCCGATCATTGATACATTTGCTGGAATTACTTCCACGGCATTGCATCCATACTTTTAGTACGCTGGGTTTTTTTGACATGGCATCCATACATTTTTCACAAAGATTCCCGCCGTACAGCATCCGTGAATGATAGAATCTGTCGAAAACTTTGGCT
Organism: Hydractinia symbiolongicarpus; assembly: GCF_029227915.1. Classification (NCBI taxonomy): domain Eukaryota; kingdom Metazoa; phylum Cnidaria; class Hydrozoa; order Anthoathecata; family Hydractiniidae; genus Hydractinia; species Hydractinia symbiolongicarpus. The sequence continues at coordinate 19,989,961 of NC_079883.1, forward strand.
TGTATTCCACAGTTTGGTTGAAATGTGTCGATGGGCAATGCATCCGTGTATTTGTAAAGATGATATCCATCCTTGTTAGAAATTTATAGGAGCCTGATCATTCATATATTTGCTGTAGTTATTCATACGACATAACATCCATACACTGTTTTCTTTGATATGCCATTTGTAGCTTGTTTTTCAGCGGCACAACATCGATGCAATTGTTATAGTAATTTTAACAGCATAGTATTCTGTTGAAGGCACGCGTTTTGGTTACATTTGTTTTTCTTACGCTAATTTCGAGCAGTTACCTCAAGTGGCAAATTTGTTCGAAATGGTTTGAATATGATACCCTTGCATTGCAATAATTATCAAAAGAACGTAACAGTTTCTTTGTGTTTGTTTATGATCACTGTTGTATAGGCATAAGTTTTGTTAAAAGACGTTGTTCCATTTTATTTCACCTGCAGAAAGTGATATTTTCTTTTAAAATCCTTAAACGGGAGGGGTTGCTAATAAACAGGGGGTTGGTATTTTGACAAAACTGCTAAACGGGAGTGTTAATAAGGGGAAATGGGTTGTGTTTTTTTATAAAAATTGCAAACGGGCTCCCACCCTCCTACATCTGGCTGCCGAAGAGTACATGCAAACCCAAAACAATGTACACATATACATATACTGGAGGCCTCAACAACAATTTATCCGTAAAATATGTCAACGGTATTCATCGTTCAGGTAAAAACATTGCAGCGTAATCTTTTTATTTCAAAACTAGCAATAAACTGCTATTTTCGCAATATATTTCGATACACTTATATCTTCCTCAGGCAAAAAGTAAAATAATAAAACAGTTTTCATAGTAAGCATAAACTTAGACTAGACATACGGAAAAATTACGTAAACGCTTTCTTTTATACTAGCTACACACTAACCTTTGTGTCCGTCATCGAAAATATCAAGTTTAAAAGGGCTATAAAAGAATTCAATAGGCTCAATTCGCGCAATTTCCAATGAATGACGTGTAATAAACTGACCATTTAAAAGGTGAAGGTGTAAGAAATTTACAATCTAATCATTTTTTTGTGATGAATTTGCTACTTCTTTATTTTTATTTTCTGAAAAATGACGGTCTGTAAAGTACATTTAATGTTAGTAAATTGAAAGTTTGTTTTGACGAAGGAACGGAGATAACACGAGATGTATTAGTTAAAAAAATGCTCTTACTAGCTTTAAGAAGATAATCAATGCCTCTCAAAAGATTTTAAAGACATTGTTGTTGCTTAGACTGTCTTTACGTACAATAAACTTATATGTTTCTATGTTCGAAGGGTATAACAAGCTAGTTCAATTAGTTAAAAAAAGTTAAGTGTTTATATCAAACAAACTGATATCAATGGATATGGATATGTAGGGGCTCTTTCTGTTATTTTTAGTTGTATTAATTGATTTGTAGGCTATAACGAAAGTCGAACTAATGGTCATGGAAAAATTTATGAAGCCGAGGAAAAAAGCAACATCTTAAGATAACACAAGATGCAGAAGCCGCATAAACTATCTTGTTATTAAAAAGGTGTAACTAAAATACATTTACAATAGTGACACACCCGATTGTGTTGTTTTACGTTTGGGAAAAGCACAGTGGTGTATGCTACTTGGCCTGTGACCACAAACCATGCTAGGTTTTTCAAGCCTAAATGATTCTGGTAAGTTTCAAAAAACATTTTGGACACAATAAAAACTTCAGACGTCTAGATAAAGCAGCTAAATGGTGCGACGAGCGATAATTTTTAAAAAATAATTTTTTGAGAAAAAAATTTCAAAAAAGTGATGTTTAACGGTACACACGCTTTTTTATAACAATATGAAAATGCAAACCGGGCCAGTTCATTACTTTTTTCTCTTTTATTTTTCATTTATCTTTATTTTTCTAAACAATTGGCCTATTTTTAACCTGAAATACCAGCAAACAAACAAGATTCTTATAAAAGCGTGATACATTATAACAAAAAACAAAAAAAACAAAGGGGCGGCGGTGGTTATTCGGACGAGAGTTAAGGGTTGCTGAAAAAGCAAAACGAGGAAAACGATTGGGTAGGAAAACTATAAAAGTGAGAATAGTGTACACCTACATGCTTTTTCTTTTATAAACGAAAGAAATTTCCCTAAACCCCCCCCCCCCCCTCCCCCCCCTCCTTCACCTTTATCAAAAAGCTTATTTTTAATCTTTTCCCTTTAAAGTTTACCGTACTGTGATAAAAAATGTCATACCACGAAAATTGAAATTATTTTGCTCAAATAAATGCAACAATGGTAAAAAAATAATGTTTTGTTTTGATTAACACACTAGCTCAAAAGACAAACGTTAGAAATTTCAATTAACTATTAAATATTAACGAATTAGTTCTGTCACGATAGCGCAGTTGGTTAGCGCATTGCACTTGCTTGCACTGTCCAACCACTGTGTTGTTTTGTATGACTGAAACTGCATATTTGTCACATTTATTCTCTAGTTCTAATCGACTCTAGATATTCTTCGATTTGTTGTTGTTCGTTAGATCATTCAATCTATTAAGAATGATGATGGTGATGTTGATGTCGAATTCAAAGAAGATTCCTGACCGACACGAACTACTATGTACTAGTATATTTCCAAATGGTTCGTGAACCATTGCCACGACTTCATATCGGTTAATTGTGACAGGCTTGTTTTAACATAGACATTGAGGTCAACATACCTATACTCATCGAAAAGGATTGGAATGAGTACCAGTACAAATCTTTTGTCACAGAATATCATTTCTACATTAACATTGGTGGGGGAATTATTATAATGCAGGCATTAGCCATTTAACGAAGTGGATGGAAATGTAATAGCATTAATAATTAGAGAGAGTACTGTATACATTTATTTTCAGCAGCGTTTCAAGCTCTACTCAATTAAGGCAACGGGAAAGAAATTTGAAAAAAATTTTTTTGTGTATTCACTAGAGATAGAAAAATGTATGTTCTGGCGCAACGAACATCTCGCGCACGCACCAAGTACTGAAGCGCACCTCCACTGTCAAACACAACAAATCCCGATCATCCAAGACCTAGTGGGGTAAGTCCCTATCATGCAGTGTTGAGTCATGCATAACGAGGTAAATTCCTTAATGTACAGTGTTGAGTCATGGAGTTCAAGGTAAATTCCCTAGTATGCTGCAAGTGAGTAAAAAGGTTCTAGCGCACCTAGAGGGGGATTCCCTTATATAGCGCTAATAATCTTCAAAAATCAACGCATGCGCAGTAAAGATGTGAACTGCTGTTGTAATAAATGTGTATCAGCTGTCAATCAAAATGCGGTATATTTGGAACTGTGGTAGTCATGACCTTCATAACCGGCATCGGTCTCTTTCTACCACTAATGGCTCTAGCATTAGTACAAGAATCAGAGAAGAAAAAGGAGAATGAACGAAGGATTCAAGACCTAAAGGGTGAGGTTTATAATTTTAAATAAGTAAGGGCTGTGAATGTATGTTGGATGCATATGATAGATGCACATGTGGACGAAGGTTTATGGTAAATGGTAAAATGTTGTGCTGGTACTGCTACCAGGAATATATCACTTATAACGGGGGTAGTTGTGTATGTTATCTTCTGAAGTTGTTTGAATTTCAATAAAGAAGATGCTACAATTTGAAGAAGAAATTGTCAACCCTAAATTATTCTACTCATTTGCTGCTACCTTACAGACATCAATGATATCAACGTGGATTATCTAACAATGTCAGATCCCATTCCTGCCAATGGAGGTATGGATAATAGGTACATTATAGGCTACCATACACGAGACCTCGTAGTAGCTTTGAGAGTGAAAACACCTAAAATCTAAGCCCCACATGGAGTGACCCGGTACAATGCCAAGTACCGGCAATGAGTATTGATTTCGAAGAGTACCCAGATTGGGTTGCGAAGTATAACCAAATTTGGTCCAAGATCGAAGAGTTGATTGAGCAATTGACGACGGAGCCTGTGAAAAAGGACCGTTACGTGAACACCAAGCTTAAATACTACAAGGATGCAATCACAATTAAATTCCATGGTATGCCAGTACCTTACAATGAACCCTGCGAAGTCAGTGCCATCCTAGCTATTTCATCTGTGTATAAGCAAGGTAAAAACTACTACCCTCAGGTACATGTTGTGGAATGTCGGTATAATGACTTCAAAAAAGAATGGTTGCTGAGTGAGGATTAAAGAACCATATATATTTTATAGGCCTTTTGGGACCTATAAAATAGAAATAAAATTAAGACTTGCAAACAGGTGGAGGCTCTACGTAGCGCTTGCATATTGTACAGATTGAAGTTTTTTTTAAACGTCATTTCAAATCAGCTTTGTCTCCGCTAGTAGTCTTATAATCTCATGTTTTTTACTCTTAACCCCAAGCCTCTTCCCGGCGTTCCGCAGACCGGCTTGTCCTATACCTACAGCTATTGTGATACCGCCCATCGCAAAACAGAGTGGAGCACCTCCGATCCCAACGCCCAAGGTGATAATGTTAATACTCAGCATTCCATGGTCGCAATACCTCACCTAGGTCCCATGCATCTTGAACTTTTTTGCGAGTCTGTTCCGCTCTTTGATCTCATCCCGCAGATACTTTTCAATCCTCCTGATTTTTTCAAGTCTATATTTTTGGCTTTCATGGATAGTATCGTCCTCCGCAGGTGCACTCGGTAAATTCGGGTACAGCTTGGTTATATCGCTCATTTATTCTATCAGTAGGTGCATCGTTAATCCAGTGAACGAAACATTTTTCTCGTGATGATATTCGTCTGTAAGCATAAACTCGAGGCGATCAGTGGAACCTTTCAGGGGTAGGTAGATCGGAGTATCAAATCTCCTTGGTGGGGAGAAAAGCCAGAATTTTAGACTTTTTACCATCCAGCAGGAAGTCGTCTTCATCCAACTGGGGACAAACAAGGCGTAGTCGAATATAGACGTAGGTTTTATAGTATGAATCATAATCACCCTTCATATAGTACTTTTTCGCAGGATCGTAGTGTAGGCCCAGGAGCTCCTGCAGGGGTCTGTTAATCACCACCGAGTACCCGTCACTGACACGGAGCCTGCAGAGTCCATTTTTCAATACAAACAGTTTAATTTTATACTGTGCCTAACTGTTCACAATGGCTCCCAAATCCTTGATTTTGTACAGACTGTTCATAATCTCAATTCGAGTCACTCTCTGATCAGGCCCTATTTTACGTATGATAAACTCGTTGTCGCTATAAAGGTTCAGCCACACGCGTCAAATACTGATGGATTTTAAAACTATCCTAGTATCCTGTCCCAGGTAGTCTTCAAATATCGTAGGTTTGTCAATATCTGTGATATACAGTTGTTTCATCCCTTTCTTGTTAGAAGAAAAGGATGAACATGTATTCGTACAACCCCAAGGCAAAGTACAAGTCAAACAGAGGAGAATGGCCACCTGGTATTACAAACCTCGAGCATCAGGACCTGTATGTGTCTACAGAATCGCATATTTCCGTGGCATTCCCAGAGTTCACAAAGTATGCCATTAAGATACCAAGTAATCTGCTAAATGACCCTGTCAGGGTGAGTTAGACAGGACAAGCCCTGGACTACTGGAATATCCAGGTCAATTTCGCAACCCATTGCGCAACTACCGCATTAGGCATCTCTGCCAAGCACATGACGGGCTCGAGTTAGACAGGACAAGCCCTGGACTACTGGAATATCCAGGTCAATTTCGCAACCCATTGCGCAACTACCGCATTAGGCATCTCTGCCAAGCACATGACGGGCTCAGTACCCCTTGTCAACTCGATCTTTAAATTCCATGCCTATTAACACATGCGTCGTATATTGACAAGGATGAAGGTACCCATGCCGTACGACGACGGTTTTTCTCAGTATAAAAATCCCTACTCAACCTCAGGGTATGCACAGGTCTGCCGCGAATACGGTGCAGATCCTAATAGCCTGTACAAATTCCAAGGCTGTCATGTCGTCATTAACAAATGGTAGATGGTGGCCACAGGTTGACGGTGATTGGGGAAGTTCATCATGCCAACAAGCCAAGGTTTAACATCGGAAGTTCTGACCAAGCTTAGTGAAAGTATCAAGGTTTACGTAGTATTGTTGCTTGGATCGCAAGCAGGGGCTAAGGCATCCCTAATCGGGTCCGGCGCAGACAACTACGCAGCAAGGCTGATTTTGTTAAAAAAATTTGAAGCCAAGGTACAACGTCAGGAGTGTGGCGCATGACATCACGGAATTTCAGAAGGTGTTACAATATGCCCGAACTCCGGTGAATTTGGCCCTCATGCCAAGCGTGTACATGCTACGCTCAGACATGAACCTGCGCATATGTAAAATTGTGGGTTACAACAACAATATCCTCATAGCACCAATGTAAGCGTTGGTGTCTAAGTTGACGTGAATAACAAGCCTATTGTGAAGCATACAGAGAGGGCTATCAAACCACCCCCAAAGCATACCATTAGACATGTGGCAGCTATCAAATCACCACCCAAGCATACTATCAAACCACCTCCTATACATACTATACAGGCTATACCACCTACACCCCCCTAAGCATAGTACACTTCCTGAACCTACTACACCTCCTAAGCATACTCCCGAACAACTCCTACAGGGGGACCAACACGAGGATACCAAGGCGGCATTGATCACGACGGGGGTAGGCCTCATCATTGCCTACATCTGGCATAAATAGATCAGGCTTTTTTCCTATTTCCAACATTGACCACAACAAAACCAGCAACCGCCGCAATTGCCATGTACAAGTGCTTGGCCGCATATTCCACGATGGTTGACGCTACCCTGAGAAAGAAGGATACAACCGTACCGATGATGCCAGGTAATGCGGCACTTGCCTTACCTGCTAGTTATTTCAGGAAATTCCCCAGTCGTTTCAGCTGCCTTTCCACAAATCCTTTTCCTCCACCCGCCGCTGCACTTCCTCCTGCAGCACCCGCCGCGATAGAACCTGACTTAACGGCGAGTACAATGGTGGAAACCAGTAGACCAATAGCCGACACGATACTCGCTATAGTCAGACCCTGTTCCCTGACGAGTATTTTAAGCTTTTCAAGTAGGGATTTATCATCTCCGGTAATATTCATCAGTGTATCTTTAATGGTATTCATCTGTGGGTATATTTCAGAGAATAGTATGCCGTGTGATTCAATCTCTAAATTTCTTTTTCCCTCAAGATCTTTAAGCTTAGCCTTCAGCTTTTCTATATTCCTATCATTATCAGGATTCCCTTGTCCCACGGCCTTCTGCTTCTTGAGATCTTCTAACTTGAACTCCACCCTGGTAATCTCACCGTTGTATAACGTCATATTGGCCTTATGTACTTTCAAAGCACCTCTTATTGTTTGAAGTTTCTCGTCAAGCCCTTTTCTCTCACGTTCTGAGATCCATCCTAGGTCAGACCCTCCCGGCAAATATTCTTGAAGGAGGTCTTCCGTCTCATCTATAAGGCTTTTGTATCATCCATAAGTTTTTCATACTTATCAGACTTATCAGGCTCGTCAGACTTATCTAACGATTCCATCTGAATATACTCAATATCCTGCATGGCTTTCTGGAACCTTGCTTTACCACCTTTGTTGGGCATGGTGATTAATTTTTAAAACCCATATCTCGCACGCGACCTGCCTGCAAATTTGTCAATATGGTCCCAGCGCTTAGTAAACCAACACCCCGTTTCTTATAAATTAGATCCGTAATATCTTCACCCCTGTAAAAAGACGACCCCCCTCCAACCGAAAACTTTCATAGGGGAACACCTGGACGGGCCCCACAAAGGACGCCGTCAACGTGTTCAAATATCTAACATACCGTCGACGATTAACCGGAATGAGGACCTTTATGTTGATATTCCCAACATGGGTCAAAGCGATGTCATTTTTCCTGGAAGCCTCAAGCTCTTATTTGACTTGGTGCTGACGGGAACCAACACGAAACGCACCATAGTCAGCAACATCGGCAAAAGCATGGTGAGAGATCTACGTATTACTTTAAATGGCAATGAAATTCAAAATATTAGCGACTATAAAACCCTAGCAGTCTACCGTGACCTCTGGCTATCCAAATTTGACAGAGATAACAACCTCATACTAGAGGGTATTATCCCCAACGACGGGACCATCAGGGCCTTACAGGTCAATGCTAGTGATCATGTCGGGACGGATGAGGAGAATTCCATCGCCGCGGCCTATGGTAACACTTTCTGTATTCCTTTAGGCAAGCTCTTTGAGCTGACAAGAGACCTGCCGTTTTACCAGTCAGGGCTCCATGACAGGTTACATGTCCTGCATTTTGCGCCTCATGCCGACTTGATCAAAGATGCAGGGACAGCCGCCTCGGGAAGCACGGCAGCCCAGGCAGCCGACGCTGCGTACAAAATCACCAACGTCAAGTTGGAGTTTGACAAGATTAACCATGAAAGCCTAGCAAGTGCCACGATGTCAAGGTTTGCAAGACTCGTTTTGCCTTATGAAAGAATCCTAAGAAGCAAGGTCATGACCATGAAAAAGGCTGACACGAGCTACAACTTCCAAATCGACACTCCAGCAAAGAGCCTAAAGGGTGTCTTGCTACTTTTCATAGACCCTGGGAAAGTTAAGCCCTATGCTGGTGTCAACGAGGTCTTTTACAACCCCAAGATTAAGAAGATAAACGTCACCGTTTAGGGTGACGCCAATGAGCTCTACTCACATGCCATGCTTCCCAAAGACCACCTGGAGCAGATCGTCAACATTTTCGGCAGTCACGACTCTAACGTGACTATCGGGCAATTCTTCAACGAGAGGTATGCGTTGTTTGTAGACTTCAGAGCCTCTCCTGACGATACTCTTCACGGTTCCGGGAGACCTTTACAACGCCTTAGTGACGGCATTACCCTCCATATGGCCAAGAAAGCTGACGGAACCGGGGACGTCAGGTGCTATGTTTACTTGATGATGGATGCCCAGCTGAGCATCCTGGACGGCAGATTCCACAGCGTTGAGTACTAGTCGACCACAACTAGTGTTTGTCCCTAAGGACAAAAACGAGTCAATAAGGAAGGAAAATGTAAGTGCTCTAACTGTAAACACTATCTTTCCCGGGACAATTATAGAACCAAAGGAAATGGTCAAAAGTGAAATATGGCCCCATGAAAGGGTGAGATTCCAGTGTAAGGAATGTGGGGGTGGGGGCAGATGCGGCGAACATGGTAGGATAAGATTAATGTGTAAAGACTGTCAGGGTAGTCAGATTTGCAAACATGGTAGGATAAGATCCCAGTGCAAAGAATGCGGAAGTGGAAGTATCTGCGACCATCAAAAACAAAGGTGGTGGTGCCTCATATGCGACCCTCCCGGACATCTCGCTCATAATGTAAGCGGCCGAACCCGCAAGGCCTTACAGGGAAACAAGGAGTTTAGTTCCCAGGAGTATATTGGGTGCGATATATCCACGCTGCGGCCCCATATCGAGGCTCAGTTCGTCGATGGGATGCCCTGGGACAATTATGGTAAGGGGTGGCACATTGACCACAAGGTACCGATTAAATATCATGAAAATGGAGATGCTCCGTCGCTTGCCGAGGTTGCTAGTAGACTGTACTACAACAACACGCAACCTATGTGGGCAGGCGAAAACATATCAAATGGCAATCGTTTCATCTAAGAATAAAATGGCAACTTTTGCGATCAGCAGTGCGCCAATCAATGCCCTGGTATTCAGTGGTACAAATTTTCTATTTAGCAAGCTATCGGGACATGGCGAGGCGAAGCGGAAAAGACACGACGAGACCATGGAAAAATTGCAGGATGCTCAAGCTCGATGGTTAAGGGACAGACAGGCCAAATTGGACTGGTTTAACAAACAACGGGAATTACAACTGCAAGCGGGGAAGAGCCTTCGGGAGTTGGACGACGACATGTACAAATACTACATCGCATCTAATAATAAGGTCCCGAAATTGTCAGATTACTACACACCGTCGAAACCACAACAAGATGGCGAACTTACCTTTATCATTGCCTCCTTGTCTCTGCTAGGGTTTGTAGCATACAAGTATTTGTAGAACGTTTTTAACATGTATAAATAAAAGACATGTTAAAAGCATCACATATCGTTACGGAAGAAGAGGCGGAAAAATTAAGTCAAATTTACTATACTGGGACTCTTTCTGCTATATGATGTGGTAATTTTACTACCCACAAGACTAGTAAAATTAGCGCCCGCTTACGACATATCAATATCAAACATACCACCATATTACCATACTACACCCTATCACCATATTTTTAATCTTTTCAATACCAAGAAAACGTCCAAGATCAGCACGTTTAAACATAGGTTGATCCTGGTTATTAGACAGAGTGTCGATGGCTCCTGCGTTGAACATAACTTGCGACGACATCTTTCTAATATAGCAGCGTAAGCCAGAGGTTTCCATCGTGGTCGGTCGAAAATCTTTCAAGTCCTAGGATGCTCCAACCTCACGTACAAGCACGCATGTTTGGACTTTTTCAGGTCAGCCTTGATATCATCTCAGTCGGGTATCAAATTAGTCTCCTCATCGATTGTCCTCATATCTGAACGTTCATGAGGGTACCAGAGGAACAGGGCCTTCTTTTGCCTCCTCAAAGACTTGGGGAGTGCTGTATAAGACTGCGTGAGTAGCCACAAGCTGTGCTTCCTATGCCTACCTGAGATAGCCAATTCAAGTAGGGGTTTCCGACGCTTATCGAGACTCTCGTCGGCTATGACGTCGTCCACGACGAAAAGAGTCTCCTCACCTGCTTGTAACGACGACAATTTTTGGATCCAGTCAAAGAGTTGATCTTTTGGGTCTATTAAAAAGACATATTCGTCCTTCCATAGCGAGGCCCTTTCTAAATAGGTGGTATTCCACCGTATAGTCGGTCACAGTATCACAATATTGTGATAGTGTCCCCTATACTCATTCTTAAACAGATCCAAAACACGTTGAGTTTTCCCGCAACTTGTTGGACCTGTAAAGATTGCCGTATGTGAGTCTTTTATTACGTTTATCATCATTTAACAAATCCACACACCTCCATGGTTACTAACAAAAGACCCCCGGCAGGCAAGGCAGAGCTTGGTATTTCGTGTATTGTATTTGAGGGGTAGAGGGTCAAATACTATCTTACCTTCCAGGGAACGCAGTACTTTGCGGTACCTCTTGACGAGCCTCCCTTAATATTGTGTTCAGATCGTCGCAGTATGTTGATCTTCTTTCCTGTTATGTATAGGACATTCACCGCAATGTCCTTATTGTTCTTCTCAAACTTGGATATATCCTTGATAGTTGTCGGGAACTCTATATCCTGCCAATTGTAGAGGTCTACGTATGGTGATTCTTTGTGCATCTTTTTCAATCTCTGTATGATGTAAAGATGCTATGACGCTCCACTTGAAACACTCCTCGTCATCATTTTTTGGATTAATGATGGCGTTTTTTGAAGATATCCATTTTGGGGGTTCTATATATGATGAACCCCTTGTTAGCCGTAACTTATGGAAGTCTACATCAAGGTGTAGAATTCGACCAATGGTGAAACCGCTCCTTGGTAGCGCAGGATGTTCCACATACGTCTTGATTTGGGCAAACATCCTGCTGTCCATCTTGACGTCTACGTCGCTACCCTGGAACACCTCTGTCATATTACTATTGAAGGCTTTCTTCACCTCAATGTACTCGTCGTTAGCCTCCCCTATTTTCTTCCTCCACATTATCCACAGGGACAACTGTACCTTTGCTGATCCCATATCTCATACCTGGTCATCAATCAATATTTTCACGTTGGGTGTTACCATTCCTATGTACCCGTCGACGTTGGCTTCTCCTATACCAGGAATGCGAACTTCAAAATGTCCTGTGGAAAGCATGCTTATGATCCTGGGGCGTAAAATCTTGCTCCGTTTGATCATATAGATTTTTAATGTCTTCTTCAGCCTCTTTTTCTACTTCGTCATGAAGCGTAGGTCTCGCGTTAGCTGCCCCATTATAGAATTCCATCACCTTACGTTTAAATGATGCATAGGTTTTCTTGACTCCCTCTTTTATAGGTTTGGGAACGGCGTCTACTAACCATTTGTACCATCCTAGCATCTTATCCCCTGCAGCCGAACGATTTTTCGACAGTTCCTGTCTCTCGAAGACGTCCATCTCAGATGGGAGTAATAGCCAGTTGTGCCATTCCTTGATTTTATCCCCTACAACCGAACGATTTTTGATAGTTCCTGTCTCTCGAAGAGGTCCAACTCGGATGATGTTATAGGTCTGACTGGTTGTATAGACCTCCTAGGTGGCCTCTGAAGTACATCCTCCAATAGAGCAACCAATTCGGCCTTGCGTAGCCTGTAATACCCCGTAAGTCCACGGCTTTTAGCAATATCACGTAATTGTTTCACAGTGTGTGTATTCATTTCTTTATTGTATAGAAATCATCTTGGAGGAGGATTTCGTCTTGCTCGATACTAGCGCACTTTACAGCGCATGCGTTAATTGTTGATGATTATTAGCGCTATATAAGGAAATTCCTCTCTAGGCGCGCTAGAACTTTTTTTACTCATTTGCAGCATTCTAGGGAACTTACCTTGAACTCCATGACTCAACACTGTATATTAAGTAATTTTCCCCGTTATGCATGACTCAACACTGCATGATAGGGACTTACCCCACTAGGTCTTGGATGATCGGGATTTGTTGTGTTTGACTGTGGAGGTGCGCTTCAGTACTTGATGTGCGTGCGCAAGATGTGCGTTGCGCCAGAACATACATTTCTCTATCTCTTCACTAAGTAGATTTTTCTACGGGCCTTATCGACTAGTGTAGGTGCTTGGAAATAAAAAGCCCGATATCAACGGAGTTAACTATTTTTACTCGCTAAACAACAAAATACAAGGCGAAGTTTAAGATAAGTAGCAAGTTACACATGTAAGATGACATAAAATATACTAAGAAATAAACACTTACAAGAAATATAGTGGCGTAAGCCAAACCAACTACAAGTGAGAGGAAACAACTAAAACAGATGCTGAGATACAGGACAACTCCTGTGATGTACGAAAGACTAATTTCACTCAACAGCGAATTTATTACAAAAATGCATGTTCGACTCTGTCACTACATGTTGAAGACTGAATGCGCAGAAAAAAGATGTGCAAGATATGCAGAAAACTAAATGGACTCAAGGGGAAATTATAACTAAAAATAGTATCAGATATACAACTATTTTTTTACATAATTAACACTGGACATCACAACACAAACACTAACAAATATAATGCATCTTGTACTCCACCGCAGAGCGAACTCTACAACAGAGCACAGACGCGTGTATTACTAATTATTACAGTGTATTACTGAATACTACAAGTTATTACAGTATATTACAGAACACTACAAGGTATTACAGTATATTACTAAATACTATAGGGTATTACAGTATATTACAAAGTACTATAGTGTATTACTGAATACTGCAAGGTATTACAGTGTATTACTGAATACTACAAGGTATTACAGTGTATTACTGAATGCTACAAAGTATTACAACGTATTACCGAATACTACAAGGTATTACAGTGTATTACAGAATACTACAAGATATTACATTGTATTACAGAATACTACAAAGTATTACAGTTTATTACCGAATACCACAAAGTGTTACAGTGCATTACCGAATACTACAAAGTATTACAGTTTATTACTAAGTACTACAGGGTGTTACAGTATATTACCGAATACTATAAGGTATTACAGTGTATTACTGAATACTACACCGAATACTACAAGGTATTACAGCGTATTACCAAATACTACAGTGTATTACCGAATACTACAGGGTATTACAGTGTATTACTGAATACTACAGGGTATTACAGTGTATTACTGAATATACTACAAAGTCATACAGTATAAAATACGACATATTACTAAGTACTACAGTGTATTACTGTATGTTACAAAGATATTACACTAGGCAGTAGTATGTATTGACAACATTACGGCTTTGATAAAGTGCTTAACGTCGTGTGTCGGATGCAGTTAAGCTGCCGTCGGGGCGAAGAATACGACAATGTCGGATAAGACATATTCACAGACTATATGGACCCTTCCATGAAGTGCTACCCGCAATAACAGGGCAATTTCGAACGGAACATTGAACGCACGAGAGAAAACAAGATGGTGGATCCAGGATCAAAAACGACGAGCAGATTGACCAAAACAAGGGCAAAAGCAAATACTTCGCGTTCAAAAAAGACGAAAAAGTTGGCGGCATCTAATATAGATACAAGAGTCGAAAAAACTTACGAAAAAGACTATTTGTTTACGTTAGAGGAAGTTTTGAGTTTTGGGGGAGACAAGGTAGACTAATATAGCTAGCTAAAAATGTTTTGTTCTATTTTTTTTTTTTGTGTAACCTATTACCCAAAATCTACCACTTTAAGAAACATTTGCTTATCACTAAAAAATAAAACAGGATTGTATCAAATTTTCACGAAAAAATGGTGTCCTATGGAAAACCAACTGAGGATATAGCTAGCTGCTATATAGCCTATATAGCAGCTAGCTAGCTATATAGGCTATATATAGCTATAGCTAGCGAGTGTACAATTATCTTTAGAAATGGAACTTTTGTAGTATATAATTAGTACAATGATGGAAGAAGGATGGGAGAAGGATCTCCCGAAACGTCTCCTACTAAACTATCATGTTCAAGAAATGATAAACTTTCCACAGTAATATGTAATTAGTCTTGCATAAAAATATTTTTTTGTGAAAAATAATTATTTACATGTTTTTATAAGGCTGTCATCAAAAATATGTTGTGTTCGCGTCTTCTGACTCACTTTTAGTAATAAAAACCCGAGTTGGTAAGTCAGAAAAAATTCAATCTTTGGTTTTGGTTAAAATGGCGATGGGTCAGACAAGTTCTGTCAAGCTCGTATTTTGGTGATAATATTGTTATGCTTTATCATTAAAAGAAAGTGTTTTGTTAGCAGCGATGTTATTGGAATATGCTCTGGTGACAGTTTGTTACAAGATAATGAAAGTTTTATTTCTTCAAGTCTTCAAGAAAAAAATTCTACCGTCAACTAGTAAGAATTTATGCTTTTTGATAATTCCAGCTGGAGATATCAAAGCACAGCCAGGTCCAAATTTTCCTGAACTACCTTTGATAATCTTTCAGCTCATTTAAGCTTCGTCTTCATCGACAACGCTGGCAACTTCTTCTGCTACAACATTTGACCTGAAATGAAGGTCAGGGAAAGGCTATTTGTGTCATAAGTTTTATTGTTTTGGTGACCTGCCAGTGAGGGTTCGTCAGAAACATGGATTAAGAACTTGTCCAGATGAATTTTGAAAGCGGAAACTGGTACTTCTCCAGAAAGGTCCCGCAAATGTCTCAGAAGAGCTTTGAATAACCTTGGACTAATATGACTTAAACTCCCATACATTTTAGTTTGGAGGGGTTTGGGGGTATGTTGGTTAGAACTAGAGGTAAGGTGCACAATCGACCATGTCTAGGAGAGGTGTAGTAAGAGATAGCAGTACGATTAATGTCACTGAAATTTGGTGCTTGATTCTCTAGAATCTTCCATATGTATATTATTTGGTAGCGCTCTCTGCAATGCTGAAGCGAGTATAGTTTGTTACTGTTGAGGCACTTCCAGTAGTTTTGGTTTCCTGAACCAACCATTTTACGAAGGAAACTCCGCTGTACTGCTTCAAGGAGTGCAATTTTACCTTGTTTTTGAGGACTCCATAGTCAATGACTTCCAGAATTTTAACATAACAGTTGGTTGGTGTGTTTGGAAAACTCGAAGTATCCATGAAGATTACATCTTGCAGAAGTGGTTACTTGGCCAATGTGGTTCTTAAATGTGGCATCATTAGATGGAAGAACGCCAAGATCTTTTCTTCAATTTGAGATCCATTTGAAGTAAGACATGGTATGTTGAAATCAAGTTTGTGTTGACTGAATCGTATAAGCTCAAATTTTTTATCATTGAAGGACATATTGTTTTCTTTTGACCAATTATAAATTGTATTTAGATCTTCCTGAAGCTTGGTGGTGTCGCTTAGGTCTTTGACTTTTTTTGAGAGAGGTGTGTCTTTCGCGAAGCTTTTTAGGATGGAGTTGAAAATATCCTTGTCAATGTCTGTTTCAACCCAAACCTATCACAACCCCTCTCATTTAACCTAACCTTACACACCCACCTCTCTAACCTGAGCCTACCACCACCTACCTTCTAACCCAAACCTACCATAACCCATCCTACGTAAGCTTTAATCCACCGCCCACCTAACCTTAACCTACCACAAACAAACTTCTCACCGAGGCCATTATTAATAGGACCTTATCTACAACTGGAAACTTATTTAGGAAAATACAAGTGCGTGAGATGGATAATTCTCATCTAACACAGACAAAAGCTACCAACACATCGTGCTTTGACAATAGTCCAATCTCAAGTAAGTGACTACAAGTATTTTAACCCAAATAGTACAACTTACCTACCTGCGAAAATGTCTAATAATGAAAGTAAAAATAAATAAGTAAAAAAACATGGTTTACACAGGCACAGCAACTTCACAACCATTAACGCCTCTAGGAAGAAAAGTGTTTAATTTATATTGCCAAAAACGCTACCTTTTGCGAACACATTGTTCGTTATTACCCTGGTCAATTAGAGTGATTAGAAATCTGAAAAACCATTATGGTCGGGAAGATCAAAATGATTATGAAGCTCTTGTTGAGGAACTGTTTTGCCTAAATGCTTGAAATTGCACGACTTGTAGTTGTTAAATCACTGTCTGAATTTAGTTGTACAACTACCAACATATTGAATACTGCAAGTTTTGCATGTTAACAGGTAAACAATTTGCTTGCATATCTACCTGGAAATATAAGTTCTTTTTAGAAGTAGCCATTTAAATGCTCTACAATTGCTTTCCAGATGTTTCCTTATTCTCTACTATGTGCTATGATTTATACGGTTCCATTAACAGTATTCCTCAACATAACAATACATCTTTATTATCATTCCACACCATTATAGCCCCAAAATGACCAAATGTATAATTTATTAACAGAATCTTTTTTTCTAAAAAAAATTAATTTCCGAAGGAAAAAATACTTGTTTATGTGTTGCCTATGGTGTGGGTGCTAGCTACTAGCTAGCTTGCTGGCTGGCTGAAGTGTTTACAAATGCCTTCACCCTTAGTAAAAAAACACAACAATTCATCCCTTTTTTTCTGTGACTGATTTGAATTATCCATGCTCACAGTAACCCACACCTACACACACACACAGGAGTGCAGAGCAAAAACAACAAAGACCACAGCAACAAAGAACATTTATATATTTGCAGAGAATCGAAATTCATAAAAATTAACCAATCAGAAACGAGCTGATAATTACAGTTAATTACGGTAATGAACATTTTCGGACCTAGATGTAGGTAACTACTTCTTCTGTAGGGCTGGTAACCAAATCTCAAGAAGTTAATTCGAGATGCTGTTTATGTGTTTGTTATGTTCTACATTGTTGATGGTTTCTTTAATTTTTATTTATTTCCGAATTTATATACAAGATGAGTATGTCAGTAAAAAATACTGTTATAAATATACGTCCCGAAACGTCGCCTACTTAAACATCATGTTCAAGAAATGATAAACTTTTCACAGTAATATAAATACTGAACAGACAAACCGAAATACTATCTTCAATAATAGGCTTAAAAATGTTTTTAATTTGATTTGATTTGTTTTTGTTGTAATTTTGATTTTCATTCACTTTGAAATCATTTCATTTCATTTTCATTTTGTTTTTGTTTTGAGAATTTTAATAATTTTGTTTTATTTTTTTCATTTTACTATTTCTTTCTTTATTTCTTTTAAAAAATAATAATATGGCAAGGATATTCCACCATAAACAACAATAGTTTCATGGGCAATTTTTGAAATCTTTTGTGTAATGTTTTGTTGAAAAAACAGTATAGAATAAAATGCTTAGAAAGATAACATTTGTTTTAAAACGTGTTAAGTTTTAAGAATATAAAAAACATGTGCCTAAAACTTTAACAACAATTGTTTCAATAAACAATAGTGTATATTGTTTCACATAATTAACAAGCTGTCAAATTTTATTACTTTGTGCTAATACTTTAGGGGGATTTTATTATTAATAAGTTTATAACAATGACATGTGCAATTACAAGAAAATAATTACTGTATTGTTTTATTGTGAAGCTATTGCAACTGAAATATTATTAGAGTAATTATGATAAACAGAAGATAAAAGGGCTTTCGACTTGCAGGATAAGGTCTGTGTAGCGCGTATGCAGAAGCTTACATTTGGAATGTATTGTATATTAGGGTACATTCCATTTAACACAAAAATTGAGACAACCAGCTTAATCTGTTTACCTTAACATGTAATGCGAGGGTTTCATAAATTATCTTGGTTTCACAAGTTCTGTAAGTTCTTCCAATTAAAAAGGAAGTTAAATGAAATGGATTTAGTGATACGCCATGGAGCACTTTTCTTCACAAAACAACAGTTAACATGTTGAGATTGATCAAACAAAAAATTGCTAAACCATGCAAGTTCAATACCATTAGTGCTATATAACTCAAGATTCATAATCAATCGACTGCCACTTATAGTGTCGAAGGCCCTACTCATGTCTTTCGATGTGCTATTTTTTCTATCAACTTGGATATCGCAGGTATGACAGGTATTGGATGATAGTTTTTAATGCAATCTGGTGAACCTGAGTTGAAAATTTGTATAAGTTTTGACACTTTCCAGTCGGAATGAAATAAACCAGTGACAAAAAACAAATTGATTAACTTGATAAGAGGTGCCTTGATGACAGAGTTTGTTTAGTTTTACCCTCAGTTTTTCTTCAACAGTAAGCCAGGCACAGGGTTATGGATGTTTGTTTTGATTTTTGGTGCGATGTTATCTAAACACAAAACCTTTATATTTGAGCTTATTCCAACATGTGTTGACATTATTGGAATTAATAACATGATCAAAGTCCTTGTGTTTATGTATATTACAAGATATCTGGAGTAATCTTATATCTTTTATTCTTGATAAACTTGGGTTGGAAGGATTGGTGGTTTTTTAAACACATGATATTAGTCATGATTGCTGTAACGGATATAACTCTCAAAGTCGATATTTAATTAAATGCTTTCTTTGCTTTTTCCTTATGCACAATGAATCTTTTTTAATGGTACCATAGTGTTAGAACTTAGCCTTGTGTAATTATACCTTTAGTTTTGTTGCTGTTTATTCCCTTATTTGTTTTTAGAAAAAACTTTTAGCTCATAAGGCAATGTTTAATAGTAATTTAATAATTTAATTACTCCAAAAAGCCTGTTATTGTTTTTCGCATAAGCATATCCCAACCTAATTCTAAATTTTTGTTTGGATATAAAAAAATATGAAATATGACCAAGACAGATTTTTTTTAATTAATTTTTTTTAATCGTAGATGTCGTTAAATTTTGTACCTATAATCAAGTTAATGACCCCCATCCTGCTTTTTAAAAAAAACCAACAACATTTGAGACTGCATCCTATATGCCATTCCGTGCTTTTGTATTATTTTAACTCAGGGAAACGCTAATGAATCATTAGGAGGTTCTGAATCTAAAGGCATGGAATCACATTTTAGATATAGTCTCTTCTATTTTGGACATTCGTTTAGTCATTTTAAAGGTCCCTTTTTGACCTTTTTATCCTTTAAGTGCTTTGTATTTGTAAAATATTTCTTTTCTATAGGTTTCCACATTTTAGGAGATATTTCATAACATTTTTAGCCACATATAAATCTTAAATAAACCAATATCAAGATTTTATCTACCAACCGAATTTGCGATCAGGCTACATATATAAACCTTAAATGTATTTATTTTGAGGTTTTTAGTTACTACAGCTAGGAACGAAAAAGGTACTTTGATTTATTTCCTCGCTTTATCCTGCACGATCATAACATTGCAAACCTACAATCTTGGACAAAAATATTGAGACAAAGGCAGTCTTTTTTTTTGCACACATAGGCCAGGCAAACAGCATTGAAAAGTTGGTAGCACATTCTCTAGAATGCCTGCACACTGTAATAACCCACGTTAGGGACCACAAAGGCCCCAAAATATTTGAAAAATGGTTATGCTGCTGTCAGCAACAATTAGCACATTTTAAAAGTTTGGACGTAACCAATAGCCTAAGAGTCCTAAGTCCACTCTGAACATTGACAAGTGAACTTTGTCAAGTCCAAAATGTGTGAATCTAATATAGAAATAGCCTACACAATTACTCATTGTGTCATGAAATGTGCCTAGTCAAGCTTAATCAACATTTAGCCTAAAAAGAAACTCATGTGGTCGAAAAATTTTTTAGCATATGCAGCTCTAAGGGAAAGACGTTGCTAAAAAAATTATGCCTATTTCTTTGTTATTCGGTTAAAATCCATTTATATATTCTTTAAAGAATCTTATTGCCCTCGCCTACTAAATGTCTGGTAAAAGGCATTGTGAGAAATTCGTGAAAGTCCTGTATATCAGATTACATTACTGTGAAAACCTTTTCTAGTCATAAAACTATTGGATTGGAGACACAAAAACTGAGTTTACACACACTATGATTTTTTTTAATTTTGGTTTTTTTTAACCAAATCTTGGTTTTGAAAAAACAAAAGTCTAATCTAAAAATTAATTCATTCCAAAAATAAATCCAATCTAGCATACACATTTTCTACTTGTTTTACAATTACGTCGTCTTAACATCTTTTTAGGACGATTATGAGCGTCTTCTGTCAATTGATGAATCTGAAGAACTGGAAATAACAAATACAGCCCATGACGATTTATCGGAGCTAAAAAATGAAGTAAGTACTATTATTATTATTTTGTTATTATCAATAAAAAAAAGCCTTTTTACCAATCAAGTATATGACATAATTTAAGCAACCTAAATTTAAAGAAAAAAGGAACAAACAAACAAGAAAAAAATAAATAAGCAAATTAAATAAAATAAAAGAATATAATTTTTTAAATAAAATTGCTTCATTAAGTTTCAGATTCAAAAAGCACTGTGTATCGAGTCTATACTGTAAAGTTAAAGTTTTTTCTTTGAGAGGATCAAACTTTTGTTTTTAGCTTCAATCTTATATAAATAATCTGGGGCTTGATATTTTGGAAGTAAAACAAGAAGCTCCAACGGCATCACAAGGTGACCTACCCAAGAAAAAAAGTGCAGAGAAAAAGGAGGATGTAAAGACAGAGAAAATAAAACAGGAGGTTGCAGAAGATATTAATTTTAAAGCATTTTTGTCTTCCTTATCAAACTTTAAGCATGACAAATGCTTACTAAAAAATTGTGTCCCATGGTATAATCAGGTATGGAACAGATTTTATATATTCTTTTGATTAGCAATATTTGTAAATAAGCATGTTTACGGCAAACATTAATGTTTATATAGGTCGCTCATTTGCAGAAATCTCATTCCTCTTTCAATCCTCAAGAAATAAAAGACGTTCAATCTCTTGCAATGAAGTACTGGCAAAATGATGTGGAAATGTATCAAATGGGTAGGTTGATATTGTCAGTTTTGTAATCAAACTGTGTCTCTAGGTTGGCACAATATTTAAAACAACAACATTATCTTTGCATGCAAATACTATTGATGAATTATGTTGGAACTTTTCTTCCAGCAAAAGAAGCAGATAAATCTTCTGACACTCATTGGTTGCGAACAGTTTTGAAGTCAGGAACTCAAAGTGACAAAGTGGCTTCTTTGACTATGCTTACACAGGTTGGACTAAATTTAAATTTGATTCATTGTTGTTTTTACTCTCTTCTGATTTGATGTAGCATAATTTATTTTACTCACCTTTTGCCTGCTAATCAAATCAATTTTAATCAGGACTTCATTGTCCCTACATTATTTTTGATTTATTAGTGTTAGTAAGCTTTTAAGGAGGATGACTTGACCTTCTATTTCTTAACAGGAATCTCCAATTCATTGTATGAGAAGTTTGGAAGCTCTAATGAATATGGCAAAGAAAAAATCAAGACGAGAAGCTTTAATTGCTGTTGGTAAGATCTGTTTATATAAAGTAAACGTGTTATAACTATGATCATGCTTCTAACCGTGTTCTAACGGATTTGTATATGCATTACATCTCTACCATGTTCGGTATTGATTCTCCCCATGCATTTTTTTTAGTACAAATGCTACTGTGTAAGAGAGCTACCTCCTCAACACAGCCAACAGCTAATTTTATAATACAAGATCATTAATTACCTTTATATGATGCCCAAGTTTTTAACACAAATGTATATGTAAAGGCGTTAATACACTATGTTATATATTAATTTCCCTGCGTGAGTGAGCAAGTGAGTCCATGGCACAAAAATCACAGGTCACTTTCTTATTTATCAAGGATTGTCTCTCCAAAGCACGCTGTTACGCTAAATTTCGCTAATTTAAAAAAATAATGCAAAACAGCGGTTTATTTGTTGTTTATTTTTAAAGTCGTACGTGGTTGTTATGAATATAATAATTTAATTTTACCATGGGTTTACTATGTGTGCGCCGTTTTTCACGAAAAGAAATTGTTTATCAACTGAAAAAGAAAACCGAAACGAAGAAGGTTGTCTCATTTTCAAATTAATCCTGAAAAAAGTTATTTCAAACAAGTCATGTCAATGTTTACTCATCATTAGGCTAACCTTATTTGTTCTTCTATGTTTTCCATTTTTGTGTTCTGGGACCAAGGTTGCTCCCTTTTATAAAAAAAACTTTGTTCAATAAGTTCGTCCCTGTGTATGTTGCAATTTCAAATTTTTCTTTAGGCAGACATGTTTTTTTTTCCGGTTTACACTCCTGTACTTTCTTTATGATTCGCCAAGTTACACGGGGATTCTTTCCTTGTTCTTTCTTGTTCCAAAACTCTGTAGAAAGAGATGTACTATTTTGGTACTTTTAGTGTTAAACGATTGCTTATGGCTGGCGTATCTCTTTTTAAACGTTGTTTCACGAAGTCCTATATATTTTGTTGCCTCGTTATTGTCCGTAAATAATATTTTTTGACAAGTTACAAGTTTTTACTAATGGTGTATTATATTAGTACATTATATTTTTGTTGTGGGCAGTGATTAGGTAACCTTTAGATGGATTCAATAAGAGATTCAGTGGATTCTTCTACGGAATTCGGCTAGTTTTTACTATCTTACAAACGACTTTTATTATTTGCAGTCCTACTAAAGTTGAATTTTCAATGTTGATACACACCCATCGTATGGAAATCAGTTAATCTACTTGCTGATTACTTTCATTGACTATATGAGAATAATTTCGATGGTATGGTGGAATGGAAATACATTGCATAAGGCATCTAATGAAGCAAGATTTGGACTGTGACTATTATACAGAGATTTTTTATAAGACAACCACTTTTTCTTCTCCCCTAAGTATAGCTGTGTTAACGTTTTACTGTAGTTTGTCATTATTTTTTGTCTTCACACCCTGAAGTTTTTTTCATCCCATTTATTTTTTACTTCAGATGCATTACGTCACCTTTGGATTTCTGACATTTTACCGGAAAGAAAATTAAGAGTATTTGAACAGGTACAGATTTTTACAGATATTTTTTGCAAACCTTAAACACATATTTTATCCAATAAGGATTTTATTAGTTTTGCGTAAAAAAGATAAAATTCTGCTTCGATAGCACAGAAGAAAAAAAATTATTTTCAAAAATAGTTTGCATTAAATGAGGGTCCATTAGTGTTATCTCTATAGACGAATCTTTTACAATTTGTAGTAGCAATTAAGGACACTTTAATTTATGGAGAAAGGGCGAGAGAACCATAAACAGAAAAGTTTAAAAATAATATTATAATATTATAATTATCAGCCCATTCTACACCTGAAAAAGGATCCTTATCCTCAAGAAGTTCTTTTTTTTATTATATAAAATATTGTACAATTTATTCTTAAAAAATAAAATTAAATTTTAAAATGAGTAAAACCAGTGTAGAGAAATGATTTATGCGCTTGCTAAAATTGTGAAAGTGTTTTTGTTTTTTTATAAGAATCCATTTCAAAGTCTAAAGCAGCTATGCAATGATGGAAGAAAAGACTCACAGATTAAATTACTAATGACAATGGCATTCGAGCATCAGTTAAAATCTACATACTTACAGTACATCGAAATAATACAGGTACTCGTGTTATCTATTTTCATTGTATATTTTAAAGAAAATTTTTATCAATATTTAACTTTTTGTTTGAGCACATGGCACTGAATGTAAGTGATTATTTCATACCTTGCATGCGATTAAGTTGAAAAACCTAATGTGTTCATGTATTATTTGACATGATTTAGCAAATGTATTTTCTAGTATGCTTGAACGTCATCATTGTTTCTTTTAAACTGCATTGTGTCTGTCATTTCAGTAATTTGCGATATAATCATTTTCACAAAATTATACCTTTCTGCCCTTTAGCATTTTCCTTGTAAATGGAAATGTATCAGTTTGGTATGATACATGACTGATACATTTTAATACTTTGGTAAAAATATTGTTTTGTATGAACAAGTTCTTTAACATCTTTTTTTTTCATTTAGAATTTATCAAAGGATCCTCTCGTAAACATTAGAAATAAAGTTTTAGGTAAGTCAACTTTTACTACTCGATAAGAAGGTTTATTTGAAATTATTGCTACTATGACATGTGATGTTGTGTGTTTAGGCATTATCTATGAACTTTTGGTGCTGAAACCTGAACAGGAACAAGTATTAGTTCAAATTATTTATCCACTGTTTTATCTTCTGAAGTTATTAAAACTGAAGAACTTTTTGGGGTAAAAGGCGAAAGACTCTGTTCTAATCAAAGCAGTGAATGGAAGAAACAGGTATGAAAGCATGAGTTTTTACCTCTCGTATTTTAGAAATTATTGGCAATGTTGGTAAATAAACTTGGTGATCCAGACAAAAAGGTAGCTTCAAAGTCATCTTACTTGATGTCCCAACTCAGTAAGTTGTTACTGTTTTTTGTACCTTATGCACACTGCTTTCAGATGCCTTGTTGGGACTATGTGACTACCACATAAGAGAATTAAAAGACATGTTTTAATAGGAACTATACGTTATTCATGTAGAAATTTTATTTTGTTTCAGTACTAAAACATCCAAACATGAAAAATACTGTCATCCAAGAGGTGGAAAGAATGATGTTTCGACCAAATGTTTCAGAAAAATCTCAGTAAAAATGTTCCCATTTTTTGCTGGTGTTTTCATTTTATGTTTGCATATTAATTTTCGTTTTTCTATTCAGGTATTATGCTATATGTTTTCTCAATCAAATTGCCTTATCCCACCAAGAAAAAAATGTTGCAACAAAATTAATATCGATATATTTTTCATTCTTCAAGGTATTCTTTTTCTCTCTGTTAAAAATATACTTCATTATATAACAATTGTGCACTAACACTGCTCAAATTTTTGTAATCAGGTTACAGCTACACGCTACAAAAATAAAAAATCAGTAGACGCGCAGCAAACAAAGTTACTAAGTGGACTATTGACTGGTGTTAACCGTGCTTTTCCTTATGCTCAAGGTTAGTGTTTAGATAACTAGAGGTGACCATTGTGTCTTGAAATCTAGAAAGCCCTTAAAATACTTGATATTTTTCCATCTTGTTATTGATTGTTTTCATTCTCAAAGTAGGCAATTGCCTGAAATTTGATAATGAAATTAAAGTGTGGTCACATAACTACTTACTACTTACTAACAAGTAGGTGAATCTAAATAATGTTTTATGCAGTTAACTGTTCTCCGATAGAGTAATGTTTGTAGGTCTAGTTGTTTTTCAAGTTTCATGTTGTATTTTTCTACAATACCAGGTCAAACTTGCTAAGTATTGTATAACACGCTTCAATTGTTCATTGCGTCATGGAATTCCTCTAGACTGCAGCCTTTAATGAAACCACTAATAAATATCTTTTTGTGTGTATACAAGTTAAAGTAATCTGATGTCAATACTCGATGATATAAAATTTTAGGAGAAGACGGGGAATATGACGAGAAGTTGAACACGCTGTTTAGATTGACACATATCGATCATCTTGGGACTAGTATACAAGTATGTTGTTTGTTGTCATGACTAAGAAATATATACATTAATTTCTCTGTTCTTACAGTCAAAGACTGGTGCAATTTTATGTCTTTCTATCAGTCTTATGTTGAATTGATTTATTATCTGTTATTATCATCATACCGATATTTTTTTTTCTTTGCAGGCTTTCATGTTGATCTACCAAGTAATGGAGTCGAGGTAATAAGGTTCTTGAGACAATCTAACGGTGTAACTCACTGGAACATTATTTAATATATTGTCTTTTCTGTTCGCGCAGGCAATCCGTGTCTGATCGATACTATCAGGCATTGTATGAGAAACTGCTTGATCCAGAGATAAAAAATTCATCAAGACATGTAAGCAAATTTTCATTTTTAAGCTTTAAGATCTACTTTTTTTTCTTATAGCATGTCAATTTTTTCTTCTTTAGACAATGCTTTTAAATTTACTATTTAAATCAATGAAAAATGACCCCGCTTTGAAGAGAGTAAAGGTTTGTAGTTTAATTTTGTTATGAAGGTTAATCATATTATACCCGAGAGGATATACAAAGTGCATAAGGCATCTTCAATTAGGCATAACTTTCTGTTAAAAGTTTGTGACTCCCTGCCTTTTAATAATGAAAACAATTGGGTGGAATTTTTTTATTTCATGGAATTTCTGCAATTTTTCTTAGTTATTCAGAAATTCTTGAAGGATCATTATCATTTAAATTTTGACAAATTAGACATTTTGTCAAGCGCGCACGCTATAACAAAAAAATCTTGTTAACTTTTTGCGATATAGCGAAAAATGCAGTCAAATGGAAACGAGCCTTAATTCAACAGTGTTGTTGCGATTTTATATATAATATATATTCACCTTTTGCCTGTCTGTAATCCAAAGATCGTAGCTGCGAGCAGCGACAGGAGAAACCCCTAGCATTTTTCCACAGAATAACGATTACACTAAGAGATCAGAGGTAGTAAAATTGAATATCTAAAGGTAGTCTTTCTACAGTGCCTATGATTTTTAATACTATCTTTAGGAAGTCAGATTTAGCGAGTCAATACTGTACACAAAGGTGAATCAGAAATACGACCTTAGGTAGTCATTTGAAAATGAGGACCTTTCGTGAGTCAGGTTGACGGCCTTCAGTGGGTCGAATATACGCAAATTAAGCAGTAATTACTGCTACCGTGGCGATGTTTTGCAAATGACTATCGTAATCTCGTTCAAAGGACTGCCATTACCTAGCCCTGATGACTATATTTACCTAGTCTAAATGACTATATTTTTTGCAATGCATCACTACCTTGTTGAAAAAGCATACCTTGGTAAAAGTTCTCTCCGGTATAGCATCACTTTCCAATTAGGTGCTGTATTATCCTTCAATTTTACGACACGTTTCTGTATAAAACTGTAAAAGACTTCTAAGCGTGCAGGATACGCCAGGTTAAACATATATTGTAATGCAAACCCTGCTTCGAAAGACATAATGAGGCTGTCAGTTGCTTTTGTTTCATTACCATCATTTATAACACGATATGTTAAGCCCGTTCTAAATACATCTAATAACTCAGGAACATAACCAGTAGCACACATCTGGACAAAGGTGCCAAGGTTTGTTGCATCTTCTGCAGCAACTCTAGCATGGGCATTTTATATTTCTCTAAAAGGAAAAGTCAAGCTAATGGTTTGACTCTTAGTAATGTCACCTCACGCCCCAAGAAACAAAAACAAACAAAACAAATAAAGTAACATGTAGTCCCTATGCTTTGCAATGTTTAGAAGACACTGCAAATAAATTCTTATCAAAAGGATTTGTCTTTAAACGGGTATGTTCACACTGTTTTAAAACGTTAAAAGCGAACATTAATTTAATGTTTTTTTTTTAAAAAAATATCTTTCAGAAGAATGTTTATTTATCTTGCCATCACATGTAGCTTCACAACTAATTTTCTCCATCAAGTTAACATTAATATGCAGCTTAGGAGATTGCAATCTGATGATCTTTGCAGCATTCTTAAATTAATACTGTTGAAAACAGAGATCAACATCCAACTCTGTTAAACGCTTGAATTCATCAATAATCTAAACAAACAAAAAACAACGTAAAGTAACAAAAAACAACCTATGTATTTTCTAGTACTTTCCATATGATTTATATCTGGTACACTTAGTAAAACAACCACAAGTTGCTTAGGAATAAATAAATAACGGTATTCCCAGGTCGAGCCAAAAATTTTAATAAATTATGTACACGGTTGACGCGATGAAAGTATAATATGCATTGGGGAGATGAATGCTTTTGACCTGTCGAGGTTCTTTCAACAAAGGGAACTTATGAATTAATTCAGCTACACTACACTCATCCCCAATAATTCTTTCCTCCACTATGAAAATGTTTTCTCCATAGCAACATTTAAGACCGTCTGCTTTCTGTTATATTGATGCACATTAAACGCTTGGAAAGGGTTTGTCTATGCATCTCCATGATTGTATCATCTTCTCCCTGAGCGTGATTTTTAATACCCCAGAAATTGCTTCTTCTAACCGCTCCTTTGATTTTATTAGTCGCATACCTTTTTGATTGTTTAGAAAACTTGCTTTTCATTAAGATTATTTCAGGAAGCTTTTCGCTTTCTTTCAGAAGAATTCTCTCACTAAGTTAACTTCTTGCAACCTACTTCTCCCTTATCTGAATGTTATGTTCTTTATACTTTTTACATAAATTTTTTTCACTTTTGACATTTATTCTTTTTTGCTTTATTTTTGTTTACATTTAAATTTACCATATTTAATTTTAAGATTCGAACGCTTCCATGGTGTTTCAGCGGGCATTTCTGGCAAATAATAACGGGGTTACGCACTAATCGAGTGCCTCCTAACCTATCAGATTGCGTGTTTTAATTATTATCGTGTTTTGCCCGCCTACCCGGGTAATAATACGATTGTTATGCATCAAAAGAATGAAGACAATGCATTATTGATATAGCATAGTTACAACTATAGAAAGTGCTGGTTTTCTAACATGTCGCGTAAAATGTTTTTATAAAACACGACACAACATTTATTTTTATGCCATTTTGTGAAACACAACACCCCCAACTTAGTCACATGACAGGGCGAGATCTGTTAAAAACACTTGAAAAATTGTGCCTCTGCTTCACGAGACTTGCCGTAAACAATGACTGTCATTTTTTCTAGTGGCATTTATATTGGTTAAAAATAGGTTATTACAGTCAGTTTTACGCTAATTTCGGTGTTGCTATGTTAAGGCTCTGTTAATGAGAAAATGTTTAACATCTAAAGAAAATGTATTACAAAAACTTAATTAGCCAGCTGTAGCTTATGTTTACTTGCATAGTCATTCTACTGCAAGAAGCTCCCTTATTTGTCGTTCATTTCTATGCGAATTGAACGACATGTTTTGATGTCTGCCTAAACCATAGAGTGAAAAAGCAACAAATAAGAAAATTTTTAAAGGGTAATAATGAAGTCCGTTGTTCCAAGATGTTTTATTTAGCTAGTTAGCTAGCTATTATATGTAGTTAGCTAGCTATTATATGTAGTTAGAATTTAAAAATAAAATTCAAACTAATAACTAACTAGCTAGCTACAACTAAATATATTAAAATAAGTGACAAATGGGAATTAAATTTTCCAATAACTATGGACGCTACTTTATTAAAATTATGTCTGTACAATACAGAAGTTAGAGTAATCCTTATTTAACTAATAAATAATACTCTAAACAAAAGAATTGAACTTGCAGTCGACAAACAGAGTTTAATAAAAAAAATTCCCCGCGAAATTTGATCATAGTCTCTGTCTTATTTATTTCAAGGATCTATTTTGCTAACAATTAAAACTATTTTGGTAAAACGAGTTGTCACATGCTTAATTTCATCCAGTGGATAGTGTTTGCTATTGTTTAACTCCCCGCGAAACTTGATCCCCGGAGCTTTACTTTTTTCCTGCATCTGCGTACCAGTATCTTGAGTCCAAACGCTTACAAGTTGTTGTCAAACTCAAAGGTATATATAAGATAAATGGTGAAATTTTATACGCCTGATATCAATATATATGTACTGCTGATATATAGTTGTGTAAACTGGGATACACCTCGCGCACACAACGCGTACCCTTGCTAAGCGCTAAAAAGAAAAATGAGTTAAGCTCTCTAGAACCGATAAATTTTAGTTAGCTAGCAGGATAGCTATTTACTCAGGTAACTAAAAACTTATCTGCTCAATGTAGCAGCTAGTGGTGGTAGTATACTATTATATATAACTTATCAATACATAGACCTTCCTAATTATTCATCAAACATAAATCTAGATAATCTCGGAGTAAAGAGCAGACTAAGTATTTTTATAACTTTTTTTTGACTATTTAATATGGTCAAAATGACTACCATGAAGCGAGTCTTCTTTTCTCAACGTGTAGTTCTTACCTTTGGTAGCCACGATGTCTAGATCTTGACTATCATAGGCTATATATTAGTAATGACTACCTGGACCTACTTGGAATGACTCTATAAAATTTCTCAATGTAGTGTTTCTATAGTTGTTTTATATACGCTTATAAATATTTTAGTTTTGGCAAGGGTACATGCCAGTCAGTGTGTATGTATTGTAGAGATCAGAAACTTTATTTGCAGACCATCTGTATGATGTCTTTCACAAATGTTTTGTTGTTGTACCGTTGTTGCGTTGTTCTATCATAGGGTTGTGAGCACGCTTATTCTGGATTTTGTGTTGAGTAAATTTTCTGTACAGACGATATTGTAGTGCTATGTAAAAATAAAATTTTGTTTTTAGTCATTCATAAAACGGTTATTGCAACTATGTTCACAAGAACAACCTTCGTTCTCTTGTGGAGTTCTCTTTCTGCTATCCGAGGTAAACAATCCACATTTTTTTGTTTGCTATCTATGACTTTCTATCCAGTCTGATTATTTTAGTGCTAAATGTTTCTTCTGTTTATTCTAACATAGTTGTGTTTATACAGTTTCTTTGAAACATAGAAACAAAAGTTAATAAAATAATAAAATATAAAAAAACATCTTTAAAAAGATCCTGCTAATTATTTTTGACATTTTCACCCAGATCATCAAGGTTAAACCTGGTATCAAAACTATGATGCAACAAATTGAGGTATGTTTTGTTTTAACACTTACCATAAGGATGACATTATGTTACATGGAAGAAGTTGGAAAGAAAAGCCTCGCATTTTTTAGTTATGAAACGTAACTTCAACATTTGAATTATTTTTCATACTAACTGTGTATATAAATACTTTTTATCTATTTTTGCAGGATGAAGATGGAGAAGAACATTTTAAGGACGTTGTTGCCAGTGACTGTGAAGTTGGAATTGAAAACGACAGTCAAGAAAATGATGACGTGATACGTGAAGATACCACAGGTGAAGAAACAAAACCAACAAGACCTTCTTGGACGTTTATAAATAAAGATACGAAAAATGAAACATATGACATAAATCATAGAAACCCACTCTATGCTGGTGCAGAATTTTCAAGTGTCTGGGAGGCTATACCATTGTTAAAACATTTCCATCCATCAGTTCAGCATTTCAGCTCCTCGGTATTGCAGGTATCGTATTCTTTAATGTTTTTCAATCTGCAGCAATTTTTGTCAACACAAACCTGTGATCGAAATTGCTGTTGATATTAGGGAGAAATCATTGAATATAAAGGAGATCCACTGCAAGATTTTACAATGATTAGGTAAGCAGAATATAGATTGCGTGAGATTGTCCTGAGTTTGAAAAAATTTGAAATACAGTTAATGTTTGTTTTATGCGTCTGACACGACCATAACACTTCCGTTGTAGATTTTTAGACAGATTTATGTATCGAAATCCAAAGAAGAAAGAAGTAGAACATGGAACTTCTCTTATGCAGGTATTTGTTTTTGACGTTGTTTATTGGGTTGTAAAAAGATTTTGTTCACCTATATTTGCTTCTGGATCATTCCCAATTCTTTCTATTTGTACTTGTAACTCTTTATACCCTAACTGTTTGTTTCTATACACCTTTCATGTAACTAAAGAAGAAATGAAATCTGAAAATAAAGATGCATAATTTACAAATGCTGCGAAACAAACCAAACTGTTCTAACGACAAAGATCCATAATTGAGAGTTACTAAATACTTGACCGTTGGCTTGAGTAGGTTTTTGTGAGGGGAATTAATTTTGCAAATCAGTCAAGAAAAATTTCACGATAATTTGCTTCGCTAATTCTCCAGAAAACTTTTCGCTAGGCGGAAAAGATGTCAATTTGTGAATATTTCTGACATGAATTAGGGAATCCTTGAGAATGCTATAAGGTTTTGGACTTCTTCTTTAGCCAAAAGAATTATCCTCGCGATTGAAAGAAGAACCAGTAAATTCAAAAGTATTTCTACAAAAATCTAAAGATAAAATAAGACAAGACGAGTTGTTTTTCTACCTCTACTTTAAACAAACAGAAAAATCGGATAAAAAATTAAAAACAGAGAAGAGTGATGGGGACGAAGAAGGTAGATATACAATTTGATTTCTGTACTCTCTGATAAGTGACGTGTTTATGTTTTCTATAGTACTTTTGTCCAGTTATATATTTTTAAGAGACGTGTCAGAAAGCTTCAAATAATATACACGTCTAGAACTAGTTGAGCTTGTTATCTAGAAGACTTGAATTGCTCTTACTATCCTTGGTTATACACAACTTAATTTATTTGAATTTTTTAGTATTATCTGAAGAAAATATATTTGATGTTGACTTTGCAAGGTGGGTGATTTTTTTTTATTTTGTATCTTTTTTATTTGTTTTTGCAACAAATATTTTCTGTAGTGAGATGAAAAAGAACAAGAATAAGACATCGAAGAATGAAGATACTGGAGAAAGTGAAAGTAGTGAAGATGAATTTGGGCGAGGTAAAAAGAGAATTTTTTGTATGTTCTGATGTTTAAAATATGAAGCTGTTAAAATTGTGAGAATTGATTGTATTTTAGATGAACTTTTCGATTATGATAATATGGGAGAAGAGAGTGATGAAGGTTGGTAAACCAAATGAAATTTTAACCGAGTTTTACCTTCACGGATTACCAGTAAACGAATAAGCTTTTTCCTGGAAATTTTCTTTTTCACATTTTTTCTCTTATTTTGTAATGTTTATGTAGCAGCATTTTGTTTAAATGCCAAAGTAAATCATATTTTTAGACTTCGATGGAACGCCAGCTCATAAAGACAAGAAATTTGCAGATAAAGATTATGAAGATGTAAGTAGAAGCAAAATAAAAACATCGCAACGAATAATCGTCGTAAAGTATGAGATTTGATATTGTTTGTAGGCCTTGTTTGAGAATTTAAACTCAGATGGCGAATCGATCGATGGTGATGATTCTGAAGGAGCTAAGATGTAAGACATTTGTAACTCAGTGCTAGTTATACGATTGATTGCTGATTTGCTTACCGTAAACACTAATAAACGCCCCAGGTAGAGAATTTTAGGAGGGGGTTTATTGGAGAGAGACCAAAAAATAAAAAGTCAAATATTCATTTTTTTAAATACCTATATTTTCAAAAAAAACTCACCGTCTGCGTCACCGTTTCCGTCTTACCAATTGAACTCAGTCCCTCATTTTTATGATTTTACGTAAAAATCAATGCTTGTCTTTATTTCCCTGTAAATTTCTTGAATGAGAAAAGCTTCCCTTTTTGACTGAAGAAGGCAGCGTTTACGATACGCCAGGTGGTTTAAAAAGACCTTGCTTCACACTCGTATGCTTACAACTATGGAAATGTGATCCAAACCCCAATCATCTTTAAAGTTTTCTTGGCTTTTTGATAGAGTCTTGTAGCTTTATATTTACCTGTAGTTAAAAAATTTATTTAGAGAGTGCAATATGGATTCCATGTTTGCTACTGCAGATGAGGTACGAGGTTTTTACGTCAAAGGAGTACTAACGATTGACAACAAGTTGTGCTTAAAGTATTTATTATAATATGAATATAAACTGCGAGCTTTGATTCTTGAGATATTTAACGTCAAGGTAGTCCTACGGTCGCCCATAGGTAGTGTTAAGTAAAAATATTAACTTGTGGGATGTAAACAAACGCATTCTGAATTAACGAAGCGAAGGAATGCTGAACTGTGCTTCTTGCGATTGTCTAAGAGTAACTTTATTTATCATGTTTTGAAATACATATCTTTATCAGAATAAAATAATATTTCCCTGTTATAAATAAAGTTTTAGAGTTTTGAAATGAGTTATCACTTGGAAAAAATAAAGCACATTCTGTTCGGTAAAATACTAATTTGTGTGACGTAAGTCCGCGGGAATGAAAACAAACGCATTCTGAATTACGATTTTATCATGTGAAAAGAATATCTAGAATAAAGTGATGTTTTACCGTTATGAATATAGTTTTAGAGTTTTAGACACTATTGCGTTATTTTTGTATCAAAACATCTTGAAAGACAACAATTTAAAAATTTTTATGAGATGTTGTTTTCGTGATATGTAGTTTTTTTGCCATATTATTTTTATGAGATGGTGTTTTCGTGAATGTTTTTATTTCATAAAAACATATATGTAGTTTTTTTCGTTAGTTCTCCTTTAATTAATTTTGTTGAATTTTATACTGGAAGTGCTGTGTTAAGAAGGTTTGG
This sequence comes from Hydractinia symbiolongicarpus, assembly GCF_029227915.1. Taxonomy (NCBI): domain Eukaryota; kingdom Metazoa; phylum Cnidaria; class Hydrozoa; order Anthoathecata; family Hydractiniidae; genus Hydractinia; species Hydractinia symbiolongicarpus. The sequence goes on from NC_079883.1 coordinate 20,024,842, forward strand.
GTGATTTTACGGAATCACTATTATCTAGTCTTGCAAACAAACTTCGTAAGTAACTCCCTCCTTCGTATTGAAAAAACACCCTGCTTCGTTTTAGTTTGCACACTTACTTGAAGATGACGAAAGAGAGAAAAACAGTTCAGGCGTACATCCGAAACAACAAGAATGGGAGCAAAGACACGACAAGAAAAATTGGAGACGTGGCAAACGGAAGAAGTTTAGTGGAAAGCTTCAAGTTAAAGGCCAACAATATAACGAGAGAAGGAAAGTGAAAAAGACTTAATATTATGTTTTTTAATGAGGAATATATTATGCACTGAATACATTGTGTTTTGATTATTGAGAGATGAAAGCCCACAATCAGTCTGTGGATTTTTTACAATGTATGCGGTATACATCTCGATTTGTAAATAAAGTATTTTTCAATTTAAATGGTGCGTCACATTTCAAGTAATTTGATATATATGTTATGTTGCAGGCTATGCTGAACCGTATTCCTCTTTTTAGCCCTCCTGCTTTATTTTACCGTCCTTGGAGACTTAAAAACTTATTTATTCCACTTGCCCCTCCCCACCTTAAGAAATGCGAACAGACCCGATGATAGTGAAATCATGTTCATCAATTATGATGCTTGTAATGGTTTGCTTCGTCGTCCATGGTGCATCAGGCGATGTAGATGACAACGCGGATCCGTTTGATGTTACAGACAATGAACAAATAAAAATGTTTAAAATTATCATTTATTTAGCTTCCTCCCTCCATTTAGGCTCCACCCCCACCACCACCCTAAAAGGAATTATGGTATGCATTTTATGTATGTTAAACAGCAAAGTAAAAATGTACTGTGAAGAATAGTTATCCACAAAAAAACTGCCTCAAAAACGTTTTGAAATATTTTGAACCCTTTGTAATTAAATATTTACAATAACAATTCTAATCATTATTTTTTTTAGTAAATTAACAAACATGGCTCTGTGTTGTGACCAAGTTAGGAGAATTTATTAGTAACTCGTCATGGTCTTCGTCGCCGGTAACTTTGATCGTAAGCGTCAGCATCTTATTCGCCGTTCTCGTCGGCATCTTCGTCGTCGACGTTTCCTTCATGAGTCTCAACGCCGTCATTTTTCTTCTTTCAAATTCCGCACGAGAGTATAAATGCCATAAACAACATGGTACATCTTATCTTACAAAGCGTCTTAATCTTCCTCAAAGTAGGTATCTTTACAACGACTGCATTTTCCGCTAGAACAGAAAAAGCTCGAAAAGCTTTTTCAACAAACATGCGCAATGAAGTAAAATGACAGCTTACTTGACGTCAAATTATGCTCCCGAGTTTTTCTCAAAAAGTTGAACTTCGAGTTTTTCAGCGCGTATTTCTTCTCTCGAGCTTTTCAGCCAATAAAATTCAAGGAAATGTAAACAATAAAATACTGAACGTGAAAATAAGGTTAATTATAAGCAAATTTTTAATTCTTTTATTTGGTAACTAGTCGATAAGGCCCGTGAAAAATACACTTAAGCAGAAGGACAATGGAAAACTAGGTTGTTTTAGATGTTTTGCTGACGTCAGCAGTGCATATACAAAAAAGAATGGCGAAATTTTAAAAGTTTTAGGTGCATTGTAATGGATTCATTAATTTAATATAAGAGATTGACGTTGAATTAGTGTTATTGACGTCGCTAAAGTACGAAGTAAATGAACATTCAGTAAAACATTCGTATTCAATTTAAGTTTTTTGGTGAGTTCTTTAAAGTTATTTCCTGGGTATCAACCAAAATCATCTGGTAGTTGTCTAGATAATATTGTACCAAAAATTTTTACCGTACCACCATCTTTATCTTCACCATTGTCACAAACAAAGTATCATCGCCCAACTAATTGTGTTTTGCTAAGTCCAAACGAAAAAGAAAAATGTTCGGAATGTGTATCAGTTTACAATGACATCAGATATGACGAGAAAAGTAGTAGCGGTCTCTTCATTTTACCAAGTCGCAGGCGTTTACGTGTCTACAAAATTTATATCCGGCCCTGTAAAGAAAATTGCAAACATTTTTCTTAAAATTTTAACCCAATATGAAATTATTCTCATGGATGAGATGAAAATTTAGTGTGGGACAAGCACACTGGGGATGTGATTGGTTTTGTGGATCTTGGCGACACAAAATTGAACAATACCGTACCATAAAGCCTGATGAAATAGCAATTTTGTCCAATTATTATCCATTATTTTGGAAAGCAGTGGGTATTTTGGATAATGATGTTAAAATAAAAGCTGTCGGTGTGACCAGTGATGTCCCTCACCTAACCGAACCATGTATCGCATGCACAAACAAATGACACTTGTTAAAGAAGATATGATGTCGATGTTAAATATCGAATAATGACGGAAGAGAAACGTTTTGGACTCCCTATAACTCGAACAGCCACGGGGAATCGGAAACCGTTCGAGTTATAGAGAGGTTCGGGTAATAGAGAGTTGGGAGTTTTTTCAAGTTTTTGTATAAAATTTGTATATATGGCCAATTAAGTGTGATTTTTTCTCCCTTTTATGGAATAGGAACGAAATCTTTCTTTGTACAGCATATAATCTCTACCTTGTAGGCTAAGAACGAACCGAAAAGATAAAAAATATTTTATCTCAATGACTTATTCTTGGGAAGAAAAGAAATCCGAAATGAGAGTTTTTTTGTATGAAGGACATCTTTTTCAACAGTTTGATTTAAGTCCTTTCAGTGATCTCGTCTTCAAGAACACTTATAGCTTTCAGCACTTCGTTCGTTGGTTTGGTTGCTATATCTTCATATTCTTCGTAGTTTTTTCCTTCATCCTCTTCGTTTTCTTCTAGGGTTCCAGTTACTTCAACAATTATATCAGCAGTTGTTAGTCTGCCATGCGATGTGGTTACTTCGTTGTCGAAATCAATTTAGGTACACCGGGCAGCAACATCTTTTGGAGCAGTTCCTTTCTCCAACTCCTTTAACGCTTTGTATTTTATTTTGCAGGACTTGTTTTCTGCTTTACGTTATGTCCTAGCAACAGACGCTATGATTATAAAACTTCAATACCAAAGAATCGTGTTTACGTTTTGTTCGAATGACAGTCGCAGACACATGTAGATATGAAACATTCGAATCAGTTAAGACTCTTCTTACGTTTAAAGAGCCAAAACAATGCCAAAAAACTGCTTGTGTCATATAAAGTTCTAGATACATGTTGCGACGTTCAAGTTATAGAGAAGAAATACCCGAAAAGACCAAAAAGATTCGAGTTATAGGGGTTAGAGAGTCTTTTATTTATTAGTAAATTCCCACCGTGCCAGCGAAATCGTTCGAGTTAAAGGAGAGATTCAAGTTATAGGAGTTCGAGTTATAGAGAGTCCACTGTATTTATTTTATTTATAGTCTCTCGCAGTTTAAAGTGTTTTAACCTGAAATGAAATTATTATCAGGAATTGACACGAAATTAAAAAGCTACATACAAATATCATAGTTACTTATCCACAATAATTATCTGTTTACTTCAGTTTTTACATATTGAAATAAAAGTTTGTCTGCCGAAATTAACATCTTTTTTAAGTGTTTGCTACAAAAATAACCGTTCAATTCAGAAACTCTGTACATCAATGATCTTTTTCCAGTGAAGTAGATATTTTTTAATGTCGGTACATGGTGGTCTTACCTTCATTGTTTTGGCGGTAATAGATGTAAATCCATTTTGTCTTTAATTAAAGAAGTGATCAAGTGCTCCAACAAATTCATAGCTACTTCTTTTTTAAATTTTTCATTAGTTATGTTCTTTCTCATCTTTTCAACATTTCCCTTGAACTGAAAATTTGTATTGCGAATTGCACCATACTATTCATTAGCTTTGTCAAGAGAAACAATATACCATTTAAATTCAATACGGGTCTTTTCGGAATAACACTCTCCTTGGTTAGCTTGCGTTACTTGCTTTATAAACTTTTTGAACTATAAAGGATGTAACTGCTCTTTAAGAGTTTCTTATGGTTTTACACGTGGATAAATAAAAGCAGTGTTGTGCTTCGTATTTTGTGCCTAGTCAAACCACGTTGACTCTTGCATACTTTTTCACAGATGTCATAGGGATATTTGGAAGCAGGAACAGCATTATTTATCTCCTTAAGTATTCTACGAACTTCTGAATTAAATGTGTCTTGATAAATTTAACAGCCATTTTATTCTGAAAATTTTTTTTTAAGTGGGAAATTGATTTTTATTAAATTTAAACTTGAGAGTAAAAGCTCTCGAGCTTTTTCGCTGAGCTGGAAATGCGGTCGTAGTGAAACCTACGCAACATTTGTTTTTGTAACCTTGCGGGGTTTTTTGTTTTTTACATTGTTACTTTTTTTCTAGAACAGCTGCTTTAAGTAGTGATCTCAAAGCTCATGTTGGAATAATGTTTATACATTAATACAACATAAAAGTGGAAAACATTATAAGACTAAAGCCCCTATAAAGCCCCTAATGAAGGAGAGTGTGAATAGAATGCCACGCCTGGCTTACTTTCTAGGAAAGTCTCACGGAGAAGAGCCTTCCTGACAATAGTATATAAAAGAATTCTATATTTAGAAACTTTATCGCCTATCTCTCCTAAACTTTGAGATCGTCTTGTCGGCCCGAGAAAAAACTAAATCGACTTTGTTTAGAAACGACACGATGTTCGTAATCACACTACCCTGCAAACACAGTTGCTATGCGAAGGTTTTGTCACGTTTTTCTTGAATTTAACTCATGTTGATATGTCATTATATTTTATGACAACAATAGTGACTAGGGAGTGAATAAACACAGATTTATTTTTTAAAAACATTCTTGAGTATTTTTTCGTGTTTCTTCGGATTGTTGAAGTCGTACACCCATCGTCAGTGTTTCAACAATCAGTAGTTGATCAGTAGATGATTAGTGAATCACAGCCTACGTTAATTTTCGTTACTTATCGTTAGAAGAAATTCATCTCTAATGTTTTATTCGACAGAAGAACAAAGGTACGACCATCAGTAGAAGATAAAGTTAGTTCTGAGGATGTTAACCCCATCGTCTGAACAGCAAGAATCCTCCTAATGCTGATCCACAATGGTTAAACGCTTAAGTGGTTTATTCCAGTGTTGTTTTAGCGTTCAGTTTTGTTTATTGTGTAAGGGGAAACGTCTGCTTTTCTTGGTAGTCAACCTCGTGTCAGAGCTTTACCCCAATTTGGAAGACCTTTAAATCACCCGGGGACAAGGTTGTATGTTAGTAAGGCAGTAAATATTGCAGCTTAATTTAAAGTTGGTTGAAAATTCATGATTAAATTTAAGTAGATAGTACATTTATTATTTCCCTGGGTAACTGATTGTTTCTTTTTATCTATAAATCGAGATAACATAAAATGTTTATTCTGATCGAATAGACTATTGTTTCAAGCTTATCCGTTCATTGAGGTTGAAATTCGCAGCATGCGAAGTTATTAACATAAACGTTGGTGTTTACCAATGAACCGCGTTCAATAACAACAAGTTGACGATAGATGTGATTTGTAATTTCTCGAAATTAATGGTTGCTGCTGATTTGTTTTTGTTGTGGTTACGTTGTTTGTTTTTTATTTATTTACTTGCTTGTTTGTGGCCAATGTTTTGATCTTTTCACGTTATATTGTAACAAGTTTTTATTTATTTTGTGACAAATTATGTTGTCAAACTTTTCGTGTCTTCGTTCTGTAATATATGCCTGTATAAAACATCATTTATGTTGAATCGTCGAATTTGAAGGTAATTTTTTGCATTGTTTTATGAATTGCTCGCTTCGGTAGTGAGGCGTAAAACATAAGCTAGAGAATTAATTAAAAAAGATTAAAAAGCTCTTCTCCACACCTGTCTTATATATGTAATCAAATCAATGTTGGTTTAGCTGTTTAACCTTATGAAGTATTTAAACATAAATGTGATGTGATTACAAAGTATTATTCGAGTCTCGTTTCATAATATAATTAATGCTTCGTATTTAGTGATCTAAAGTTAAGTGGAAATTAAACTTCGTCCGCAGGGACTGTTCATGGTTTTTGCATCAATAAGTGGAGAAAAGTCAATTGGGACGAGGTTTGACAAATTTTTCAAATGTATGTGCCCTATTACAGTGAGTTCAAAGACTTTACAATTGCAAAGTATAGACGTGTTGACTTTCCATTTGCTAAGGTTGTTCTGGCGTTTTGCAAACAACTTTTTGTGTTTTACAAAAAAGCGTAATATCTTATTTTATGTGTAGTCAATTTAAAAACACAAGTAAAATATCTAAATACGTTTAGAATACGTTACTTTAATCTTAATGTGTAGCAAAAACCACATCTGAGAAGACTTGAGTTTTTAAAAGATATTATATTATTTTCAATGATATCGTTTCCTTGTTAAGTTTTTTTGTTTCTGTTTTTAGACTGAAAATAAAGCTTCATTGCAATGTTTTGTTACAAATTCGTCTCCATACTTGTTTTCGTATGTTTGATCATCTCGCTGATTGCATGTTTAATGGGCACACTTACTCAACAATGGTGGATTGGTGATTTCGAAGCAATCGTTCCACTTCAAAATGCTACTCGCATCCCACATGGATATAAAATGCATTTACTGTTTGATGTGCGATTTGGTTTAACAGGAGTGTGTTATCGAGTCAAACATGCGTTGGTTCATAATGATTCCTTATCTGAACCTCTCCTAAAAGAAATGAAGAAATGTCCATCAACAGATTTGCCAGATAATCTTGTATTGCGAAACATAATGAAGGAAAACCAAAAGCGTAAGCAGATTTCTTTATACCAAGTTCTCAGTGTGGTGGACGGCTTAGGACAGCAGACCCTGTATCAAGTTTAACACGTGTTAAATTGATTTATTTCAGCATTCAAGAATACTTTTATCTGCTTGATATTGTGTTTGATATTTAATGTTCTCGCTCTTATCTTCGCGTTGATCAAGCTACCATGTTTGGCAATATCTGGAAAGAGAATGGTTCTTTTTACCACCCTCATCCTAGCACTGATAGCTGGTAAGTTTTTTAGATTGCGGAGCCGCAACCATTTTCTGTGTTTCATAAATAACAGTGTATAAAGAAATTTAAGATATACATTAATCATCCCAATATATAAGGAAGTTTGTATTAGGCCATCCAAATCTAAAGAGAACTTATAGAAAGGAAGTGTTAAATGTGTACAGGCGCACACAGGGAGAGTGGGAGGGTGATCGGTTTCGAGCTTCGTTGATGTGAAAAGAAAAAGACGGGGAGACTGCCAAAATGGTACGTACGTATTTATGGTTGTTTTCTTGTAAAATATATCTACTACGCTACATTTGTAAACATATTGTAATTATTATATTATAGGCACGGCTGGTGTCGTTTCACTAAATTGTTAAAGGCGGGGATTGCGTGAAAACGATTCACTTTTTCTGTCTATTTTTAGCTATCGTTGGTATGGCCGCATTAATAATATCTGATCAGAAGATTCACTACAACGCGTCGTTTATGAAGTTTTTTCTTTCGTCAACACCTCATTTAGGAGAGGATGTCACACCAATGGCTGCCCAGATATTACGTCGTGTTTTTGCAAAAGTGAAGACGACGAATTTGTCTGATAATTTCGAAAAGGGAGCTTCGTTCGATCTTGTCTGCGTCGGTGTGGCGTTTTTGTTGTTAGCCGTTATTTTATCACTCGTGGAGCATTGTTGTGCAAGAAGATCCGGCGACGACGAGTATAAATCCCGACTCATTGCCGAAGGTTATTCCTTGCCGGATAAAAAGCATGATAAATCGGTTTCTATGTAACGCAAATTAAAATTTTTATCCTAAAGATTGTATAAAAGATTGTTTCTGGCCATGTAATTAAATATCGCTTTCAGTGGCAGTCCACATGCCAGTACATCGCAATGTTGTTCGTGAACACCAAGAACTATTTCACGTTCGTGCCCATGCAACTGTATCGAACAGAGAGTAGTAACATTATAATAAAAAACTACAATTTGTACGGTATGGTAGTTTTCTTGTAGCAATATTCAGGCCAGAAATTTTGGTTCAGGTTCAGCCGTCACTATTCATTTTTTTTTATATTCAGGGTCAGCTATAAGCATTCAAGTTCAGGGGTTTTTTTATTCTGGCTCAGCTTTTTTATTATATTCAGTTTCAGCATACATTCTCGTTCATCATTGTTTTTTCATTATCTAGTGAAACATCATTTTTATTTTTTTATATGCTGGTTATTATGCGTTTAGTTCTGGGTTTTTTTATTGAAAATTAAGGACCTGATCTGGTCTAGATTATTGATTATTTCTTCGATTTCTGGTAGTCAGGCCAGTTGGTAATAATGGCGGACCTAACTGCAGACAGGTAACATTTGATGCAGATTTAGCAGTTAATACTGCTAACAGTGATTTATGAGAGATATTCTAACTTACTTATTTACTTACTATGAAAACCTTTTAAAATATAAATAGGTAAGGTATACCGCAAAACAAACTGTTAATAGTTTTTTCTGTTATAAACATTTGACATAGCAAATTGTAAACCAACAATGTATGTTCGTACCCAGGTGTGTGGCACGTCATCCTTAGATGCATCATATGCAGCTTGTTTGATACTTGAAGTTCCAGGATAGTCAAAACTGTTGCCATCAATAAAACCTTCAAGATTTTTGTGAAGAACTGCCTAAGGATACCCCCTAAATCAATGACAGCTTGTTGTTTAAAATTGAGTCTTAATGGAATTTTAGGCTTATAGTCAATGTTTTTGTAATAGGACAAGGCTTTTTCCATTTTATAATCTTCGTCAGTTTGTAATCGGTTTTTATTCTCTAGTAGTGTTTTTTGTAAAAGAGCTACAATATTTGTGGAGTACAAGGCGTTTTTAAACTGCTTTCAGCTAAGAGATAAGCTACGTCCAAATTTTCTGTACATTTTATTGCTGATCGAATGGGATCGGGACTGACACCGGGATAAATTGAAGCAAGTATTGCCTCCATCCTGGTTCTTTTTGCGAGACTTTGATGTTAAGGATTTTTTCAATTTTAGAACACTTTTAGTTGCGTTTTTCGTTCTAAAATGTGCCAGTTTTTACGACACAGATTGTCAAAGACAGAGGTCATTAAATCTTCATCGTCACTATTATCTTCAACAAGAAAATTGATATCTATAGTCAATCTGACATATAGTTTACCCTGTCTATACAGCCTCTTAACCTGGTCAAAATTCCATTCAAATTGACTTGAAACAGCAGGAACACATATTTTACTCCTGTCTCTTTTTATAAATTCAATGTTATGTGTACCTATAAAGAGTAATTTTGTCCTAATCGACTCAATAATTGTTTTCCTGATCTCACTCTCTTTCATGTTTAAATTTGAAATCACGAGAGCTTGCTATAATTTCCTCTTCATTGTTATCAATGTCATCAGATGTTTTTTTTAAAACAGTTACTAAAATAGTGTGATTTTTTCCTGGATCCGGCTTTGTTTTTCTTTGTTTGCCAAATCTATGTGGATACGTAATCTTTGATTTATTCGGAATGTTATAAGAATTTGCACAATTTTGTATCAGTGATGTTTTCTGCCTGACCAAGGCTGATGCTACTTTAGAACTACTTCTTGCAGTACACTTTTTTTTATAAGAAACATGTTTATATGAAACCTACATGTAGAATTATCAAAAATTAACAATCTTTTTAACTACTACATTATATGTCTTTTTCTGAAATAAGAAACTTGTTTCTAATTAATTCTTACAATTATTTAAAGAAGATGTTACAAACATCACTAGGGAGTAAGTAGTTTTATTACGTTACTGTACCGAAGTACTAGGCCATTCGCCAGGTTTCTTATAAGAAAAAACGTGTAGGATGAGATGTGGTAGGAGTGGTAGGGGTCCTTACCAACTCCTCTTGGACCAACATTCCTACTTCATCTTTCATATGCTCTCTGGTCGATTTCCCCTGGAGATTTTTTCCTGATGAGACTGAAAGTTTACCTCGCCGTTCTCATTCCAGAAATAATCAAATGTTCCTGAGATTAAGGATTGAAAATCGCGGCAGATGTGTTCTTCACAACCAAACTATGCTTTCACGAAATACACGTTTAAGAAGAATGAACATTTTCACAAATTAGTACGAAAAGACAGAAAAAGTAGCGAGTATATAATTGGGGTAGTCTACGCATGATACAAGATTTTCTTAAGTAAGTCTAAACTTTAGCAGAATAAACTTTATTTTATTTAAGCGTTGAAATTATCAACATAGGGGCGTTGTTAGTAAAAAAGAAGGTCCTTAAAAGAGAGGCGAACTGCGCACGGCATGGCTGCTGAATAAAAGTTCATGATGACAGTGTTGATTTTAAAGACCAGACCGACTGGCTTCGTCTGCTCCATAAATCAATTTACATGGTACAACCTTCACAACAAAAAAGTCTAGCAACAAACACTAAGAATGTTTTAATATGGAAAATATTGTGGAGTTGCAAAGATTTGATGTTTTCCCCATAAAAACGGTAAATTTTCAAAACTTTGCAGAACACGCTAGACCCAAAATCTAAAACAGTCTGTTAAAAATGCCAGTTTTTTTTCATCTGAATTATTTATAATTAAGTATTTTTACACATTTGCCAAATGGTGACTAAATTATAAAACAATGGAATATATTGCGTTTTTTTGTACCAAAACGACATGGGAAAGCAGCTAAGCTAACCGCAACCACTGTTGAAGTTTTACCGACGTAACCCACTGCAATACGAAAAAACAGTTTTAAAACTCCTGGGGAATAGCGATACTGCGATTTTTATACTAAAACGATATAAGAACGTAGCCTAGCTAACCGCAATCAATGTGGATGTTTTACCGAAATAACCTACTGCAATACCGGCTGTATACTTTTTTATAGAATGTATCACCAACAATCACCACTACCACGTGGGCCGGATCAAATAAAATGGATATTATTCTATTTGTAACGAATTAACATGTTATGCGTAATACATATTATACGTTGTATTATATGACTGTCTATACAACTTTTGTTATTTCATCAATTTTTGTTATCAACTCCTTGTGTTTTCAGTCGCATTTTCGGTTTTAGAATTGCTCGTTTGGTTATTATAATTTCAGTTTTCTCGGCCCTTTCTTGCGCATTTGGCCTTGAACAGACCCTACTCGCCGCGTAGCTCAACAACCCCATGTGCGTTTGCTAAAATGTTTTACTCCAGCAAATACAGCCAGCTCTGTAGTGTGCCCGCGTTTGGAGAGTCCGAGAGGGGAGGGTATATGAGTAGCTTCACCATTTTCTTTACCCCTTTATAGTCAAGACTACCCTTGTGCACATTTCATCGACTGATTGCACTGTACATACACTCTAGCTCGTTCGTTAGCCTAGTTTTCTATTCATCCAGATTACCCCTAGGTGCGCGTGTTCCAAGCCTCCGGAACGGCCCCTCTGCCTTATTTTACATTTGCTACTCATCAACTGTACATTACGTTACTTACCCAAGGTGCAGTGGTGCTCTCAACCAAATAAAATCTCACCATTACGGGTGCCTTTCACCTACCAATTATATTTACCCATTAATCACGTGACTTAGTCTTCTTTAGCAACAAGACAGCACATTTTTTCCTTTTTTACCTCGCTAATAATCGCACGTGGTTTGTTATCAATCACTAACCAAATCTGTTAAGCATGGCCAACAAACAAACCGAGAAAGAATTATATAGAGGTAACCCTTTCGTTATAAACAGACCCTTCATAAGGACGGACCGCTTACGCCAGGTCGGGTGGTTTTGATTCTATCATGGATCAATTTCGCTACCCGAGCAGAAAGCGGTATAAGAAACAAGACCTGTGCGTCTGATGAAGCCCTTGTTTCTTAGGTCATCCTTTACCCACACAACATCCTTTCTCTACATACGATACTTCGAATCCTCCACAGGAGAGTAGGGACACCCAATCAAAAAACGTGTAGAAACAACTCTAGGTACGAGGTTGTGAAATAAACTCACGGCGGAACAACAGCAATTCGTTGCGCTAAAGTATAGTGATTTTTTGGCGAAAATTCAACATGCGCAAAATATTTTTTTTCAGAAACTGCGAGAAAATTAGATCGCGCGAAACTAAACAAAAACGATTACTGAGGAATTTCTTTCCATATTGTCAGTGTTGGTAACGTAAATGCAACATTGATGAAGCTTTTAGCGCTAATAATTCATACAAAGTTATACTATGTAAAGTTAAAACCCTTATTCTGAAAGATATGCAATGCATTAAGTTTTATAACCCGTAGTGTGCGAAAATGCCACGAATCAAAGGGATGCGCGTCGTAAGGTACGCTCTTTCAGCCGTTTGCAGTTTATAATAGAGACTTTCGCGATTTCGAAGATCAGAAGACGAACGAAGCAGCTTGTGGTGTTTTTTTTCATGTAAAAATTGTGATAGACCCTAAGGGTCACTGTATCGCGCCTATTTATCTGTTACGCGCTTTTTTTAAATGCTACGAGTTTTTTTTTAAAATGTTTTACGGCTTAAAAATGCAACGCGCTTTTTTATTCGAATGTTACGTGCATTTATAAACGTAACGCGCTTTTTTTAAAAAAAAAATGCAACCCGCTCTTTTAAAATTTTTTTTTAACTTTTTTGTTTGTTAGGCTCTCCCTTGTGCTTGCATGGCGAGGCAAGATGGATAATGTTCTAAAAAAAAGCCATTTGAGAAGATATAGAGCGATATAAAAGATAGAGATACATATGTCGAAGGTAATTCCAACCCCAGTAGTAGTCCTGTTACTACTATTGGTTCTACAACTGCTGTGGTTGCTAACAACAAAGGGAAATCAAGAAAGCAACATACTGAGAGAAGAATAACAAAACAAAACAAACAAAAAACTTCAGGTTTTGATGTTGCAAGTAAATGCTACAAGATGATTAGACAAAGAGAAGGGGCTCAAAGTCTATAGATACTCTATGTGGTGGTGGCATGACATTTAAAGAAGTTTTGGAGAAAGCAAAAGAATTGTATTTTGATAACAATGGCTCAAATGTTTTCATAAAGCATAAAGATGAATGCTACATCACTGTCAATAATGTCACAGGACAAACACTTGTGGAAGAGGAAGGTGTATGGTATTATGTTGACCGAAAGTGTATTATCATATCTAGAACTATCGTAATTTTGCGTTCATGCTTGGATAGCCTACTGTACTTAGATGATGATATTTGTGCGTAATAACTAAACTATGTAACTACCCGGAACCACCGAGAGCCACCCAGAATCAGCCAGACTCAGACAGGGCAACTCAGACTCAGACAGAGACAGCTAGCTATTTTTGCCAACCAAAAAAGCGCATGCTTCGTACCTTGAGACGTGTACTACGATAAGGCTTTCAAAACTTGTATATGCACGTTCAGCTAGTTAATTACACGACATGGATTATAGCAACAAAGAATGCCTGATGCTATTCGACCTGCTGGATGAAGAGAACTTTTATAAAGAGCGCTTTTTTCTAACAACCATAATAAACAAGTAATGTTCTTCGCTGCTCAATACTGCCATTATCCAACGGTTACAAATTACTACGTACAGGATTCTTCGATGTGATAAGGTACCATTGCTAAATTTCGGCTAGCCTCGGATGTTGTTTGTTTTCATTCAAAAAAAGTGTTTGAAACTTCTGAAAAAACTATTTTGACTTTATTATTTTGGCTAACTCGTGATGACATATTAACATGTAAATATTCCACTATTAATAAGGCCATGATACACTATAAAATGTCTGAAAAAAAGGAGCATTCTATAGTTAAACATTTCATTCATTCTTGTTTCGTTTATTAAAAAAATCGTCATGCACAAAAAAACCCAGACAGTCGGTGTCTTTGTTTGCAAAAAATCAAATCATTTTTTTCCTGCTTTTAACGGCACAGTTACACTTAAATGATATTACAAAAACATTGAAGTAACAAAGAAACTTGTTTGTTTAATTTATTTTCGCCTATTACTAAAAATATTTAAATAGTATCATGTTTCAATATAATAGACTTTTTTGTGCTGATTTTGCGTATTTTAAATTAAATTGAAAAAAATTTAATTTAATTCGAAAATCGAATGAATGGAAAACGATTTTTTTCTTCACCTGAAAAATATTTTTAGATATGATACACAAAACGATTTTGGAAAAATCGAATATTTTTATCAATATCGCGTAAGTGTAGCTCTGCCTTTAACACTTTTGCTCAAATGTCGCTAGACACACGACATTAGTATGCCTAGGAAAAATCTTAACAAATCTTTTATAGTGTATCATGGTCATAGTGTATCAACGGCTTGTGAGAAGCAACATTTATCCGAAATTTTGCGACAGTCTTAGGTTACGATGAAAGAAAATCTTCAAAACGCTCCGGCATTAAAGTGCATTTAAGAATTTTTCATTCCTTTTTCATTCAAAGTTTAAAAGACTACCATATGGACCATTAGCGAAGTGTATCAACGAGGATGTTGACGAAATATTAGACGTTGGTCACATAAGAGACCTGGTTTCGTGTATGTCAGATAAGGATGAGTTATGGTATGTAGCGGACAGCTACAATATAAACCCACGCCCTTCATGCATAATGTACGATTTTGATGCGTCACTAATACCCGACGCGATGCAAATTCCTAATTTTGAAGGTTACCCAGTACCAGTGTTGAACATATTGATGGAATATGGAAATACCTTATCGTAAGTAATAAAATGTTTTATAATATGCATTGTATATGTTTTATTTCAGACATCTACATAATAATAACCGCTGCTTGTACCAGGGAGAACCTGGATCACAATATCGCTGCTTAGAATCAGATAAGGAAGCAAGTATAACTAACTGCTCAGAAGATATATATTAGAATGTCCTCTTATCACCACCTCTTTCTGATTGCACAGATTCTGGATTGGTAAGAAATATAGAATTGGTCAAATCCTGGAAGAGGTATTGCCGCATTGTTTTTCTTTACTTTTTTGCAGACTTATAAATGTAATCTCTTTTATAGCAACCGGCTCAATCCGTCCAGGAATCATTTAAAACTTTTACTAATAAAAAGGTATACCTTCGTATATGTTTTAAACGAATACGGGAATAGTATATGCATTTATGTACTTGTGTTTATGTGTATGTGTATTTATTCCTAGAACAAGGGAAGAAATAATACTGCAGCTTTCATCTTTTCAAAAATTTTCGCTGAAGTTACTGACTCGAGCCTTTTCTTCAATTCAGATGTAGGACCACCGGAAGGTATTTCATATTATCTTAGTACCAGTCTAAGATTTTATTTTATATTTGCCTACTTTCACGTCCATATGCTGTTCTTAATTATAGGTACGGTAACATCTGCGACATATTTGGTAAATAATGATCGGAATTCACTTGATTCAATTATGGCCGACGATAATGGTGTGTACAAAAATATTGGAACCCCCACCAATTATTTCTTTTACGCCGATGGTGATTGTCAAGAAGCACATTGTGAGGAGCAGCAATGGTTTAATAAAAAAAGAGTGGGCAAGAAGTACACCAATAAAGCTGTAGAGAAGGAGAAAATATTCGCTTTGGTTAGAACATATTGTCGTCACTCTGTTCAAAAGAGCTTTACAAATATATGCCGAATAAAAAGCATCACAACTTGCCCATACCCACTTGTGGAAGCATCAGAGAAATGGTGAAGTGAAATATCACAATTTTTACCAAAACATTCCGAAACAATGCAACGTCGTATGCTTATGTCTTTCAGCAGAGGTAAAGAATTCCTCCATTGTTCCCATATTGCTCGTTGTTGTTGAGAGATGTCATCATTCCAATCCTTTTGTTCACTGCAAAGTTGTTCTAGGAGTTGCTTGGCTGCTAAAAGAAATGGGGCTGCGAATCCAAGAGGGTCATACACAGAACTAATCGATGATAGAATACCTCTTCGGGTCAGTGGATTGTCCTTTAACACAATTCGGAAGCAAAACGAGTCTGTTTCAACACACCAACTGACGCCAAGGGCTCTTTCAATTGGGAGGGTTTGAGCGTCAAAATTTAGGTCTTTGACATCTTTCGACCTTTCTTCCGTTGGAATACCTTCTAGTACTTCCCTTGAGCTACTTACAAACTTGGTCAAAGGAAAGTCACCAGCAGCACACATTTTTTTACTTTCTCAATAAGGCGTAAACTCGACAAGGCATTTGATGAAGATTTCAACATATCGTCGACGTAAAAATTTCTTATCAGGGTTAAAGCAGCTTCTTTACCATAATTATCGATGTTGTCATGAGCAGTTTTCCTTAAAGCATAATTGCAAGTACTTGGAGAATGTGTACCTCCAAATACATGTACACACATTTGATGTTCTTGCAATTCGGCGTCAAGGTTACCTTCCGGCCACCAAACAAAGCGTAGCATGTCTCTTTCATTGTCTGGTACTTTGACTTGGTAGAATATACTCTCGATGTCACCAGCAACTGCCACTTGCTCTTCTCTAAATCTTGTCAAAACTCCAACGATTTGGTTTGCCAAGTCAGGACCTTGTAAGAGAAGAGAGTTAAGGGATACACCACCATATGTAGCACCACAATCGAATACAACTCTGATTTTATTTGGCTTTCTTGGGTGGTACACCCCATGGTGTGGCAAGTACCAAGTTCTTCCCTTCTCACAGAAACGATCTGCTCTCTGTGCAAATCCTTTATCGAGGATGGTTTTCATAAATGTGGAATAGTCATCATGCATCCGCTGATTCTGTTGAAGCTTTCGTTTGAGGCTATGGGCTCGTTAAATGGCTTGACTTTTATTGTTTGGAACTTCACACATAGGATCTTTGAATGGCAACGGAAGTTGATAATGCCCTTCCATCTACTAATTTTACGTTCTCATCCATCAGCTTTAGAAATTTTCAATCTTGCAATGAAAGTTTTTCAGGTTCTCCAGCCAATGTATTTTCACTAAAATCCTGACGAAACATCATAAGCATCATTTCTGCCAAACCATGCTCCTTCATATTATCTTGAAGAACGAATCGACTTGGCACGTTATCGTCAGAAATTGATACATAATTTCATCTTTTTGAGCTGTTTCTTGAACCTTTAGAAAATATCAGACCTGTTACACACCATCCTAGCACTGAACGAAAGGCAAGGTCCATTTCCTTGACTTGGAATGATCTCAATAGGCTCGAGAGCTCGAGGATAATTGGCACCTATCAATATGCCTATATCTGTCGCGTCTTCGTCTTGCTGAAGGTTCTTGTGGATCTCGTTTAGATAACTCCATTTTGCTACTTTATTTGGCGTAGGAATTTCTTCTTTATCAACAGGTAGAAATTTCCTGCTAAACACTCTGGGTAAATTAAGCCTTTTGCTCGAATTCTCAACAACGGATACTTGAAGTTTATTCATCGATTTGCATCATTCAGTTGTTTCACCTGTCATTGTTTTAATAGAAATCGTTGTTGGTATTGTTGGCACATTCAACTCCACCAAGATGTTTTCGTGAACGAACGTTCCTTGGCTTCCGTTATGTAGTAGTGCTTTCGTGATTATCTCTACTGATGACGAAGGATGCGTTATCTTTACAGGAACCACATTGAGACTTATCACTTCCATTTTTAGTTTGGAGTAATTAACACCTATCGGCTTATTTTCATCAGGAGGCATGTCTTTATGTCGGCAACTATGTAGACCAGTAGGATGTGGTTCATCGCACACATCCCATTTTCGTTTTTTGGACAACTTACAGTAATGCGATCGTAACACGAAAAGCAAAGTCTGTTCCGAAAAACGAATTTTTGTCTGTCAAAAAGTTTAAGCATCAAAAATTCTTTACATTCGTCCAAATCATGTACACTTAGGGCATGGTTTTGGTTTTCCTTTTGAACTCGCTAGCAATGTCTTCATGAATCTTTTCTGATTGGAATGAGATGAATCTTCTTTTAGCTCAAACAATGCATTTTTTGAGAAGTTTGGATCATTAACAAGCATCATTTCTTCTTCCCTGAAGTCCATGAAATTATCAAATCCCGCCTCGACTTGCTGTTTCTTTCTAATGTGATTGTTTTTCCTATTCCATCCCTCTTGTAAGTTGGATGGCAAGATCAACTGAAGCCTTTGAAGTAACTCTGGACTATCGTAACTTTGGCAATTCCTAAGGGACATCATTGTTGACTTGTATTTCATCAAAAAACTGTAAAACTTCCGGAATCCCTTTCCATCGCAAGCTTTGAGTTTTGGCCAAGACTTTAATTCCTTCCGGTACTCACTCATAATTCGGTACTAGTCTCCATAATTCTTTTCTAGCTTTCTCATATCCTTTATCAGGTGGAAGATATACGCATGACTCAACTAGTGTCTTAGCCTCGTCTTTGAGATACTTAAGTAGTCTGGTTAATCTACCTATAGAATCTGGTATCCTTGTCTCAACAACTTCACTGAATGTTGCAATGAAGTAGGGGTAATCGATGCAGTTTCCACTAAAAGTATCCATCTCGACTGATGGTGCTTGGAGATGATTTACAAGGGTGGTCAAATCATGAGATACTTTTCCTTCAAACTTGGGCATATGTCCTCTCCCTTCATGATCATCTGTCATTCTGTCTGCGGGAATTGACTGCAGAAACTCATCAGTTAACTCGAAGTTTACTTCTGCTTTCTTAAGCAATCGTGATCTCAAGTTATCCAACTGGTCATATCAGGAGATTTCATCCTGAACTTCTGTATGGTGAGCATTGACGTATGCTGCTACCAACTTTGATTTGTCAAATTTGTCAAAGAGAGATTTTGGGAGGATCTGAGACTACTTATCATCTTCCATGCACTGATAAGCTTTTATCTTAGCTTTGGTTTTAGCCAGCTCTAGCTTCAAACTCAGTGATTTAGACTGTTGTTCTAATTTCTGCTGTCCTTCCATGAATTCGGCTTCCACTTGAAGCTCTGCTAACTTAGCCCTCTCTTTAGCCATTTGACTTAAAATACTCTTTGAGGAAGACATTCTAGTGGATTCAAATTTAACTGATCTGCGCGAGGTATGCTCTACCTTCATTGATTCTTTATCATTACTGGCCTTATGTAACAAATCACCTGACTCGTCCAATACTTCAGCCATTTTACGTTTGATAAACTAACAATCAAGAAACTTACGCACACAAATTACGACAAATACACTATACCCAAGAGACAAAACACAAGAAAAACGTTGCATACAATAAACAAATGCGAAGCGAATACGTAAAACATATAGCAAACACTAAGAAGGAGAACCAAGTGTTCCTTCGCAGAGTCTGAGGCCTACTCGCACTCAATGCGGGGACACCCAGTGAAACGCGTATTAGAGATGGCGGCCTTTCCCAGCAACACGTGGTAACTGAATTATCCTCTGACGATGCCGACATCAGCAATGCCTCTGGTGAGGAAATTCCTTTGCACAAAACCATACCTTCTTCTAAAGTTCATAAAGCCTCGAATAAACGAGTCCTGTTCAAACGAAGAAATACAACTTTTGACAATTTAAAAAAGGACCTATTTGATTTTGTCCGCACGGAAATTCGTAGTCAAGTAGAGGCTAACAAATTAAATAATTTGAATTTAACTGAACCAACCACGTCATTTGGAGAATCATTACACTGCGCCATCTTTGTTTTCCTCGCGCTCTTGTGTTCGGCCGCCGGCTCTTTGGATCCAATTCTTGATCAAGATGGCGCGGATGATGTTGCAGTTCTTCAGCCTACAGATGTGTGCGCATTGAGGCCCTTTTGTTGTCTTCTCACACCCCTCAGGCCCATTGTTCTGTAACTTCGCTGCCCGCAGTACCTAAGGCTGTTTTGGAGAAAATTAAGTGTTTGGAGTATGCTAATTTCGAGCTACTCCTCCCACCATCCTTAAATTTCGTCGTTTGTCCCGGCGACGACGAGCCGAGGTCGAGGAGGGTGAGTACGATCTCAAAATGTAAGAACTACTGATGGCGTCCCACGTCTCTCGCTAAGCAGGAATGTCTCGGGTATAGGCCTAGGATTAAGGATTTTGCCTTCTGGTGCCTGGCATGGAACAACTATCTACGTTGCCCTATTTATTTTTATCCACATCTTGCCACACAGCTGGTCACCTATCAAACTCTAGTCACCCAGTTTGCTAACCAATACGTCTTCTCCGCTGTATGTGCCTTTGACAAACTGCATCGGCTGCAGTTAAGTAATGATTCTTTGCGGAGTGGGACCAACTTGACGATTTGCTCGTTACCCAAGACTTGAGAGGGGCTCCATTGTTAACTAAGTTGTATATACAGCTCTTCCATCTCCACCTACACAAGAACCTCTTACACATGTTTCAGTTGTGGTCAGCGTGCAGATTTTGCTACAAATTGCCCCTGGTCTTCCAGTGCAGCTGGGTTAGGCCCAGCGTTTCGGAATGATTCCCAGTATCTTCCCGCAAGCAGCTTCCACCAGGTCAGATTTCCATCAACTCCCAGGGTGTACTGGTGGTTCAATTATAGAGGCATGTCATGTTTCAATACACATCCCTTTCCACACAAGTGCCCCCATTGCTCTAAAAACCACCCAAGGCACCGTTGCTCATTTAGGTCCTCTAAGCCAAGTACCCAATATTTTTTTCCAATTAAGTCCTTTGTTTCCACTCCTGTAAATGTCTTATTATTGGACAAATTATTAGTTTCACATCCCAATCAGGTCTTAGTCAACTTTATCCTTTCTGGCTTTAGCCATGGGTTTAAACTTGGGTATTCGATGCTGCTTTATCGCCAAACACGCAACTTACCTACCATTCTGGATTCTCATCCTACAGAATGTGGCATACACTTAGGAAATTACCCTCTTTGCCTTGGGCAAGCATTTTGGTGTGATTACCTTGTTATGATTACTAGCAGCATACATCATCTGTCCTGCCTTACTCAATTATATTCTTACCTGGTATCCCGATCCATTCCCCAAATTTACAAATTGCGTTCCATGCGTGTGATGTTGTATACAGTACTGGAAAAAAGTTGTTTAACATATCGAGCGCGCAACCTGAGCGAACTCACTCGATACGCGATGTACCGCGTTTATAATAATAAAAAACAATTAAAATAAATTTCTCACGATCTATCTAGAATCTATTATCATAGCAAGATCCGTTTCGACGTGTCGCGATGGTAGGTGATAATGAGAATAAAGAGAAAGTTTTTTTAATGAGAAAAAAAAGAAAGTTTTTTTTATTTCAAACACATCTCTGCTTTATCTTTTTTTTATTTTAAATAAGTATATATTATTAGAAATTTTTTAACTTTCGTATTTATTAAAGTAATTCTACCGCATTACTTTTTTAACGTTTTCTACCACTGTTTTATGTTCTTAAACTTTTAAAATGCAATCTCTAACGAAGCTTTTTTGTCGCCACTTTTCGTTCTTAACTGTTAAAATGCAATCATAAAAAGCTTTTCTATCGCCGAATTTCGTTCTTAAACTGTTAAAATGCACATCTATCTATCAGGTGTGATCAACTTTTTCTGTGCAGCTGTGCATGATATATTAATGTGAAGGCTTTTACTTATGGCTTTCTCTTTAATATGTAGTTTATGGACGAAAAGAGTAAAAGTAGTACAGCCATCTTAACTAGGATAGTCGCTTCATTGAATTTACGATTTGTAAATCTTTCCCTGACAATTGATTCCCTTGAGTTTGCTATCACCCAGTACACCTGGTATTGCAAACACAATATAAGCAATGAGAGAAATGGCGTGTCAGTTTTGAAATAGTTAAGGCACTCTTTAGCTGATATATTCAGGTCGCCTTTATCAATCTTATATATACCACTAAGAATTCCCACAGCTATAACCACGAAAAATTGGCACTTAAAGGTGTGTTTCTAGGATCCATTGTTAACACAAAAGACTTTTTTCATATGCTGTTAAATGCTTTTTCTGTTAAAAAATGCGAATGTGAAATTTTAATTATATTGTTTTACTTATTGTTAAACTTTTAATGACGATTTTAAACAATAGGTTGTATTGTTATCATAATTATGTTTTTATTTGAATTGAGTGAATATCATTTAACGTTGTAAAAAATGTGAAATATGTGTACTGTAAAAGTGACAACCATTGTTTCTATCGAATATGATTGTTCTAGTTTGGGTCAGAATGTGGCTCTTATAATTGATCAGCATCTGAAGAAGCTTTTCTTGCATTTCATCTGTGCACTGGAAATGTTTTAACTTCTGGTTTATGTTGCAAATAAATAGCCCTGTTTAAACCTGAAATGTGTTTCTTAGTGTGTTTCTTGTTACCGTTTCCATACTATTCTCATTCCCACATTGCAGAATCCGATGAAAACCAAATGGCAAGTATTAATTATGAATTTAAAATAATTATTGTTGGTGATGCTGGTGTAGGGAAAACGTGTTTGGTTGCTAGTTTTCTTGATAATCCCATTCCAACCACCTATGTTCAAACAGAAGGTAAGATGCTTGTTTAAAATGCATGCTGGCACAAGCTTAACACACATTCATTCAAATTGTGCTACTTGATATAGAGACTGGTAAATGACCTCTTGCCAACAATCATGTTTTGATTTTTCCAAATTTTTCCAAAAATCATGTTTTGATTTTTCCAAATTTAATGAACCTGGCCAGTGTCATCTCATGATGTGCTTAAGCCTATTCTTTTGATGACTTTAAGCATAATGGTAATAAGTATATTTCTTTATCCTAAGGCTAAGCAAAGTTAATCTTCTGGTTAGTGCAATCTGTCTGCACCTACTTTCTTTTACTTAAAGGATGTGCCATTTTCTTTCTCCAATCTGTCATTATAAAGATGATATATAACTGATTAAAAAACTGCTGATGTGATAAGCCAGAGAATTAAATGTTTTTTCAATGAGCTTATAGATCAAGGTAATTGCAAAAAATTTAGCAACAGACTAATCGACACATAAAAATCAGTACAAAGATCAATAATCAATCAATCTTTTGTATATATTTCCTTTCTAGTCAAAATTTGACTGCAGCAAAGTTATAAAACTTTTTTGAGATTGGAGAATTAAGTTTTTCTTGTTTTTATGTTTGCTTCACTTTTTAATTAGTCTGCTGCACAAAAGATAAACAAATGACACATTAGCCTGCTTATCTGTTTATAATTTTTGTTCTAGAGAAAAGTGTTTATACACATTGGGTGAAACTGCAAAATAAATCTTTGTGCATAAAGCTTTGGTAAGTTCTGATAGGTATTATGTTACAATGTGTTTTGTAGTGGCCTTAACAATTTTATAGTGTCAGCCTTGCTTTTTGAGATTGTTTGCGAGATAAATGTCTGATGTTGTAAAGGATTGTCTCCACGATCGTTTCATAATCGTTTTAATTCATTTAATATTTTGTTTGAAACGATCTCTATACGATTTTGAAACGAGCTTATTTAAATTCCAAAAAAATTGTTTCAAATTCATTTCAATTCGTTTCAAAATAGTTTCAAATCGCTTCATTGAATTGAAAATCGTTTCGTAATCGTTTTCAAATAGTTTCGCATTCTTTCCCAATCATTTCAAAATAATTAAAATTAATTCGTTTCAACACTTGGTTAAATTCGTTTAATCTTTTTAAAATTGCTCTTAATATAACATATGTTTGTCACACATTGCCAATTTTTAAAGAAATTAACTATCAAATTATGTAAATGTCTGAATTCTTTGTCATAAAAATAACAAATCGAGATCGTAGAAAGTCAAAAGATTGCCATGGATTGTTTAAAAACAATCAAAACGGGATCGTAGATAGCGAAAAGATCGCTGTATATCATGTAAAAATCATAAAAACGGCATCATAGAAAGCAAAAAGATCGCCATAAATCGCCTAAAAATCATTAAAATGGGATCGTAGACAGCGAAAAGATTGCCATAGATCGTTAAAAATCATAAAACGGAATCGTAGATAGAGAAAATATTGCTGTAGAACATTTAAAATTCCTGAAAACGATGCATTCTTTGTCATAAAATAACAAATCGAGATCGTAGAAAGTGAAAAGATCGCCGTAGATTGTTTAAAATTCCTGAAAACAGGATCGTAGAAAGTGAAGAGATCAATGTAGATCATTTAAAAATCATGAAAATGGCATCGTAGAAAGCGAAAACATCGCCGTAGATCGTTTAAAAATCACGAAAATGGCTTCGTAGGAAGCGAAAAGATTGCCGTATATTGTGTAGATTGAAACTATGAATATGCAATTTTGCTAGTCCTTTCAAAGAAATTAACCTTGCGTAAACTTTTGTGACATCTCTCGAAGTGAGCAAGGAATGTCTAAAAATATTTTAACGTAATAAATTCATTACTTTTTTAATTGTTTTTTAATTGCTTTGGGGAAACAATTCGTTTCAGAATTCGTATTGTAATTCCTTTCAAATTTTGTTTCTAGATTTGTTTTAAAATAGTTTTGAAATCGTTTCCCATTCGCTTCCACTTCGTAACATTTTTGAGCTTATCAAACAAAATATATTACAATCGTTTCTAAATCGTTTCAAATCGCTGAACGTTTGTTTCATGAAACGAGATCTGTAAACGATTTTAAAAACTGTTGATACGATCTTAAAACGCTTATGATCGTTTCAATTTGTATATAATGTGAAACGATGGTGGAGACGACCCCTTGTAAAGATGTGCGGTTTGTCTGTAGGACCTTGTTACTTTAAAAAATTGAATATCCATCATTCTTCAGAAAAAGATTTTAATAAAAGCTTTGAAATATGATAACTTCTAAGATATTTCTGTCTAGCTATGGAACATTGCCCAGTAGTATATAATTGTTTTCTTTGCACTTTTTTATATAATTAATTTCATAAAATGTTTGGCATGCCCATTTTGGAGTAATGTGGAGTAATTTGTTTTAGAATAATTTTTGTCCCTAGTTATTTACCTTGGAACTTTGGAATATCTCAAAAATGTTACTAAAATAACTTAAACACCCAAAAAATGGAAAAAAGAAACTCGAAGTTGTTTAAAAAATTTAGTAGACACACATCGATGTTTTTAATGTCTATATGTGTTTTTTCAGGGATTTCTCGGGTGGAGATAACTTTAGAACATTAACAGCAGCACAATATGAAGGAGCTCATGTAGGTGAAGATTTTTTTTATTTATACTTATCCTTTGCTTTTTTGGACGAAATATATGTATGACACCACTGTTGTGTAATATCTAAACTTTTACTGTGTAAATGAAGGTACCCTGTTGTGAATATTTATCTTGACTAATTACCAAAGTGTTTCATACTATTGCCAAATTTTATTGCCACAGTCTTAGTTATGAGTCAGAAACTAAAAATAATGCAATTATTTGTAGGGTGCGATTATAGCATACAGTATGACAGACACTGAGAGTTATGTGCACATGCAATATTGGCAACAGAATATTTTAACAGTATGTCCTTTTTTATTGACATAATGACAGAATTATCTATTGTGTAGCCTCTCACATAGGTGGTGGATTCATGAATAACTTAATTAATTACTCAATCTTTTGAAAGTACCTTTTCTTTTTCAAGTGATATTTTTGTATAAAGAATTTCAAAGATGTTCTGCATTGACACCTAATCACCTGGAAAGTGTTACTTATGTATTCTGTGTAACTGATGCAATAATTATGCTAATAGTAATAATTTGGCTCAATTGTATAGACATTGGTTCTTCTGACTAAAAATAATAAAAAAAAACTTTTTCTTTATTACAGAAAAATGATTTTTGAACTTCATGTTGATGAAAATTAACTTTATCACACCGCCACTTCCTAATGGTACATTCTATTTTAAAATAACAAACACCCTTGGAGAACTGAATATCTTGAGAATAAGTATATGCTAATTTTGTCTATGTTGAAATTCCTGTACCTTAAAAAGTGAAAGCTTTGAATGCCAGTTTATTTTTGTGTTTCCGCGTCCTGGACCTGGTATACATGCATCATCAATTTTTCGGAAATTTCTTTTACAACACTTACTCAAATCTAACCCAACGATATTTAATATCTTCGTACAAGTCCAGTGAAAACCGCTTGAATTGGAAAATGTTCTGACTTTTTGCAACCTTTTCAATTTCTTTTTTTTAAACAAAGATGTTCAATATTAATATATATTAACTAACAGCCGGGGTAAGCCACAGGTCAAGGTGTGATCCGGTGTTAAACACTCTGTGGAGCGCTTAATAAGAGCCGTGAACTGTGAAGCGCTTTAGTACAGGTACACAGTATGTCGTAAATAAAGTGAAGTGCATACACCATTATAGTGTTGCGACTGTCACATATAGTTCAAAAAATAACTTTCCCACAACAAAAGCTGAAATAAAAACAGAGTTTACAAACCGTTGTTACTCCGTCATAGTAAAAAATATTTGTCAATATTATTTTATTTTGCAGAATAAATTTCAGTAAACGTTAAAAAATTAATCGTTGCATGGGGCTAAGCACTTAGTACAGTTAAACAGAGTTGAACAGGTGTGTAGGGACAATACCCTTTTGAAAAAAACTTTCTCGCAGACTCTATTTAAATAAAAACAGAAGAAACAGTCCATTGATAACATGGGGTTGAGCGGTTAGTACAGGTAAACAATGTTGCACATTCGTACAGGCGTGATTCCCGAGAAAGTTTAAAAAGTAATTGTCAGTGGGCTGACCCGTTAATACAAGTAAACCACATCGCACATGCGCCTAGGCGTAACAGCCTTTTCCAAAAGAACAGTCCGTTGTTAACACTGAGCTTAGCGCTTAGTACAGGTAAAATGTGTCGCACTGGCCTAAAGCTTAATAGCCTTTTCCAAAATACTTCAGTTTAAATAAAAACAGAGGAAACAGACCAGCGTTTAACAACACGGGCACATATAACACAGGTACTGCGTGTCACATTAATAAACTTTTGATTTTTGCTAAAGTTTATATTACAGTAAAGTGGTAGCTAACTACTTAATTGCATTTAGTATGAGAAAGAATACTTAAAAATTCTGTTGTAGCCAACTGATCTTAATTGTGTGATATTATTTTATTTGTGCACGTGAACCAGGACCTGCTACAATAAAGCTGTTGGTAAATTAAGCACGCGTCAGCCAAGTATACTTCTTGCGAAAAGTGGAAAAATACCTTAAATGACGGTTTAAGCGCCTGGGAGGCTTATTTAAAATTTCTTCTTAACAGGGCAGGGCAGGTTAATTGTGGCATGGGTGGCATGGGCGGTTAATTCAGCAGGGGCGCGTAGTAATTTTTTTTTCAGAAAAGCAAATGTTTTAAACTTCATTCTCATAATTGTTATGACTAAAAAATAGAAATATAAACATAAAGAAGTACAATAGTAATAATATATCTTATATGTGTATATGTTGTCCTTCGTGCGGATCCAAAAAAGTGCCCCCTTTTTTCAAGGAGGTAAGGGAGGGGCGCTTATTTACAAAGTTTTCCTAACCATTATTGTTACTCATGGCAGATATTTCTTTAGTTCAAAGAAATTTAAACAAAGGTTATAAAATGCTGTTACTACTATAGTACGTAAGATATTCTTAGTTATCTCATGTCAAAGATCTTATTTTTGATATTTTCTGGTAAATACATCCAAAACCTAGTTATTTTTACCCCATGCAGCCATGAGAATTCTGCAACAATGTTGCTAGGAAGATATATACTTAGTTGTGAAGTATAGTTATTTATTAGTTATTATACTAGTTATCTAGATAAATTTTAGGATTTGGAAATCAATAAAAAAAATTTCTCTCACTTAAAATTTATTTTTTGGCTGCCACAAAATAACTTTCTGTTCGCCTCTCCTTTAAAGATCGACCTTGGAAGTTTCGTCGAAGTCGCAATGTTGTCAGTATCTTCTGAGAATCATCTTATTTATATGTCGTTAAATTAGGCGTCATTATGTTATCACAAGGTTCTAAGTTTTCATCAAGTGCATCTAACCCTCCTTTCCTCCCTTTGGAAAACTGAATAGCCTCCCTACCCTGAAGCTCCTCGCCTGGTTTATGCTATGGCGTGAGGTGTACATAAGATTGATGGTAGGCTTTTTCTGTCATCGTGTTGCAGACAACAGCGCTATGTCGATGAGCTGTGACAATGACGTGAGTGTCAGGTATCCCTGGTGGTGACAATTATTACCATGTAACTTTTTGACTAGAAACATATTTCCTACTTCATAGTGATGATGTTGAACCTCTTGTTATGCTGTTTGATCTTGCTTTTGTAGGATTCATCCTTTTTGTGGACTACACAGTCTTCTTTGGAAAACGTTAATTTGTTGAATGTAGGAAGATTGTTATTGTTGGATCTTCTGAACAAGACTGTGGCTAATGCCGCCTGACCAATCGCAATGTGAGGTGTAGTATAGTATTGAAGGTGTTTTAGTCAAGGTGTTTTCTCAAGTCTGCTTTCCGGAGTTGCTGCTTGGATAAATCGCTTGAGTATTCTGTTTAAAGGTTCATATACTGAAATTTTATGACAAATCTGCTTATATGGTTTAGCATCATGCCATTTGTTGCTGTTGATTGCTGAGATGACTGCTTGAAAATCATCATCCCTCTCATTGGCTTTTTGAATGCCGTTGATGGGTACGTTTTTTGGTACACCGTGTTGACGATTAGGTGCTTGATGTATACATCATTAGTTTTTTTCCTGAAAAGCTTTGCGCATGGTGATCTGGAGAGGTAATATGCTGCATTGTTTACACTTGGTTAGTGAATAAAAGTGTACTGGTAGGCTTATAGTCGCAACATCCATCTTTGGATTCTAGGTGGCGGATTTGACCGATTTGAGAGAATCTTTAACAGCAGCTTGTGATCTGTGTTGATCATAAATTTCTTGTCGTATACAAAGAAATGGAAGTGTTCACAACTGAATGAAACTGTTAGTGCTTCTTGTTACATCTGTAAATACTGCTCTTTTGTTTCGTGGAGCGATATACTGCCAAATGCAACTGGACGCATACAGTGCTCTGCTTGTTTTTGACTGAAAATAGCTCCAACTCCTAATGGACTAGCAGCTACAGTGACAATAGTTTTAGCTGCTGGATTGCAATAAGCTAAAACTGTCGCTGTGGCTGTGAGTACTTTTTTCAAATAGTTAAATGCGCTTTGTTATTCGATTTCCCAAATATTTCAGAAATACAGAATCCTTCCTGGTGAGTGGTAGAGTAGAATCCTTCTTACTGGTCCTTACCGGACCAGTAATAGAGCGAAAGTTAAGAATAAATTTAAAGCAGTAGTTGACTAAACAAAGAAAACTGCTTACTTCCTTAGACTTTTAAGCATATTTTCTCAACTTTCGCATTGTCAGGTAGGATACCTTTGTTGGTCAAGCGATATCCTGAGAAGACGAGTTCGCTCTCGCTGAATTAACATTTTCCTGGATTGAAGCAAGATTCAAGCATACCTGAATGCCCCTTTGTGAGTAATAAACGTTGTTATATCCCTAGAATCAGGATGTAATTCTATCTCGCGATAGCCCTCTTGAAGATCAATTTTTGAGAACACCTTTGCATTAGTGAGTTGCGAAAAGATTTCCTCTAATTTCGGAAACAGGTGTTTTTCGCGTATGATTGCTTTGACACAATCGTATTTTGCCATTGCTTTTAGGAACAGGTACAATAGGTAAGACTCATATATTTGGTCTTGTAGCTGATTCAATGATGTTCAGGTCAAGCAATCAGTCGATTTTTTCCGAAACCTTTTGTCGGGTGCGAAATGGCAATCTTCGTACTGATTGTTGCAGTGGAGATTTTGGAACGATTGATGTGCAGTCTTGATTGGAAATTTTTTGGTTTACCAATGCCGTGGAAGAGCTTTTTGTGTTTATCCAGAACTGCTTGTGTTTAAGTTGGAATCGAAGACAAGTGGTTAATAACTTTCGGTGGCGGACCGACTTGCCGTCTAAGGCAGTAGTGGTGCCCTGGCCCTTGAGTGATCCCCCTTTCCCTTTTATGACGAAAAACTTTGCATTTGTTGTTTGTCATATGCGCTGATATTTGCTTTAAAGTTTCCCATGACTTGTGGTGGATTTTTAGCATTATATGGGAAGATACGTGTGGAGCATGACATAAGTTGGGGTTGTGATTTCATGATTTTGTAGGTGTTTTCATCAAGTATGTTTGCTGAACTTCCAGAATCAATTAACATTTCTATGTTTTTACCATG
This sequence comes from Hydractinia symbiolongicarpus, assembly GCF_029227915.1. NCBI lineage: Eukaryota > Metazoa > Cnidaria > Hydrozoa > Anthoathecata > Hydractiniidae > Hydractinia > Hydractinia symbiolongicarpus. The sequence goes on from NC_079883.1 coordinate 20,054,981, forward strand.
AATTGACACTGAACACTTACATGTTTTATCTATTGATAGCTAAAAGAGCTAGATTTCATCGTCGTCATCATCATGGGATGAACGTTAACAATTTCCAAGTTGTCTTGTGGTCGCCTTTGTTTCTCCACATTTTCTCAAAATGTCCAACTTACCCACACTTTCTGCATATTTTGTTTTTTTTGTTTTCCTGCAGTCAGAACCTTGGTGTCCTTTGACACCACATCTGCTGCATTAGACTGTTGTTTTTTCTTTGTTGCTGTGGTGGTAGATGCTGTCAGGGGATCTACGATATCCTCTTGCTTTAGAACCACCAAGCTAGTTGTGTCTGTTTCTCACGAAACGTAACTTTTATTTCCTGAGCTAAATCATCAATGGTTTCTTGAGATCCTGCTATGTTCTTAGTTTGTTGGTCAGCCGATTCAATGAGTCCTCCTAGTTTTAACACTTTCTCTAGGGTGAGATCCAGTTCCATTAGCCAGCATTTACAATATTTGTTAGATGTTGTTTTAGTTATTACAACATTGTTGTGTTCGAATTGGTCAATACTTTCCTTCGGTTTTTGCTTACATTGATTCAATTTATGTCTCTCATTTGGTACATTGTTAGTAGTCTTAATATGTGCATTAAATTTATTAATAACTGTAGCAAAGTCAGTAGCGGTATCAGAAAACGTTTTTAAAGGGACTGTCCGGTAAAAAAATAAGTTTTATTATATCAACTAATATGTACTTATTACTAAAGAATATCTGCATCTTTTAAAACATAATATATTAATACGCTTATGTAAGTTGTTTTCTTTTTTTCAATTCCCTCGTGAAGCATCACCTTTGGATCGCCATTTTGTTTGAATAATTCAGCATGAATGAGAGGCTAAACACACATGTTTCCCCTGACGTAGCACAATGGTGAGAAAATCAAAACAAAACGCGCTAGCCCGTTAAAGGATAGACCGGAACAAAAAATCTTATTGACTTATTTTATTTTCGTTTATTATTTTTTAAGTCAGTTAATACCCCCGTGTAGTTAAATAAGTTTCTAAACAGTTAACTTCTAGGGGGGTTCATATTTTGTACTGAAAACGCTACACACTTTCGCTACATAGTGTGTTTTTCACCACTGTTCTACGTCACATGCATAATTACGCATATTAAATTTTTAACCCAGGCCGTTTTGCGCGCATTTGCAGCAACGAGACGAAGCCATGCTTTAACAACATCTACGATAAAAAGGTTTGTTTATATATGTGATTAAGTGAATAATATCAAAAAAGAAAGGTATTTTCTATGTCATAATTTTAAATTACAAATAATATTTTAAAATAATTTTTCACCGGACAGTCCCTTTAATAATCCCTGCCAAGCTGGACCCATCAGATTAGTTAACAGTTACGTTTCTGCTCATTGTCAGTGATGCCAATGGCTGACATGAAGTAGATGAAGCGGTAGCCATGTTTGTTAACAAAGCACACACTCAGGACAAATCTAGAAGCAAGCTACTTGACACCCTGTGCCAAGAAGGTTACCGCTTGTAGGCCGATCAAAACACAAACGAGACATATGATATACGTAAACCACCTCGCAAAACACAGATGTTGACAGTCATAATCAATTTTGAACAAGCAAAGATGACGTCCAATGTTTACAATTCGTGCAAATACACTTCCGTAACTTTGAAACTGCTCATAAAAGCTGATACTTCAGGACTGCAAGTCCCGCAAGTATAGAATCTGGCTCAATAGTTTTAAATACCATGTGTATAATTAGATAAGTGGTAACGTTCCCGATTAGGAGGTTGATGGTCTTGAGATCGGAACCGATGACGTTACATTTTTCCGATATTTTTATACAGACCTTTCTATACTTGCAGCTGGCCACACACTTTTTACTCTTCACTATTCACAATTAGACTTTGTGTATCGAAAAAATTTAAGTGTAATTCAGTTGGGTTGAATACAGGGCTAGGCTATGAGATTCCTTTGACTAGCGTGTGCTACCCTTAACCCAACTTGTTCCCTTTAACGGCCCAACCTATAGAAAAAGCAACAACCAACCAATACACACACTACTTTTAGTGCCAAAACGTTGTAAATTTGTTAATATGATTTGAAATAAACACTTTTAATTATTAATTTACCCAGGTGGGGTTTGAACCTACGTCAAACACAGGAGACATTCAAATCAGTGAAAATCCCATTGTGGGACAGACACCTCCTTATCAATATCTAGTCCCTACGAGTTGGATAACAAAATAAATGCACGTTTGTAGTGAACTCGTAAAGTTTCAAGTGTCCCTTGTAGACTTTAACGTATGTCTTGCACGAAATAAGGATGCCAGATGAAAGATTAATCGACTTGTTCCCAATGTAATATGTATTATAACATCTATTTCTTAATCATATATATCAAGATACAACTGGTGACATACTCGGTATTATTAAACATAATAGCGACAGTCTTTAATTAGTATATTCGAGCGTACAACCCTGCAGTCCCAAGGTATATCCAATAGATCTTAATGGTAGGCAAGATGTAGCGCCGACACTAGCTACAGATAGGTTAATATATTTTGAGCTCCATTTCATTAAACCGGCCTAAAACTATGCCATATCTTGTTTTAAACCATTGTTTTAATTTCTACAGAAGTTATAGAAAAGTGTGGTTTTTTATACCACCCACATAAAATTTGCCACCTTGACTATTCAATTTGGAATTATTTTGTAAAATTGTTTTAAGTTTACAGCCTTGCAATATTAAAAGTCCTAAGATGATATATCATAGTATGTAACATCTGCAGGCAGTTAATATTACTTTACACTTTACCAACGTTGTGCCAGGATTATAAAGCGTGCATATTTTGAGAAAATCAAGAATGTAATAACTTAAGTACAAAAAGAATTTTTGATCCAAAAGTGAAGTGGTTTGTTTTGTGTTTAGCTACCTACCTAGCTATGCATGACTTACATATTTGTGTTCACATAAAAGAATATTAAAGCATTATTTTGTTGGTGCACCTTTTGCCGGTGCAACATTCTTCAATGGTAAATAAACGTTTCGAAAATGGACATTTTGCTTCATTCCTTTGGACTACAGCCCAACCGAGGCCATCTTGAATGAAAAATAAGACAAAAATAATGTCATTATTTTTCATATTTTTATAGCAATGCTTTCGTTCGCCTTTCCCCATTCACAGCCTTTTCGTTCCCTTCAGCAGATATTTACACCGCTTGCCTAAGATCATGCAAGTCCTTCCTGAGTTTAGTTTTATAGAAGCAGCTACACAACATTTCACAAGAAACATGTTTCTTTCACTACCCACGACACCTTCCACACTTTTTTTGACACAGGACTTTATGTTTTGTTGCGTCCCCTGCTCGATTGTCAACAGATATTGTTCCATCAACAATATATTTATAAAGATGTGCTTTGAGAGATGGCAGGTAATTTTTCCATAGCTAGCTAAATGTTCTCCTTCCTGGCTTTTGCGGTCAACGCTATGGCGCTTAAGTTGTGGAGATAAATCCTTAACTTTGTTGTAACGGAGCAAAAGATCGACTTTTTTACAAATATTATTATCTCCATAGTAATGTGCGCATTCTGTTTTGTTTACCTTTTGAATCTAATCAGACGATATTTCCTTTGCTCTTTACAAGAACAGGCTGTTCGGCTAATAAAGTTTAAAGGCAACAGTCAGACTTTTAAGTGTTCTGATTTTTAAATTTTTTGTCTGTTTTATCTTAGCCTTTTTTTTTAATTTGTCAGTTCTTTGTTTTTTTATCCCACTCAATTGTGTGACTGTGATTACTTATTTTTTTGGTTGAATTACTGCGTCGTCTAAAACCATTTTTTTAAGATACATTTGGTTTAACTCGTGGTTACCCGCTATTTTCTATTACGGACAGTACAATGTGTTGTTTTTAAACTGTTATTTTTAGGGGTTTTTTTTCTTCTTTTTTTCTTGTTTATTCACTTTGTTTTATTTATTTATATGTCTGTTGCCTTCATCGTATAGATCTTGAAACGCTGATCAAGAAAATGTATAGGATCGTGTATTTGCACGAATGCAGAGATATTAGGGTTTACAGGTTTTTTGATGACGTCGTTAACCCATCCATTCCGAAACGGATTCGGTAACCCAGTTTGAAAGACTTACCCAAATTGGTCCCAGTTAGTCCCTAGTTACCCACGCAGGAGATGACGTCAGTTATTTCCACCCGTTTCCAAGTTATTTAGCCTTAAATTTAAAAGTGCAATGCAATGGCTTCACTAATCTTAATATACTTTCCTTTAACGTAAATATTGCTTTAGTGTCAAAGTTTGATTATTTACAGAACAAATTTATAGGTGATGTTTTACAGACTTTATCAAAGAAAATAATAAAGAAATTTTATCCACCTTGAGGTTAAAACGCTGATCAAAATAATGTATAGCATCGTGTGTTTTCGAGAAACGCCTGAAAAGATAAAGGTTTTAAACATTGTGCTGACGTCAGCATTTACCTGTTAAAACTCTAAAAAATATTTAAGAAATTTGTATACCTGTTGCCTTTATCGTATAGGTCTTGAAACGCTGATCAAAAAAATGTTGCAGAGATATAAGGGTTTGAAGGTTTATTGATGACGTCATTAACTCGTCCATTTCGAAACGGATTCAGGGACCCAGGTTTGGGAATTTACCCAAATTGGTCCTAGGTGGTCCCTAGTTACTCACGCGGTGAAGAATCATTGATGTCACGACCTCGTTTCCAAGATATTTGGCCTCAAAGTTTTAGGTGCACTGTAATGGCTTCATTAATTTAATATAGGATACTAGTCGATGGCCCGTGGAAAAATCCACGGGTCCGCCCATCCTTTTTATACCACTTTTTATATGAGACCGGGAAACTCGGTGCACCGAGAAATCCCGCATGACCGAGATCTCGGATATTTGCGGGCAAGTAAGCCGGGATCCCGGTTAAACGGATATTTGTCCATGTAAACAGAAAAACCCGGTGGCTAAGTACGGAAAAAGTTTATGTAAGCTTTAGAAGAGCAAATAATTATCACTATTAATGCAAATCAATGGATATATTTGTTTTTGTATCATAGTGTATTTGTAATAAAAAGACAACAAAATCATGAAACATGCCGAAAACACCAGGTTTCACTGAAATTATAATGTTCTAAAATTAACTTTTTATCCTGTTTCAAGTGTGTGGGAGATAAATAATAGCCCCATAATATATTTAAATGAATAATATTTAAATTGGTCTGAAATGATGGTAATTTTCAAAAAATTTGAGAAATAACTAATAGTGATAACAAAGTTGTTTCAAGCATAAACAGTATCGCTATCTTCTTTTTTCTGTTGTTGGAAGCCATATTTGTTTACATACTCACCCCGCCACTTTTAATTTCCCGCTAATTTTTCTTTATATAAACCCGGGATGGAAAATGACAAATTTACATATAAACCCGAGTTGATATTATACCCCTCTACCGGGAAACTCGATAGGCGAACTTCCCGGTTCTCATATAAAAGGCCCTTAGCGTTAATCATTTATAATGGTTTATTTATCCTAATGCCGTCCAATACGTTATCACAACTCAAAACTTTCGTATGATTATGACTGCTTCCTTCGTCATGTTCTTTTTTCTAATGTTCATTTTGTTTTTATTTCTAATTGAATTTGTATTTACGTTTGCATATATACTACATACTTGTGCACAAATTTTCTTTAATATTACATAATTTTTAAATGTTTTTTTCCAGTACATACCAAAGGCAGATGCAGAGAATTTGAAGATGTTAGTGGTCGGTTTGAAAAGCGACAGTATCAGAGTTTGTATAGACGAAGACAAAGCTAAAAACGTAGGCTTGTTTTTTGTTTCATTGATGAAAAGTTGTTTCTCTGAAAAATTGATGTAGTCTTGTTTTGTCTTAGAAAGCAGAAGCAATAGGTTGTAAACACTACACAGCAACGTATAAAAACAAAGGCACAGTAAAAGAGGTAAAAAGAAGACTTTTTAATCATCACGTCTGTACCAATCACGTGCAGCTCTCTGTTTCCTGTAATTATTTGAAAAATTGCCCCAGCTTACATAAGCGCGTTTCCCGACAGCTAAAAAATTCAACTCGGACTCGAATGAGCCAGGCAGAGGAGGGCTCATTATGTAGTGCGTGAAAATGACGAAAGAAGAGTTTTTTTCAGTCGTATTATTCGTTTTGTCTCTTTTGTATTGAATTTTGTTTATTGAACATAGTATGTGGTATACTTTTGAGCGCCCTAACTTGAATGAGCGCCGCCCTCGAAGAAGTGCTTCTCCTGAAGGATATGAGTAAATGATCACCCCGGCTCATTCGGATAATAACGTTTAATCACATGTAATTACGTGTAGCTATCTCTCTGTCAATCACGTTCACCCCTCACTGTGTCAATCTGTGTTCTTTTTCAAGGGTATGAGTAAATGAGCTTAATCGGATAATCACGTTTAATTACATGTAGCTATCTCTCTTTCAATCACGTGCAGCTCTCACTGTGTCAATCACGTTTTTTTCGAACTTTCAGGTTTTCAACGAGCTACTGGTACAAATGATTGACGAGGCAAAGGTAAGCTGTAGTTTACAAGCACAGTTTTTGCAAGATCAGCAGTCTTGCAGAATTAAAGTAATGAAACGAGGAAAGCTAAAATAGAATATTCTATGAAACTAATTGTGTCATTAACAGGATACAGGGGAAAAAGCTTTTCGTGTTCCTTTCACATTTTTGTTTTAGAGAAATGAAAAAGAAAAACACTTAAAAAACGCTTCTTCTCCGCTTCTTCAAAACAGCAACGCAAAAGAATATAACAGTATAGCTTCAAAAGAAGAAACGCCACCCCCGCCAAGCATCTGTAGTTGTCTCATACTGTAGCATATTGGCCGTGTTCACAATATTTGGAATAATTTAAGATAATTATAATATATGCTTTTTACCTTAACGACATAAGTTTGCGCTACACAAAATTTGGGCGATTATGGTATGAAAATGGCTTTAAATTTCAGGATTCGCAGAGTTGATTTTCAACGCGGGAAAAGGCAACGATCGCAAACATGTCATTAGGTTGGTTAACTTCAACAGTCTACAGTGAAGGGATTTGCCTGTATTTCCAATAGATTCCTTTATTTTTGTTTCGTGTTCTGTCAAAAGAACAACATTGTATTCACCTTTTTGATTTGTTGGATGAACCTGATGGAAATTACCTTTTGTTACCTTAACTTTTGTACGAAAAAAATTATTTTATTTTATATACAAATTTTATCTCTAATTCATAGTTTAAATGTATAATTTTTGCGCTAACTTTATATTTATATCACATATCAGTTTTTTTACGTGTTTTGTTCTTGGTATTAGTTGATAAAAAACTTGATTCAATGATTTCATGAAAATTTCAGCTGTGCTTATTTTCTCACTATTTTTTAGACCAAAATGTTCTTTTTTGTGTTGTTCTGAAAAAAAAGGGAAATATATGGTCAAATGTACAAATTATGATAAATGCCTATTGTAAAAATTTGTAAAAAGAAAGAAAAACTGTTTGGAAGTTATTGTGTTTTAGTAATTTTAGACTCACATTATTTGATTTCCGCCAGCGAAGGCGGAATCTTTAAAATCGCCTGAGGAGACAGACAGACAGACAGACAGACAGACAGACAGACAGACAGACAGACAGACAGACAGACAGACAGACAGACAGACAGACAGACAGACAGACAGATAGATAGAGACAACGCAGCTAGGCTGGACACCCGAAACTTATCCAGGCTAAAGCCTAAATCCTCGTTTTGACAGATTTTTTCTAAAACGAGGTTAAAATGAGTTTTAAGCCAATGAACAATACTTTTTTTTAAGTTTATATGCTATCGAAAGTTAAAGCTCGTGCCAGTGTAGCATAATGAAGATCGTCTTAAGTTTCTTTATAATGCGCCATCTTTGATGTTATTAACGTTTCCCTTTAATAATTACGTCATTTCCTTCTGTACAATTTTACAAGCACGTAGACTAAAGCTATATTCGGCAGAACTAATTAATTATTCATGAATTTTAATTTAAAGATAAATTGTTGAGGCTGAATATTTTTGGTGAAAGATAATGTATTATAGCTATAAAATTGTGACAAGTGTGTTATAAAAGAAAAAATATAAATATATAGTCTGAAAATGACCTTTCGTAACTGATTATGTAAAAAAAAATGCTGCCACCTTAAAAGATATTATCCAAGTTGTTTTTCAGAGAAAAAGAGAAAATAGATAAATTTTCAACCTTGCCGTTGTTCTTATTTTGTTTTATTGTTCATCAATTTTCAGGTTTACTATTTTTTTTTTTAAATTGTTCTTATAGAGAAATGAAGTTTATGTAAGTTAAGTTATCTATGATTTACAGTTATAATAATAATCAAAAATTAAATTTTAAAATTTTAGAATATTCAATGATTTTGTTCCCCCATATTACTCAGTCCTCTTCAAAGTTCAGTACTTTTTCAGATTATTGCTAATGGCGGAAATCCGCAGGGCTTCTTGTTTGCTCTTAAAATCTATAAAGAAATTTAGGCTAAGTACGTTCTTACTATAATCTTAGTTTTGGCAAAGTTTAAGCCTTGTAGGCCGTTTTAAAAAGCGTATATTTTTTCAATTCTAAAAAAGTTTTTATCTAACTCGTATAGTTGTCAGTCTCACAATGGGATTTTTCACTAATTTTGGACGTTGATTCGAACCTCACATTCGTCATTTTTTTAGAATTTTATCAGAAAGTCGCGAATATTTTTTTTTTATTCCGAGGCTTAATAATGTCTTTCCGAAACAAAGCAAAAATAATAGAAAAAAAATCATAGTCGCTTTCAACTACCGACCACTGCGGCAATAATTAAGTGTTTATCTTCAAATCATATCAACAAATTTACAACGATTTCGCACTAAAAGTCGCGTGTGTATTGGTTGGTTGCTGCTTTTTCTATAGCTTGTTCTGTAAGAGGGAACTAAGTTTGGTTTAAAGGGACGTAATCACTTTGTTGGTAATTTTTTTTAGGTACCTATTTTATTGTAAAAATTGTAAGATATGGATAAAAAAACATCGTGGAAATTTTATTGAAAAATGAAGATCAGAATATGTTTAATATAATTATTTATTTGTTATCATAGTAGTAGTTATCTTCGTAGATTTTAAGATTTAGATGTATTTTTTTCTCTTGCTTAAAATTTATTTTATGGCTGCCACAAAAGGATTTTTTCTTCGCCTCTTCTTTAAGAAATTAAAGTACCACTATTTCCAGTTCTAGTAACTTTTAAGATTTTTCAGGAAAGTCATAACTCGTCCTGAACCTTACGCGCCCTTAAAGTAGCACGCGCTAGTCAAAGGAATATCATAGCCTAGCCCTGTGATCAAACTATCGTCGGTACACAAAGTCTAATTGTTAATAGCGAAGAGTAATATGTGTCTGGCCAGCTGTATGTATAAAAAAAACTATTGAGCCAGATTCGATACCTGCAGGACTTGCAGTCCTAAAGTATCAGCGTGGACATTTATGAGCAGTTTCAAAAGTTATGGAAGTGCATTTGCACGAATTGTAAACATTGGACGTCATCTTTGCTTACTCAAAATTGATTATGACTGTTAACGTCTGTGTTTTTGCGAGCTAGTTTACGTATATCATACGTCTCATTTGCTTTTGCGACAATTACAGTATAGTTAAACCTACATACAACAAACATCCTTCATTTATACTTCGACAACGGAAATTTATCAGGAACAGGCGAAATGACGGTCAAAGATTCGTAACAAAACCTTAACGATACTTTATAATAGAAGATTCTCTCTATAGCGGACGTCATTTCAAGGTCCCAATTTAGCACTACAAAGAAATGACCTTTCTATAGCGCACACACCAACAAATGGGCTTTATAAAACTTGTCACAAGTTGATCTATACTTTTCTTGAGACAATGGTTTACATTTTCGTTTAAGTTTTCTTCCGCCTCAGTTATTTAATTTTTAGCCAGTGCGCAAATCTATTGAATGAACGATAGCATATATTTTAGCTATTTTCCCCAACCTCTTGCACGGTCAATATCACTATGTCCTAACATCCGAGAAGGTTATGCTAGCTATAATCGCTTAGCATTTGAAAAATCCACAAATTCATACGTGTTACATATGTCGAATTTGCTATTTGGTTAAAAAAATATTTTGTGTGTTTGTTGCACGTTTTCCTCTCTTGCAGCCAGACAGGCGACGGATGTTATATTGATTTGACACAACCTCTCTTTATAATAGCGAACACTTTTCTTCTAGCCTAAAATGGTGTTCGCCCTAAAATGATTTTACTCATAACTTTTATTCACGAAATTTTATGCTGTAAAGTAAGAGATTTACAGACTGCCATTCAATGCGGACAAATGATAGCGGACGCGATCAGCGTGACACATAGGGCACGTTCTCGAAAACTTTTTGCTCTCTTCTGGTGTGATTGTTAAGCTGATTTTCTACTAGTCGAATTAAAAACGCGCGGAGAGGCTATTGTTTTTTACCAAAGTCCGTCTTGTTTTCCGCTCCGCCTGTCGATTTTTAATTTACACTTGTAACAAGGCGCTAAAATTGCTGTTCAGGATTTGATGCTAAAACAGCTAGATCATCTTGGCTTTCAGTCCCAAAAAAAGTTTATTCTTTCTTGGCTATCTGCTTACACAAAAAATTTCACGTTTTCCTCGCGCTAGCTTCGTTGAATTTGAGAAATGCTCGACATTATTTTCGACGTTCGTATTTACATCACGCGGACATACCTTTGCGGATTCTGATTGGTTAGTGGAATTGCGTAGGCGGAAAAGTTGAAATGAGTTCAACTTTTTATTCCGCGCGGAGCGGACCGATTTTGGCGGAATTTTAACAGAATATAATATATCTGTTGTCCGCAGGAAATAATCCGTTTGTGGAAAACCGGCTTTAGTTATACGCGTTAGGGTAAATTCACGTGACCAAACACAGCTTGTTTACCAGGCCATCTAGATTATTTTTATTTTTATGTAAGCTGACTCAGCGTAGGCCTTCCTTGAGCTGTGTCATTCAACACTTCAATACAAATATTCAGTTCGCAGTGAAAGGAGAAACGAGACAAGGTGCTTTGTGCTAATAAAATATTTAAAAGGACTGAGGCGACCCGTTAGCCAATCATAAGGACGATCTGCAAAAAATGCGTGACGTCATAAATGACACCGTATTTTCGTAAGAAAACACAGATGATAACAAAGTTTGGTAAGACTGCGAAGCCGGTACAGGGAAGAAAAAATATATCTGGCTCATACCAACGTAAACCTGTTACACAATTTGACTTTGTTTTTTATGTAGTAGAATCTATTTCAGATTTAATTATTTTTAAGACTTTTGAATAACTATAAGATAGATTGGGTGAAATTGTATTTTAAGAAAAAATGGGAGATGGAATGGAGAAGAGGATGTATGTTTGCCAGCTAGATCTGACGAACTCTATGGTTTTTTTAAGATGGGTAAAAGCTAATCAACTCCTGATATATGTAACTTTCAGTTATTTGTAATGTAGTAAGGAATTATATATATAGTTGAACGTAGCAAGATGATCTAAATAATAGATCTTTTTACGATTGCTGTTTTTTAATCGCCAATGGAATTTTAAGAAATTTAGGAACAGCCTAGCTATGTGAAAAGTAATCATTTCAATTCAGAACTATCTTGCTAGCTTTAGGTTTACAATTGTTAAATATTTTCAATTGAAATAACTAGTAAAGTATTTTTCGGAAGAGTGTCAATTTAATATGTAAGTTTCATTTTCTCCTGTGCATATATGTATAGCTAATTCTTTATCAACTTTTTATTTTTCAGAAAACTTACTAAAAACTTTTCATACAATGTACATACTGTGTTGGTTTTCAGGACTAGAGCCTTAGTCTACGTGGCACTGATACTTGCATGAGTTAAAATATAAAACAAAGAAAAAATGGATCCAACTAGTTGCTTCAACTTAAATTTGAAACATGTATATGTAAACAGCCTTTAAACTTAGTTGTAAATTTTGTTAAAGTTCTCTTAGTCACAAAAGAAAATTAAGTCAGGATTACTAATCCATATACTAGCCCCATTTTAGCAATTTCAAAAAATCGCAATAAATATTCAACATTTTAAGAATACAAAACCTGTTATAACACAAAAATGTTTAAACTTATCTACTTTTTACTTTTCGCTTTTAACTGCAGCCTCTGTTACACAACCTTAAATCTTTTATTTTTTTTGCTGAAAAAGTTCTTAGAAAGTCAGTTCTTATTAATACATTATATTATATTATCATTGTGAATGGTAGAACTCCTTTTAACTACAATCAAAATCATGTGCAAATTAAGTCTGTAACATCCTTTGAACTAGATCAGAGAATAATACATATTTCAAAAGACGAAAGGTTGACCATTCTAATGCATTTTGATTCATTAAAAACAAAGGTAACATTTATTATCATAAAATATAGCAATATATACACATTTAAAATAAGAATATTAAGAACCCAGACTCACATCGATCTCTTGAACTTTAGAACAAGGCTTACACAAAGTTAAAATAATTAGACTCTTGTAGCTTATTTCCATGCATTTCTTTTCAGAACAATGGACTCATGTATCATCATTAAAGAGTCTAAAAGACTCGCCCTAAACAGGTCAGTTTTAAATCCCTGATTTTTGCTTTGAGAACTATTGACATGAAAACACATTGCCATAGGTAGCAGTTACAAACAACAAACCACAGTAATCCAAGAACTCTTCAGGGGCGGCGCCACTAGGAGGGCTGCGGGGGCTTCAGCCTCCCCACTTTTTGCTAAGTAATAATTATTTTTTTGAAAATTGATGCTTCAACCAGAGAACCTGCGGGCTATCTCACTAAATTATGCGATTTACGTGTTTTAGTACTCTAAAAATGTGTTGGCTTCCAAGAAAAAGGGGTCGAAAGCCCTCGAAAACAAGAAAGTATTGAAGCATGTAATATATGTTAGCAATGCAGAAAGTAGAATGCTTTAATTACCTTTACTCCTCGTTAGCCTATGGAATATTCCACCATCATTACTATGATCATGACCTCTAAAAAACAGACAGCAAATATCATAGTATTTAACTAGTCTTTAACCAGTGAAAAATTCCACTGAGGATCATCTGTCGTAGATATTTCATGCATCGCTATATTTTTACACAGTGAAATTGCTTTATATTTCTATTGCTCAGCAGTGTTCTATTTATGAAAGAAAATTTATACAGAAAGTTTTTAATGAGGTGTTTATAAATTTTTTTGGATGTGCAGTGTATAGGAAATAAAATCAAGTGTAACAGTAATTTATCGCTTATCTAAACAATTTTGCATGTGTGGTTGTACATGCAGGTACAATCACATGTGTCTCCAGACTTTACTGGAAGTATACTTTTAAAATTTAATTTTAGAGATATTACCAAGCTGAAAACATGTCATTCTGTTCTCACAATTGCATTGTAATAATATTCTATACCCACTTTTACTCTGAGTCTAAAGGCTGAAATACACTATCATTTTTCAATGATACATTCCAATGACGTTAAAAATGACAAATTTTGGCATGAAACTTGAGCATGTTTTTCTATGTAACATGGACTCTGAAGAAGAAATAGCAGCTGTTATTGCTGTATATATGTTTTCAGAAAATAGAGCTGAATGAGAGCCATGGTTAAATAGGCGCATCTACAATACTCTCAAGTATGAACTGCGCGTGAAGAAAATTGCAGAGTATACGCGATTTTTAAGAACCTACTACCGATGATTTTTGATGAGCTCCTTAATCTCAAAGAAGTTGACATTGAGAAAAAACAATGCAACTTTGAAGTTTTTATCATGTGGGACATCCCACAAACTGGGCTGGCTTCTCCAAATCTCAATAAAATTTTCAGTCACTTCTTGCGTTTTCATTCTTGGGTGAATTATCTTGTTTAAATCTTTGTTTTTAACTATGTTTACGCCTAAACCTATATCGCGTGCAACAAACACGTATGCGAAAACAATGGATTCAATTTAAAAACAATAGAAGAAAATGTCATTGAAAATTAAAAGTTAAACATGTTCAACTTTTAATTTTTAAGGATCATTGGAAATGAGAGTGTAAAAAATGACATTTTTTCCAATATACACTGTCATTTTTCAATGATAAATGGAAAATGATCATTGAAAAATGATCATGTATTTCAGCCTTAACACAACTTTTGCATGTTGAAACTTCTGGTACTAATGTGACATAATTCAGGCAATTAAACCTTGAAATCCTGAACATAATATATCTTAGAAATAAAAGAGTTTAAAATTTAAAAAAAAGACATTGATAAGTTAACTTAATTTTTTCAACATAACTTTGACTTCATTGTCAACTTAATTTCCCTTTAAACTGAAATGACAAGGATTTAAACAATAAAAGTATTATTATGGGAATGGAACCACATGAACATTGGAACATTACCTTACTTGAATAGTGCTGAAGATTTTGTGACATATCTGGCAGAGATTTAATACCGGTATACTGGTATTGTTGACTAAGCTCAGACACACCCAAAATCCTTTGAAATGATTTATCTCCCAGAAATTTATATTTAAGATGAACTTTGGGTTAATAAAAGGTTTTAGTCTTGTCTGCCACAAAGTGCAAACATAGCAAGGCTTGTGTTCCTCAGACTTCTGTTTTGCTGATTTATTATTGCTCCAAAAAAGTCTGAATATATTTTGTAAAATAAAAAAATTATATAAACCAATAATGTTGTTTTAAAAAATTAAATTCCTTTTTGATTGATTTATTTTTATTATTTATATTTATACCTGTTTGAAAGGTGAAGATTACCTTGTTTTGAAAAGCACAAACACAATGAATGAGTAAATTAGTTAAACAATGTCATGTTTCTAATTTTTATTATCTGTGTTATAAATGTATAGTTTTTGTTAGTCATAACCTTTGTTGTGTAATTACTAAATAGAAGAAATTTATTCGATTTTGAAAAACTTAAACTGTTGTTATTTTTAAGTATGGCATTGAAAAGCATTTGTAAGCTTGAAGTCAACATTTACAATACTGTGAATAATTAGATGTGTCTACTTTGTTGATTTATTTGTTTAGATTAAAAGTTAAGAAAAAAATACAAGATTTGGATGTTTGGGTATTGGAAAAAATCGTTATTAGATTAACTTAGGTGTATTGAAATTCAAAGGGTGTTGTTAAATTCCACTGAATCACATTTATCATTTTGAACTTATAAAAAATATGGAGCAGGATTCAAACCCCAGTGGATTATGTAAAATGGGTTGTGGCTTTTATGGAAACCATTCCTTTGAAGGAATGTGCAGTAAATGTTATAAAGAGAATGTTAAAAGGCATCAGCAACAACCTTCGTCAAACACTGGTAGGAGTAGCCCTGGTAGGATTTTTTTCTTTTGCGTGTTAATCATCACTCAACTATAAATAAAAGTTTAAGTAGGATTAATATAAAATGGGATAACTCCATAGTAACTGAGCAATGGTGAATGGCTTTTACTTAATGTGGAAGATATAAATTAATGTGGAAGATATAAATTATAAATGTCCATACATTATAGTCATGAATTTCTTTAACAACGGTGTCAAAAATTTTTTTTAAATAATTACTGATAAGAAATGTTTTTTGGTAAAAGTATGCGTCCCATAAAAATTTGTGAAAGATGAGCATATTAGTCGAATTTGTGTGTTGTGCAAAAAAATGAAATATTTTTGTCCTCACAGGGTCATGTGGTACTGCAACTGCTGTTCTTCCTTCCCCACAAATCCCTTTAATAGCTTCAAATACGTCCACAGTTGCAGAAGTCACACCACCTATGGACATACCGACATCATTGGCTGGATCGAGAACTCCTGAAAAAGCAGCCTCCGGTAGTGAACTGGCTGTTAATGGTACCTCACCCTTAGCTGAGGTTAGCTCTTTGGATGACACAGCCGACTCACCTGGTAAACTTAAGAAAAGGAATCGTTGTTATACTTGCCGTAAAAAAGTTGGACTTACAGGTAACAAATAACATCCTCGTGTTTAAAGTTTTGCTCAAGACCAACAACATTTAGTAACTCTATTCTTTTTGCTCCTCTGATACTCCCACCTCTAGTAATTTGACCTTTTTGACATGAGTTATATATCTCCAATATACTGCACACAGGGTTGCTGCATATCTTTATCAGGGTTGTACTGTGTAAACATTCTTATTCTCAACATTTGCGCTGCATAAGCTATAAGTAATACAATACATACATAGATTTAAGAATGTCAATTAAAAGCTGTAACGTTTGTCATTGCAGTGAATATAATTTTAAATCTAATTTTAAAGCTTTGATAAAAATTAGTTATTTTTTTTTTTGTTAAAAATCAGTTTTCATGTATGAAAAATGTTCATGTATTGAAAATGTCCACCTCCCTACTAAACCAGTGGGTATATATAAGACAGTGAATAGAATAGCAAATGTATAGAACTTTCTAATTCAGAATTTACTTTCTTATAGACTGCATTTTTATAGAAAAGTGTGTATTATTTTTACCATGTAACAACAAACTTGTTTTCCTTTTTTGGATAGGCTTTGAATGTCGATGCGGTGGATTATTTTGTGGTTTACATCGTTACTCAGATAAACATAATTGCACATTTGACTATAAGGCTGACGGACGTGAACAGTTAGCAAAAGCCAATCCAGTAGTTGTTGGTGAAAAAATAAAGAAGATATAATTTCCTGTTTACCATCGTTCTTGTATCAAAGTTATATATTATTTTACTACGCCATACATATGTGTTGTTTTCATTGCTGTTAGAATGTCACTGATATGTTGGAATGGCGTTGTTGTTGTTGGTATGGTGGTAACTTCATGAATACAAGATATGGATAATTTGTGCAGTGTGCACAGAGCTTTCAATACCTTCAAGGTTATATTTTAAGTGCAGTTGATTATTTCCGAGTTGTTGAAGAATATGGGAGATAAATTCCACGTTTTTATCAGACAAAAGTTTGTATTGTGTTTACAAAAACAAGCTTCTCAAGATGTTCCAAGTTTTGAAAATGTTTTAGAGCTGACGAATTAAAAACAGTCAATCGAAAATGTGTTGAAGAGGGCGTGCTTGTCACAACGTATTTATCCAATTATACACCTATGTTTTTATATTAATTTTGAATAGACTTTACGATTAGAAATATTTTATTAAACGTTATTAGGAAGGTGCTTTTCATAATCAATGCTAAATTTCGAGCATTTTTCTGCTCTCTTGTTATTGATTGGCATTTTCTTGGTTTTCTTGTGTTGCTAATGCTTCGTTTTATGTTTATTTTTGTTTCGTGTTTTTTGATAAAACTCTAGTACTGTAACAACTAAGTTAGAAATTTATTTTTCAACATACTAGGTTTTTTGAATTTCTAGTTTTTAGCAAGCGTTATTCAAGAATTTGCAACTGAACAACCACAATTATAAAAGCCATACAACATAACCTATAAGTTAGTTTTGCTTTTTTTCTTCTGTTGTGAATTGGATGGTTTTTTATATATATTTCAGGGAAACATATTTGTTCTTCACAAGTCATCTCGTACCTAAATTTATTGTGTTAAAAGGTACCTGTCTGTTTTTTAAAGGGCCCTGGGAACGAAGTTAAATGTGTCAGACTTACGTCATGATAAAAATTGCCACCGGTAATCTGAAAATAATTCAAACGAGATGATAAAAACGATAACAATTGTGTTTTTCTCATTAAAAGTTACTGTCTAATTCTTTTTTGAAAGTACTATTTAAATTTATGATAAAAAATTTACTTCTTGTCGTACTAGAAGTTTTTTTATGCACTAAAAACCCGATGTTCATTGGCTGTGATTACGATGATGTGTAGTTCATGTGTACGTCGAACCATCCTTTTCAAAGTTCGGAACAAAGACGTGCATGTATAAATAATGGTACGAAGTAATCTTAACAACTTATCAAATGGCGGATTATATGATGTGGTTTTTTACATTAAGACTGCTTATTATCTTTGAGGGAAGCGGAATTCTTTGACATTCGCAGGACCTTAATTTTTATTCAGTAACATTTGCACTGCACGGGATAGTCTATTCAGTCAGGGATCAGACAGACCCTGGAAAACCTGGAAAAAAGGTCTTTTTATAAAATTTCAGGGAAGCCCAGGGAAAAAATTTTTTTTTCACAATTCGGGGAAAACTTGGAATTTTTTTGTCAGCTTTACCACTTTTTTACGCCCTAAATCTGTTTAAATCTAAGTGATCTATAAGGTTCTTAAATAGGTTATAATTTTACCTATTGATGATTCCCAGCCCTAATATTTCGGTTATAGCAAGTTATGTAGTGTTTTTAACAAATAAATGTTAAGACTTATATCTGAAAATTTTGCCTAGTTATACTTGCTCAGGGAAAAAAGCTACCAAAACCAGGTCAGTTTCAGGGGAAAATGCCTTCAAAACGACCAAAAACTCAGGGAAACCCAGGGAATTTATTTTGTCAGCCTTTGTCTAAACCCTATGAGTTTTTTAATGAACAATTCTGTCAAAAAAAAGAAATGTTGAAGTTTAGCTTATGCAAGACCTGGGCTAGATTAAATGCAACAAACGAGTACACAAAATAAAGTTTTGCGATGGTAGATAATGCTGTGAAACGCTTAAGCAACGCATTTTTTGAACAACCTGGGAGGTTATTAGAATTTTCAAATTCCTTTCTAAGGGCAAAAATGAACGTCCCGTTGCATAATATCACGCCGCCATTATTTTAATGCGACAATCGTGAATTTGTTTACTGTAAGTTAATTAGCGCAAATGTTTAGAATGAATGGACATTTAACTATGATGTTTAACTATCATGCTTTCTTCACCCATTGGGATTGACGCAATAACAAGATTTTATAACGGTATGATGCTTGGTTCAAACTCGTCCCCACCGCCTTTTGTCTCTCAGTAAAAAAAAAGAAACAAAAGGCACTGGGGACGAGTTTGATGCTTGGTTAACAATAATGAGATAAACGAGATGAAACATATAGTAATGATATGTGAGGGAAATTACAGTATGAAATCATGTCAAGAAAGACGTATTTATTTAACACATAAGTCGTTATTGTTAAAAAAATCGTAAGATCGCGGTAAGATAATTGGTGTTCATTAATAACCACTGTCGGCAAAAAAAGGCGGGAAAGATTTGTTAACTTTTTAAAATATTAAACATTTTCCCTATATATTAACAATATCAATGAATTTTTATTTATTTCTATTTTATTTTTTAGGTCAAATATTTTGATAAACAGCAATGTCGACACAATATTTCTTCGTCTTACAGACTAATATTTTCTCGTGAAAACAGAAAGCTGTTGTTGTTATGCTCTCCTGATATAAACTTGTGGAAAAAAAACATATCTTTTAACTGTTCTTATTGAAGCGTGGCGCTTAGTTAAAATGGAGATAGAAGCAATTATTGCTGTGCTCTCTATGAGTTTTCGAAATTTATCAAGCAAAGATGAAGTGAAGTGAAAAAACATTTTTAAAATCAACGATTTTAGGATGACTTGAAAGGACGCGATGTGAAATTGTTTTACGTTACAATACGTAATATTTTTTTATGTTTGTAGAGTTTCTTATAGCTAGTCAGAATTTAGAGAGTTTATGAGGAAAACTTAAGGATTACGTAAGGGCGCGTAGTGCCTGAAAGGTAATCCCGATTTCATAAATAAATACTGGATACCGCCAATTTCGCGAAAAGTCTAGAGGCCAAGAAGAAGCAACCGTTAACACATTCCCGAGAACGTTCTGTAATTATTTTGAAAAATAAAACTTGTTAAAATATCTCTTGGTATATTTTTCGAATATATTTCTTGAAAATGAAATCAAAATGACATGTGGAACGTAGATATAGCATGAAAAATGAGCGAGTGTCAAGACAAATGTTTTTTTTCAAAAGGGGAAAAACAAAATACATTAGCCACCACGATATCCACCTCCGTTGCCGTATTGTAAGCGGCGAATATAAGTGAACATACAAAGTGGGAGAGGGAGGGTGGTTTTAGCTCGTGCTTTGATTTCATTCATGAAATTGAGGATTACCTTGCGGGGTCTTCGCGCCCTTATGTATTCCTTAATTTCTCTTCATGTAATCTTCCCCGAGCTGGATGCCCCGTTATCGCGATAAATCTAGAGGCCATAGCCTAAACCGCCTCTCTTTAAAACCCACTAGAGAGAACGGTCCTTTGAAAAACAAGACTGGGAGCCTCAATCTGTTTGTGATAAAATTTTTGAAATGTAGACTCTCCAGACCACTGTGACTGACCCATATTGTCTGCGATTGACACGCGTACCACCTTGGCTTTTGACGTTGAGTGACCTAGTTGAACGAGAGGTAATATTGGTGATATCAATACCGGCTAGCTGAACCAAATCCCTAAACCATCTTGGTATTGTTGAGAAACAAATTGCCTTATGCGGACTCACATAAATAACTAAAAGTTGAGAATCAGATACATAAATTTTCCTACCATTTAAATAGGCTGTCAAAGTGACATATGCATAACCTCAAATCTGTGAAATTCTTTCCTGGACTACAAACCTCGGTAAGTTTTTCAAATTGAAATGTAAAAGTTTTCATGTTACACAAGAACACAAGACAATCTGTGTCCAAATAAGAAACTTCAGAACTAGACTTGCAGCAGTCAAAACAATTGTACTATTATTATTATTTCAACTAGTCGTTTAAACTCGTGGAAAGTGTTTGAGTTGAAAGCCACAAGAAGTTACTTCGGAAGTGAATAGGTGGAGCTAGACGTAATAAAGTAAAGTTAGAAGTGAAAAATGAAGGCTAGAGTTAAAGTGGATTGGAATTCAGAAAAAGTGAGAACTTTGATATTTTTATTTGACATAGTTTTTATGTGGCTAGAGCTATGTGTTACTTTTTTATGTAGCACACTTAAAATGTCAAGGAGAATCGCATTCTCAAAAAAAAATCCATTAAAGCTTCAAATTGTTAAAGTTTTATATTTTACCGCATTTTTTGTGTAAGCCTTTGTGAGGACAAACCGTGTACAATGTTTTCCAAAATAATGCTCCTTGTTGATTTCAAATTCACTTCTTGCTCATTGCTTTTTTTATATTTAGATTTAAATAGTTGGTAAAGGGCCGTACGGATCACCACACTAAAAAAAATGTCTTGTCAACCAGTTAATTTTTAAATTTTGTGTATATTTTTGTGGGAGAGGATGGTATGCAACCAAAAAAATGATTGTTTCAGATTTAAATTTAATGTTTTCCGAATTATGGCTTTTTGTATAAGCTTTTGTAAAAACTTTGGGGAAATGACAATGTTTAAAGATCTTATGTTTCCAACTCGTAACTGGCAATGTCCAAATAGTCAATTTTTATTTTAGAAAAACGTCTCAGGGAGATTCGATCAAGCACCATAGGCTTTTTTAAAGGTGAAGGAATTTTTAAGAGAAGCCAAACCAGTGCAATTTGTATTATAAAAAATAGACGATTGGAAAGCATTCTAACTACTTTTCGGTTGCGTATAAATGCTGAGATAGGCATCTCATTTTTAAAATCTAGTAAAATTCCGGTGTGCAAATTAATGGCTTGAAAATTCTGTTGTGCAGAAAACAGAAACAAAAATCTGGGCAGACTTGCAAAAAGACACTTTTTAAGAACTTATTTCAAAATGTATCAATTTAATATATATTATTGCATGTGGTGCAAATGTTTCCGTGAATGGATTATATGATTCTGAAAGTATACATTAACATAACTTTGGTTTTGCAAAAGGTATTTTTAACTAATTGTAAAATCATATATATGTTTAGATACATAGATTTATGTTTGCGTTAGAGATAGGAAAATGTATGTTCTGGCACAGTCGCGTGCGCGTACAACAGTGACGTCACGGCAATCCATAGGAACCCCCAGCAAAGTCACCGACAATCCCCTAATAGACACCGCACCCACCTAGTGCCTATGAATCACCGCACCCACACACAAGACCATTCCATATTAACTACATAAGACCTAATATTCATATGACATCATGTAGAATAAGAGGTCCAATATTTCCTAACACAATTCCCTAAAAATCAATGCGCACATCCCGGGGGAAATTCCCTGATATTCATCAAAAATCAACTCATGCGCAATAAAGAGACAATTTCCCTTGACGGAAGTAACTGTGTTATGAAATCGTTTGACAATGTAAAAATTCTATAATAAATAGAATGGAATCAAAAACTGTTAAACAATTACGAGATATTGCAAAAAGTCGTGGTTTAACAGGGTATTATAGACTACGTAAATCTGAATTGATTGCCTTGTTGGATGTACCACAGAGGCCATTAAGATGGATCAAGATTGTTGACGGGGATCCCCATGCACTCATGTATGTGCCATCAAAATTCAAAACACAGGACATGTGCAACAAGGCTTTTGAAAAAGGGTCTCTCCCTACCAGAAGAAGGAGGGGTCCAATGAACGGAGGATTAAATACCTGGAGGATCGTCTTGATGTCCTAATAAATGAATGAGGAATGTAGTGACTGTGAAAGGGTACTCGATGCATACGACAAATGTACCTGTGGTCGTAGGTTCGTAAGTGGTAAAATGTTATGCTGGTACTGCTATCATGAATATATCATATATAAGGGTGGCGGCTGCGTATGCACGATGACATGTAATTCTCTGGGATAGTTCGAAATATACAATAAAGAAGATACTACAATTTGAAAATGAGCTTGTCAATACAAAATTATTCTACAATTTTTCCAGTACGTTTACGGACATTGACGATATGTGGAATACCTGACAGTTTCGGAAGCCAGGCCTGCCAACGGAGGTAAGGACAAACGATATGTGATAGGGTATCATACACAGGACCTCGTGGTAGCTATTAGGCTAAAGACGCCTAAAATCTGGTCTGCACGTGGGGTCAGCAAGTATAATGCAAATGCGTCACCGGCAATGAGTTTGGATTTTGAGGAGTATCTGGATTGGATCTAAAAGTATCGTCAAACATGGTCAAAAGTCGAAAAGTTAATCTTTGAAAAATTAACGACAGAGCCTGTAAAAAAGGATCGTTATATCAATGCTAAACTCCAATATTACAAGGACACAATTACCACCAAATTCCATGGTATGCCCGTTCCGTATAATGAGCCCTGCCAAGCCAGCGCTATTCTAGCTCTTTCAACGGTATATGTACAAGGCAAAAACCACTACCCACAGGTGTATATTACGGAATGTCGGTACAGGGATTTCAGGAAGAAGTGGTTACTAAGCGAGGATTAGAAAAACATATATTTTATAGGTCCATTAGACCTATAAAATATTAGGCTTTCTCGAGCATGACGAATATATCATGGGAATTTAACCCTCCTCCTGGCATACCCGGGTGGGTGTAGTCACCAATGACCCCCAGCATACCCTCTATTTCTCCTAAAATTAAGGCCTATACTCGGGTGGGGACTCTAAGTACCGCTTACTTACTGCACAGATTGAATTTTTTTATAAAACGTCCTGTCTTTCTTCCTTCTTTCCTACCATTAGCAACCAATTGGGCTCTCTCCTGTTCGTTGATGCTATTAACGATTCTATTAAACCGTTGCCGCATTTGCCCCTTCAGCAGCATATATCTTTCTTTTTCCCTGCTAATTAAGCTATACTCATAGTCGCTGATAACGCCATTTTCCATTGCCTTACCGATCAGGGTCAACGATGGAATTGAGCTTGGCCTCAGCAAGCAGCCTTATCCCCTCATGTTTTTTGGATTTTACACGCAACCGTTTGGAGGCGTTCCGAAGACCCTTTTGCCCTATTCCGGCAGCAATCGCGAGTCCCCCCATGGCACAGACCAATGGGACACCCAGGCCCGACACCATAGCCCCAATACCAAGATCTGACATAATCACACTTACGCCAAGTAGTCCATGGTCACAAAGGCGCACCCATCCATTTTGCATTTTGAACTTCTTCCCAAGTCTATTCCGCTCTTTTATTTCAACCCGGAGATATTTTTCAATTTCTTCAATCTTCTTGAGCCTAAAAATCTGTCCCTCATCCTGATCAGGGGGCTGTGCAGGTGCACTCGCCGGCAAACTCGGATAAAGTTTACTGACATCTATCTTTATTCTATCAGCAAATGCACTGTGATGTCAAAAAACATGACGTTCTTCTCGTAAAGGTAGACGTCCGTCAGCATTTTTATAGGAAGGTATATAGGACTCTCAAAGGTCCAGGTCAGCATGTCTCCCTATGCATTCAATTCCTTGGTGGGAAGCAAGGCCAGAACCTTTGATTTTTTGCCATCCAATAGACAGTCGTCCTCATCCAATTGTGGGCAAGTCTTAATTTTTGGTATATATCGGTTCTATATATGGTATCGTAGTCACCCGTTGTGTAATATTTTTTTTGCAGGATCATAGGGTAGTCTCAAAAGCTCTTGCAATTGCCTACCAATCACCACCGTATACCCGTTACTGACACGGAGCCTATAGTAGGCATTTTTCAAAACAAACAGTTTGATCTTATCTTCTGCCTGGCTGTTTACAATAACCGCGTTATCCTCGATCCTATACAGGCCATTCATAATCTCAATTCGAGTCACCCTCTGATCAGGTCCTACTTTCCGTATAGTGATATCGTTGTTGCTATATAAGTTCAACAATCCAGGTCTGATACTGATAGATTTTAGAGCAATACGGGTGTCCTGTCCCAGGTAGTCTTCAAATATGGTAGGTTTATCTATGTCGGTGATGTACAGTTGTTTCATATCCTTTTGTTTTATAGAAATGAACATCTACCAATATAACCACTCTGCAAAGCATAAAAGTAACAGGGGTAAATGGCCACTTGGCGTTACAAATTTGGAGTATCAGGACCTGTACGTGAGTACAGACTCCCATATTTCCGTGGGATTCCTGGAGTTTACTAAATACGCCATAAAGGTCCCAACAACCTACCTTGATGACCCTGTACTGGAACATCTAGGTCAATTTCGCCACCAATTGCGCGACCACTGCATTAGGCATATGTGCCAAACACATGACAGGCTCCGTACCACTCATCAACTCCATCTTCAAATTTCACGTTTGCTATCATATGCGTCATACTCTGGCAAGGATGAAGGTACCCATGCCGTACGACGATGGGTTCTCGCAGTACAAAAATCCATACTCGAGTTCGGGTATGCACAGGTATACCGCGAATACGGTGCAGATCCTAACAGCCTATACAAATTTAAGGCTGTCATGTCGTCGTTACCAGATGGTAGATGGTTGCCCAAGGTTGATGGGGACTGGGCCAAGTTCATGATGCCCACAAGCCAAGGCCTGACGTCAGAGGGCCTGACCAAGCTAAGTGAGAGCATCAGGGCTAACGTGGTCCTTTTGCTAGGGTCCCAGGCAGGTGCCAACGCATCTCTCATAGAATCGAATGCCGACAACTACCCGGCAAGGCAAATTCTAATACAGAAATTTGAGGCTATGGTAGAACGTCAGGAAAATGTAAGCCATGACATTACGGAGTTCCAAAAGGTGTTACGATATGCCAGGACCCCGGTGAACTTCGCTGTAATGCACCACGTGTATATGTTGCTATCCGATATGAATCTGCGTATAGGCAAAATTGTCGGGTATAAAAACAACATTTTGATTGCCCCTGCAGGTGCGATGATTGGTATACGACTTAACCTTAATAACAGGTCCCTTATGAGGCATACCACACCCCTCAGGCATACTGCAAAAACACCTATATATACCCCAAAGCATGATACGTCCCCCGGGCATGCTATACCCCCAAGCATACAACACCTATTACACATCCCATGCATACTCCTGATCATACCATACAGGCTTGCTATGGTTATACCCTGCTCCTTGAAGAGTATTTTTAGCTTCTCTAGCAAGGACGTGTCATCCTTGGCTATTTTCATCAGCATATCCTTGATGGAACTCAGCTGGCTATAAATCTGCAGCCTTTCTGTTTTCTCCGATTCCTTGGCGGTCTCTTTTAAATCACTCCATTTTTCAAGGTCATCCTTCACCTTTTCTATTTCCTTATTGAGGAGGTCTTGATTCTAATGACCACCATCTTTTCCGGCCTTTCGTTCCTCAAGCATTTTCAACCTATCCCCTGCCGTTCTAATCTTGTCCTCATATAGGATCTACCTTCTCCGCAATACCTCCAGGGCGCCCCTGATAGTTTGCGATGTCTGATGGAGTCCATTTATTTCTCGTTCATCAAGGCCTTTGATATTACCCCCAAGGCAGTTTCTTGAATAAGTCTTTCTGACTCGTCCACGAAAATCTTGGCATTTCTGATACCATGCAGTGAATCCATTTTAATATACTCCTCCCTCTGTAGCAGTTTCTGGGCCTCTGCTTTACTATCTTTGTTAGGTGTTTGATATTTATCATAACCTAAGGCCTTCAGACGCGTAGGTACTAAGTCCGTCTCTATGGTGTTAATGGATTTAAATTTACCTATACTAGTCGTAATCACTATTTCCTTATAAGTTCTACCCTCCAGCGTTACCTTCCTAAAAACAAGCTTTTTACCCTTATCGGCCCTAAAATAATGATACTTTTATCGGTTGACGTCAAATTTAAATGCTCGCTAAGTTTATCATAAAGATCGTCGACGGTTTCCTCCAAATTCTGTTCCTCCCAGCCCCAGCTTCAGTTGCCTCCTTGCTGCTGACCCAGCGTTGAAGTCCTGGATGTTCCGGGGAGTTGCGTCGACTGCTGAGTATCCTCTTTATCGCCTTTATCATCATGCTTACCTATGTCTTTCTCGACCGTAAAATCATATCCCGGGTTATCGGCCATCTTTATTTACAGCTATATAATAAATATATAATGAACGCATACGGTACATTGATGGACCCTTACGCAGAAAGCAAACAGCTATTAGGTATAAAGGGACGCCGGCAAAGAGTCCAGATTTCCCATACCCCATCAACCATTGACCAGAAAGAAGATCTGTACGTTGACATTCCAAATATACCACAAAATGATGTCATTATCCCGGGTAGCCTCAAGCTCCTATTTGATCTGACGCTGAACGGGACCAATACAACAAGAACCATCGTGTCGAATATAGGGAAAAGTCTGGTGAGGAACCTACGCATTACTCTAAACAACAAGGAGGTTCAAAATATCTCTGATTACAATATCCTGGCATTGTATAGGAATCTCTGGCTATCCAAGTTTGAGCGCAACAACAATCTCATACTAGAGGGGATTAACCCAAATGACGGGACAATCAGGGCCCTGCAGGTCAAGGCCACCGGCCACGTCGGGACGGATGAAGAGAAAGCCATCGTTAAGGCCTATGGGAACACCTTCTGCATACCCATAGGAAAAATGTTCGAGTTGACACGGGGCATCCCCCTATATCCGGCAGGCCTGTACGACAGATTGCAATTCATCATCAATTTTGCGCCTTACAACGGCGTCATCAAAGATGCAGGGATGACATCCGCGGGGAGCACGGGAGCCAAACTGGCTGATGCTACGTATAAAATTAGTAATATCAGGCTTGAGTTCGATAAGATTACCAATGAAGGCTTGGCAAGTGCAATGATGTCCCGATATTCGAGACTTGTCCTACCCTATTAAAGGGTACTTAGAATGAAGATGCTTACCATGAAAAAGGCTGATACCTCATACAATCTCCAGATTGATAGTCCTTCTAAGTCCTTCAAAGGTGTACTGCTACTGTTTTTAGACCCTGGAAAAGTAAGACCCTATTCCGGTATTAACGAGACGTTTTACAACCCAAAAATCGAGAAGATCAGCGTCACTGTCGAGGGGGAACCTAATGAACTTTACTCTCACGCAATGTTACATAAAGATCATCTCGAACAGATCGTCAATATCTTTGGCAGACGTGGGAATTCTAATGTGACCATCGGGCAATTCTTCAAGGAAGATACGCGCTCTTCATCGACTTCCGGAGCTCCCCTGACGAAGTGCTACATGGTAGTGGTAGACCACTGGTGCGGGTAAGTGATGGAATCACTCTGCATATCACCAAAGAAGTCGATGGAACTGGTGAGTTCAAATGTTACGTGTATCTGTTACAAGATGCCCAGCTTAATATTTTGGATGGTAGGCTTGATCGTGTCGAATATTAAATGACCACAACTCGTGTTTGTCCCCATGGGCAAAAATGAATTAATATGGATGGAGATGCCTGAAATGTAAACTTTCTTTATAAATTTTAGGATCAAGGCAAATGGTCAAACTACAAAATGGTGCATCAAATACCTGGATAAAGCCAAACGGCAGGGTGCCAAAAACAAGTGCTCGCATCAAAGGCAGAGATCCCGTTGCAAGGACTGCGGGGGAAGTGAGATTTGTGAATATGAAAGGCGAAGATCCAAGTGTAAAGAATGTGGCGGAAGTCAGTATCCTCCTGTAAAGAATGTTGGGAAGTGAAATATGCCTCCATCGAAGGCTGAGGTCCTCCTGTAAAGAGTGCAAATGCAGCCAGATTTGACACCATCAAAGGGTAAGGTCCTATTGCAAAGACTGCAAGGGAAGTCAGTATTGCCACCATGAAAAGCTGAGGAGACAATGTCAAATTTGCGATCCTGCTTGTCATCTCGCCCATGTTGTACGCAACCAAACCCACGAGGCCTTGAAGGGAAGCAAAGAGCTTATCTCCATGGAGTACCTGGGTTGTGATATGGCTACGCTCCGGGCCCATATTGAAGCCCGGTTTTCTGAGGGGATGACATGCAACAATTACAGTAGGGGGTGGCAAATCAATCACAAAATCCCGATTAAATATCGGGAAAATGGGGTTGTTCCATCACTTGATGAGGTAGCGAAAAGACTACACTACACCAATACCCAACCTATGTGGGCAAGTGAAATCATGTCAAAGGGCAACCGTTTTGTCTCAGAATAAAATGGCTACTCTTATGATCATGGCGGGGGGCGCGCTAATCAACGCCCTAGCCTTCTCCGGAACAAATTATTTATTTAGCAAACTCTCTGGGCATGGGGAGGCCGAGAGGAAAAGACATGACCGTGCGAAAGAACGATTAAATACGGCCCAGGCGGAGTGGATACGTAAGAGGCAGGCTAAATTGGACTGGTTAAACGAGGAACGGGAGAGGCAAATAAAGGCAGTAAAAAGTTTGGGGAAGCTGGACAACGATATGTATAAGTTCTACATCGCCTCAGACAAAATAGCCCCGCAATTGAAGGACTTCTACACCCCTTCAAAAAGCCAACAAGATGGTGAACCTACGTTCATTGTTGGGTCATTGTCCCTGCTGGGCTTCGTAGCTTACCAATTTTTGTAACAACGTGCGTTTTAACATGTATAAATAAAGAAACATGTCAAAAGCATCACACATTATTACAAAGGAGGAAGCAGAAAAGCTGGGCAATATCTACTATACCCCTGAACATCTGTGGGTCGGACGGAAGGCCGTCAAATTACTCGCTGCAGAAGCCGGCCTATCCAGGAAGAAGGTTACTCATTGGTTGTCTTCAACTCCTGTGGTTGAGACACATTCGAGGTCCAAAACGTATTGACTACCCCCCCTTTTAGCATTACGAGACCCAATGAGATGCATCAATTCGATCTGTTATATATGCCCCATGATCGGCTGTATGGGGACGCCTACAAATACATCCTGACAGGCATTGACGTTGCCTCAAGATATAAGGTAGCAAGACCCCTGCGTACAAAGAAAGCTAGCGAGGTCGCGGACATGATCAAAGATATCTACAAAGCCAGGCCCCTTCATTACCCTAAAACATTCCAATGTAACAATGGTAGCAAGTTCAAATCAGATGTGAGCAAGCTCCTGGAAAGTAAGGGTGTTGGGATCAAGAGGGCTACCACGAAATATCACCATATATTCATGGTTTTCGTCGAATCGTAAAATAAGATCCTTGCAGAGAGACTATTCAAGCCCCAAGATGCACAGGAGTTGGTTTCCGAGGAGGCCAGCAGCACATGGGTGAAGCATCTGTACACTATTGCGAAGGGTCTTAACAATTCCAAGACTACTATGATTGGTATGAAGCCTAACAAGGCTATCAAATTGGATGATGTACCACTCGCAAAAAGCGAAGAATATCCCGAGGAAAAGCTTCTACCTGAGGATGGATTGTACTTGTACCTCCTCCAACCCGGGGAAGAGCATATTGACTCTAAAAGACGCGCCATTGATGCCTGGTGGAGTAAAAAGATGTATAGGCTGGATATGATCGTGACAGGTAGTCGTATGCTATACTATTTGAAGGACGGCCCTGAAAGAAGCTTCGTCTCGGAAGAGTTGATGCTTATTCCTGAAGATGTTGAAGTGCCTCCGGAACATGTTAAAGAGTGGTAGGGTCCATGGTGGATGCCCCCACGAACGCATAATTTTTAATACTGCTCCCATGGGTAGTATTAAAAAGCGTCTGCCTACAACATATCGATGTCAAACATACCTTCGAATAGCTCCCGCAAGTCATCGTCGGGCAACGTGAAACGGTTGAGGCAACAATTATCGTTACCAAGACAATCATCCCTGAATCGGCACCAGGCATGTACGGCATTCGGGTCGTCACATTCCGGTTTTCTCACGGTCCATCCTAGCACTATCATCCGTGTATATGCAGGGCAAAAACTACTTCCCTCAGGTACATGTTGTGAAATGTAGGTACAAGGATTTTAAAGTTGAATGACTGCTGAGTGATGATTAAATGTTTTATAACCCCCACAAGGGTTACAAAACAGGTGGAGACTCTAGGTAGCGCTTTTTTACTGTACAGATTGCAGTTTTTTTAAAACATCGCTTCTGCCTTCCTCCCGACCTTTCTGAACTAGCTGAGCGCGCTCCTTTTCGTTGATGGCATCAACAAGCCGTTTAAAGTGTAGACGTATTTGTTCCTTCATTAGCATATACCGTTGCTTCTCCTGCATGATCAGGTTGAACTCGTAGTCACTAATAACCCCATTTTCTACAGCCTTTGAGATAAGATCAACGATAGAGTTTAATTTCGACTCCGGCAGTAACCTTATATTCTTATGTTTCTTGGATTTGACACCAAGCCTTTTTGAAGCGTTCCGCAGGCTGGCCTGCCCAATCCCCATAGCAATCGCTATACCCACCATGCCAATACAGAGGGGAGCGCCCAGACCCGTGGCTAATGCTCCTATTTCAACACCTGAGGTGATAATACTCACACTCAGCAGTCCGTGGTCGCAGTAGCGTACCCACGTACCATGCATCTTGAACTTCTTTGAAAGCCCGTCCCGTTCTTTGATTTCATTCGAAGATATTTTTCAATATCTCCGATCTTGTCAAGTCTGTACTTTTGGCTTTCGTGGTTAGTATCGTCCTCAGGCGCACTTGGTAAATTTGGATATAACTTCGTTATATCATTCATTTATTCTATAAGCAAACACATTGTAATTTCCGTAAAGTGTCAAAACTCCAGGTCAGCATGTCCCCCCAAGCGCTTAACTCTTTGATGGGGAGCAAAGCAAGAATTTTAGACTTTTCACCATCAAGTAGGCAGTCGTCTTCATCCAACTGAGGCCAAACAAGCCGTAGTCGAATGTAAACGTCAGTCTTGTAAAATGAATCATAGTCGCCCTTCGTATAGTACTTTCCACCAGCTGGAGCAGGTAGACCAAGGAGCTCTTGCAGTGGTCTGTTAATCACCACCGTGTACCCGTCACTGACACGGAGCCTATAGAGTCCATTTTTCAGGACAAACAGCTTGATCTTGTCCTGTGCCTGACTGTTGACGATAGTCGCCAGATCCTCGATCCCATACAGACCGTTCATAATCTTGATTCGAGTAACCCCCTGATCAGGCCCTGTTTTACGGATCGGAAACCCGTTGTCGCTGTAAATGTTCAGCCATGCAGGTCGAATAATGATGGATTTTAAGGCTATCCTCGTGTCCTGTCCCAGGTAATCCTCAAATATCGTAGGTTTTTCAATATCGGTAATGTAGAGTTGCTTCATCCTTTCTTCTAAGAAAAGAATGAATATCTACTCGTATAACCCCAAGGCAAGGTATAAATCCAACAGGGGAGAATGGCCCCTTGGTGCCTGAAAGACAGTTAATAAAAAAAATAAAAAAATGAATAAAAATAAAATCAATCCGACAGAAAAACTTGAAAACTATCTCAATTTCATGAGAACCTGGTCACATGATAAAAACCTTACATTAGATCAAATCCAACTAAAACATACAGTATACTTTTTGGCACATCACGAATGATCAATAACCACAAGCCTAAAGAACAAAATACATACGGAATTCTATGTAATGGTAAGCCTCTTGAACGAAAAGAAATAGTTAAACTACTTGGAATAAATTTTAATGAAACGTTGTCATGGAAACCACATATAAATAAAATTATAAGTCAAGGTTTCGCTACGTTATCTGTCTTGAGAAAACTGAAAAGAATTGCTCCTTTTCGTGTAAGAAAAAGCTTAGCAGAATGTCAAAATATGATTACGGTTCTATTGTTTTTTAAAACACTTCACAATATTTAATAGCACGATTACAGGAACTCCAGAATGCTGCTGCTTCTTTTGTTATTGGTCGCTACTGTGGCGAAGAGGACGTGGAAACGAGGTTAAGATGAATACCAAATAAAGAACGTTTTGAACTAAAACTGACAAACTCGTTTATAAACTTACTAACGACAACAACGCTCCTGGTTACCTAAAACTCGCTTGACGCCAGTCAAGAAGACAAACGAGAATAACTGAACAAAAGCAACATGACCCTGCTACAGCGGAGAAAGACACGTTTCAGTTTTTAGCATCCAAAACCTATAACGAACTCCTGATGAAGCTTCGAAAGAAAGAAGATTTTATTAAATTCTGCATTGATGCAAGGTCATATTATTTTGATAAAGTGATTTCTAGAATTCTTCAAGACAAGTAGTTTTTCTCACTTTAAATTTATTTCTTTATTAGCTCTTTTTTAGTACTTAACCTTAATCTCTCGTTATATTCGTTTCCCCCAGTCCCTTGTGATTTCGTGCTTTGTCAAAATTCCTTCTATCCCTCACCATAGTCTTTTTCTTGTGACTATGATCTAATGGATGTCGAATAAATGATAAGTAAATAAAATAAATAAAATAAACACCACCCCTTCCAAACCAAAATGGCTTTGCTGCATGTTTCCGTTTTGTTAGGGTTCTGCTGTGATTGAGCCCAGCCCCCCATTTTTCCAAAAAAACAGAACGGCTATTATTATTTTAATAAATCTCAATAACCTATGTTTACCTATTGTATATCTACTTATTATTATCTTGGAGGAAAAAATGCGTCATACATCCAGTATTAGCCTACATTATGGCAAAAATGGCAGCAATGTCTGGTGGAAAAAGCAAGGTTACCGATTCTGCATGGGCCAAGCCTGAAACCATGCAACAGCAAGTGAATTTTAATAGACCAATAAAGTCTATGAAACTTTTTACTGAATGGGATGTTGAAAATGCTGCCCCAAATTGTATTCCCAGGTATGCTTTTTAGAGGAGAGATGAAACAAGAAACCCCCCTTGTGCTGGAGACATAAAATCTAGCTAACTAGGAAAATAATCCTGGTAAGAAGACTGTGTTCTATTAAGGGACACTTTTCCTGTTCCAAAGATTCTTAGTGGAATCTATTTTTAATTAATGCTAACAATATATATATAAAATATATATATTAGTGTTAATTAAGCTAAAGATGGAAAATAACATAGGTGTTAATAAGCTGCATACACCATAAAAAATTTTTTTTGGCGCCATTTTGTTTCTTTTATGGCGTACTATAAGTGTGCCAAGTTTGATTCAATTTGAACAACCCTATGGAAAGTTATTGAGGGGGGGGCGGAATCCGCCCCCCCCCCCCCCCCCCCCCCGGTCATAGTATGTTCGAAAAACCCCGGACCGAATAGGGTTAAATCTTTGTTAAATTTTATTTTCTTTCGTTGATCTTTTGACGACTATAGCAATTAAATACAACAATGGGACACACGCAGTTTACATGAGCTAATTAAATTTCGCGAACAAGACATGAACTCTATTGTTTTCAACATGCAAAAATAGCTCATGTATTTGACAATAGGTTAACAATAAGAACGAAATTTCTGACACTACTGAAAGCTCATGCGAAGGTGATAACTATCAAGTACAAGTAAAGTTACATTCGAGCAGTACTGTAACTATAAAACAAACAAAAAAGCGCAACCACACGCACAGTGTAAGTAATAATACGCTGAATTTTTTCTTAACACAATGCGGGTTATACAAAGGTGCGGGTAAGTAAAATACACTGATTGAACTTTTATGAGGGTTATACGAAGGTACGCTATCTGATAGCATCTGGTTTATAACTCCTAAAAAAAAGCTAAGATGTGGGCTATACGATGTGCGGGTTATATACTGGAAAATACGGTAAGTATTATAATATCTGCGATTCAGACATCCTACTGTCGTGCTGCACTCTTCAATATAAACAATCGACTTTGTGTTTTATATCTCAAACTTGTAACCTTGCAGTTTGGCAACTTTTTATACGATTTATGTAAAAACCGGAAATATGTTAAATAACTTTTATTTAGCTTTCAGAAACTTCAAACAGAATGTAAAAATGCGCTCTAGAACTAAAGTTTTTTGTATTTTAGACAGATAGTGGCTTTTTGAACAAATTTCAAGCTTTTGATGATGTCACAGGAAATGTGCTGATGCAAGCAAAAATTTATTGCTACTATTTTGTTCCTTTTATGACGTAGTATAAGTGTGCCAAGTTTGATTCAATTTGCACAAGCCTGTGAAAAGTTATTGAGGGGGGGGGGGGGAAACATATAATGCTCATTTTAAGCTAAGGTTGTTTTTTGACCTCAATTCTCCTTTAAGTTTCACTTGATTCTTAAATGTTAGATTTTTTTACTGAATGTACAGAGTTCTTGCTGGCTCACGGGAGTGT
Source organism: Hydractinia symbiolongicarpus (assembly GCF_029227915.1). NCBI lineage: Eukaryota > Metazoa > Cnidaria > Hydrozoa > Anthoathecata > Hydractiniidae > Hydractinia > Hydractinia symbiolongicarpus. The sequence goes on from NC_079883.1 coordinate 20,089,971, forward strand.
GTAAAAGAATAATCCGGAGCACCTTTTTTTGCAGACTGAGTTTTATTTATCAGTTCTTGTGTTATGAAACCCCAAATTTGATATGACTATTAATAGGGTATGATAGGTTTTGCACAATGTTTCATATACGTAATGTCTGATTTTTGCAAGCATACCTGTTGAACAAGATAATTTAGGGATAAGTGAACTCAGATGAGCATCCCAGGATAGAAATTCATCTAGGACAACTCCAAGATATTTTACTGATGGACGAATTTTCTTACCACTGTTTCTAAAATTCAAACTTTCATTGATATACTTATGTCTTGATCTAAAGATGATTATTTCTGTCTTACTGGTGTTTAGGCAAATTTTGTTAGCTTTCACACATAGTTTGAGATCCATATTTACTTGTTGGTTAATTCTTTTTATTGAACGGTTAGGGTTAATTAGACAGGTGTCATCAGCAAAAAGGATGACATGTGAGTGTTTGATAGCCCTATGGAGATCATTGATATAAACTGCAAATATAAATGGTTTTAGAACCGACTCTTGTGGAACCCAATGCTTGATATGTGATTTCTTAGATGCGCTTAAGATGGATCATATTAAAAAATCACAATAACGCCACTGAACGGAACAAATAAATATCACCGTATTCCTTTTACGCGCATCTGCTGTCTGAAAACACTTGCATAAAAATCAGTTCTGTTTTAGTCAACTTTTGTATCCTTATTATGTTAATTATGCTCAAAACCGTTTAATCTTTAACACAAAGTTTAAAAGTATTCGTAAAGCTGGAATAATAAGCTTTTTCTACAAGCTAAAGTACTTACTGATCATATAAAAAAGTACCAATAAAGAGACAAAAGGTCGACAAAATATGTGAAAGATTAATGTTTATTTTAACTGGTAAAATAAGTTCCGATTTCAAAAAGTTGTTTTAAAACAAGATATAAACTTTCTTTTTTTGTTTACAAAGGTGTATAGCAAGTGCTGTCTTTGGTAATTATGCATTTGTAATAGTATAATTATATATCACCATGAAATTGCAAATTCGATATATCTACTTACAACTAAACACAAAAGTACAGTTTTAAATGTAAAATGGGGTTTCGATAATATTTATGTGTTTCAAGAAAAATGCATACGAGAATATTAATTAAGTTTTAAAAACTTAATGTTTGTTTTTAAAGAAATATGCTCACAGTGAGGTGATACTTTGTTGCAATTTGCATGTATTTTATCTGCAAAAGAAGATCTTGCTCAACAAAGAAAAAAACGTTTAGGAGAAAGTAACAAAAACATATAATCAAAAGTTCAAGATTATTTTAAGAAAAAAACAAAATTGAATATAATAAATTATCGTATAAATTTTTAATTTTGAAAAGTTACTACTTAAGCAACAAACTTTTTTATTCAGAAATTAACCAACCAGAGAATATCGTAATTGTTTACTCAAAGCCAATCATAACTGTGTATTTCAATTTACAAATAATTTATTCACAAAACCGCCAAAGTTTGAAATTAAGTTTCTAAACAGACACCTGCCAGAACCTCGTGCTGTGTTACAATAGAATCTAAATAGTTGTTTCTTCTTCTGTAGAGTAGCTAACGCTTTCGTGTTTTGTTCAAAAATTACATCGACAAAATTTTGCTGGCGTGAGTTAAAAACTGCTGTAGTATTCTAATAAGTGCAGTAATTGCAACAGCAGTTATTTGCTGCATTTATACATGTTGGACATTAATGTTCCTTGTATGCTTTTGAAAGCTCTTATCATGGAAGTGCAGAGCAGTTAAGAACCGAAAGGGCTGGGGAGAAGGTTAGCATAGTCTAAATTTGAAATTGCTTATCCCACATTTGTGTATCTATAAACGTTCTTAGGAAGAAACACAGCGTTGATGTTTAGGCTACATATTGGAAAAATATCATAAGAAAAGAAACTTAAATTAGACAGTAACTTTTGTCTCTTACTGTATTGTGGGCAACTGTGTTACGTTTTTTGTATGGATGGTCTGAACAAGGCCCTGGCCCTGACTGGTCATGTGACGAATTTGATTTGCCATAAAAACTCACATAATTAAAACACGTCTAACAAGTTATATTAGAAACAAAATTATGTGGCAAGAAAAAATCAAACAAAATAGTTGTTGTTGTTATGTTGTAGGTGTTGCCTTTTTTTTAGTGTTGGTCTTCTGGATAGGGATTATTGTTGATATGGCCCGAAAAATAAGATTATTCCAAAAGTATTTTATCAACTTGAAGATTAACAATAATTGGTTGAAAACAGGTGTGAGCATTAGAGATGATGTTTATTTATATAGGCCACCAGAAACATGCAGAAAAAAAAACAATAATTTTCTTGTGTTGCTAAAAAATCATATTTCTGCATTTGGCAGTACTATAATAGTAACTCTCTGAGATAAAACGTTTATTAATTAATTTTAATGATGTTCTTGACTGCCTTTGTATATTTTCAATGTATGCATTATGGGCGAGACAAATAATTAAGGGTGACACAAATAATGTGAGCATTTTGTTGTCACATGACCAGACAGGGCTAGGGCCTTGTTCAGGCCATCCAAATATAAAAAGCCTAACAAATCCTGGAGACAAGCTTGGTATCGTGGGATGCATTAAAGCAGTTTTTCTAATCCGGATATCATCTACTGAATAACTTAGGAGAAATCGTACCCAAGGATTTTTAGATTGTTATTTCTATATAACAACCACTGGGAAAGAGGTTAAAAATAAGCATTTGAGCATCATACCCTACCCAGGTCCATAAGCTATAGATCAGTAAATTTCAAACAAAAAAATCATGCACACACCTGGTAATATATATTTTTTTGTTTCATTGCCTTGCTCAACAAGTATATATTAAATTATTTTTTTAAAAAAAACAAAAATCATTTGTACATTGATTGTACAGAGATTGATTTGGAAAATTTTTTAGAAGTTTTCTAACTTTGTTGCAAAAGCATATTGTTTTTTTTGCTATGAAAGTCATTAATTCCAGTGAATGAAAGTCGTTAATTTGAGCAGTGCAATAAATTCTACGTAATATGGTCACATGCCACAAAAAACGACTGGAGCTAGTTTGAATTTGTTAATGAATAAGAAGGTCCAAGCCACAGAGGCGACAAGAAAAAAAATTAAAGCAATATCTGGAGTTAGGAAAAGTTATTCATGTATAACCGTAAAAATTTTGTAAATACTTCAGGTACTTTTTGCATGTAAGCACCATGTGTACATAAACAATGTGTAAAATATTTTTATTTCTTTATTACATTTTTTATTTATCTTCAAAAACTCAAAGTTATTTTAATACCATTAGAACAAAGCAATAGCATTTTTAATTAGTTTTGTCTTCTTTCTAGTAAAAGAGCAGGCCTCTCCAAATACAGATTTTTTTCCAATTTAGCATATTTGTTGAAACTTTTATGATTAACATTGTGTTGTGCATAAAACGGTCTTCACAATATACCTAATTAGATGCAAATACTAGTACAAAGAGTTTAACAATAATAAACTGCTTACTGTGCATAACCTTACATTACCTACATGATTAAATTTGTTTTACTTTACAATCCATTATTCAGTTCTTTTAAGAACAGTAAAAATTGCTTTATATTTCTGTTCATTGCAGTACTGGTTTATTACAACGCTGTCTTTATAACACAATCACAATTTCCATCGTCCCTTTATAATACAGGTATCATTTGTAGGTGTTATGTATTTTACAACCTAATGCTCATGATTTTTTTTTTATCAAATAGCATGTATTGTCTGTGCATGCTTTCCCAAGTATATTGAAATTGCGAAAAAGTCATGAAGTAAGAAACAATTTAAGGAGGCTTTGCAGCCGTTATTTTTGATTTTGTTATAAATAATAATTGTATTTATTCAATTTTTTTTGTGGCTGCATCAGTTGTTGAATAATTGTTAATAAAATAATACAACAATATTTTAGCTCCATGTAGTGTCTTTATAGCTTTCTAATGATGCACGCATATTCTGATGATTTCATAAGGAAGTATGGCTTTCCGTAGGGTTCCTGCATTCTGTTTCTAGAGTTTTATAAGAAAAATACAGTATAATCATGTATTGTCGTCTGTTGGAGAACTTTTAAAACGCACAGCATTATTTAAGCTTAGATATAAAAAATTAAAAAAACTAAAAGTTAATACAAAAATACTTAGACATTAATGGTAGAAAGTTTAATCACTTAATTTGTTTTTTATTATATTTTCATATTTATTTATGTTGTGTTGTATAGATTATATAATATATTAAATATTCTATTTCCAAAAAAAATTAAATGCCCTACATTCGACTTCTTATTTCTTGGTTGAAATTCCAGGTAGTGTGGATTGCTCGAACTTGCATTCCTCTTGTTTCCCTTTGCTGAAACAGCTACTCCTGTGCAATGTACAGAGGTAATGAATTTTTACCTTAAGAAAATTAATTTTTCACACACATTGTATGAACATATAATTGAGCTCTGTGATCCACCACGAAATTTGTACCTTAAGTTTTAAAGAGTACTAACGAAAAAACTTACATGTGTTTTTTTGTAATAAAAACATTCTTACATATATTATAAAAACAATATGGTATAACATTTTTAACATTTATTTAATTTTTTATGTCTAAATTATGTTCCCCCCAAAATGATAATTACAGTAACGGTTGCCACAATTGGTCACACAGCGTCCTTAGCTCAACCTTATTTGTATGGATGGGTAAAGATTCACTCACTTTTTCGTCTTCTCAGAGTGACACTTCATTGTGCATAATCATTTGAGATGTGGTGTTCAAAATTAGGAAATTAAATGAAACACCTGTTGTCTTTCAAGATGTTTTGATAAAAGTTAGCACAAAAAAAATCTTCAACAAATTTGAACATACATTGTACTTTTTTTTAAGTGATACCTCATGCCTAAAACTATATTTATAATGGTGAAACATTATTTTTTCTGTGGAAGATATTTCTTTTGAAGCACGATAAATAAAATTACTCTTAGACAATCACAGAAGACCCAATTTATTAGTTTACTATCCCTTGCTTTGTTTATTTAGAAGCATTTGTTTACATCCCTACGGACTTACAAGTTATTAATTTACTAAACAGAAAGTCCTCATTGACACTGTCATGGCATAAACCATAGTACTACTTTGACCTTAAATATCTGGAGAACCAAAGCTCACAAATATAAAAAAAACAGTTCATATTCACACTATAATGAACATTTTTTAGAACAAATTCTTATTTATCTTTGGTTCTCTATTTTTTAAAACATTTTTTAGAAGTATAACTTTTAGGCTTTACAATATTTCAAAGCAAACAAAAAATCATTTAAGGACAGCCTAATGCGAGCCATAGGACAATAACCTTCACATTGCTGAAATTTATTTTATTATAAATAATGAGATTGGTGAGATAAAGGGAATAATAAAATTATAAAGAAATTGGAAAAGTTTGTACTTCATTGTTGCCAACTATTCTGCTGTTTATTTTTATGCCAAGTAAACCCATACGTATTTTATTGTGTTTTGTTTGTTAAAAAAGTAAGTGAAATATTGGGAATTATTTGCAATGTTTTTTGGGATGTTGTTTTTATTAAATTTACTTGCATGATTTTCTTTTCTTTTTTCTTATTTCATCCACCATGATCAATAAGAAAGCTTTTAAATGTTTATTAAAGCACAGTCCTTATGATTTGGGAAGGATTAATACAATTGTGGTGCCATTGAAAAGGTTATAAATGATTTAAAAGAAAAGAATCCCTGCAAGATAAATATCAAAAAAGATTTTGCTTCAAGGCAGATGTTTGTTTAGTTATTATTTTTTATGTTTGAACATCCCCTATGAATAATTAACTTGAAAAAAAAAAGGATGAGATCATTATATTATATACTGCACAGGTTTTTTTTAACACTCTTTGTTATTTTTACAGCTAAAAATGGTTTTATAAAGAATCTGTGATGGGCTTGTTATTTTAGTTTTCATCTGAAATATGCAATTATTTTTGTAATTGTTTTAGAACCAAAAATTGTCAATAAAGTGGCATATATCACAGAGATAAAAATGTACCTGTTATTGTAGTAACTTTTTATCTTTAATCCAGAAGATAATGTATGTTACATTGGCAAATAAAAACATTAATAATTACTTTATATAACTAACATAGCAATTGAAATATTATGTCAATGTTCTGTAAAAGTTTTCAAAATAGTTTTATTGAATCTGTCTATATATGAAAAACATTGACAATTCACTGTCGAGAAACATTTTTTTATATCCATGTTAACTTGTCATTCTTTCCACTCGCTCATTTGTATGTGTGTTTGTCACTTTTCGTCATACATACAATTTTTAGGTTAAGCTCTTTCATTTTTCAGAATTTTATGCTTTAATGTTTTCCATTATTCTGTTTCCCTGTGAGCATTTTTACTTGCATGTTTTTACCATTTCTCAAGCTCTGTTGTATTTCTTATTTTTATTGTAGTGTTTTGCATGTATTTCTACAAATCAATGTACCTACATTGTTTATATTGAAGTAGAAAGTCTTTACAATTTAATAGTATTAAAAAAAATGTTTTTTCTTTAAAATAAAAAATGTTTTTTATGTTAATTTTTTAGAGGTCTTGACTCAATGTGTAAAATTTACAGTAGTAGCGTACATTAATTAAGCTCTTATACCCTGGATCATGATTATATATTTTTTTTGTTTAGCGCTTCACATGCTTGCTTACTTTTTGTAGAGAAATCTTCATTGTTTTTTCACTTTTCGTTTTTTTCTTATTTGTGGATTAAAAGTTTTAATAATTTGCACTTACCCATCTGCTAAAAAAACGAACCATGCAATATGAGCAGTTCTTGTGTATAATGAGATCTTAAAACAACATCTTTTTGTTTTCATCATTTAACACTTTTCAGGTTCGATTTGGAGGAAGACTATAAATGATTTTTCCATGTAACTTCTTATCTGATGTCTTATTTTCAAAGTTGTCTGACACAAATAATACTTGCATTTTATGTGTGGTGTTATTATTTTTTATTTATTTAAATAATTACTTACACAACTTGTAGTTTTTATGTTTGGAATGATATAAATGGTTTATTTATTAATATATAATGACACTCAGTAAAGTAAAATGGCAACTAAACAATAAACTAAGTATAAAATATCTTAAAGCTAAAGTAATTTTTTGTAAGCATGCATCATCACCAGCATCATAATCAACACCATGGAGCAAATAAATCAATGAATTTAATATCAAATATGTCAGATAATGAACATACCTCATCAAGTATCGTACCAAGGTAGTATTTTTTTTACCTTTTTGAAACATTTTTTAGAAATTGTTGGGAGAAGAATGTAAAATATCCATTAAACTTTTTTAAAGGGAATGTAAGGTTGTAAAGGTTATTTAACTTATGTGGGACAGTTAAATAAGTAGTTCAACAAGTGTTTTTAATTTTTTTTTTAAATCTCTTTTCATTCTCAAGATATTCGCGTTAAGATTTTTAACATCCAGCTTCTTAATTGTACTAATTTCTGCAGGTTTTGTGGTTTGCCCATGATTGTTAATATTATTTACTTTTTTGGGAGTGTTGGATAAGTTTCCAAATTCAAAGAAAAAGGACACAAAGGAGCTTATAATCAATAAAGTTGTTTTTACTAAAAATGACTACTAAAATGTTACTAACTAATTAATAAATACATCCAAATGCGTTTTTTTTTGTCATCACCATTTTTTTATTCACCATTTTCCTCCCATTCGGGTGATTTGTCTTACTTTCATTCTCTTCCCTTCATCAGTATGAATCAAGCTCTTGGGGAAATGAGAAAGTGAGGCTCAATGTTTTTATCGACTTTAAGATTTCCATAACCAGGCATATGTCAGAGAAAGAGTCAAGTGACCCTAATGTAATTGTGTCATAAATGCCTGATCTCTTCCATCTATTTGAAATAATTTCTCGTTGTGGTGATCCTGAATTGTAGAAGGATCTGAGCCATTTTGTGTGAAGAGGTTTCAGAAAACTCAATCGGTATTCAATTTCAACATTATCAACTCCTGGTTGTTTTCCAAGCCTGTGTTTATTTGACAAGTAAACCAGTCTAAAAACTTCTATTTTATGTAATCTTTCGCAGCCTTATTAATAGTGAGATCCAATGATTGAAACAGGTGTGTCATATTGACTGGTAACCAATATTTGGAGATCTTTCAGAGCTTTTATAATTTAGTGGGTTGTTTGTCCCTAAATAAAGTCAAAAATATGCAAGGCCTTGATTCTCGCATCCAAGCTTTTTTTGGCTCTTTCTGGACGTATGGTATTATGATTTTGTTGATAAACTTCAACGCTTCTTTTTCGTTACTCTAGTGAGTTTCATTTGCACTCAGTGAAAAGAGTTATCTTATATAAACAACGCATCACTAACTCGAGACAAACCATTAAAAAGGTTGAAAGGAAAATCAGGAACAGAACTGATAAGAACAGAGACCGTGAGGATGCAGAGGGTAGGGTATATGCCATATATACCAGAGACAAGTAACATACTTCGTCGGGTATTGAAAATCATACAATAAAGCCAGTATTTCAATCACGCTACGTGGTATACTGTCACGTCTGAAAGACAAAATATGTCTTGTCTACAAAATTCAATGTAAGAATTGTGATGCTGTTTATTTTGATGAAACGAAACAAATGCTCAAGCAACGTGTGCAATGTGTCCAATGTGTGCAAAATGAGATTGCGGACCACAGCTGGAAGAATGATCATCTTATTGTCTGGGACAATAAAAAGATCATAGACCAAGAGCCCAGTTGAACAGCAAGGAAAGTGAAAAAAAACATAAATAGTATAGATAGAAATACTCATATCAATAGTATTTCCTATCAACTTCCAGAAATATTGTTACCCGCACTTCAGAAAGCAAATATTCTGAAAAAAAAAGTGCAAAATGGTTCGGGACAAATGAACAACAAGCGATCTTTTAGAAAAAGGAACATGACATAAAGCGAACTTTTAGAAAAAGGAAAGATTTTAATCAATCTATTGCGTCCATCTGGGTCCGTGAAAAAGTTAATTACCTTAATTGCTGTGATCTGATTGCTTGATTTCGATCCTCTAATTATCTCCTCAACTAATAAATAGATAAAGATGATAATGATCATTGCCCTTCGATGACATCTGTAGCTGTCGAAACGTAGCCTAGAATAAACTTGCCTGTTCATGACATGATAATATTTTTATTATTCAATGACAATGACTGAACAGAAAAGTGGTAATATTTTAAAAGACATGCTAATTACTGGTGTTTTCATTCATACCCTGAAAATTGAGGTGCCCTGAGCGTCAGGCGCATCGACATGCCCTGAGCCTCAGGCATATGTTTCCTATTCATGTGCTGCTGATTAAGATACCCTGTCAGGCGCATTTCAATGAGCGTTAAGTTTGTTTCCACATACGCAACTCAGAACCGCAAATATGGTGAACACATGTATAAGGCCTGAGCGTCTGGACTTTTGCAAGACTACAATGACTTGTATCAACACATTACTTGCCTAAACGGCTGACAAAGGTAGGAAAACCTCTTTGTATACCATGCATGGTGTATCTTAGTAGACATTGTGTTATGTCTATTAATAATGCTCTCATATTGGACTCCAGCAAGATAAACTTTAATGGTTTTGTGTTTGATCATTGACGCAAGGTGATTAGCAAAGAATTGTAAAGTGAATTTCTAAAGTGAAAATAAAGGCGCTGACATTTTATAGGATACTCTTTTGTATTCACGGAAACCAGGGCAGTAAGTTAACCTGGTGTTTGCTGAAAGAGCTGAATTTAATTGAATTTCAATCAGCCAGGAGGACATTGGTGTAGGAAGTGGTGTGTAGCTTGTCTGCTTCTGGGCGCAACTTCTGAAATTCATATGGGAAAGCAAATCAGCATAAACATTCCTCGCACCTGTAACATGATGAATTAGCAAATAGGTCTTTCTAAAACAACTTTGTACCTGGGTCGACATAAAAAACTAATATGTCACAGAAATATGATCCTATTAAGGTGTTCTGACAACAAATTTTTACTAATTAACAGCCACTTAAATTTCTAAGGATATCAAACATAACTTTGCAAATAAACATGCGATGCATCAACCACTCTGATGTTTGCGTAATGTTTCAAAATGTCTAATGATTCTTGACATAGTGAGACCTACAATAAATGTTATTTCAAATTTATGTGGAAATTTAGCGAATTATAAAAAAACAGCTTCCTCTGTCCTTCCTTCTAAAAGAAATCCTTGGTTGTTTTTACATAGGAATTTATGGGTAAATGGAAACAATATTATTTTGCTTGGAAAGTGAGGCACTGCATACATAGATAATATCTAATATACCGGTAGACAAAAAATTGCATTTTTTGCCAAATGGAAAACAACTTCACAGAAAAAACAGCTAATCCAATACTCTGTAAACAGACAAATGTAATTAAATGTCAATGTTTAAACATCCTAAGAACTATGTGTTCTTTCAACAACTTTTTGAGCTCTATAACATAAGTTCAACATCATTACTCCTAACTTCTCCTAACCTGTTTTTGCTTTAGCAAAATACAACACTTACAACAAAATACCACATGCTTTAACAATTTTGTAAAAATAGTGCTTCTATGCATTGTTAATAGTCTGCAAATTTACAACTATTTTTTCAAAAATATGCATTCTCAAAAGCCTCTGATTTAGACAAAATAAGAACAAAATAGAAAATCTGAGACCCAAATCTAAAAAGTAACATTTTCTTCAGTCTTAACTTTCGCCATGATATTAGTGACGATATAGTGATAATGATATAATAACCACAAAACTTTTATGTCTCTTTTTATGCTGCAACCAAAATTGTAGCGAAGGTGTTTTATAAATAAGAACAAAATTATGCCGAAATCTGAAACTGTGTTCTTAAGAGACCCACTTCTTGAAAACAAAAGACTCAATCAGAACATCAGTGTCAGGTCAAACTTTACCAGTTCTAATAAAAATGCCTAAACTTTCTAATATGAATTCCACAAATATGTGAAAAAGTATAAATAAAATAGAAATTTACAAATTGCAATTATTTTAGTATATTACATTGAAATGCAAAAAGAATGTTTGCGAGGAGTAATTCCTAATTTGCCAAAAACATTCTTAAGGTCTTACACAAAATTTCAAATGTCAAATCGCATTCAGTCCTGCCCCACAAAGCGTTACACAAAATATAAAATCAACAGCTTGCAACGTGTAAAATCTAGTTGATAGAATTTTTCAATATATTGCATACTGCCATCCTTCTCAAAAGTTAAACATGAAATTTAAACAAAAAGAACTACAAAAAATAAAGCAGCAAAAATGAGTTCATTTGGTATATTTCTTCCTGCTATCTCCCACAAATTTTTTTTCTGAAAATTGCGAAACTCACTGTTTCAAGTTATGTGAAATAAAAAACTTACTTAAACTTACTTAAACTTAGATATTTCGGTCTTTTACATGCCATCCTCTCTCACAAAAGTTTACACAAAATGTAAATATCAACTTATTTCCATACTATCCTTTACCAAATATTATAATCAGAAATGCAAAAAAAAACCCAGCTCGCAAGAGTAAGAAAAAATCAACAAAAATGAATATTCTCTTTCTCCTTAAAAAATATCAAAATGCAACAGTTTGGAAAACATCTAATTTAAATATAAAAAAATCAATCATTTCATTTGCGTCCCATCCTCTCCCATAAAACTCAAAATGTAAAAATTAACTGGTAAACAACACAAAATAAAAATTTGCAAAATTCAATTTTTTTCAGTATGGTCCATACTGCTTTTAAACCAAGCATTTTAAACCCAAATCAAAAAACCCAAAAGTGAGCAAGGAGTAAGTTTGAAATCCACAAAGATCATTATTGTGGTAACATTGCATACAGTCCTTCCTTACAAAATTTTACACAAAAAGTAAACAGATCGGTTTCTGAGGAGCAAATCCAAATCAACAAAAAAAGAATTTAATCAGCATGTTGTATATTGCCTTAACCCATAAAATCTTACACAAATGTCAAAAGCCAGGGTTTGGAACACATAAAATTTAACTCCAGAAAAATCAGTCATTTCGGTATATTGTATACAATCCATTTAAGTTTATACAAAATATAAAAAATACAACTTGCAAGGTGTCTTGTAAAAATTAAATCTTTCAATATAATATATATATACTTGTTGATAAAGGCTGTATTGAAATTCGCTTTAATGAGCAAATATGTACTTTTTGAAATTCCTAATTTAACAAAATTGTTGTTCAAGTCTAACAAAATGTCAAATGCCGAATCGCATTAAATCCTCCACACAAAACCTTGGATAAAACATAAAAAACAAACATTTCAGTGCATACAGCCCTTGCCCATTAATTACAAGTATAAAAAATACAATCTGCAAGGTGTAGAACCTTATTGTATAATAATTTTTTTTTTAGTATATATATATTTGCATATGGACCTCTTTTACAAAGTTGAACATAATATGTCAAAAAAAAACAAAAAAAACAAACAAATATTATCGCAAAATCTAATAAACTTTTTCAACCACATTATTTTCTTCCCAGTAAAATTTGTGACAATAAAGTACAGAAGTGACTTATTTACCTACATAGAAATCTAATGTGTTCCAAACTCAACCCTGTGTCTTTTGGCATTGATGTCGAATATCATGTTGAAGAACTAATTCTTGTTGATTTTTGCAAATTGTTGTGAAATTTTCACCAAAAACAAAAAATGTGAAACCACGGAATTTTTTTATGGCACACCGGACATCACATACAGTTATCCCCAATAAACGCAACAGCACAAAATATAAAAAAACATAAGTTTACACCAGCTTGAAGTAAAGTCTAATTTTACATATTATACATAATTGCATGTGGTATATTTCCATAAAAGTTTACATAAAAGCTTAAAAAAACAGCAGTTCGCAAACACAAACAATATAAATAGACAACCTACCATCCTCTCATAAAAAAATATAATCCAGAGTCATAAACCCACGTATATATTCAATCAAATATCAACAACCTTTGTAAAAATACCAACAGCCCTTGTAAAAATGTCAATAACCCCTGTAAAAATAACCTGGTGTTTTAAATGCAGGCACACAAAAGTTTAATAGGATGTCAAAAACAAAACAAAAAATAACCACACAACACACACACACTTTAATTTTTACAAAATTTGTTCCTCCTGTGTCATTGCACGTGCAGGAAATGTGAGAAAATTATACTCTATGGGTATAAAAATGTCCTGACACTATCCTATAAGTTTAACAAGTATTTTCAAGATTTTGTAGCTTGTGATAAAACTTTAAACAGGTACTAAAAGTGCGATTTTTGCTGAGAAAAACGTATTATTAGAAATTTGTTAGACTTCTACTATCAGATTTGAGGACACTAGTCCCACATTTTTCAACGTTATTACTCTTTTAATTTTTTAGCATAAACTTTACCCCAATCTTTCTTTAATATCTTGTTCTTTATTTAACATTAACGGAAGTCAAAAATAGAGTGATCAGGCAGAAAAAGGTTTTCTTAACAAAGACAAAAAGTAATGTTTTCTTAAAATAGTGCCTTTTATTTATGAACATGTGCAGAAATTAATGTTGAAGAAATTTTTCCACATGCAGAAAAATAATTGTATATTAATTAAATACTATTTAGCGTTTTTTACAAATATTTTTACAATATTTTATTTTCCCACATGTCCTATAAGGATGCAGTAGAAGCCGAAACTACTTGTTAATTAATTTTTCATTGCGAGTTTTTATTGTTGTGTGCATTCTGCACTCCTAGATGAGGCAAATAACAATGCTCTTGGGGAACAATTATTTTGTTCTTCATTACATTTTTGGCTGCTTTTCTGTGCATGAAAAAGTACTTTTAATGTGACCGATCACACTGGCGTCATTGAATTCTCATAACTGTAAATGCTTCACATTTTTGTGGCATCAAATTATTGTCAACTTATTGTCGTTAAAAACGCTGTCCCCAAGTTTATGCAGGGGTTTTCTTTGGCTAATTTTTAGGCCTAATGAGGTCACTTTAAAATAATGTGAAAAAATAAACAGAATAAGATGATTCAAAAGAGCAGATAAAATAATGGAGCAAAAAACCTGTCAAAAGTTCCAGGAGTAGTAAAAACTATTTTTTGTTTAAAAATTTTGTTATGTCCAACAATAACAGAGTGAGACATGAAAAATGTGGACATCATTATGCTGTGAAAATGTAATCTTCTATAATTCTATAATGTGGCCTATGAAAAAGTATATGAAATGGGATTAACTTGAAAGCTACAAAATATCTAAAATGGAATAACCTTAAAAATAGTTTTTTCAGGACATGTTGCATATTCACGAAAATTAATTATTTATTAGGATTAGTTTTATTTTGAAAGATATTTATTTTCACCTGAATTAATTAAATCTTTATAAATGATATTGATCAGTTAAAAATTTATAAATGAATTTAATAAGTATATAAAATTAAAATTCTTCTTTAATTAGTTTTCTAACATCTCACTCTAGGCCTCTTCAACCTCTCATGAATTCCATTACGCTTGTTTTTTAATGAATTTCAGTAACAAGCATTCTGCTAGCAGTAATTTGGAGAGTAGACGTAACAGTTTACAGGTGTATGTGGCATATGATCAAGTAGAAAGGTGATCAGACAAAATTATGCTGACAGTGTAACATAAAAACTTATAAATTTTGTGTTTTACTTTTTCTCTAGATCATGCTGTTTGCGTGTTATTAGATTGCAAGTGTTTCGAGCATTGGAGCAAGATCTAAAGGCACTGGTAGTATGTGTAGCAATGCAGGTAATATTTTCATCAACATTTTGCCTTTTTTTTCTTGCGTCACACTATGGAATCATTCAACAATAAGTTTTAAGGTTTAAGGAAATTAAATTTTTCAAAGGGATCAAGAAGAAGCCTTCGTTCTGATCAGATACCAGTGCAACCGTCTGGTTCTTTAGATGTTGATCTTGATTTAGTATTTACATTACAGGTAAAACAATATGTCCTCTTCTTTAATCGATTTAAAATATTACATATACATATATCTTCCAGCGAAAAGCTATAGGTAACTTGTTATGAAAATTTTGTTAATTTCATTATAGTATCCTCATTTTCTTAAAAGAAGGGAAAACAGGCTTCAAATTACATTGCAAAGGCGTAAGAAGTACAAGACAAGGACCATCCTTGGCTACAAAACACTGGCAGTAGGGCACATCAATATGGCCCAAGTGAGTAAACTACAAACTGGTTTTTCTAACAGGTAAATGCTGAAATAATGTTTTAAAATATGTTGAATTTTTTTTTAGATATTACAAGGATGGTATTCACCTCATCTTCATTTATACACAAAAGATGGAACATCTCCTGCTGCCACTCTTAGTATTGCGTCAGTCAGCAGGTATCTCGTTATTATCTAATTTTGAATGAAATTCTATTAAGATTGACGATGTTGCATAGTTTAAACATAAATGTTAGATATACATTATTTAAAACTAGCTTGGAGAACTATTGTTGCACGCCAAGTTTAGCACAAATGGGAAACTGTGTTGAAGTCTTTTTGTATGTTATTACCATTCCTACAAAATAATTTTTTTAAAAATTGTCCAAAATTGTTTACTTTTTCCAAATTTGGTACATATCTCCCAGAGCTTTCAATATTGGCTATTACTCAAAAATACCCCCTTATCTTCAGAATCCTTAAAGGGTACCTGATGTATAAAATGATGTTAGACTTTTATTATAGAGCTTAAAAAGTTGGTTAACAAGTCTTTTTAAATTTTTTAAAAAGCTTTTTTCATCCTCGCTAATATAAAAGCACTTACCGTAAATGATCGATTAAGCCCCCACTCCCGAATAACCCCCCTCCCGAATAAGCCCCCTCCTCCAAAACCCATTTTGACAAAGTCCGACCTCCCTTTTTCTCTTTCCAACCATTATATTGAGATCGATTAGTCTTTGTTTTTATTATTATACTTTTAGAAAGATATGTGTTTATTAAAATCGTTGTTTTTAGCTCACTAGATTTTTGGATAATTTAACCCTCCCCTCCCCTCCCGAATAAGCCCCCTCCCCCAAAACCCATTTTGACAAATAAGCCCACGGGGGCTTGATCGATCATTTACGGTACCTTGGTTTTGACTCAAGTTTTCTAATAAAATAAACTTCAAACTTTTTGAAATTTTTGAAATTCTGCATAGAAACAAGTTTATTGCACATAAAGCCTGTCTACACAACAACTACCTTCCTAAAGCTAGTAACATGCATTTTTAAACAAATACAGCTCCCCGTGTTGTCTCTGTTACCTTGATAAAAACAAACTTATGATTTACTGATATTTGATATATTTTACAGACTGTAGCATATTTTACTGCTAAAAAGAATAGTGAATAATTAGTTTCTTTTTTTCAATAATAAAGATAAAAAAATAGCAAATTCATCATAAAAAAGTATTTATTCATAAACATATTGTCTAGACATCTATGTGGTTCTAAAATGTGTATAATTTCTTCCACCTTGACCTTTTAAATTGTCCGTTTTTCACATGCCATTCTTTGGAATGTGCGGGATTGAGCTTATTGAATTGTTTCCTCTTGTTGCCCCTTTAAAAAAAGCTTTGTTAATATTAATTCTCGTTTCTTTTCTGTTTTAATTGAAGAGAATTTGATAGACTTTGATAAAGAAAAAGATGACCTTATAAATATTTAGGATATATAAAAATATCTCACATATCAAAATAGTAATTTTTGTAATTTTTTAATTTTTTGGAAAATATGCATTACAAAGTAGCCAATCTTCCCAGAGAGCATCACATATAAACTGCCTTAGAAATACGTTTTAAACTCAAAACGTACTATGTTATTTAATTTCATTAAAAAGAATCATTTTGGAAAGTTTTGACACATGCTAATCAGACAAAATATGTTGAGGCATTCGAGGTACTTTTGCAAGTTAGATCTACCTAAAAGATTTCCATGAGAACCTCCCAGTGATATATCCACTTTTTATAATCAAAACTTTGTTTGACTCTAGATATGGCTTTTATAAATGTGTTTTTCTTGCAGTCACCAGCGTCATTACATTCTTCTACTATAAAATTTTCGAACTAGCTTTGGTCTTTCTTTGTGGCATGTGACTTTATTTTACTTATTATTTTAGGTCTGCTTTAATTTTTACTGAGTGTTATATAGCCAAAAAATGCTTTTTCACCACAAAGTGAAACAAAAGTTCTCTATGAGAAAAATGTTATTAAAAAAATAAAAATATTCTGCATTAATGTTCTTACTTAGCTAAGAAATCGAATGAAAAGTTAAATACATGTGCATGATTTAATTTCAAAAGGATTTTTCTTGAAGATGCAAGTTGTGAGATTTACTGATTCTTCAACATGGCACACATTTGTGTATAATTAAAGGAATTATTTTAAAGGCAATTGGTGAAATTTATTAATGGTTCTACATGCTGCACTGCCCTAAATATAATTGCTCAAATAAGTATAAAAAAAAACAATATCTGTCATAATTACCCCCCCATCCCAGTCTTATCTCTATAGCTTTTTAATTTTTTAACAAAAAGTGGGTACATCATTGGAATTAAAAGTACCTTTAACACTCTATGACAATGTTGGTTTCCATGTTGCATGGGCTCTAGCACATAAAACAAAGGTCATAAAACCAAAACATAATGTTATGTGAGAAGTACTTATGGGGTTAAACACAATTCCTTAATCATTTATCTTAAAGAAACAATCCTATACATTTATTTATCTGCATTTCAAGCTCTGTACAACAGAGGCAACACTTACAGAAATTTCCCCTCCAAAATTCCAGTTCATTACTGGTGTTGTCAAGATTTTTTTTTTTGATATGCTTTATAGACATAGCAAATTTTCTCGCACCTTTATTTATATAACATTTTGCACAGTTTGCCTTTCCAATGAAGTAGAGTTTTCCACAGGCCATACAACTAAAACTTAAGATTGACATGCTGCTAAATAATATTAAAATCAAAGAAAAAGTATAAGAAAGTATAAAGAACTAGATCAAGAGTTCAGGCTTCCTTGCTTCATTGTTTTTTGTATTAGACATTTTTAGCCCCTTACCCCTTGCAACGTTGCATACATTACTAGGTTCTATAAAAGACTGGGTAATGTAATATCTATATAATAGTGTGCCAGTTCCGTGTTTCTGTAACAGGCAAAGTGCATGTGTTCATTTTCTTTTGATGTTGCCGAAAAATGCATGTCTCAAATGTTAAATTTTCTGATGTAACGGCGTGACGCCAATAACACTACTTTATCATCAATATCTTAGTTTAAATTAATGAAGCCATTGCATTGGTAATTAGGGACCACCTGGGACCAATTTGGGTAATTTTTCCAAACCTGGATTCCCGAATCCGTTTCGGAATAAACGGGTTGATGACAGCATCAAAAATTATTTAAACCCCAATATTTTCGTAACAGTTGTCAAACGTACATGATCCTATACATTTTCTTGATTAGCGTTTCAAGATCTATACAATGAAGGCAATGACTTTATAAATTTCTAAAAAAAAATGTTTGCCTTTGACTGGCCCTTGCTGACGTTAGCAAAAATTTAAAACCCTTACATCTCCTTAGGCGTTCATCGAAAACATATGATCCTATACATTTTCTTGATCAGCGCTTCAAGCTCTATACAATAGAGGCAAAGTGAAAACAAGTTCTTAATTTTTTTTGTTGATGGGTTTGCTGACGTCATCAAAATTCAAATGACCCTTCTTTTTCATTATTATTTTGCCTCAGTGGATTTTTCCATGGGCTTTATCGACTAGTTACAAATAATATGATAATTTGATTGTCGATTCTCAAAAGATCGTCAACCAAACTTTAAGCCAAAACTGTTTTTAAAAGCACCTAAAATGTTATACCTTTGAATTGCTTTATTTTCAACTCAGAAACATTTGTATTAGTAATTGGTATCGATAATGTATTAATATTTGGTATCAGTAATGTTGTATTGGTAATGCCTATAAAGTTGTAACGGTAACCCGTAAATAAAAAAAGTCTATTGATACTGATATATAAAGTATTGGTAAATATTATAGGTTGTTGCTATTTTTGTGTTGATTCTCATGCAAGCTTAAAAACAGAAAAAAAGACTGAAAAAAGTGGCTAAAACAGTTTGTACCAACCAGGCACAAAAAATACATTTGACCCTAATTTGACCCTAAGGGTGGACGATAGAAAGTTGCTATAAAAAAGCTTTTCACATTTCTCTCAAAAATTTGTAAACAAATACTTTCTACAAAGTCTGTTTCCAAGTTTTGTCAACGTTGCCATTTTAAATTTTTCGTAATGTAAACAGCTACTCCCCCACCTTTCCCATGATCATGATTTCTCCTTAAAAACGCTTAATTTAATATGTCATAATGACTCTTATTGTCGTTGTATCCAGACTTTACTAAGTGCACAACAAATTGAAGTTCGAAAGTACACGGACTGGTAAATAAAGTTCCTAGCATAAAGAAACGAAAATTGTGTTTACAAAAAAGATTTTTTACTCTTTCCTTTAAAATAAATCTTTAAAAAAACATTTGAAGAAGAGCATGGTTATATAAATAGTCATAGCAAGGTTTCTGTAAAGTTTGGCCGTGTTTTTTTAGTTTGATGATTTTATTGATGCAAGACAGGTTTCTTGACTAGCATCATAAAGCCAGCCACCAACAACAACTAGCTAGCTAGGAAGTAGAATTGATATCTAATTTTTATATATATGTAGCCATGTTCTTTATACCTAGCTAAGTCTCCAGTTTATATTTAATTAGCCAGCTATAACCTGCTGAAGCTAGCTAATGTTAGCTTTAAACTAAAGCTCCCCAGTACCTAGGTCACCTGTAAGTTTTGTGTTGCTATTGCATGTAGCTAGCTACTGTAGTTATCTTAATGGTCTGTGCTAGGAATATGGCTGTAACTTGTTTGACTTGATCTTTTAAGCTTAAATTGGAAGATATAAGCCACAACACCAGGACCCTTTTTTATACAAATTTATATATATTGTATTTTTCACATTTTATGTAACTAAACTTACATCGATTGCATGCAATATGTGTGGTGATTTTTGTTGTTCTAGATGTTCTGACTCAAATGTTTTTGCTGTTATTTAAGAAAAGTTTAAACTTTTTTGAGGAGGTACTACATATTAACACTGAAAGAACCCTTGTTTTTTTTTTTAATTCTTACTTTACAGAGGTTTTTGACATTATAAGGAAAATTTACGTAGCTTTTTCACTTTTTTTTAATTGGTTGCAGTATTTAGATGGGTTTTTAATTATTTATTTATTTTTTATTTTTATTTTTTTCGGTGGGGGAAGGATTTACATGGTTTTTTACATTTAGGGTAACAAAATGTACCGGGAAGGCTTGGATGACCTTCCATCAAGCGTTATTAATCCTGATAATTTTAACATTTTTCTGATTCTTCTTTTAGTTTATGAAGTTCTTTACTGCAAAAATTTCTGAAAATAAAGTATAGAAATTAATTATTTTTATAATGTAAATTCAATGTGTTCTAAATTGTGGTTTTGACATTTTAGTGTATATATAAAAGAGTTTGTGGACAAAGACATATTAGCATACTGAAAGAACTGACTTTTTTTTGATTTAGAATTACATTTTTTTTACATTTAGTGTAAACTTTTGTGCGCATGGCCATATTTAATACACCAAAATAGCTACTTTGTTGATTTCGATTTTTGTAAGCTATTTTTTTCTTCTTTTTTGACATTTTGATTTAACTAATTGTTGTAGAAGGCATATACAATATGCATATTAAAATAATGGAATTTTGCAAATTCATGTTTTACTGCACAATTTTAACATTTTATACAAACTTTTTTGGGACAGAATGGTATGAAATAGATCAAAATACCTGATCTTAGTTGTTTTTCATTTACAGGCTGTGGCTTGTGAAACTTAAAGATGAACATTTTGTGTAAGACGATTACATAACATATACTGATAGAACCGATTTTTGATGCTTTAGATGTCATAACTGACATTTTTTTACGACATTTCATGTTAATTTTGTGAGGAAGGACCATACACAGAAGAAGAATTAGATTTTACACCTTGCAAGCTGTGTTTTTTCTATATTTTGTATAAATTCTTACCAGGGAGGACTATGTGCAACATACGGAAATGACTGATTCTTCTTCATTTCAATTTGATGCGTTCCAAATCCTAGTTTTTTGAAATTTTGTGAAGATGTAATGGGTAAGGACAACATAGAAAATGTGATGCTCTCTAGGAAAATCTACCTCTTCTATTTTTAAATCGGTTTTTTAAAACAATAGAATAAAATAGAACAATAGGATTATGAGAAAACTGTGAATCTTTAAATTTGCTGTATATCATTCTAAAATGACTAGAAAACGTCCCTGCAAAGCTTTAAAGTTGCCGTATTTCATTTTAAAAAGACCAAAAACATCCCTGCGAAGCTTTAAAGTTGCTGTATATTTTTCAAAAATGACAAGAAAGCGTCCCTGTGAAGTTTTTAAGTTGCCGTATTACAATCTAAAATGACGAAAAAACGTCCCTGCGAAGCTTTAAAGTTGCCGTATTTCATTCTAAAATTACAAGAAAATGATCTGCGAAGCTCTAAAGTTGCTGTATATCATTCTAAAATTACGAGAAGTAATTTTTCTATTTGGTTAATTAACTACTCACTTGATACACGTAACATAGAATTTCGAATTTTCTATTTTTAAAAATAGAATTTCGTATTTTCTATTTTTAAGAAATACAAAATCCATATTTTTTAATACGAAATTTCTGTATTTCATATTTTTTAATATGAAAAGAGAAGTGGTCGATTTTCTTAGAGAGCATCACAAATGTAAAGAACTGATTTTTGTTGAATCAGAAGTACTCCCTACAACCATTCTTTTTTTTTATACTTTGTAAAGTTTTTGTGGGGAAAGAGTGTATGCAATATCAGCGAAATAACTGATTTTTGTTGCAAACCATTTTTTTACATCTCGGATAAATCTCGGATTTTTGCCAGAGGCACAATTTATTGTTTATTTTTCACATTTTGTGTCAACCTTTGGCAGGGTTTGCAAAAAACTAACTGATTTTAACATATACATTGAGAAAGATTTGTGTTTGACACTGATCAGCTTTTTTGTGAGACATTTTGTATGTGACATTTTTAGCGATTTAAATTTTATGGGTGAGATGTATTTTGAAATGCTTTGGTAAACTTATGAATAATTTTCACATTATCAGAGGGTCAAGTCATTTAAATGTCACATAACTGCAGTTGTTGGACACCTTTTTGTTTGACAAGTTTTTTGGTCACTTATATAATAATGGAAATTGTAAGATTCGCACTGCTGTATTGTTTGTTTTTTGCTGGACGTATATCTGTTACATAAATTAAATGATTAAAATGGGCATACAGCTAGTTGTACTACTAATTTAAGTGGATAATATATATGCTACGAATTGTTTTCATGCAATTAATATATTATGACTAATGAAAATAAATGCAACAAAACTTTCCTAAAAGTTGTGTCAATAGGTACAGCAGTGTACAAACTAGCTAAATCGAAAATCGAAACCATGAAATTCAAATTGAACTTTTTCTTTTTTAACAAAACCTAGTTTTTACGACCTTTTGCAACCATCTTTAAAAAATAATTATGTTTTGTTACAAAACCCAAACAAAATAGCTATCAGTTAATAAATACAATATAAACTGTTTTATCTATTTCTTCCGTCAGCATATCGACCTTTCAAGCTTGGTCTATACATTTGACTTTGGTACTGTCTCTGGGTATAGATAATAAAACAATATATATTGTATTAAAATAGCTGAAACATCTTACATACCAATCATGTTGTTCTTGGATTGTTTTAAATGTTTGTAATGCCTTCTAAGTTTCCCTATATTTATGTAGAAGATTATTACAACACTATAAGCAAATTGTATGTATTAACAAAAACTCTTTTTAGTGAGCCAGTTGAAAGGGACCTGAATGTTAGAAGACATCCTATAGGTATATTAACTACAATTACAACTTGCATTCAAAACACATTTTTATACACAGGACACGTTAGATTGTTTCTATTTCGAACGTTCTTATTGGCAGAACGATTTATTTTTTCAGCTTCAATGGCAGAACCTAGTTCTGATGAAGAAGGTGACGATGACTCTTACAGCAGTGATGTGGAAGACAGTGCTGGTGAAATGGACAGTGCACGAGTATGCTTACTTTATTTTACTGTTATCCAACAACCTCAAACAACCTCTATGTGTTAATAAAATAGAAAACTTAACAGGTTTGTTAAAATCTTCTTGCTACATACATAAAACAAAGGAGAAGAGAATTCATGTCATTTACGATTCTGGTTTTTCAGAATCGCCACAGCAGACTTAGGTAAGTCTACAGAGTTGCCGTAAACCTAAAATTACATACTACGAAAGAAATTACATAACATTCGTAATTATATCGCGAGGAATATGTGTAGCATGTATATTTGTAAAAATTAGTAATGGTACACACTTCTTACGAATGGGTGGAATAACACCCGAAACATTGAAAAAATATAAAAAAATATCAGTGGTTGTTTTATTTTCCCTGATTCAACGAATTGACTCACACTGATATAATGCATGTAAAAAGATCTTATTTACTTAGTGCCTTAAAGAATCACCAGTAAAAGCTTTTCTTGGATTAAAATTCAATCTTTGTAGCAATCCTTATACAACATGCTCACCATCTACTTGCCCCTCAAATGTGATCATGTGACATTAAATCCTTTTTAGTATGCTTTTTGTTTTTTGAATAGCTTAACTTGGTATTTTTCACTGTTTACAAGATTGAAAAACAACTGTTAGTTTGAAACATCAAAAAAAATTTATGCTAATACTTCAGTTTCATCTGTCTGCCTGCCTGCATATGACTTCTGCCAAAATGATATTTTATGTCTCACAGGTCAAAGTGTCAATAAATGAAATTCTGTCATCAAAATAGATAACCTGTGATCAAAATAGTTCTTTGTAATTGTTTTGCTAATCAAGAGGATGCTTCCAGAAGCTCTTCAATTATTATGTACCAAAAAGTAGAGTCCAAATGTATGCACTATGCAAACCATATCCTGCAAGTCGAAAGCCCTTTTATCTTTTGTGTATTGTAATTACTTTAATGTTTTTTGCGAGAGCTATATTGCGAGTGATTAACTAAAGCTTTACAATAAAACAATACAGAACTTATTTCCTCATAACTGCGTGTTTCGTTTTTAGACTTATTGACAATAAAATCCCCTTAGGTATCACACAACACACAAAAAAGCATGTTTTTGAATAAATATCTTTTTCAACATTTTATTCTATACTTTTTTCAACAAAACATTATACACAAGGTTATAAAAATTGTGCATGAAACTATTATTGTTAAGAAAAGTTTTTTGTTTAAAAGTTTTTAAAAAAATATTCTAAACATTTTATTTCTATATTTTTTAGAAAAATTTATAATAACTTGCAGCATAACTTTAATAACAGGTTTTTGTGGATAAAAGAATTTTTACCTAGAAAAATTCCCTGTAAAGAAGCCATATTAGCCTTTTACAGTAGTATCGTTTTGATTAATTTTTTAGCGAAATATGGCACCCTTTTAACCGTGTACAAACCTGTTTTGACAACAACTTTAGCTTTTTTTGTTGCCTTTCGATAGTTTTTAACTACTACGACAGCGTTTTAATGCAGCGAAAGTTCATTTTTAGCACAACAAAAAAGTTTTTCTCACAGCAAACTAAAGAAAGGGGTGTCAAATTCTGTAGAAGTAGATTAAACCCGCTGGTAATCACCTATTTTGGTGTGCCTAAAATTGTAATGAAGATGTAGAAAAGTTAGTGGAGCTATGGAAATCATTGTTACATTTGCAAACCGTCACAATCTCAAATGGTACATGAAATATAAACACTTTGGTCATAAAACTTACACAAAGGAACAAGCAAGACGAAAAAATTGAATCCAAAAAATAAATTGTTATGCTCCTAAACGACAAGAGTTTGAACTGAACCTGATGGCATTGCAGGTGAAATTAGCCATTTTCTATTACAACCATAATGTAGGGCGAAAGCAAGTCATTGTCACTAAGAAGAGGAGGGGATGTGGTTCTTTGGGCAAGAAGAGATGGTGATTAGAATTTTAAAGGAGTGAATTGCGAAGTCAGTCAAGGAAGAAAAATGTCATGATTTCATTGAAAAGTTGCTAACCAAAGTGGTGGGATGAAAACTAAATGGTCAAAACATTTATGAGAAATTAGAGAATATGGAATGCAGATTGGAAACTCTAAAGAATATTATTCAAGTATACTTGAAAACAATACAAAAGTAAAACAATTTTCTCCGCTAATATTTTAGTATATTGCGCACTGCCATTTACCAAGAAAATAAATCTAAAAATGTTAAAAAGTGTGTTTGAAGGCATAATTCCTAATTTAACATAAATGTTGTTAAAATGTCAAATGTCAAATCGCATTGAATCCCCCACACAAAACTTAACAAAAGATAAAGAAAAACAGCTTGCAAGGTGTAAAATCTAGTTAATAGAAATTTAGAACAACAACACTCACAAAAGCGACATTAACAACACCGACAGTTACAATGCTGACAATCACAACAACATCGATAACAACGTCAGAAATCTTATAAGTGATTACGTTGAAAACCTTCGATATTTTTATGTGGAATGTCAAAAAAGCAGGCTTGCAAGAAAGTTCTTTACGCATTTTAAATATTGTTTTTTTCCTAAAAATGTAAACAAAAATATCAAAAAGCCATAGTTTGAAAAACATCAAATTTAAATCTAGAAAAATCAGTCATTCCGGCCTAATTAAACGCCGAAATAATATAAATTAAGGGTTTTTCCCACAGTCTATTTAGATGTTATGCAACACTCTTAAATTTTTTTATTAAGATTTTTCCTTTAAAAAGCAAATTACTTATATTTCTTGAGATTAAGACATCAATAATGCAATTACTATTACTGTAGCAACTGTAACTTTGAAGACAAATAACTTGCAAACAGATGAAAACGACTGACATCATATCTTGCATACGTAACTAGGGACCACTTGGAACCACAACTAGTTTCTATGTGGAATCCAAGATGGTGAGCATTTTTCATAAGAATTGCTAAAAAGATTGAAATTTAACAACAATGCTGGTGATTGTTACTAGTGGTTCTTTAATGCACTAAGTAAATGATCTTTTTACATGCATAATGTTATCTAAACTGCCTAACTTTCATAGTATGGAGACTGATTTCAGCGCAACTTTGTAGACTTGACTAAGCCTTTTTAGATTTGCCTAAGCCTGATATGGTGATTTTTAAAAGACTTTTTCACTTAAAGATTAGTATTTCCTCATCTGAAAAATTCTTTTAATAAGTAATGCAAATGTAAGATTTTCTTGACTCAGTAATGTAATCCAATGATTGATTTTTCAACATGAACTAATATTGATTTTTATCAGACAGATTCTGGAAGTGGTAAATATTCATTGTTAAAACTGTGTCATACCATTATTAACAGCAAAGAAATTATGTTGTTTTGCATTTTTACATTTAGTATTGAGTTCCTGCGCCCCTTTTTTAAGTCAAATAAGAACTATTTTGTCTTTATAGGAAACCTATTCCAGACATACTTCTAGACATCGAAAGGTATGGTAATTATTTCTAATATGTAATGACTTTTAATTTTTCGCTTTATCTTTAAAAATCTTACTTTTCTTCATCTTCTTTTTCTAATTTTGACCAGTTGATATACATATTTTTTAGGTTTCATCAAGAAACTTTAAGCAAAAGATTATCCAAGCCCTGTTTAAAAAACTAAAAGTGACTGATGCTGTAAGTTTTTTTTTTTTTTTTTTTTGTATGAATCTGATTGACAACTTATGCAAGTGGTTTTTGTTATTTATGGATATTATGAAATTCTACTAACTGGTTCGGCCAGATTTCGACGTTTAAAAACCCATTCAATCAACAAAAACTCCAGCAATTAGCTAATGAGTTTGGAGTACCTGGTTCTGAACAGAATTGGAGGAACGAAACCATTTTCAGTAGTTGGCAGCTTCATCGCAAAGACTATCCTGGTTCAGGACCAAGTAATTTCGATGAAGACTCGTGGAGTCGCTGGATTATTGAAAAAAGCCAGGGCCTTACTCCCATTGGTATTGAGTGGTTGTTGCAAAGCATAAGATTTTATGCTTATTTTATTCTCGACAGTCAGGCAAAAGCAAGGTCTGGAATAATTGGAAAACAAGGCAGTGCGATTGATGCCCAACGCTCGTACCTGAGAACTTTAGAGGAGTTGATAATTAAGGATAGCGATACAGGTAAGGAAATTGGTCAATTCCAACATGTGTTGAAGTATGTGAGATCCAAGGTGGATTTCAGTGTTGCTCATGGTGTGTATATGATTCCCAGCGATATGAACCTTCAGATTGGTAATACTATGAATTTTACAAACAAAATTTTGATCAGCAAGGAGTATTTCTCGATTGGTATAAATCCGAGGATTAACGCTAGTGCAAAGCATGTTAACATTAAACACCACCCGCCACAGGTGAGCCATGTGATCCCTAATCATCGCCTAACAGCTCCGCAGAAAAACGAGCTATTAGAAGCAGAGCAATGACACTAAGACTGCGTTAGTTTTAACAGAATAGGTATTATTTTACAAGCATTGTGTGTGTGATTGCACACATGGCTCTATTTAAGACTCTATTTTGCCTCTCTTCGCAACATTGCAACAGCAAATGCGATGGCGCCAGCAAATGCTATATACAAATGCTGCTCAACAAAATCAACAACCTTTGCTGCAATCTTGAAAAAGAAGGAGACTATCATACCAATGATACCAGGAAGAGCCGCCCTGGCCTTTCCTGCCAAATATTTTAAAAATTTTCCAAGTTTCCTAAGTTGTTTTCGTACAAGCCTCTTACTACCACCACCACTTCATGCGTGTACATTAGGTTAGAGCACCCTAGGAGCTATAAAATTCTTGAGTGAATGGTGGTTTATGGATCAATTTGAGGGCTAAATTTTTGTAGCTTATCAAAGCCACAAAAAAACATACGATCCACCACTTCATCACATGCTCTGAAGGTACTTCGACATCTTCTGGAACCAGCATTAATTCCTCTGCAACGAAACTACGCTCAGGTCCGTCCTTCAAATAATACAAGACACAACTTTTTGGTTCTGCCACAATGCGATCTAGTTTATATGTCTTTTTGCTTCAAACAGCGTTGGTTGCACGTGTATTTTGATCTCCATGCTTTTCCTCAGGTTGAAGTAGATAGAGATACAGACCATCTTCAGGCAAAGGTTTTTCATCAGGATACTCTTGCCTCTCAGGACGGAGCTGCAGGCGATCACTTTTTACAAGTGGAACATCTTCCAACTTGATAGCTTTCATACCGATCATTGCATTCTTGGTATTGTTGAGACTCTTCACTTAAGAAACATGGTATAGCAGTCTATCAATTAGCGAAATTGCGCATGTTGGAATTCTATTATGATTTTATTGTCAAATACATAGATTGACGCGACTTCGAATACATGTATATGGATACAGACAGCGCTTATTTTGCGATCTCTGGTGAAAATCTTCATGATGTCGTTAGACCTGAGTTAAAAGGGAAGTATGACAGTGATGTAAAAAACTGGCTCGCGACTGATAAACTAGCTGAGCAAACGGCAGGACTTTTTAAGACTGAGTTTATTGGTACAAAAATGATTGCCCTGACAGCAAAATGTTACTTCTGCAGTGGAAAAAATGGATGTCAAAAGTACAAAATGACCTTAATTGGAGCCGTTATATGAATGCATTGCAAAATGGTCTTGATAAGGTGAAAAATACTGGGTTTAGAATAGATAACCAAGGGATTGTAACGTACGAGCAGCAGAAGTTAGGTTTATCAGCATACTATGACAAGCGCATAGTTTTAGATGATGGTATACACACCTCTCTGCTTGTGTTTCAAAGTTTTTCACAAACTTGATCGAAGAAGAACATACTCATTTGCCTAATCTACTTAAAAATGTTTGAAACATTTCTGAATAATCAATGCGCAAATGAGATTCTCGGTGATGCGTGGTTTGGAAAACCTAAGGCTCTGTGGGATACTCGCAGAATCAAAAACCCTCTGGATTTCAAACAACAACAACAACAAACAAGAATCAAAAACTCAGAGGTTCTCATATGGGAGTTTTGGTATATTTTTTTTCAAAATAAATCATGAATGTGTATATTGCAATAATTTTACTGTTATATCTAAGATTTTTTATTTATTTTATAAATTTTCACCTATAATAAAAAAGATGACGGATCTTAATGATTTTCTTGATGACATTGATACGCAAAAAACAGAACAAAATAAATGTTAGTATCTGTATGACAACCTCTCAAAAATATCTAGTAAAACACCATTGTTGAGAGATTAAATAAAGCGTCTGATAAAGTAATTGATAAACTATATGATCAGGTGGTAAATAATAGTGTAAATAATAGGGTAAGTAATAAAGACCTGTTATCAAAATCAGGTGTTGATAATTTTTAAATTATGATGAGTGATTTAAATTCCAGTTATTTAATCAAAAATTCAGCATGTGAAACTTTTGGAAATTTATCAGTGGATACTAATGGTCACACACCTATGGAGATTTTTGGCTCACACATATATGAAAAATGCGGATTTTATCTTCGTCCCATGTCATTACTTTGTACAATTTTTAACCATCTGGATTGGAAAAAATTTAATCAAATTGCTAAAAAGAGGCAAGAAACTGCCAAAAATAGTTCTAATATTTTGAATGAGACTGATATTTTGAATAAAGATGATTATTAATAATAATAAATGAACGACAGTACACAACAGGGTGCAGAACAGCGTATAATTACAAAACCAGTAAAGAATCGGATCGAGTAGCACAAGGTCATAAGTTAGCTATACGCGTATTTTTAAAAATATGTATTTCTAAAAATACGCATTTCTAAAAATACCCTGTGAATTTAACATACAAAGACATAAAAATATTATTGTCCGGCTAGAGAAATCGTTTCATCTTTTATACGAATTGAAAATTGCGTATTTCACTCTAAATTGACGAGAAAACGTCCTTGCGAAGTTCTAAAGTTGCCGTATTTCATTCTAAAATGAGAGAAAACGTCTCTGCAAAACATCAAAGCTGCCGTACTTCTTTCTAAAATGACGAGAAAACGTCACTGCTAAACTCTAAAGTTGCTGTATTTCATTCTAAAATGACAAGAAAATGTCCCTGCGATGCTTTAAAGTTGCCATATATCATTCTAAAATGATGAGAAAACGTCCCTGCGAAGCTCTAAAGTTGCCGTATTTCATTCTAAAATGATGAGAAAACGTCCCTGTGAAATCATTGAGCCAATTTAAAACCTATTAAATACAAACTTGTAAAATTCACTCATTTTTCTATTCAGTTTATTCAACCTTCCACTTGATGCACGTAATAATTTAAAAATGCGAAATCCTATTTTTGAAAATAAAATTTTGTATGTTCTATCTTTAAAAATAGAATTTCATATTTTCTATTTTTTAAAAATACAAAATACAAATTCTCATGAACAAACACCTTTCCATTGTAGGAGCCTGGTGTGTGGATGGTTTCCTCTGGGGGAAGGTAGGCCTCACCCCAAAACTCATAATCATCCAAGTCTAGCCGTTGCGTCTCACATCCATCAATAAAATCTTTGATCTCTTTGATGCTTGATTGTGACTTGGAGCCTTTGGTATTGTAATGGGTCGCTGTTTAGTCCTCAGCATTTTGGTCACAAAAATGGGAAGAAGCTGTAACTTTCACACATCGAAAACAATATGACAGTTCACTTTCTATATCCTGGTGCTCTTCTGCCAGAGGTTGATTAATTATATCACCACACTTATTGCAAAACTTTAACAAATCCATTAGGCACGATTCAAACATGAAAAATGTACAATGACAAAGAATAGGTTCCTTCTCCTTGTTATAACATTTTTCTAAAACACTATCAGTATTCGTATCTTTTGTCCAGGTCTATTACCATTTAACCATTTGATTAAATGGTATTACCAACCACTATTAAGTTTTCTTTCAAACATATGCTATTTTAACCTTAAAGATTTTAATAACCAAGTATCATTTCTATCGACTTTATCATCTTTATTCTTATGATAATACCGCTCTTTATTTTTTCTATGATCACATATGACCATGGCTTATGTTACTGAATAACGATGATGTACATTTTACTGGGTCAAAATCAACAGCTGAATGTAAGGAGGCTACAGCTTGTTGTATAATCTATATGACAATAAAATGTTTGAACCAGACGGACATTCAACCAACTTCTTATTTGCATTACCTAAAATAAGCCTACGACTCTAATCCTCAATTTCTTTTCGCTTCTTTCTTAGAGGTGATGTTTCCCCTCTTTTAACTTATCCTTATATGGAAAAATTACTTATCGCTTATCAAAAACCGTTAACCAGTTCTTTATTTAATTTAATACCATCAAACTTGATTTATATTTGCTTGTGGCTTTACAACATAAATTTAAATTATATTATTTAAGAAGAAAAAAATTAAACAAGTATATAGGGACGGATTGCATAAAGGAGAAATATTTTTTTGATGGAGATTCTCATGATCCGTTAATTTTCTTAAAACAAGGATTACAATGAAGTTGCAATAATAACCCAAAACTGTATCAACTTGGAAATGGGGGAG
Source organism: Hydractinia symbiolongicarpus (assembly GCF_029227915.1). Classification (NCBI taxonomy): domain Eukaryota; kingdom Metazoa; phylum Cnidaria; class Hydrozoa; order Anthoathecata; family Hydractiniidae; genus Hydractinia; species Hydractinia symbiolongicarpus. Next base: position 20,121,840 of record NC_079883.1, read on the forward strand.
TTTTTTTTTTTACTTAAGTGTTATGTCTTTTGTGTTAACCAGTTATGGAACCACAAAATGTTTATTTTTGTTATTACTTTCAGACCATATGTCGAAGTCTAAAGTCAAAGGTTTTTTAAACATGTTTGTCCATCAAGCTCTAGAAGATGTATCTCTCTTTCTTTTATGCCTTCGTGAGGAAACTAATGCTCAAAAATTCGACAAGAATTTGATCTTGAGGAAATTTACATCAAGATATTGAATTAAATACTGTTCCAGATGAGTTCACTCAAAAACGAGTTCTTGTTTTTTTATATTTTTTTAGGATCTAGGGCATGTACATGAAGGTTTAGCGCGAGAACTGAATAAAGTTGACATGGATAATGAGGAATTTTTATTTGACGATGACGATGATGATGATGATGATGATGATTCAGATGTGGACAGTAACATATTAGAAGACAATGCTAGCATCGCATCTGCCCAAAAACCTGGCTTGAGGTATATTTTTTACTCCTGTTAAAAAGAAAATTTTCCTTAAACATTTTCCACAGATCAAAGGAACATATTATTGGAGTACTTTTCTGTCCCTATGCATTTTTCTTGTTGTAGACCTTATTTTGATCACAGTCGTAGTCAAACAACACTTAATCAAAACACTCTAACTCGTAGTGAAGCTCAGGTATGTAATGTTTCACACCTGTGTTTTTTTTAACAAAATAGGCTGAAGAATTTATGTGATGATTTATAATGACTCACTTCAAGAATAAATTCGTTTTCAAATTTGAAACACCCAGATTCTTTAAATATTTGTTCATTTAATTTTTCCTAAGATTGTTCAAGCATTTTTATGGTTCCTTAAAGCTTACCTCCCACTTTAAAACAAGTATTCGAAAATCAATTCAAAATATTGTACTAATTAAGAAAACAAAATTTCTTTTGTACTTATTTTGATTTGTTCGCAAGATATTTGTTGTTGAAGTTGTAAAATATTAGCTGGAGAAGAAGCTTCATGCCAGTCGCCATCTAGTGCCCCGATTGTAAATAAATTCCTTCACGGGAGGGCTTGTGACGTCAACTCTCGGATAATAATTTCGCTGACTCTGCCGTTGCCCATGTTTTTATATATACAAAGCGGTTTTATATATGACAAAGCTGTTGTTGTTTTTTCAACATTTGTAACGGGTACTGAAGATGAGTTTGTAACAGATATATATATATATATATATATATATACTGAAGATAAGTAAACACTTGTTTTTTACTTCCTTTTTTAAAACTGAGTTACCGTGAAAAAGTTGTGGGCTCTCTTAGTTTTGAAGTCTCGGCCAGCAAATAGTCTACAAAACCTGACAGTGAATCAGACTCTAGCTGGGAAAGCTGTTATGAGGATGAGAATGGAAGTGGAAGCAATAGCTTAGTAGTGAACCATGGCCTTTTTAGCTATTCCGGTGCTCTCAGAACGAGATTGGCTCTTTCCGACTTGTGTAGAGACTTCAATGCCCACAGGAGACGGGTCTCGGCGCCGGAAAGTATATTTTAAAGTAAAAAAAAAAGCTATTTAGGGCTATCAGAGCAAACCATGGCAGCCGACATTTTATTTTACTCTTTCGAAAAATTCTGGCTGTGATCCCTAAGAGTTTGTGTTGGTTAGAGGAGTTAGACACAGAAAGCGTTTTTAATTTAGAAGATTTGCAGAAAACTTCCATTTTATGACTAGACTACTGGCAGCGTTAATAATCACGACCATGCTGAAGTAAACATATAGAAAGAACGCTTATTATAATAACAATTCAAGCAACCTCGATTCCAGGGCCTATAGTGTTCTTTGATATGAGAATGAAACGCGACACGAAAAATAAATTAAAATAGATTAATATAAGAAAGGAATAAAGAAAAAAAAGAAAGAAGAATCAACGACGCGCGCAAAACAAAATAAAATCCTGTAAATCCCCTGCCTAGTGTACCACAATATAATAGGAAAGTCTTAGACGCAACTTAGAAGAGCGAGCACCTATACCAGAATTTTCATATGGCCTAATGCAAAGACAAGTAGACAGAGATTTAGAATTACCAAAGCCTTTTTTGCCAATGTTGATCAAAACATTCTAGTGATTAAAACTCGACCTTGAAAGGGTATCGACTCTGTTAATGAGTACACACAGCTCGTTTTTTCTTGCCTGTTGGAAGACTGGCAAAGGAATGCTTACCAGCGCTACTTCTATTATTCTTATTACAAAAAGCCATAGCACAAAAACAAATTTTATAATTATAAACAAAATTGATCTTAGTTGCAATAATTTACTCTTCTTCTTTTTCTCTGAGTTATTGTTTTGCTGCAACATGTTCAGGGGGCCTTTTTTTGCCATCCGGGAGATGACGTCAAACTGGGTTTAATCCGAAAAAAATTTATCAAAAAATGGCGGCTTTCGAGAAGGAAGCATGCTGTAAACACAAGAAAATGTGGCTTTATAGTAGCTTTATTATTTCAAATTTTACTTAATAAATGTTAAATTACAAATTCTCAACATAATATAAACAGAATAAGATGAACTTTTTTTGAAGTGGGAGGTAAGCTTTAATTCCTATGCATTTATTATCAATTTTACTGAAATGCTGCTTTTTAAAATATATGGACTTCATGTTTGAATTTTTAATAAAATTTGTCAAAAATTTGGCCTGGTGTTTGTTTCTCTTTAAAAAATCCAATTTTCTTTAAAAAATCCATGGGTTCGCCCGCCTTTTTAAACGAATTTGTGTGTCGCTACTTGCGGTACCATTTCGTGTGACAGACCGACGTATACGAGTATTATAATATAGATAATAATATATATGTATATATAATAATAAAATATAATATGTTTGTCTATATCATTGCTATTAGTATTATTTGTTTTTGGCAGGAATTAAGTGTGGCATTAGGTTGTGTTTTGAATGGTATTGATTCCAATAGGGATGGTGTCAACAACGATACTTCTCAGGCAAGTCATAAGTCACTAGTTATAATCTTTCGTTTTTTTCATCCCCTATACGTTTTACTCAATATTGTCTTTTTTAGCAGGAAAAACCAAATGCTGAATCAATATTTCATGACTCTGATACACAAGCTGAACTAAAAGATGATAGGGTTCCTTCACCTGACCGTTTAAAAACAGGACCAAGAAGTATATCATTTAAAGAAAAAGGTGGCGATAAAATTCATTTGCAGCGAAAACGAAGTGTTGATTTAGAAAAAATTTGTAAGGTAAAATCCAATTTCTCAAATAAACTGTTTTTATAAATTGCATGCTATAAGAAATTATGATTGTTATGAACTCAAGCGGCTAATATGTATGCTCTTGTGCTCTCTTAAAGTTTGCAAATTCGGTATTAAATTATAGTATGTTTTCAAGGAAAGCGCAAAGACTGACTTTACAGATCAATTATCTACCATTCTTGGAAATGATGGGAAAATACCAGAGTATATTCTATTGGTTGGAATAAAGGATGATATTAGTCAGGCAAGTTAAATATATGGTTTATAAGTCAGATGGTGTTTTAATATCTTAGCTTGCAAATATTTTGTAAACCTGTGAATGATCCATATACTAAATAGAACATGAAGTTAAACGCAGAGTGTGTGTTAAGCATATTTTTGGGTTGGTAGCAGAATATTTTGTAAAATAAACCAAATATGTAATAATGAAGAAATTTGTAATGCTCTCTAAGACCACTTCTACAGTGGAATCTCTATAAGGAAGACAGTTATAAGACAGACACTTTATGCTGATGCTTTCACCTTTTACCAAATGACATTTTTCCTTGAAAAAGCTCTTATAAAGTTGAAACATGAAATAACCTACCCCACCCTTTCTTACGAAAAGTTAAATTTTTTGCGTAGCCATAAAATACTATGGCGTAACACTTTAACACTATGGAGTGACAAAAAAACACTACATTGACTTCATATTGGAGGCGTAATTTAACAATTTTATCAGGTAAAATTATAGTTTATTTGCTAAAAACAGGAGTACACCAAATCACAAAACATGTCACATTTTTTAATTTTTTTGTTTACATTCTATAAAATCTTAATATTGAGTCAGATTTATTAATAACATCATTCTTCATAATGGTATGTTTAAGGCTCCTTGAATAGACAGTATTAAAATCATCTTATTGTAAAAAATATGTGTATAAGTAAAAAGGGAAAACTGGATAAAATAATATAATTATGACAATGTCAAAAAAATAAAATTTGCGTGCTCTTGCTGAATCATATATATATATATATATATATATATATATATATATATATATATATATATATATATATATATGAGTCTGCGATGCTTCCAAGAAAACAATAAAACAAAATTTTTCCGATCCATTACATTAAATTTTTTTTTAAGTGTTTATGTTTTGCCTATTTTTTGTCATTTAGTGTCTGTATATTAAGTATATATATTTTTTCTTTTTATTTCTGATTTAAAATACTTTAAATTTGTGAAACATAAAATTAAAAACAATTTTAATCAGTTTCATTTGAGAACTGTTGAATTGGGCGAAACAAGTTTTTAAATTTTCTTCCTATTTCTCTTGGCTAGGAAACAAGTGTTTGGCCAAGCTGAAAGAACAGACAGTTCATTTTAAAAAAATAAAGAAAATGAAATGTACATAATGCAGATATAATCATAGTCATATTCATTTTTAAAATGTAAACATTGAACACATTTTTATTTATATAGCTGGAGATCAAGAAAACAGCATGTTTAAATTAATACACATAATGTAGATCCCACAAGTATTCTGCAGTAAAATTCAGATGACAAAGAAATCCGAATATTTTCTTTTCTTAGCAGTTTAACTAAAGTTTTAAAACAATATAGGTTAGGTCACAAGTCTCGGTCTGTTTTTGTTGTTGATGCAATTTACTGTGGTATAGTAAACTATGTAAACAGTAAGCTATAATTATAAAGAAATAACTAATCCCTTTTCCTATGTTTTCAACAACTAACTTTTACACATGCACATACGTGGAAAATCACGGTGTTTCACCAGTTGGGTCACATTAGATTTTTAGTGGCCATGACTTTAAAGCACATTTTAAAGTACCAGAGCTTGCTAACAGTCCGATATTTGGAGCAACAAAATTAATTTAGATAATGTTGCTTAATCCGAATTTTTGATTTAAAAATCCATCAGACCAAAACATATAATGAATCATTAAAGAAGTCGTTAAAATACGCTTTAAGAATAAATTTTAGGAGGTTTTTGTAGCCTGTAATTAGCTAAAGGTTTTTCGATGTAATAAATGATGTCAAAATTATGTTTAAAGCTTTTCCTTTTTCTTTACATTTAATTTTATACATTTTATACAATTTTATACAGATTATGATGTCATGTTTATCTTACAAAAATTTTTAGTATTTTTCATTGTCATAGTTTTAATAGAATTTATTAAAATTGATTTCTTTGAAAACTAGCAAGGAAATTCAAAGCTGCAAGGTGATTAACATGTTTTATTTCTCGTAACACATGCAATTTGTGCAGTTCAAATGGATATATTTTTCCAGGCATATCATCACCTTTTGTGAGACAAATATGTCATCATAATTTATCTAGTTTAGTTTACATCACTAAACGTGAATATCATAACAACTTAAGTTATAAATCATTGGTTCAACAATAAACAGGAAAAACTGTCAATTTAAACACCAAATTCAATCTCATAACTCAACTAAAACATAGTCATATAAGTCTGTCAATGCAATGAAAAAACCTTGTGATGCAAGATGAACCATATACACTACGCTGGTATTTTGTATGAGAAATAAAGGAGCAAAACGATGTTTATTTCATGCATTCTTGCACATTATGCAGGGTTTTTCGAACCTTTTTTAGTCTTTTTACAAATTTTGCAAAGAGCACTAACTCATGAACTCTCTCCTGCCGTGGGGAGGAAGTGCTTTTTTGACAGATACATAGGTTAGGTAAGCAGCATTTAAAATTTGCGCCAGTGACACTTTCTAACACATACTTTATGGAATAATCCACGCCCTGGCCCACAAAGGCCCTGAAATTAGAGAAAAATGGCCATGCTGATGTAACAACAATTAGCACATTTTTGAAGTTTGGTCTAACCAAATAACTTAAGATCCTATGTCCTTAGTCTGCTGTAAACATATACAAGTTCAAATTGCTATAACCTAGTAATAACTGTATAATTTCTTGTTGTGATGGACTTCAGAATTTGCAATCTTGTCTTATATTTTGGAGAGTTGTAGACATTTGAGATGACCATTATAAAACTGCTGAAAAGCATCAACGTAAAACATACCACTGTATAATATTTAGCACATAGATGCCTAAATTCTAGAAATTTACACATGGTGAAAACGTACTAATTGTAAAATAGCCCAAATGTTTGTAAAATGGCAGAATTTTACTTCAATTTACATTATTTTAAACATTGCGCACATCCACCACTTTGCCAAAGAAAACAACCATTTTCTAAGGCATCTAAATTCGGCTAAAGGAACTCTAATATAACATTTTTTATCATTTTTAAGGAGAGTGCAGGTGTTGGAAAAACTTACTGGAAAATTGTTACAAACATGCTTTTTTATATTTAAGCCATAGTCCAAACCTCAAAAAATGCCTTTTAAGTAAAATGTTTTTAGGAAACTTTTCAGGGCCAATTAAGAAATTTCAGAAACATTTGAGGGACAATAATCAAAATTTTCAAAAACACAAGGCTCAAGGCTTGGGTTCCTTATAAACAAAGGTGTACATTTTCAGTTTTACTCAAATATTTTAGCACTTGACATTGAAACGTATATCCAGACTTGGTCCTGTCATATGCACTTCTTGTTCCTCTGATGTCCAGGCAACAATAACAGCTGTCTCCAATAAACTTCAAAAATTGTAAGTTACAGCTAATACGTACAACCTTATACTTTCACACAACATTTTTGAATCTTACAATACACTTTTTACACGGAAAATGCTGTTAGGAAGAGTTAAAATCCATTAAAGATTTTTAGTTTTCTCTAGTTTTTCTAGTTTTTTCTAGTTTTTACCTAATTGATTTCAAAAAGACAGATTTTCTTCACTTTTTTACCATACTGAGGTAAGACGTTCGACATAAACCAAAACAGATTTATTTTTGGATTGGTATTGTAGGATATTAGATTTACTGTGTACCAAGTTTAAAAGCTCTTGCGAAATCTCTTGACCATTTAACAACTTTATGGCTCATGGTGTTGTCTTTTAGTTCAAGTCGACATTCTGCTCCACCACCCTCAATACGCATTGGTGTAATTGGGCCTGAAAGCTATTTACGAAACGTCATGCGAAGTTATGTGGAACAATTTTCACACAAACCTCAAGAATATCAAAGTTTTGTAAAGTTTTTAGTAATACCTTCTGGTGAGTTTTAGTGTTCTCTAGAAAATGATTTTCTGATCAAGTTAGAATATCTCATAATAAATAACATTTTTTAAAATAGGTCCACACAAAGTAGCAATCTATTTATCTCAACTGGACCAAAAATACAGTAGTCTGTTTATGGATACGTTCTGGAAAACTGTATTTGAACAAAAATTTTTATCTGACACAGGTTGGTTTGAACCTTTTTCGTTGTTTTTTTTACTTTTTTGTTTTTGTACTAACAAATTTATTGTTCACACGTTTAGATTTAAGGGAGGTGGAGAAGCGAATTTTGTATTATGTTCAGCATTCTGATAGTATTCATTCTATCCCGATTGCCGAAGCACTAATTACCTCTCGATTGTAAGTGAACTAATCTGTTTACCAAAGTATAACTTTCTTTTGATGTCTCAAGGGCTAAAACACATTTGTATTGTGTTAGAATAGACCTATTTCCATATCCATTTGGTTCTGCGAAATACGCATTCGAAAATGCAGAATAACATGAAAACCAGATTAGTTATGAGCAAAATTGCAAGTTGAAGAATGTACCAACAAAATGTTGACTTTTACAGCTTTTAACTGGCAGTTTCACATAATCGTTGTTAACACAGTTATAAATATTCAGATTTTAAGGGTGTATCTTTTGGTATATGTTAGCTAGCTAAACCTAAAACCTAGCCACGTTTTTAGAATGATGTGAATACATTTTTATTTTACTGTTTCCAAGTAAATTTAAACCTAAAACTCAATATACAGTTTACTAACGCTCAGTGGGACTCCAAATTACTCTGATCAGTTCAAAAAATTAAAATTAGTTTGCTGGTAGCTAGCTATAGCCCAAAGTAGCCAGCTGAGGCAGCTAAACCCTGGAAAAAAATATTGTAAATTTTATTTTGAGCTCTCCATTCCTCCAAAATCAATGTTCAATATGCTTGACTGATGGTAATAGAAGTACTCCAGAAACTTGAAGTACATTGACTTGAAAAGGCTGGATTTTCTTATAGCATTTTCACAAGTATTTTTTCCAGGGTTGTAGCTATAGCTTAGCTGCATGAGTAATCAACAAATCATTTGTTGCGTAAAATGATATTTAAAATAACATTTTTAAACTATTGGCTGTTGTGATTATGAAACTGTCACACTCCCCCTGTCACTACTCTCTCTTACTGACTGTCAATAATCGTACATTTGTATCAAGCATTGTGATGGTTAATCTTAATATAGAAAAATTAAAGTTTTTTAAGTTTTTATTCAAAAAAAGGAAAAAAAAAGAATATACTTTTTCTTATAAGAATGTCTGGAATGTAGCTGTAAAGGTGCTTAATTTTTAACAAAATCTCAGTCTCAATATGTTCTTAAAAACCAGGTCCCTATGTATTTTGTATTCATTCTTACATGAAATCTTGAAAATTATTCTTGCAGAATTTTTTCAAATTGGTTATTTATACAGAAAATAATCTTCATGGAATTCTTCCATAGAGTAAATTTATGAAAATATAAAACCATAAATTTTGTTTTTAGCTAACAAAAAAATTTCACATTGTTTTCACTTATTAAAGTTAAAGTTTGACATGACAAGCATTTTGTGGACAAAAATTTACAGAATTTTTTTTATTTCTAGGCAGAAGACATTTCCTTTTTTCTTTTCAAGCAACAATTTTTAAATTGTTTCTTTCTCTGAATACAAAATTTAATAATTAGGATATCATTATGAGGCGCCATAGTGGACAAAAGTAAGACATTTTATTTCGTGGTGCCCAATATTATTTTTATGCCAAAGTATTTTTTTACGGCATGATTTTTTTACGAAAGCACTTTTTACGATATAAAGGTAATTTTTATTATGGTAGAATTTTTTTTTTTACTGTTTTAGAATTTTTTTTTATGGCACAACCATGCATTTATTTTTGTATGACTTAGTTTTATGAAGTAAAATGGTAGCTCTGAACACATGGTGTTTGTTATTGAAGCAATAATAGAGCTTGATGGTGAACTGACCTCTTTGGTCCGCGCTGTTCCTATTGAAATTGTAAACGATCAGCATTCCTTGTCATCAGATAATTTGATTCTGTTGAATTTTGCCACCTAAGAATCGAGAACACGATATCCTTCTTGGGAACACTGATGCATCAATTTGCAGATAATATAGATGTTTATAATGACATAGAAAACCTGAAAAATGAAGCAGAAAGAATCAAAGTTCAATTGGATTTCTTTTTAATGGGAATTGCAGTAACACACAGTGGAGAAGCACATGCTACTGTTATGACATTAACTGGCGGTAGACCTAGAAAAGATGTTTCTAAGAATGACATTCAATATCTCTTTGATTTATATAAGAGTTGGAAAGTTGTATCTCAGATCTAACAAATATCTGATAGAACGTTAATGAGAAGAGAATTGGAATATGGAATGTTAATTTCCAATACACCACCAGGTTGATTCAGAACAATCAAACGACGCTGTTCGCACTATACTGGATAGAGTTTCAGATGCTGGTGAAACAATGGTCATTTGTGCTCTTCATGCAAGAGGCATTTATGTGCAAAGAAGGAAAGTACGCGATGCTATTATGAAAGTTGATACAATAAATAGATTATTGCGAAGGAGAATTACCATTATAAGAAGAGAATACAATGTGAAACACCCAAATGCTTTATGGTAGGATTTGTTTTCCTTTTTTTATATATATAAAAATTGATTTCTCTTATTTAGACAATGTTTTACCATTTAGGCACATATACGGCCATCATAAGCTTATACCCTGACGCTTTGTTATTCATGGCGGAATTGATGGATTCATCAGAAAGATTGTTTACTTAAGGTGCACCAGGAATAACAAGTCGGACACCGTTTGGGAGCTATTCCAAAGTGCTGTAAACGAACATGGATTACTATCCCGTGTGCATAGTGATATGGGAGTTGAAAATGTTGCTGTTTCTCGATTCATGATAACAAGAAGAGGTTTGAACCGCGCTAGCATGATTGTTGGCTCATCTGTACATAATCATCGTATAGAAAGATTGTGGCGTAATGTTAAACGCTTGGTAGTTCGTTACTATAGTGGAATATTTTACACGATGGAAAGCATGGGATTTCTCAATTGTTTAAAGGAACACCAATTGTGTGCTCTGCATATGTTTTTTTTTTACCGTTAATTAACGAGTCTCTCGCTGAACTTATTAATGACTGGAACAATCATCCACTAAGTTCTGCTAGAAATTTTTCTCCTAATCAGATGTGGCATTTGGGCATGCCAGAGATCTTCAACTCTGACTCTTCTAGTTTCCACCATTTAATCAATAGCAAGTGGGAAAATTTTGGTGTGGAAGACCGATTTGTATAAATCTGGAAATCTGGATTTGAACTAACCTTATGAGAGTCAAAGTAAGACAAAAATTATTGGGATAAATTCCACATAAGAAAAAACATGCGTTAAAACTTTGGATAAAAAATTGTCTTAAGGATGCCTCCACAAACATAGTAAAACATAACTTTCAAGAACATAAAAAAATTATAAGAAAATTAAAAGTAATTACACTAATAATCGCCAAAACCGACACTTTCGTAATTTAGTGCAATGTCAATCATTCGATGAAATTTGACTTTATCATCTCCATTGCACAAAGGTAGCATGAAACTAAATGAACATGCAGAGGCATGCGGTAAATTTTCATCAATGTACCCAATTGATATTTTTCGTCCGTTGAAGGATAATGTATTTTCGAAATCAGTTGCAAATTTCAAAAACATCACAAGCTTATTTTCTGTGCATTGTGACAAGTAATTTTTAAGCCATTGTTGTGCTAATGACTCTGCTGGTCTTAAACTGTTCACATTTTTCCACTCACAAATATTTAAAACCATGCCAAAGTTGAATTCTGCATTACACCTGTGAAGATCTCCCTAACAACAGGGATATATAAATATACGTTAAAATGCATTGTAACCTTCGAACGCATGTATTTTTTTACCCCGACGAACAATGAGTTCATCTTGAATTATAATATCAATCAAAATATTTCTGTTGTTTACTGTAACTTCTACATCGTTAATCCAGGCCGATAATGCCACAATTTGCTCATATGCTGGACCATCAGCACTGCTAAATAAGGCCTGAATTTCTACATCTTCATTACATTCTAATAATTTTTTTAATAAAACTTATTAAACATCCAGTTGACGATGTCAAAGGTATATCAGTCACAGAAAATCCTCCTGAAGTAGCATGCTCATGTTGTAACATGTCAGTTACCCAAGGTGCAAAATGATTGAAGAAAGGCCCATCTTGTAAAAGACTGTGGGCAACAATTACTCCAAAAATTTTGTATATTTGCAAATTGCCACCTGATCTTTTTGGAATGAAAAACCATTCCTTCTTGTTGAGAGGTTCGAATAGCTCATCCTTAGCTACATTGAACACAATTGTAAAAAACTCATTCTTCAATGCACCTGCATCAATTCCATCTTCACCATCAAAAAAAAACCCTAACTTTTTTAACGAGATTCTCTTTTTCTCCCAGTGGCCTTTTATAAAAACTCAATGCATGCTGCCATATTTTTTGTCTGTTTACAGATAAAGTACAATCATCATTTCAATTTAAGAGATACACACTTTGGTATCCTTCAAGTACTGACATGGAGTAGTGAAGGCTAAAGATCCTTTAGAGGTTGATGGTTCAGCAACATCATTAGCACACATTATATGGTTGACAGTATCATCTAAGTCATTCGCATTACTGAGACAAGTTCTTCTTTGATTGTGGTCAGCATCTGGTAGTAATTTCTGGATAGTGCTAAGATTTTCTTGTGTATTTAAAGATGGCATGCTCATATCAGGATTTGATGGTGACATGTAATTACCAGACTGACTCGAACTTTGGTGTATGAAATCATTAGGGATCAATGGTGAAATTGTTCATACATAGCATTCTTTTTATCTTTCTGTTTTGTTTTCACTTTATTTATTTCATATTATTGTAGGTTAATTATTTTTAAAATTTTCAGAAATTCATAGAAAAGAAAATAGGGAATTCAGTACCAGCAAAGTACTTACAAATAAATCCTTTCTTAGTACCAGCCATACAATTTTTTGTCCAAACAGTCTATGTAGCATATAGGAATCCAGTTCCTGCTCTTCTCGTAATGCTAGTTTCTGAAGACTAGTGCCAACCCCAGTTTTGATCTCAAATCTAGTGCATAATACGAAACATATAGTTTCACTTTCTTTTAACAATTTACTACATATACGTCCAAGTTCTTGTACAATAATTATTTCTGATAAAGACTCTCAACATCTGAAATATATATAGAGAGTAAGCATATACTGTCTTTTTACACTGTTTTATATAATTTTATATATATAGATAGTTGGTGGTTGATGGTTGGCCGTATTTGTAACAATATAAAAAATTGAGACATTGAGTAAAAAGGTTGTAAAACTTATATCTTTGAAATAAAGTAACGTAAGAATGGCTACAGTTGAATTTTATTGTGATGCGGTGATGTTTACACTCCCAGACTCCTTATGCAAATAAAGGCAAAAAAAAATGACATTTTCACATATGCGCTACTAGCTAGCTATAGCTACGAATCCTATCTAAATGTAAAACCTTAGGACCACCACGAACGACTTGGTCAACACAGTGGTCCAACAATATTACTTCTTTCAAAAAGTAATGGCCAGCTTCTGGAATAACTGGGCTACGGGAACGGGTTGTTCGTCTCCCTCCACGACAATTTCTATTAGTATTATTAGTATTTTCTCTTCCTCTACTTCCTCTGTTTCTCCACCAAAACAGCGATGAGGTCTCTTCATTTACTGAAGAAAACTGTCTTTGTCGTGATGTTGTAGTATTATCAGCTACAACTCTTGTTGTGATTTTGCTAGAAGCACTGGCTTTATTCGAGCTTGAAGATAAAGAATTGCTTGACAGCTGCCCGATGCTTTGTTGAAATGCTGTATGCATAACTATGCGTTCTGCTATACGAGCAAGAGACTCTTCGTTTATCAAAGACTCTCCTGAATCTGAAGATGCCATCTTGTATAAAAAAACTTTTTTATGGTGTGTTTTCGCGCGTCTTTGTTAACAATATGTCTCGCTTAGCCAGACTGTGCATCATAAAAAACATTTGTGTCGCATAAATATAAATTTGTGCCATATAAAAATCATACAACAAAAAATAGTCCCTGACAAAAAATACATAGCACAAAATAAAAATCTTGCCTTAAAAAAAGTCCTAACGTAAAAAAATAAAGTAATAATGTCACATAAAAATAATATAGGTCATACAAACGAGAATTTGCTTTTGTCCGCTACGGCGCCTCCTTTATCATCCCTTTTGTCAACCTTTTTTTGGAATTTTGAGTAATTTTTTTTACCAAATACAATCTACGATAGAGGCGTAAGATCTGACACAAATAGGCAAGAACATTCCAAGGAAAGTTGAAAGTCCAACTTTCCCCGCCAAGTCAAATTAGTATCCTAATTCTGAAATCACAAATGTGTAAAATCTGAGTTATTAATACTTCCAAAGCTACCTTCACTTGGGAAAAAAATAAACAAGGTAAGGCACCTACAAGATCAACTCAACTACTAATTTAAAACCACTCCCAGTAGTAAGCCTGGCTAATGTTATTTTCACAGATGTTGTTTAAAAAATAAGGTACACTCAATAACTGGAGACATAGGATATATGCCAGCAACATCACTAATTTTGGTAAACAGCTTGAAATTTTATGTTTCTTTCGAACAAGTCAACCAGCCAACTACCCAGCTGGGTAACTGATATCATTGTATTTAAAGTTAGCTAATACCTAGCTCTTTTAACACCAAGAATAATAAACAAAAGCATTAGAACGGCCCAGTGATGCATGCTCTTATCCCCTATTATCACCAAATGTTAATAACAATCTATACGACAAATTAATTTTACAAATATTGCAAGTAAACAAACCATATCTGCATTACTTCGCTGCAAACTAAAAATTTGCTCATAACTAATCTCGTTTTCATGTTATTCGGTATTTTTGTATGTATATTCCGCGGAACGAAAATGAATATGGAAATAGGTCTATTTCATACCTTGGAAAACACAATTACAACAACTTAAATTACCACAAAACACTGCAACAGACTTCTTTAATCCACGCAACACTGCGATAGTTTTAAGTCACTTCTTTTCTGAAGAATACTGTTCACAAAGTCCTTTCGTCACAGCATATTATTTCAGATGGTTATACTTCCCTTATTTAGACTAAATGGGGAGTCTGCACAGCGTTTTATTCCCTTCATCATGGTTTGTAAATTTTGTTTTTCTTTCGTGTACAGTACTTATGCACTATTTTTTGTATTTATTGGCTGAGATCCTTCAAAATTGTCACCACGCAATTTTATTTGTTTCAAGTCTTATAAAATTAATCTTTGTCAACGTCTTTGTAAACTTATTTGTATGTAAAGCCTTAGGGACACCAGAAATTTTTGATGCATGCACAATTCAATTAGTTGAATGTGCCTGAAATATCACTTGTGTAGCAACCAGAGACCAAAATGTGTAGCAATATTTTACGAACTTTGTGTATGAAAACGACTGAAGTGTATTAACCGTGAGGGTATAAATTTTTGTAATAAATAATTTTACGAAATTGGATTTTTTAAATCAGGCTTTTCAAGAATTTTTACAGTTCCCTTTGAAAACACATTTTAGGCTATATATTAAACAAACTTAGTAGAGTTAGAGTATAAAATACTTAATACATAATTTTCTTACTTTTCTCTTTCGCAAATAATAATAATTCTTCGAGTCTGTCTATCGTGCAATGGACTTCAGAGTTCCATAGAATAGTTTTATTTTTCTCATCAATTGACAATCTCACCTCAACAAGCTTTTACTGTGCTATAATAAATTTAGCGAAATAAATTCATTGTGATCTGCTAAATTGAATTTCGCAAATTATCTTATAGTAGTTCCCATCTCATCCTAGGCCTATATATCGATTTCTATACATATAAGTCCATGTGTCTACTTTTTTAATATGACCTACAACAGAAAAAATATATCGAATTATTTTAACTTTTTTGTCTTGTTAGGAAGTTCGAATGGGTTTGAATGAATCTTTTTACAATGCAGGTGATTTTTAATTTTTGTGTTTTACATGTTATCTTCAGTATCTATTTTATAGTAATAAAATATCTGCAAGCATAAATGGTACATTGGTGCATAAAAGATGAAATGTTTATCTGTTTTCTTTGGATTTGTATGACACTTTAGATTATTCAGTTTGCCATTCCCAGCTTGATGCAATGAAAGTAATGGAAAATACATTTTTCAATCCTCTTGATTACCTTGATTGCCTTGATTGCCTTTTCAAGTGAAATGTGGTTATTAGATAGAGATCTTATAGTTACCACTGAGATTCTGTAAGCGACTAATTTAATAGTATTTCTTGCTTATTTTTAGATGGTACAGATAGTGATACAGGCTCACCGAGCAACTCAAATATGTCAAAAGAAAATAATGGTAACTCATCAGACAAATCCTGTAAAGATGCACTCTCATCCAGTCCAAGGTATATATATAGAATTTATTGTCCAGGGGTTTATAAAGCATTTTCTTTATTATAGGTGTTTTTTTGAATGCGCAAAGTAAAAAAAAATTGTGAATCTGTTGGAGCAATCATTAAAAAATAATGGACTGGGTTTTTCTTTGACTGATTCTGAGCCTTAAAATTTCTATAAAGTGAGTGTGTAAATATTATCTCTATAATAATAGCCTCATTTTGTTCAAAATGGTTGTGCGCAACAAAACCCAATTGTTATGGAAACATGTTACAAAGGTCATGCCATTTGACGTTTTTCTTTTTTATATACTTAGTATATAGAAGAGAAGTTGTGACGCCGGTGCAGATGTGCAACACGTTTTGCCTGTACTAACCACCCAGCCCAGTGTTTATCTTTCACACAAAAATTATACCGCAAAATAAAATAATATTAACTGGTTGTTTTCTCTATGACGTGATAACGGTTTGTAAACCGTGTTTTCATTTTTCAAAATATATTACACCTAAAACGCTATATATAATATTGCGTGCGCTTAACTCGAATTACAACATACTGTATATACTTGTACTAAAGCGCTCCACCCAGATGTATGGCACAGTTTACGGCTTGATTAAGTGCTTTATTAAGCGCTAAACGTGACATTCAACACCGTGTCACACAGTCACTTGTGGATTAACCTGCCATTTTGAGACTGGGTCCTCCAGTTAGTTTTGTTTTATATTCCCATATTTATGTTATCTTTTACACCATATAAAAGAGAGGTCAACAAGAGAAGCTTTAAAAAGCTAAAGTAAAAGCTCTTATCAGACAGAAAACGCAATTGATTGCAACGAGAAGAAGCAGAAAAAAAACACCCCAACAACAGCAATAACAAAAGGCAATACGTACAATAACTTAGGCAAAACGTAGCATTTTTGCACAGGTATAAATTAGCTATTTAAATTTAAGGCCGTAACAGCAAAACAAAACACAGAGCAACAAACTACAAAGTAAATGGTATAATTGTGGTCGAGCTCTTATGTTCATTGATAACTCTTAAAATGTAGTTATGGAAATTCGTGACAATTTCAAGAATATTGATTGTCGACCACTGTGAAGACAAATTAATATGAACTGTTACATTTTGCAATTCAAAAGTCTACAAAATTTTGTTTATTTTGTCCTCGTGTATTATCGTGTATTGCAAAGTTTTTGGAATACACGTTCCCTTTATATATTTAGTCGTACGTATTATTTTTTATCTAAAATTTGCCACATAAATAAATGCAAACTAATGGAAACATTAGAAAATAATGTTTTTTATCAACAAAAAACAACAAGAGAAACGTCTTACTTTCTTTAAGTCATTTCATAACATGTTTTAAACTTTAAACATGCCAAATCTTGAAAATCCTTTTTAGTTAAGCTAAGTCTTTCAAATAACTTTTGACAAAACAAAAAATTATGGGAGCTTTAAATGCCCTAGGTCCCACTTTGCAGGACTTTGTTCATAGGAGTCCCTATAGAAACTTAAGAGGCTGTCTTGGGGAAATAATTTTAATATTAAAATAAATAAATGAATGAAGAATTTTTGAGAAACAGTAATTTAGCTATATCCATATAAGTAGTTTCCACTGCTACAATTACAAAATTGTATATTCTTGTACAAGATATTGTATGGATGTAACCACAATGGTTAGATTTAAATGAAGCACTATCGAATCCAATTTGAGGAGTGAAAGCTACCCTTTATAGGTATAATAATCTAAAGCCACTGTCAAAATTACAGATTCTTTGATAAGTACTGGAAAAACGTTTGCCATTATAAAATACAAATAAAATCATAGCTCTGTTTTTATCTCAACTGTCCTATCTATCAAGAAAGACCTTTGTGAATTGTTTTAGTATTGTTTAGGTTTTAGTCTTAAACCAAAACGCTACAAAGTCCTAACAAATTCTTTCTCTCAAAACTGTTTTAATAGCACAAACATTAGCAGGTGCAAACGTTGGTAAATTCCAGGTCTTTTTTCAAAAAAAATTGTTTTGAGAGATTATTATATTAAATTATTAAAAGTATGTTATGTTGTGAAAGTAATGAATGTAATATTGTGAAAGTAAATGGCAGGAAATTTTTCAGAATCCTATATTTGTTGAAGTTTATGCCTTGCGCATTGCATTATTTCCATAAATTTAAATTAAAAGTAAAATCTAAAAATTTCTCACATTCTTTACTCCAAATGTTTCTGGTCCTAGTAGTGTTGTCTTTATAAGTCATTTCTCTTGAAAAAAAACATCATTGGTTCCGGAAGTTAAGCTTTGAATCTACGTAAACATAAATCTACAAAGTAAGTACAAATGTCAAAGTTGGTTACTTGACAATTCTACCAGCCACACAAGAAGTAAGCAGCTGGCTATGCTTTTCTTTGGATTGGTATGCATTGTCTTGATAACCCTAAACTAGACAGCAATGCAGTGTTTTTGTGTTGCTACTATATCTGAGCAAAACCAGTTTGTTATAATTGCTTGTGACGCAGCTGGGCGAGCCTGTAAAACGCCCCTGACTATCCCGTATATATACGGGACCAGCACCTGCGAGCTTAATATTTTGTTTGAGGTTTCTGATTGTCAAGTTCTTTGCATTTCTTTTCTATGTTTTTTATATATTTTGTATGATTTTAGCCCAAATGGGTAAAATCTGAATAAATTGGGAAATCTGGTAATTCTGTGTCAAAACTTTAAAAAATGATTCCTCTTGGTGAAATGAAGCTGTGCTGTTAGTTAAAATTTTTGTGAATCCAATATCAAGCAAACATATTGTAATCTTATATTTTTTGCAAATAAGTGATTTTCAGAAGAAACGTGCGCAACGAATAAAGAAATGAAATTTTGCTTCCCCCCTTTTTTTTTCATTATTCTTGTCTGGGGCAGGACTTATTTTTGCAAATACTGGCCGAACTAGTTCTTAAGATCTAATCCACAATCAATTATTGCTCTTAAGCTGATATTCGTCTTTCTGCTTGAATCAATAACTTTTTTGTTTTAAACAAAGTTCATGGCCTGCTAAACTCAATGAAATCAATGTAAGGCAAACCAAGAAAACAATGACACCAAGACCAAAAAAACCCAGCAATATGCTCTTTGAATACCATAAAGTCCATATTTCTTTGGCAAGGCATGTCGGGGGAGACTAAAACCTTGGCAAACATACTTGGGTATGGTAGAAAAAAGTTATTAACCTTAGGTGCAAACTAAAATTATTGTGCAGATAATAAAAATTAGGCGCTACTCTTAGACCAATTACAAATTTTGATACACATAATTTTATTAATATTGGCCTCTGTTGTTAAATTTGTTGTTAGTTACTTTACTTTTTTTACAGAAATGAGCTTGATAATCGAAGTGTCCACGGTCAATCTTCAACATCTGAAACACTAGATTTGGTTGTAGATTACTGGCCTATTCCATCTTTGCAATATCAAAATAGAAAAGAAGAGCGGAAAGATAACAAGGTGTGATATTTTAGACATGTAAAGGTTAATTATAATATGCAATAAAGGTTTTTGAACTTTATATCTGACTATGCGAAAAGATTTTAAGTTTAGAGTGCTAAGGCAAGCGAACATACTCTGATGTCACAACAATAAACAAGAAAAGCCGTTTGATTTTAACACTAACCACTGTAGTTAAGCAGTAACATAAATTGGTGATTTTTTATTTGCGCGTTTGCTATGACCCACCTATTTTAAGTTTTCAATAATAAATCTCTGAGGAGCGTTATAATAATATACAATACAGTGGAATCTCTCTATCTTGAACTCGCAAGGGACCAAAAACTTGTTCGAGATAGAGAAAGTTAGAGATAAAGAAAGAAAAATACCTTAGGCGGACCACAAAGTGACCGAGACTTTAGTTCCAGATAGAGAGAAGTTCGAGCTAGAGAGTTGTTGAGATAGAGAGATTCCACTGTATATACATGTTTATATCTTCTGCTATTTCTAAACATTTTGTCAATAAAATAGTGGTACACGATACTTTTAAAGGAATACCAAAATTCTAATCAGACTGGTCATTATTTTAAAATTCTCTATTGCGTTAACAATAGACCTATTGATTTTAACCAGAATTTCCAGCCTGCTCTTCTAATGAAGCATGTCTTTGTAAAAGAAAATGCGTGTAAAACCAGTGTCATACTTCTGGCGTTTTTTTTTCTTTTTCCACCAAAACCAAGACTCAAGCGATGCACGTCAGACTTTGTATTCAGATTTTCATGAAATTTACACCAGTGGCAGGTATCCAAAAAATTACATTGAGACTGTATTTGGGAGTATAACTAACGAAAAATAATTTGATTAATATTCTTAAACTACAATTCTTAAACAACAAATCACGTACACCCATTTTTTTTTTAATTATAAGCGTTAAAAATTTCAAATGATATATCTGGTCACATAAAAAAGACATTAGTTCGACACTTTGGAATGAGCTATGAGAACAAGTCAGAGAAGCTCACTTCGCTTCGCTGTCTAAAACATTTTTTTGTTATAATAGTCATTGCTAAAAATTATTACTTTGTTGGTCAAACATTTTTGAACAACATGGACTTGAAACTGTTCCAAACTCGCGTACCGTGAAAAATACTTTATGCTTTCAAAAAAGACTTAACAAAACCTAAAACATACAGAAAGGTATTTAATTATTTGATTTTGCAGCTTCATTTTTTCGATGTTAAACCGTGAAGTTAAAATAAAACTGTTTTGATTTGATTTTAAATGTCCCTAAATTTCGGGAAACAAGGCTCATATATACAATTGTCTGTTACTCATCACCATATTTTAAAAATGAGTGGGTCTTACATATTGCAATCTATGTGAGAAGAATATTAGGAAGATATCTTTTTAAGATTTCCAGATCCTCCTCAGGACAACGTGATGGTTTTTATTGTTGTATATCTAATGTTGGGTTTTGTAAGACTACATTAAAATTTGCATGCGTTTCACCAAATTAGGTCACCTATTGGTCCTTTTGTCACGACAGAGTTGTCACTCCTTGTACAGAGTCGACATTTGAGTATTTTTTATTTGACTTTTGAAAATTGAGGAGTTTTGAGAAAGCGTGGCACCCCTGCATGAGAAGAGGTGATCATTTTTGAAGAGGACAATTTTTGAAACTTATTGTTACTCATATTCTCCTCCAAAGAATTCGGGCTCGTTTATCCAAACATCCAACCATGTTTTAAAAAAGTATTTCAAGCAGTCAGGACTTGCTTTAAAGTAACAATTTGGATCGATGGGGGTCGTTGGGTTGAGACGTTTGGTGGTTAAGGCTTGTTTGGGCGCAACGCTGCTTAGTATAACCGATTACCTATCGCTACAATCTCAATAGCCGAGATTCATTTAAAAAAAACCCGCAAATATAAAACAGTTGTTCTTTATTGCTATTTCATAATTTATATTTGATAAAAGCGGTGTTTATAATCTTCATTTTACAAACTCATTCTTTTTATTTTCAACTTTTTTGTTATTGGTTGTTTGATTGACCAATACCCCACCTTGGTTGTGTTTGTTTTTTTGTATTGCGTACTTATGCAATAAAGCATCAAATCTTATTGTGATTTTAGGAGTGTTTTAGAAACAAGAATTTTAATGTATTGCATTTTTTGGAAGGAACTTTGGAGCGCTCTGGAAAATATAAACGAAGTTTTGTGACTTTTTTCAGCCTGCCTAACCAGGGGCCAGCACACCGTCATATTCCTTATATGTATTATACCCAGTTTTAAAAAATGGATGGTTTCACCTTTTTCATTTTAACCATGCAAAGAATAATTAAAGATTTTAGCTGTTCGGTAACAGTTTATTCAGTTTGAGATCAGTGCTATTTAACCTAGCCAAAATTAATGATTCTTTTTGTGCTATATTTACTATCTGATTTTCACTAAACTGCAACTTTGGTTAGCTATATGATTAATTTTGCAAATTTTACGAAATCTATTATGCAAAACATCATTACTGGGTAAGTGTTTTATCTGGACAGGGTAATGACTGTGTTTTTATTTGAGAAATTATTTTTTTTATAAAGAGCAGGTTTCGGTTTATGGTTCCCTTAAGTTATAAACTGGTTTGACTGCAATTTTGCGGATACAGTAATTCCTTAAATCCATTCACAAATCTTAGTCCGTTAATTTTTTTGGATAAATTTTTTAAATAAATTAAATCAGAAAGTAAGATTATTTTTTTTTAAATATTTCTTTTTACCCATTTTAAATTTTTGTTCTCGCGTTTCTTAATTCCGATATAATAATTTCACGTTAAAGGACAGCTTGTTAATCAGCCGTGACAAACCTCTATTAAATAAAACTATTCAATCCATACCTTTAGAATTGTTCTAGCATTTAGTCGTTTGTCCATATTGATGTGATCATGGTGAATTATTCCACCGAAAGCTTGTCTAAATTTAAAAATAATTTGTCGTGAAAAAAATCTTGTTTTCTTTCTTTTATGTAATTAGTCATAATTGATCAAGTCAGAAACAGAAAAAAGAAGAAGTGGTGAAATGAGAGGAAAAAAGAAAAATGTTTATGTCGCCAAAGTTTTATTAACATACCTGTTTAAGTTGTGCCCAACCTATATGCATACCTTCCTTTTAATTTTAACTTGTTTATGCTCTGTGTATAAGTGAAGAACACTTCATATAAGCATTACAAAACAGTTCTTTTTTATGTATGTGTTAGTATATGAGAAGTTTTGTCCTTTACTAGATGTTCATCAATCGTTGCCCAAAGTGTCTGGTTTGTTTTTTATTTACTTTTAAAGTTTAGTTAGATCTTCAGTACATTTTCCACTTAATAACACATTCTAAATATAGGAGCCAGTTACCCGAGCTAGCATACTACATTACATTGTGTTTTTTAGCTACTTAGGTTAAAAGTGAAAATGTCTAGCTTGCCAGCTTGCAAGCCACAGAATTCCCCGATGGTTTTATGATTTAAATGATTTCTACTCTAAGAATGTGGCTAGGTAGACTTGCATTTATTATGAACCTGGCAAAGAAATGTAAAAGTATGGATAAACAGCTTTATTAATGGCAGCACATTGTGCCAAATATGTCTAGCTTGGCACCAAGTATTTTTATTTCAGTCAAAGACCATTTGTAGAATGACAATAAATTGAGTTATAGCGATGTATTATGCAGGGTAGTAAACCTATTTAAACCAGGTCGTGAGATATCAAAATGTCTTAGGTAATGCATAACGAAATATGATCTAAAACAACGACAAGCTCAGTTGCTCTGATTTTTTTTACCGTGTGAACAGCCTTTGATCACATTATTTTCATACAAAATCGTTCCTACTTCTTCATTATTTGGTCAAAATCTGTTATTTTTTTCAAAAAGTTCGACCTGCCTTTTTAAAAATGCCTAAATTCCATACCTCAGAACTATAGAAAGTATAGGTAATATAACGATCTTTTTATACCAATTCCATTGTATTTGTCTAAGCATACCCTGCAACAACTCCATGAATGATTGTTCAGTCTAATGCATTGCAATGGCACCATAACTTAAAAAAGTAAACAAATAAAACATTTTTTCTGTTACATAAAAGGAAATTGAACATACCACCTCGCCTGTTACAGATACCCTGACACAGTTATAGTATTGAAATACTAGTCGATAAAGGCAGGATGAAAATGAAAAAGAAGCGTCATTTGAATTTTGATGACGTCAGCAACCCATTCACACAAAAAAATAATTTAGAACCTTGGTTTCACGTTTTCTCTATTGTGTAGAGCTTAAATCACTGATCAAGAAATTGTATATGGTCGTGTGCTTTTGATGAACGAATAATGAGATATAAGGGTTAAATTTTTGCTGACGTCAGTAGAGACCTGTCAAAACACACAATTTTTTTAGAAATTTGTATACCTGTTGCCTTCATCGTATAGATCTTCAAACGCTGATCAAGAAAATAGGACCATGTATCTTTGATAAACTGTTGCAGGGATATTGGGGTTTTTGATGACGTCATCAACCCGTCCATTCCGAAACGGATTCAGGTTTAGGAAACTTACCCAATTGGTCCCACGTGGACCCTAGTTACCCACGCAGTGGAAATTACTGACGTAACCACCTCCAAGTTATACGGCCTTAAAGTTTTAATTGCATTGAAATGACTTCATTAATTCAATATAAAATATTGACCTTGAATTAATGTTGATGGCGTGACGTTTAATTAGTCGATTAGCTTTTGAGACATGCACTTTTCGGCGATTTCAAAGAAAAATGAACACGTCCACTTTGCCTGTTACAGACAGACACAGTCTCTGCATTGTTAGACCTAGTAGATTGGCCTGTGGATTCCACTTCATTTGAAAAGAAGAATATTTTCAGAAGTAAAAAGTTGATGTTGTCAGTAATAACCCCATCCTTGTGTACGGAAAATTTTTCTTGAGATATTTTTAGCCTGTTGCCTCTATTGTGCACAATCTCCTCAGAATTATGTATAAGATTATGTAGTTTTGATACGCGCTTAGGAGATATCAGCGTTAAAAAAAATGACAATGTCAGCAGACTGGCCAATGTACAAAATTACTTATTAGCAATTACCTGAAGCGCTGATTAAGAACATCTATAGGATGATGTGCTTTAGATAAACAGTTGAGATGTATGGAGGTTCAAATAGTTTTTGATGACATCAAACTGTCTGTTCAAAAAAGCTGAGTTGACCCAACTTTAGGAAATTTGTCCTATTTTTGCTCGAGATGGTCCCTAGTTACCCATGCAGGAGATGACGTTGTAGAAATGTTTAGACAAAATATTTAGCCATTGCCTGTTGAAGACAGACAGACAGACAGAATTTGTGTATTAGTATATCAGATATAAATCAGGTGTCATTCAGACAAATATTTTTTTCAACATTTACAACTGCTTCTCTTGCTCATCATTCTTTACTGAGAAGGTTAACTAAATAAATTGTCCATATGAGCCCTTTGCTTCCTCAGTGTTTTGAGTGAATGGTTTCGTACACCCAAACAAACATATTTAACAATGTATAAAGAGTGTCAGATGTGGTTACACGTGTAAATGGCTTTGTTCTCATTGGCGACTTTGATTTTGGGGTTTGCTCTAAGGAATTTGTTTTCATTTAAGTATTTGTATGAAAGAAACTGCATTTTGATATCCTCGAAGAAAGCTTAGGTAACCTACGTAACATAAACTTTACAAGGCTACCATTGTTCCTTTTTTAATTACTCTGATGCATATCATGTGGCCAGGAAACCCGGCCTAAGTTTTTCTTACCGCCGGAAAATCGGAATAGTTAATGTAGGAAAAATTACGCTGAGTCAGAAGAAAATTTTCTGTAGTCCAAATACTGACCGCACTTTTTGATTGCTTACTTCTATTCTTTGCTCGTTTAATAATTATAGGGAAATCCTTTCTTCTTTAAAGTTTTGACTAAGATTGGTCTCACCCACCCGAACAAACATTATTTCTCCTGAAAGGGTAACATGTGGCCACGCTGGTTTAATGGTGGTTGGTTGTTTTTAATTAGGGTTTGTTGGTAGATTTGTATTGGGGATTTTTTCTGACAGATTAGTTTTCGCCTAAGCTTTGGTAAAAGAGTAACTGAATTTTGATATCCTAAAAGACAGCTTAGTTAACTAGGAAATTCTCATGAGTAACGTTCTTACGTTTTTTTTTCGTTTTTAGCTATCAATCAAAAGTACATTCAGATCACTTTGCGTATCTCGACTGCCTTCCAACGAAAATGAGGATAACAATGGTCTTCTATTTTCTGCCAACACGAAAAATCGAAATAAGGGAGGTGAGTGAGGTGTTAAAATATGTGACCTAACATTATTTTAAATAACTTGAACAAAGTTCTCTACGGTATTATATTTCTTTTTGATGTGCTGCTGATTTATGAAAACTTTGAGAAGCCAATAACAGAGTTTATCCTATTCTTTTACATGCTTCTTTTTTCAGTTCTTACTCCACAGTTTGTGTATTTCATGTTTTTTGAATATTTCCCTGCCTTTTAGTCAAGCGTTTAATGAAGCAACGTGATAAAGACACGGAGTCTAAATCTGCTGTGTCAACCATCGTTGGGAAACTTGTTTGTACTGCTCGAAGTAGCGGTCAAACGTTTAGTGGTAAGACATGCACGTTTTTTATCAGCATGAGGTAAATTGCCTTCAGCCTCAATTATGATATGCATTTGAAATTGAATATATGCTTTGACATTCTAAATACACAAGCATCTTTGTATAAATGATTACTAAATCTTGAAAATTGGCAAAATATTTAAACGCGTGAAACGTTTTATCAAATGTTTCACAGGCATACAACATATGTAAAATTGAAACTTTCCCGAGAAATCACAACCTGTCCTTTAAGAAGCTTTGGGATAATTGTTACAGAAAAAGTTTAGCAAGCGTTAGATAACGCGTTCTTACATGTCTTTCAGTGTCATGGTGTCCCTACACTATACATTTTTGGAAATTTTCATCCTAATTGTACTGTATGCTTATTGTTTGAAACAAATTTACTATGTGTGGTCCTTCCCATATACGAAATTAGTATTCTACGTAAAATTTACAGAATAGTTAACAAGAAAAACAAGGTTAAAATTAAAATTAAAAAATAGTATTTTGTACAGTGCAACCTACCTGATATTCTGTTAGAAAAACTCTGTGTTATGTTTCCCAATTACGCAGTTTCATACCGCGCAGGTCTAGGCATTAGCGAAACGCTTTGTAGGGACAAATTTTTGGCTTGTTTTCTTTTGTCTTGATAGCCCAAATAATTTCCATTGTCAGTTTTTCACAGCTATTCTGGTTAGTGCTGCAAAAAGAGACAGAAATGCAAAATCTTGCCTGATGTTTCTTTAACTAATTTTTTGCTTTTAACCGACGTTTTACCTTTTAATAACACGTTTAAATGGTGTTGCTAACCCTCTGTGGTATATTGACATGGGTATGGTGTTGAAATCGAAGAAAACTTAAATTACTGACTTTTACAGAGAGACAAGAGAAGATATTGTTGATGTTGGTTTTAGCAGCTAGCTAGCTGTAGCAAGCTACATATATATACTATACATGTTGTGTTGTGAGGAAAAAAGTAATGGTTAAAAAGAAACACTATTCTATCATTAGCAGTGCACTTTGGCAAGAAGAAATAAAAATTACAGCTACAATCCTGGCCAAAATTGGTTGAGAAAAGGCCAAACACATGTGGATTTATTATCTTTATTATCATTATTTTTGTTTCTGTCGTCCCATGTGTAGAGATTCTCTGTTTTGTTGACATAAACTAGCCAGCAAAATTGTGGTATGTGTATACTAAACAGTGCAGGTTTTCACTAATAGAATAGTAGCTAGTTTCCAGTCCCCCTCTCCCCCATTTCAATGTTGAAGTCATTGTCACATTGTCACAGTTTGAAAAATGCAGTTGGCCACTCAACCCACAGCCAGCCATTGGCTTCAACATTGAAATGGGGGGAGAGGGGGGCTTGCATCTTTGTTTATCTTATAAGCTTATGTGACATTGGAAATTTTATCAACAATTTTGGCCAGGATTGTAGCTAGAAAGACTTGAAGGAAGTTTTATATGGATAACTGGCAAACCCATATGTAGCTATATATGGATCTGCAAGTTTGACATGGATTAACGTGGTATTACATAACTAGCTAGGAAGATTTATATATATTAGCATGTTACACTGTATTACTGTTAATTTTTTTTTTTGTTCTTAATTTTGGTAAAATGCGAGAATAAATTTTGGCAAGGTCAACCCTCCATTTTTGTGATAGCTATGGTAGTTTTAGTACATTGTCATAAGAAAAAATTTTGCACATATTTTGCACAATTCTGCAAAGACGAAAACAGTTGAAGTCACAAAATTTGTTTAAGAAGTTATTTTCCATTTATTTGTTAACCACAGTATGTTATTTTTATTTTTCTTTACAGCGGTTGAAACTTTGTATTTTTCAGATTAAAATTATTCCAATGCAAAATTAAGGCGTAGCAATTTTTAAGGTTCTGTTGGTGTTCGAACTGCACTGTTTGATGTTGAGTGATATTAGAAATTTGTTTTTATGATCCTATTTTTAGAATCTAGGCACTTGCCTACCTATACATCTGATTACTGTACGAATAAGGCTACAATATATGAGTGACCCAGTGACTGCTTGCTAAGAAAAACTACATCGAGACATATACTTACAGCCAGCTTTGACAATTTTTAATTTGGTGTATAAAAAATGTAAGTAGTCCAGCCCTGGTTAGTTAAATAAAGTTTCTAGAAAACACAAATAAAAAATTTTGGAAGTGTTTTTTAATATTATAGGTATTTGTTTAATGAGCTACATTATTTTTGCTGTGCTAGTAGCTATATAAATCTTGCATGACATGCTAGCAATTTCTCTTTTATCAGCACTGTGATATTTTTAAGACAATATTATAACTTGTGATGTGTAACCAGCTACCAAAAATAAGGTTTCTTTCTCTTTTGACTGCTAACTTTTCATGATGAGTGTACCCAGAACTTGAAGCAATTTATAAATAAGTTTAGGTCTTGAACTTTTATAATATACACTCTTATGTCAGTACTGAGTATTTTTTCCTTTAAACAATCGTAAACTCAATATATCGCGCCAGTTTATAAATTGAAAATACAAAAGGAAAAAAGTGACTAATTCTGTGCGTGCTACATGTTTTCCCTAGCAAATGGCTTACGTCCTTTGGGGGGGGGGGATATAAAAATTTGTCCCTACAAGCGCTTTGCTAGTGCCCAGACCTGCGCGGTATGAAACTCCGTAATATTAATGCAGAGTGGTACAAATTTTAAAGTGACAATCATCTTATAGCTTTATATATAGAAAAGAAAATCTAGACTCTCTGCATATGTATTTGAGTACAAATGGTTTATATGAATACTGAAGTACTGGAGAATCTTTCGTTGTAGTTTATGTTTCTTTTAAAAGCCTAAAAATGTTCTTTTCCAAAAGGCTGCTTATAAGAAAGTGTGTGTTTATGTGAACAGTTATTGTATTATTTATTAACATAGTCCTTATGTACGAAGCTATGCAAATCCTATAAAATTCATTGTACCTATAATGGGTTTCCTGTTTGTTATTGTTTTTTTATTTTTATCATTAACAACCATCCTTTTTTTTCTAGTATGGATTGATGGGAAAGAATGGAATAACGTGAAATTCTTCTCATTATCGTCTCAGTGGCCAACACACATCAAACAGTTTCCTATTGGAATGTTTTTGAATTATGGAATATCTGAATGGTCATGAGTTTAACTATCATGCACTAAGGACTGCGTTAAATTATTGACCATGATATATCTAGCTGTTTATTGAAGCATGCCGATAGCATCTCCAACAAAAACGTTGGGTATAGTAAGCCACAAATAGAGTTCCTTTTAACATTTTAAAGACACAATAAAGCGACAGTGAATTAACCCCAAACAAATATGTCAGAGAAAATAACACGTCTATTGAACGCTCATTGGTACAAATATTCATCTTATTTTATAACAGTCATCATTAAGTTCATTTGAATGAAACTTGATTGATGATAATTTTATTATTGTCAAGGGAGATTTTGCTGTCTTTGATGGATGGTTGACGAATCTAAAGATGTTGCTTTACTGAACACGTTTGCATTTTTGCATGCCAATTAAAATATAAAATTTTTTTTTTTATTTATTCTCCTTATCTTGTTCCTTCTTTATTTAAGAAACAATGGAATAAACAAACAGAGTTAATCAACCAGTCGGATTGTCGAGGTTTTTTATTAAACTAATCATTGGCTATCATTTTTCGGCGCATTTTTACAAAAATCTCAAAAATTGCGCGGAAATTAAATTTCAATTTTAAATACGTCCGGAAATTATAGTCTATTAAATTTCGTCTCACTTCACTTTTTATAAAGGACGCAGTTTTTTTTCCCATTTATTTAATTTTAATTTTATAAACAGATTTTATGTTGTATAACCTTTGTGTTAATGTTTCTTTATATTCACGTTCGTATATAGTTGTAAAAGAAAGTTTTAAACATTACAATTTTTATGTAAATTATAAAGGAATTTTTATCCTTGAAATAGTTTTATTTTCAGTTTGTTTTTTTAATGTAAAAATTAAAATTCGCATTGATCATTCACGAAACCTCATTATTTTTCTAAACAGTCTAACACGAAAGAAAAGTGCCTGTCATGCACTTTTATTTTTGAGAATTTACCTGTCGTTTGCCAAGGGTCTTTTTGCGTCTGTAATATCTTACCGGTTCGAATTTTAACCAAATGCTTAATACAAGATTTATTACAGTGTCAGAGTAGATATCTTGCATTAAAAGCATGAGATACAATAACGCTTGCTTGCTGGAAAGGCGTTAATCAAATATATAATGTTGACTATACATATAGTGAAAACCTCAAAAAAATTCTAGGTTTATCCATTCTCATTTTAAATTGTATTTTTCCAGGGAAGAAAAGAAATGCTCAAAAGAAAACTCAGCGCACTTGGTTATCATCATCCAGACGCTTTCAACATTAACAGTAAGTTGTTCCGCATTCATCAACGAAATAAAAGAAAAATGCAACTGGTTTTATATGTAGACAAGAAGTGGTATTTTTTTCTGGTTTGGATATGCTTTATGTTTTGCGTACATACTTTGTAGACGAAATAGAGGTGCGAAATTTTGTCGTATGGTTAGAAGATAAAAAGATTAGACTTTACAAAATAGAAGAAAGGGATGCCCTCCGTGACGTCGAAAGTAGTTGTTGGGTTGAAGCATTAAAAAAAGTATGTTGACCTTGCTAAGCTATCATTTTACAGAACATCACCAAATGTTTATCAAAAAAATTCTTTTTGTGTTTAGTATTTAGCTGACCTGAATTGTCCCGTCGAAAATATTAGTAACAAGTTATCTGTTATGAACTGGTTGATTAGTCATGCCGTACAAGTAGAGTATGAAGAAAATGGTTTGATTTTATTTTATATGTTGCATGACTAAAATTTTGCAGCGACATTCGAAAAGTTGCCGTAAAATTAAATCCACAAAAAAAAACACAGAAATATACCCGGCAGCAAAGACTAATTCACCAAAATTTAATTTTAAAAATTCATTTTTGCGTTTCCTGGTTATGGTCTAAATAAAAGACAGTCTTCCTGATCAATTTCTATGATATATAGAGGGGGATCTTAACACCTTTTCATTTACAGATGCTTTCATTATATTTGCATTATATGCGCCAAACTCTTGTTCCACAAGAGCAACCCTCAAACCCTTGTACTCTTCTTTACCGTGATCTTACATTATTTTCTAACCCATGTTGCATAAGAGGAGATTATCGATAATGCCTTGAAGTAAGTCAAGCATTAACACTTCCTCGCTTATCTAAGATAAATTTTAGAAATTCTTTTATAACTTGTTGAGTCTTTATTAAAGGAGGACTAACAATTAATAACAAATTGGTCTTACACTGTTCGTTATACTGTGATTTGAACTGTATTTTTTTTACTTAATTAACTTTGGTTCTAGAGATTTTTAAGGTCAAAAGAGCATGACAATGACAATGTAGATTATTTGTACAGCCATTATGGAGTAAAACCGTTCTTATTGCGAGAAAAGCAAAGTTGACATTGTTTCTGGTCAGCAACCTTGCTTCCACATATTTTTTCCCTGCTTCTCACATTTGCCAGTGATGTGAACATACTTGAGACTGCAAAAACTAAAATAAACCATGAAAATCTTAAAATATCTTGCAATTTGAATAAATAGCTAGCAAAATTAGCAAAATTAGTTGTCCCTATCCATCAAATGCTAAGCTCCTTGAGACACGTGCCATTGTGTGTATCCTGTGTGTGTTCTTGCTTTTTTCTTAAAGTGCTGGTTGTCAAAGGACTTATAATTTTCAATTTCTCTGCATTTTTTTAATTTTTTTTTTTGTAAAATAAACATAGTTATTTTATTCACGAAACCAAGCGTAACTGATCTTCGAAATGAAATGATTCTAT
This sequence comes from Hydractinia symbiolongicarpus, assembly GCF_029227915.1. Classification (NCBI taxonomy): domain Eukaryota; kingdom Metazoa; phylum Cnidaria; class Hydrozoa; order Anthoathecata; family Hydractiniidae; genus Hydractinia; species Hydractinia symbiolongicarpus. The sequence continues at coordinate 20,153,797 of NC_079883.1, forward strand.
TATGATAAAGAGTAAATGATTTGCTTTTTTGTGTTTTACTTTCATTGAACATAACAATAATTTTTTTCAGGCAAATATTCGTTAAAATAATTTAAAGCACCCAAATCGGGCTAATGTTTTGAGGAAATAATTTCTGATAACGGGAAGTACAGCCTGTCATTTACTGGAGAGAGTCACACTTTTGAAAAGTATATATTGTTTTGTTTTTTTGTAAAAATAACTGGAATTAATAACTTGTCTAAAGGCATACTCAGCCCAACAGGCAAATTTGCAACAGGTAATCAAAGAATTTAAACAGTCGATAATTTACACATAATTTATCCATATTTTGAAACTTATACAGCCTGTCTTTTTAGAAAAGTCGATAATTTACACATAATTTATCCATATTTTGAAACTTATACAGCCTGTCTTTTTAGAAAAGTCGATAATTTACACATAATTTATCCATATTTTGAAACTTATACAGCCTGTCTTTTTAGAAAAGTCGATAATTTACACATAATTTATCCATATTTTGAAACTTATACAGCCTGTCTTTTTAGAAAAGTCGATAATTTACACATAATTTATCCATATTTTGAAACTTATACAGCCTGTCTTTTTAGAAAAGCCTCTATCAGGACTATATCAAATGCATTTTGTTCTTTTTCTATCAAGCTTTATTTCGATAATAACGTAAATCACTTTATTTATATTTTGGAACTTATACTCTCTTCTCTCCTCTCTTCAAGTGTTATTGATAATTTCAAAAGCAACGAAAGGTAGACATTATTTTTGCATATAGAATTATCTTATTTATTTCACCAAATTTTATATTAGCCATAAACCATGTTTGTTTATATCATTTTTATATTGTTTTTTTTGTTATTAACGATACTTGTGCAAAAGTTTTTTATATATGTGTCTGATCAGTGCTGGTCAGTGCTATAGGTTTAAGTTAAGTGACGTCACTTTTTGCCGAGTTATTTTTTGAAGATGTTAATAGCGAACAATTTACTTAAAACAAGCATTATTTGAAATAAAACATACATGCAAAGCAAATTAACGGATCGTCCTTTTTACATAGCTATTTCATCTAAAAATTCTAATTTTAAAATAAGCAACCTTTGTATTCTGTTTGAGACATTTTCGTTGTTAATGAAAGAAAAAGCAATAATCTGTGAAAAAAAGCCTGTACTCAGTAAAGCTGTTTATAACTAGTCAGTAAGAAAACAACAAGCAGGTGAAATCGTTTATAAAGCGCCGCTCAACATCTTTTCTTATAGTCACAATGTACAAATGCTACAGAGACATACAAAAGCGAACAGTTAGAAATAAGCACTTTTTTGAGTCATTAAATAGTAAGTTTTTTTATATGCGTGATATATTGCGTTCGAGTATCTGAAGTTATCTTATTGACCTACTTCTTTGATCTCGGTAATTGTTTATTCAATTTTTTTTCCGTGTGATTTCTGTTCAGGCGACGATTCCGAATTGAAAGCTGGAGTGGAATCTTTACGTCAGTTGTTCCAGATTCCAGAGTGCAAAAATACTTTAGTAGTCCTGCAGGTATGTCTTAATGATAACCCGAAGAAAGAAATTATTACTCCAAAAAGCTGGAATATTAGCGAAATAAATACTTATTGCATGAAAATTTTGCGACATTAAAAAATGGATATTGTTGGGTAAAAACTTCTTTTCGCGCCATTTTGATTTTGCGTTTCCAGCAAATATGCGTATTTCGCAGCATTAAAATTTTCCGATTTTTTGTATTTTGATTTCGTGGTTTAATAAAATAAGGGGAAATTAGTTTAAGTATTTTCACTTGCAAGGTCACAGACGAAAACTATAGAACTTTTCACTGATCTTAAAATTACAATTTCGCAATGCAGTATGGGAAACTCAAAGTAAATGAAGTGGTTAACAATGGTGTACTTATAAGAAGAATTATAAAAGTGGAGTGTTGCAAACTTAAGAAGTTTTGTAAGCTAGGGGATCTTTAAGTGTGGAGGGCGTCCTAAAGAGGATTTAATTAAAAAAATTCTTGCAGTTTTTTAACAGTTAATTAATCTTATCATTAGAAACAAAAAAAAGAACATTCAAATTCAACGTGTGTCTAAATGAACTGCCGCATGTATCAAAATACCCCTTTCTAGAATAAATAACAACTGGATCAATAAGAGAATATATCTAATACCTTGAAATCACTAGCAAAGGCCTTACATGGTATGCAGAGAAAAGCTTATCAGTCAAAGGTTTGTGAAAACATTTAGTGAATAATGGCCATGTTAAAAATGTAAAGTTCGTTAACATATCCCGACGTCTGCGTTATTGTCTTACCCACAGAGATGTTATACCGCAAACACAGATTAACGAAACTTCATAAAACTCCACTGCGTAATAAAATTGTTAATAGAGAAGTTTCAACTGGTAAATGTGGTTGTGTTGCCAGATACAGTAAAAGCTGAATATAATGCTGATAATACGGTTATATACTATTGACATGCAGATGCAATTATTATTGATAACATTTTAAATGATGAAATTCTAAAATTACTTAAACTTATTTATACGTACCTATACGAAAACAAACTCATTCCTAACCAGTGAACCATAGCTTTTCAACGTAAAAAAAAAAATTTAGAATCTGGACGAATTTATTAACGCGCTCCGTGTACAACACCGGTATTGTCTGATTTTCCTAGACGTCGACATCATTCGCTCGGCTTACTTTTTTCGTCAAATTTACGCTCAATCACGCGACTTATCTGACTAACCCTGGATCCGCGCCTGCCACTGTACATATAGCTATCATCTTATAAATAAACATTTATTTGACGTCTTCTTTCAAAAAAATTGCAAATGAGTCATGGGTGAATGATTTGACCAAAGAGTTAGTTTTAAATAATTAGTAGTGAATTTCGCAAAATTTATTTTAGCAAATAGTATTAACCGCAAGTAAATTCCGCAAAAATAAGTGCCTCAAAAATTCTGTCCAAGTGTAACTTTGCATAGAGGGAATAGCATGTTCTAAAAACACCTCTCTTGCTAATTTTCAGGCGATTACAAAGCTGATACAAATGCGGTTAACTGCTGAAGCAATAGATCGTCACGTTAAAGAAAGGGTAATTCTTCCAAAAAATTATTCATTTTTACCATAGTAGTGACCATGATATAATGTACATATTTTGTGTTTTTCTGTTCAGGTAAATTTTTTATTACTTTCATGTTTCACCCCAAGCTGGTGAACGTCCAGCATACACTTTAAAGTTCCACATGTCTGTGTTTTTTTTATTATTCATGCTACTCTGAAATGTGCTATAGGCTAATATTTTTTTCTTAGCCGGAAAAAAACATTGCTTATCTTTCTTTGGAAAACAGCACACTTGGTTTTGACACCAAAGGTTTGTCTAACCGTGCTATATGATAAAACGGTCTTTTTTTAATACGTGCAGCTGATTTTGTGTTACAATTGTTGTTGAGCAAAATTATAGTTTATATTCTTTATTTGTTAGACCCTTCTGTAAACGATGCAGCCAAGATTATTCGACTGCTACAAATACATAATTTACGAAAATTACAAACAAGGATCAACCAAGCAATTGTTGCTGTCCAAAAGTTAAGTGCTAACCCAAAAACCGATCAGTCTTTGGGAAAAGTCGGAAGATAACATTTTGAAGAAGTTTCTATCGGTTATAATTTATTTTGCTATCTATCAAAACTGTCGTTTTGTTTTCGTCCTGCATTAATATTTCTACAACTGAGAAATGTTTTCAGAGTCTTCATAGCGCATTTTGACTTATGAGAAGTTGGCTATCAAAATTTCGATATATTTGGGCAAATTAGTCTTCACAAAAAATAATAACAGGCAACATTTGCGAAAACGAATGTCCGAGAGAATAATAATAATCTCAGAAAATTAACGTAGTAGAAGGCACACATGTCTCCCGAAACATTCAGTTGTTCTCTGGAACATTGGGACAGAAGAAAGGCCTTCCATTCCTTTGTTCTCATGATTTGGCATAAGATTGGCCCGAAATAGTCAACTCCCACAACTTCAAACGCTCTTGTTACATCAATTGAATCTGTGGTCAACAATCCGGGCAGTGGTCTTTCATAGGTCACGATATGATTCCATTTACAACCATAACACCCTTGTCTGATTTTCTTTATAACTTGTCCCATGCAAGGTTTTCTTTTGCACGTCCGTAACAATTTTCTTTAATTGTTTAGCTTCTGAATCTGTTATATCATATCGTTTCGTTTCGATGTCACTCAGTCAGTTCTCTTCATTTTTCATCTATGTTGAGCCTTCCTATCACCTAGTTCCTAGCTTAGACATGGAACATCCGCTACTGCCAAGGTCAGTAGGGTTCTGCTCTGTTAGTACATGCCTTCATGTTATGTAGCGCTTTTCTTCGATTTTTGCAACACGAGTACCCACGAATTGCTTATTAGCATCAACCTCTCACTCAATGTAATACGACTGTACTATCTGTCTATCTAAAGCACTTTCTATCTAAAGCACTTTCTTATAGGAAATTTCTCTAATGCGAATTTAGCATTCTCCAACAGATTTGCTGCCATATGAGATCTTTGCGTAACTCCTGACTGTTGGTAAACCACTACATAAAAGTGTTGCAGACACTCCATCACCGCTAGCATCATCGGAAGCATGAAGAACAATCTTGTTAACGGGCTGCTCGATTCTTGAAAATTTTCTTGGAAAATCGACTTTGCCTGGAAGTAAATCGATCCAGCGTTTCCATCTTTGAGACTCCTCTGACATGTCCGAGCTGAATCCTTGCTCGCATACTTCTCAGTAAATAAGTTTACCAATCAACGTGATGAGTGAGGCGAAACCAATGGGGTTAAAGATAGAGGCAAGAAATCTTTGTTTACCTCGTTTTGCTACTCCAACGTTTTGCTAAGCCAAGAATTTTAGATTCATTGTCCAGTATTCTCAGGGTCTGCTTACCATAACTTCGTTCTTCCGTAAAGGCACCGGTTACATCGTCTTCCAATTCTTTCTTGTTTAAATTCCATTTCTGGAATTTAGATCCTGCAATTTCAAAGATGCACTTGCTAACCTTTTTCAATTCTTTTTCTTTTTCAACGTTTACACCACGTGAGATAAGTCTGTCTACGTAAAGATCGTTTTCTATTTCTTCTATTTTTCTCTGAACTCTGGTTGGTCTTTCTTACAGTGCTTTTTCTCTAGAGCTACATTAATTGTTCAGTAGAAAAGGGTGATTGTTCCATTTTAAATATTGCTTTAATAAACCGCAACGGTTCCACTTTGCTTCTCATTTTATCAAAGGCACAATTAAATCAAAGGCAATCTCTGTAGCTTTATGCAAAGATCGATTTGACTCGCTCATATCCTTCACCATTGAATGGCAGTCCTTCGATGGATTTATTGGCTTTAGCACTTAGAAGCTTCTTCAAGTAGGAGAACGTTGCCACAGATGTGAAGGTGGACTTATCTCTGCATTGAATTTTCCCCAAAATCTCTGCCAGTCCAGATCGGTCGCCTTAAATTTCGATATAAGCAACTTAGGTAGTTTGACTTTGGCTCATCCCCCCGTGTCTTCTTTTGATTTGTTTTCAAAGATCAATCTCATTTCTAATTTCATTTTTCCAACGTTATCTCTTCTTTAGACTATTCTTTCTTTTCCCTTCATTGTTTTCAGAGTTCTTTCAATATACGAGTTCACAGTTTCAGCTAACCATTGTTGAAGTAAATCTTTCTTTTGTTACAACTCTCTTATTGAGAATTGAAAAAAGAAAGTTAACTGTTATGAATTAGGAAGGCTCTGACCATGAAGAAGAGTAAAATAACTTTTTTGTAAAATATTTTGAAATGTTTTAAGTAGGGTTTCTCTTCGGCAGCTAAAGGGGGGGGGGGGTGTTAATAAATGGTACGAGGTGGATTTTTGTACAAATCCATAAAATGGGGGGGGGGGGGGGACAATTATCTCAAGTGGCTAATGTGTTCGAAATGGTTTGAGTATGATACCCTTGCATTGCAATAATTTTCAAAAATACATAACAGCTTTTAACAAACATTGATTAACACTGTTGTAAAGACATTGTATATACCCCTCACCCCCCACAATTAGCTGCCGAAGAGTACTGGCAGTAAAATAATTACGGCGATTACGGTACAACATTGGGAATATGGACGCAAGCCATAAGGTCGAAGAAGCTATAAAAATGTATAAGTAAAGAGATGAAGATCAAAATTAAACAGTAATAAAATCCACAGCGAAACTACAGATATATGAGAAACGAAAGTTCTTTGATCAACTAAGACCCCAACGTTTGTTAACTTTGTAAGTTGTCGAGATTTAAGTAATAAGTTGTTCAACCAGTTTCCTCTAACTTTACATATGAATGGAGACCAGCTGAGGGAGATGTTTTCCACGATCGGTGAATAACAAATTTAGCTTTTGCAATAGTTTTTTGTTTCTTCATAAATAATTCTGCTTTTTATTTTTTTTATTCTTTTTGATACTCCGCCCCTCAGAATCCCATTTTTTTTTGTTTTTTTTTGTTTTGAAAAAAAATGTTTTTAAACACCTTTTCTCCTATACATGCTGGTCGAGTAGCACGTAGTGTACAACCGAAATTGAAGAAATCTTATGATAAATAACAGGTCCTTTCCACAAACTTTTTTTTTACTTTTTTTATGACCTGTGCTCGCGTGTACATGTTCCATCAATAAGAGTTTTTTCAAAGAAATACGTTTACAGCATGTCCACAGCGTTAAAGGAGAGGCGAACTGCACAAGGCACAAGGCACGAGGCACGGCTGCTGAATAAAAGTTCATAATGACATGATTTTGAAGACCACACCGACTTTCTTGGTCTGCTCCATAATAAATCAATTTACATGTTACAGCCATCATAACAAAAAAAGAAGAAGGATGTTTTGATATTGAGAATATTCGTTAAGTTATAAAAATTTGATGTTTTTTATATAAAACGGTAAATTTTCACTCAAAACTTTGCAGAGCGACATCAGACTAGACCAAAAAATGTAAAACAGTTTGTTCAAAATGCTAGTTTTATTTACATCTTTGTGAGTGCTGAATTATTTATAATTGAGTATTTTACACATTCGCCAAACGTGTAACTAAATTAAAAAACAATGGAATATATTTCTCCTTCTATGATGATCACGGGTCAATACACACAACAGAAACTTACACAACATATAAAAAAAAGCTTCCAAGGTGTAAAATCTATTTGATAGAAATTTACAATACCGACAGCCACAACACCGATAATAACAATGTCAAAAATAACAGATTCAACTTAGTACATCTTATAAGTGATTATGTTGAAAACCTTCAGTATTTTAATCTGAAATGTAAAAAAGCAGGCTTGAAGAGGTTCGTTACGCATTTTAAATAGTGTCTTTTCCCTAAAAGCTTATACAAAAATATCAAAAAGCCAAAGTTCGGAAAGTTTAGAAAAATCAGTTAATTCGGCACATTTCAGTATATTGCATACAGATCTCGACAATAGATATACAAAATAAAAAAAATACAACTTGAAGGTGTAAAATCTCATTGTATATTTTTTTTTATACTATATATATATATTTCCATATGGTCCACCCATACAAAAGTTGAACATAATGTAAAAAAACAAACAGTTTGAGTCATAACATTTAGTAATTTATCGATCATCATCATAATTCCAGCAAAATTTGTCAAACTGTATTATTTTCTTCTGCAAAAAATTGTGGCAATAAAGTACAAAAATGGCTTATTTTTCTAAATATAAATTTAATTCGTTCCAAACTTTGACATTGTTGTCGAAAATAATGTCGAAAGAACTGATTTTTGTTAATTTTAAATTTACTCCACTTCAAGTTGTTTTCCTTTGACATTTTAGATTAAAATATTGTAAAATACTCACAAAAACGTTAAACTGTTGAATTTTCTTTTGGCAAAACTGACATTACATATCAGTCCAGTGGCCAACCAAGAAATATCATCTTGGGGGTTATATGTAATGTTTTTGTTTAAAAGTGTTATTTGGACCTTCCTGATGACATGTTGAAATGTCGCTAAGCTCAATAGGACCCAATTTTGGCCCAGATCCCAAAATCGGAAATTTTTATTTTGTACAAATATGGTTCTGATATATGTCATTTTGTTCGAAATTTAATACTGATGCTAACTGTGCCATGTCTATTAACTATACATTTGAAAATATCGAAATATGTCCTAAATTATTGGGGTATATAAAAAATTTAAATTTTAGAAAATACGCCTTTTATTTTGAGCAATACTTTAAATATATAACATAAAGTCTCTGAAAAATACATCAGTAATAGATTTAAAATATATCTATATCACCTTCTTCACTCTCATCCCATTCACTATCATCAAATTCACTATTGTTGTCGCTATCATCAACATACTCGTTATTTTCGGAGATAATATTGAACTTATTGCAACACGATTCACGACATTTACAAAATTCCGAACAAGGCCATGGTCTGACATTTAATAGCTAAAAAATAAGATATAATACAATTTATATAGAAAATGTTAGATGTCAAGTAGTCAAAACTAAACTTAATTTTACCTTTACAACCACATCTTGTATTTCTCATTACTTCAGGAGGAGCTACTTTCATTGAATGGGGTAGAACTTTTATGATGAGGCCGTTCGTTTCTATGTCTTTCTCCCAACCATACTAACAATGAGTGTAAATTAAAGTAATTTCAAACAAACAAATTTATGTGTTGGTGTTTGGTGTGCTTTAAAAATGTACATACAAAACATACAGCGAAACACATTTCTGCAGATTGAACTACAAAACATAGCTAGATACATGCGGTGAAACTAAAAACGTTTTCAAGAAAGCTCGAAAAGACCTGCTGAGGTCTGGAAGTTTATTCATTGTATTCTTAATCCAAAAAGAGATAAAATTTGTATTAATCCAACCGCACCTAAATGACCATTATCTTTCAACTGCTAATAGAATATTGAACACCACAGCTACTTCACAGAATAACTTATTGAATCACATCAGTAATTTCAAACTTGGACATGATCGTTCGGAATTGTACTTCAGGCATGTTACCTATTCGGAAGTTGAAACAGAACTGAAATCTCTGCGCATGGACTGCTCCGTTGGGCATGACAATATACGGGTTAATCTTATAAAACCTGTGTTGGAGTATCTTATTCACCCTTAACACATGCAGAGCAGAAACTTCACGCGCAGTGGAAAATCGGCAAGATTTCTCCCATTCCAAAATGTGAAAATGCTAACTTTCCAGACCATTATCGACCTGTTTCAGTGTTACCAACTTTATCAAAGGTGTATGAAAGATCTATAGCGAAACAGATATGCGAATTCATTACATCTAAAAATATATTCAAGTATAGTCTGGATTTAGAAAAAATCACTCAACTACAACACTTACTAAAAATTCGTGATGATATCACGAAAGCAATGGAGAAAAGTGAAGCTACTCCAAGGCATTCGATACAGTTGATTTCAAAACTATGTTAACAAAACTGCACCATCTTGGATTTTCTAAACCGGCTTTATTATGGATGTTTTTTTATTTGAGCGACATCGGTACGTCTAAATCGGTGATTGCTTCTCAACAATGGGGCTTGTTCAGTTTGGTGTACCACAGGGATCAGTTCTTGGGCCGATTCTTTTTAACCACGTTTCTGACTTACAGGATACAGTACATGGAATGGTTTGCCAATTTGCTGATGATACATCTGGTTACGATTATTGTAAGCCGAAAGATATAGCAAATTCCATCATTAAACTAACACAACGTTTGGACAGTTTGTGTGATTGGTCTTACAATAATAATCTTGCTTTTAATCAAGAGAAAACTAAGGTTATGCTATTCTCAAGTAAGCAACTGGCACGAATACATAATTTAAACGATGACTCAAACATGACGTTTCATATTCAACATCGTGGAAAGAGTTGCAAATTATAAACTACTCCGTATACATTTTGATTCACATTTAACTTAGCATACTTAGTTAAACCTGGTAATTAATCTGCTTATTCTGAACTGTCTATCTTACGTAAGCATAAACACTCTGCTCCTCAATACTTACGTAAACAATTGGCAGAGACACTTGTTCTCTCAAGACTCGATTATTACAACGTGATATACTCTAATGTACCAGAATACAAGCTGAATTGTATTAATAAGGCCTTGAAGTGTGCAGCAGCAAGCTTTGTTACGTTATAGTACTGCACCACAATAGATTTGTGTAACTTGAAATGGCTGCCTGCTCGAGAGCGCATTAATCTAAACCAATTGAAACTTGCACACAAGTCTTAATATGAAATGGGGTTTCCAGCATAGCTCAAAGGATTAGAACTAAATATGAAAAAGAGAAAATTGCGAAACCTAACCCCTGCATCTCAAGTTCATAACCAATGAGAATGGCCACGTTGTATTTGCGCATAGTTTTGTCAGAATACCATTTTTTCTAGATAGTTCTAGCTTTAGTTGATTTAAGTGCACATTCCATGACAGGTGTTCATCAAGATGGAGTTCTAAATATTTAACTTGGCTCACGGGCTTAACTCTGTACACACAAAATCAGCTTCAGAAACGAATAAGCTCAAAATTATTTACAATTAATGATAATGTAATGATATTGTAATGATATATTAATGATAATGATAAGTAATGAAGATCAAACTTCTGCCAAGTTGTTTTAAAAAAAATCATGCAACTATTATTCGTAAACTACAGTAGCATACAATAAAACTCTGACTCTTTTTCTATTTTTGTACAGAAATAAATGACAGAAGTGTTATATTTGCTTCTTATTCTTTTTTTTTTGTATAGTAGGCGTATTAAATCTTTGTCTTCCTCTCTTCTTTCTTTTTTCTCTCTCTCTCTGTGTCTCTCTTGACATATTCTTCTAAATTAGGTAGCCACATTTTCTAATTTACCTATAATTGGGTAATCTCGTGTGACTCCCTAATGGGAATTTAAAATAGGTATATACTTATATACTATGTATTTATATATTTATTTTTTATTATATATATTTTATGTATTACACTACTATTTTATCATGTTTTTGTAAGGGTTGTGACCATTAAATAAACTTTATTGTTTAATTGATTGACCACGGCTACAAAGTTTCATGTTCGATTAAGCATGGAAATCTCTTCACAAGTCAGTCGCAATTAATTTATCAGGGGTTAGTTGCACAATTTTTGTCAAGTTCTTATTTCTTCGCTCTTTCATGACATTGATAATAAATCTACGTACTTATGTCAAAACTACCGGGATTGTCTTATGCTTTTAACGGTCACATTTTACCTTTATCTATATTTTTTACCCCCTAATGAAACAGAAAGTGAAAATACGTCCAAGTACATCGAGATTGATAGGGGCTATTACTAATAACTAAATTTTATGTTCCTAAACAAACATGCGAAACAACATGCGAAGTAAGTCGCAGGATAGTTAAGCAGTTTCTTATGTGCGACGCCATATCATTGATGAATATGCGCATTTTAGGAAATCCTCCAGGGATGATTTTTGGGCATAAATGAAAACCTTTTTTGAAATTGCAACAACAATGCTTTTGGCGAGAAATTACTCCACTCGATTAGATTGACATGCCCTAAACCGCCATTAGATTTGACGGACTTTGGTTTCGAACCTACTTTAATTGACCCTCTAATAAGTATTATTAAGTTGGCCCTGGAAAGTGGTAAAACTTTTATTTTCTAATGTAAAAGCTTAAGACAACAAAGAATGTGTCCGAGCAAACCCCGAGAAATCAAACAATGAGCACAAAGCCAGCGTGGTCACATCTCACCCTCTTAAAGCGTACAAGAATTATATTTGTTCGGGAAAGGTGCCATTCATGCTCAAAACAAAGTATTTCCCGATAATGATGAAGTGATTAAATAACAATAGAAATAACCAATCAAGCAGCGCGGTCAGTATTCTGACCGCAGGAAATTCGTTTCGACCCAGCCTAGTGTTATCCACTTACACTAATCCGATTGTTCCAGGTGGTAAAAAAATAAACATCAGCGATGGAGAGTACACGATGTAATGAGTACATAGAGAGCGGCATATTGGGAAAGTGGGACTCGGGCCCCGGACCCGGTATTTCAGGTAATGGGACTCGGGACTTGGTACTCAATTTTGCAAATGTGTAAAAAAAAGATCAAAAGAAATAACGAAAGTCAACTACGTTTTGTCTTGATAAAAAATATACACAATATAAGCTCTGATAAAGAATATGCACAATATAAGCTTTGCTAAAATTATAGATCAAAGGACAAAAGTAAAAAATCGTCAAAGGAGGAAAAGAAGGAAACGTTATGCTCAAAAATATAGTCGTCACTGGGATTAAGGGGCTGTTTATATGGGAAATATTTACTCGGGAACCGGGGAAATATTTCAGCATGATATCAAGTCGAGATCACGGACACAATGAGATGCGAAGAATAAAAATAATTAGACATTTTCAAAACAATAACAAAAGATATATATACGTAAAAGATAAATCCTTTTTTATAAGAACTTGAAGGAAAATATTCTTTGCTTAGGCAATTTGAAGCCTCAAAATTTTCTTAGATTGGTCTGAATGTAACGAAGAATTTCAGTACTTCTTGATATTGACAAAGCCTTAAATAGCTTTTTTGTTGTGTCCTTAATGTTCTACAAGATAAACAATTTCTCGTTTCTGGGATATTTCGTTCACGTCAAATTTGAGTAGACTGCTGGCAGCTGGTGGTATGGCTGGAATCTTCATCTCTTATATAAACACACTAGAACTCAGAACTTAAAAAACATAATTTCCGCTATACTTCATAACTTATTAACACATGTGTTATGTCATGTTCGTGCTTTACCGTTTTTTTCTTCACTTTGTGTATGTGACGTCATAGTGTCATGGTAGAATGTAAATATGAAGTTTAAAAAAGAGTTTTGTGTGAGACTTTCAGAGTAGCCATTGTGATTTAAGGGAAAACACGCCGTTTATGCAGTCACTTCGTCATAAATAGGGGCTGAATTTTTCACAGAATCTTTATACTTGCAGTTCTTGTTTAATCAAAGCTTCTTGTGTGAAATTTCACCATCATGGAACATCCGTGTTTTCCCTCCAACTGAAAGTGGTATCACGTAACATTCCGACCGACTATTGTAGAGCTTATCAACCTTTCTTTCTTCCAAGGTGGGAAAGATAAAGATACTGTATTGCGCCTAAAAATAATGTTTTCAATTAAATTATCATTGGATCTCGGGTCCAAAATCCCGAGTCCTAGGTCCCGAGTCCTACTTTTTCGATATGCCCATGCAGAACTGCGTAGTTTGGTTTCCCAATGGTTGGCTATGCATCATCCATCTACCGTATTTCCTCCAATAAGCGCCGCCCTCTATTAAGCGCCGCCCTCTAATAAGCGCCGCACCTAAAATTCGAATTTCGAAATAAGCGCCGCCCTCTAATAAGCGCCGCACCCTCAAATGCGGCGCTTATTAGAAAATCAAGAGAAAATGAGATTTCAATGCTTTTATTCGAACTCTATAGTCTTCTTATTGCAATATTCATTTACATTAAGTTCTAAATAGCTAAATTTACATTTCTTCTTATTAAGTTCCTCATAAAGAATGTTTGCAATTTTACTGTTGGTTGAACAGCAAAGAAACTTGGCAGGGACGACCAAGCCAAGCTCTCGTTTCCTTTTTCCCGTTACTTTTGCGATCATCGTGTTGTTTTTATCAGATTTCAAAAATTGTTTCGTTAGTTTGGATAGTTCAATGGGTAAATGTCCGACTAAAAACTCATCATCCTTTTCTCCCAGATCGTCTGAATCTATTTCGACAACTTCTTTATTGACCTCTTTAGATACTGGTTCGATCGCGACCTCAGTTTCTTTGACTGCTTCAGTTTCCTTTGCTGCTTTACTTCCTTTGGTTGATTTTCTTCCTTTGGCTTTGGTTACTTTGTTCGTTTTGTTTGTTTCGCTTGGTTCACTTTTCTCGTTTTCAACCGCTGGTGTAGTACTTGATTCTGATTCTGTCTTTTTATTTTCTTCTGTAGGTTTTTTGTCGGATTCATCTTCACCTTTTACTGTAACCTGTGGCTTTAGTTTGTATACACCTATGGCGTTTTGATCATATTCTTTGGCCTCTTCTCTTTCGTCTGGTTTGCAGTTAAGTTTCTCTCCCAGAGTTGGAGTCCAAACATCTTTGTAGACATGGTGGCCTCGTATGTTTGTTTCAAACTTCACAATAAAGGCAAATGAAAAGTTTCTTGGAATAGTTCTAGCCATGTTTCGCCCTCTCTTGAATGTACAGCGAAGTCATTGCATTGTTTGTTTACCTTTTGAAAAAATGGAATGCGGGAAGCTATTGTAATGCTTGATTTTGGTACGAAAAATGAAGTCGTTCTAGTGTATAATAAACAAAATATTTCTAGCGAGCGAGGTGTGTGTGTGTGCAAAATAACATGGCTCCAACCGAGAATTCACACAAAGGAGAAAAAATCAAATCCTATTCCTTGGATCTGAAGAAGGAAGTCGTGGAATATGCAATCAATTATTCAAATCGCCAAGCAGGAAGGCGATACAATGTTGACGAGAGGAGAGTTCGTGAATGGAGAGCAAAAATGGAAGACATCAAAGCCAGGGTTGCTGATAAAGGTGGACTGAAAAGAAGAAGACTTGATGGTGGGGGAAGAAAGCTCACGAACGACGACTTAGAAGAAGAAGTACTCATCTGGATAATGGATCGTAGATCAGCAATGCTTAGAGTTTCTCGAAAATTAATAATGAAGAAAGCAAAGATTATCCATGACAAAAGCACCGATGACCCTGCTGTAAAAGAGAGCTTTGTAGCCAGTCGTGGATGGTTGGAAAAATTTATGAAAAGAAACGGACTTTCTTTAAGGAGAAGAACAACTACCGCTCAAAAGAATCCTAGTTGTATGGTCGACAAACTTGTCATGTATGTTTTACAGTGCCGACGATTACAAAGAAAATTTAAATACTCCGCTGGTTCAATCATTGCGATGGATGAAACTGCAATTTGGTCTGACATGCTCTCAGGGACAACTGTAGAAAGCAAAGGAAAGAAAGACATTCCTTTAAAGACCACTGGCCATGAGAAAGTCAGAGTTTCTGTGTGCCTTACAGCAAAGGCTGATGGAACACGGCTCAAACCATTCATCGTTTTTGGGGGTGCAAAGCGGGAATGTAATGCTCTAAACGAAGAATACAAATCTAAATGTATTATCGCTTCATCTTCAAATGCTTGGATGAATGAGGAATTGACATTAGAATACATTAAAACAGTTATTGGTAAATTTTCTTTTCAAAAGCGATTGTTAGCTTGGGATTCCTTTGAATGCCACATGATGCAAACAATCAAGCAACGTTTGAAAAGTTTCAATGTTGATTCAGTTATCGTCCCCGGTGGTTGTACTCCGTATATTCAAGCCCCCGATGTTTCGTGGAATAAGCCATTCAAAGCTCATGTTACCGAAGCTTACGATACATGGCTTAGTGAAGGGATCCACGAATATACAAAAGCAGGTAATATGAAGCCACCTCCGCGAAGGAAAGTAATCGAGTGGATCTTAGAAGGTTGGAAAAAGCTGTCAAGTGAGCTCATCGTGAAATCTTTTAAAACATGCGGTTTAAGCCTTCCAGTCGATGGTAGTGAAGATGACAAGATCCACTGTTTTAAAAAGGAGGGAGCTTGTCCTGATGGGGCATCACGGCTAAGAGAATCCCTGAATATCTTGCAAGAGGAAGAGAGTCAAATAAATCCTTTTGAGAACATAACAGATTCGGATGTTGAGGATGCATGCGGGCCGTTTCATTTGATTGACTCTGATCAAGAAAGCGACGAAGAAATTGATGTTTGAAATTATCTTTGTTATATTTGATAGAAAGAGAACAGGAAAAGACACGATAATTCACCCGTTATTTCTTTCTCGTACGTTACTTACCCCTCTATAGAACCCCAAATCTATCAAAAAAACTTTTACTAAGGATAGCATTCAACCAACGGATTGAATTTGAAGAATAGGCAAAAACTTCAGAAACTTGAAATCTGAAATTTCGAAATAAGCGCCGCCCTCTATTAAGCGCCGCCCTCTAATAAGCGCCGCACCTAAAATCACAAAAATTAAATAAGCGCCGCGGCGCTTATTAGAGGAAATACGGTATAAGAAAAAAGGATGGAGCCAGTAACAGTAATATGGCGCTGACTTTTGGCGGTTTTGTTAAACCTACTACTACAAAGAGTGTAGCTATATTTTGCCTGGATATAGATCATGTGTAAGTTTTCTTTCGATTAATATTTTCGATTTGTCAATTTTGATTTATCAATATGCAAGTAGCTATTTGTGCATATAATAATATATAGCTATAGCAAGCTAGCTAGCTAGCTAGCTAACATTTGTCGAAGACAAATAGTATACAACACAAAGTATGCAGTGACTCTAATTTTCATGTTTTACTACAATTATCAAGCTGCTAATAAACTCGTTTGTAAATGATTCTAGATATAAATGTATCGAAAAATACTCTCTAGAGCATCATATAAAAGAAACTATTAATCAATAAACCAGCCGTTTCGGCAGGAAGTTCTATGGCTTATTACTGATTTAGTTGTCCTCTACGGGGGAGTATTTACTTTAGTCAATTGTGCAGAAAAAGTGCTAACGTTAATAATTAATAATTTCAACTGGCACAGCAAAAGAAGTATGAAAAATATGAAAGTAGTAGAAAAATAAGTTCAAATTTGTAAACACTGCTTTTATGAAACCTAAAAACAACGTAAAGAGCAATAAAAACAACTAATTGTGATTTATTTTGTTTTTTAAAACGAAATTTTATCTTGTTGAAACTTGTTGTACGAAATACAAATCTAGCTTTGTAAAATTTTAGTTCACCTAAAAGATAAATGATTATTGTAGTTTGATACTAGCGAAACCAACTAAACAAAAAATAATAATGTCAAATAATTTATTTGTAAAAATAATAGGTTTTTGTACCTTGTGCAGCAGAGTAGTCTGTTATAACACTTAAAAACTAATAATTCCCTTACCACTACAATAGAGTGGTATCCTGCCCTGCTTCGCTGGTCTCAGTAGTAAAAGTAGCAACAACAAAAAGAAGCCCATTTTAAAGTTCTACCAGCTAAAGTCGCAGAACAATAAAGTATACACAAACCATTACTTAAAGGGAACCCGAGGTACAAAATGATGTTGAACTTATAGAGCTTAAAAAGTTAGCTAAAGTCTTTTTAAATTTTTTAAAAAGCTTTTTTTGTTCTCAAGATATTCACATTTAAAGAATTTCAGATTTAATTATGCTGCATGAATTATGATGTCATATTTCAGTAATAGCAAATTTGGACATTTTCTTTCATCAGTAAATTTAGACCTGTTAAGAGGTGTGCATTCAAACTTTATCAATGCATAGATTATAAAGGTTAATTGATTAACATAAATTTTTTTGCCAAAATGACACTCGCTTGCCCGTCCCAGCTCTCTTATTTTTTTTCTGTCGACTCAGTAAATCGGGATCTGCAACTTGGTTTGCAATCAAATTTTGTGTGTAAGCTTGTATAAGCCCTATATTTGTAAAATAAAATAAAGTTTAAAATAAAATTCAATCGTTTCAAAATCGTTTCAAATCGTTTCACCTTCCTTTCATGAAACGATCTGTAAACGATTATAAAAAATTATGATACCATTTCGAAACAATCATAATCGTTTCAATTCGTATAAAATGTGAAACGATTGTGGATACGGTCCCTTAAAAGAAAGTAGACTTCCATTACAGGTCACTTGGTCTGGAAGATTATTAAACACTTTTGCAGCTCTAAACGGAAAGCTTTTTTGCTAGATTCCGTGTTCACCAAGGGAAGTATGAACCTGTTTTTTGAAGATCCTTTGGTTTGGTGATTGTGGCAGTTTTTTGCCACAAGGAATTTTGAGCGCATGAATCAGGAGCAATGTGATTCATGGAATGTTTTGAAAACTAACATGGCATTCTTTTTGATGAGTAAAATTATTCAATGAATATTCCCTCTCTTTTCCAAGAAAGGTACGGACACATTTTAATCGTTTTTTAGTTTGGGTGGCACAAGCCTATGCTGAGGAGCAGTAGTTCAATTATGGCATGAAAAGTGCATTTAAGCCCCCCCCCCTTTTAATATTTTTCATACTTATTTTGATTTGTTCGCAAGATATTTGTTGTTAAAGTTGTAAAATATTAGCTGGAGAAGAAGCTTCGTGCCAGTCGCCATCTTGGGTCCCGATTGTATAAAAATGCCTTCGCGGGAGGACTTGTGACGTCAGCTCCCCGGTGATATATATATACAAAGCGATTGTTGTTTTCTTTTTTAACAACGGGTACTGATGAGGATGAGTTTGTAACAGTATATACTGAAGGTAAGTAAACACTTGTTTTTTTGCTTCCCTTTTCTTAGTTTTAAAGTTTCGACTAATAAAAAGTCTACAAAACCTGGCAGTGAATCAGACTCTTGCTGTGAAAGCTGTTATGAGGATAAGAATAGAAGTGGAAGCAACAGCTTAGTAGTGAACCTTAGCCTCTTTTGCTATTCCGATGCCCTAAGAACGAGATTGGCTCTTTCTGACTTGTGTAGAGACGTACAGAAATGCCCACAGAGACGGGTCGCTGCGCCGGGAAGTATATTTTAAAGCAAAAAAGAAGCTATTTAGGGTTGCTCTTTGAGCAAACCATGGCAGGTAAAATTTTACCCCCTCTCCCCCACATTAAATGCCGTGCCGCAATAAGAGTTTTTGTTTGTTAGAAGAGTTAACTCGGCAAGCGATTTTAACTTAGAAGATTAGTAAAAAACTTCATTCTATGGCTGAACAACTTGGCAACATTAATAACCATGCGAAAGTTAACATAGAAAGGACGGATGCAAGCTAAAACACAACCCTAGGTTTATTATAATAACAATTCAAGCAACCTCGATCCCCAGGGCCTGTAGAGTTCTTTGATATGAGAATGAAACGCAACACGAAAAATAAATTAAAATAGATTATTGAAAGAAAGAAAGAAACAAGAAACAACAACGCTCGTAAGACAAAATAAAGTCCTGTAAATCCCTGCAGTGTACCACAATATGGTAGAAAAGTCTTAGCCTTTTTTGCCAGCGTTGATCAAACATTCTAGTGATAAAAACTCGACATTACAGAGTATCGACCCTGTTAAATGAGTACACGTAGCTCGTTGTTTCTTGCTTGTTGGAAGACTGGCAAAGGAATGCTTTTCAGCGCTACTTCTATTATTCTTATTGCAAAAAGACATAGCACAAAAACACATTTTCGAAGAAAAAATATCACAAAATGGCGGCTTTCGAGAAGGAAGCATGCTGTAAACACAGAAAATGTTGCTTTATATTAGCTTTACTAGTCCTTAAGTTGTGGAAAATCCACGGGTTCGCCCGTCCCTTTTATACCGCATTGCGTGCTTCTCCCTATTGCACAGCTAAGCTACCATTTTGCGTGACAGACAGACGGACGGACAGACGTATACGGGCATTATAATATAGGTTATTTCAATTTTTACTTAATAAATGCGAAATTACAAATTCTCAACATAGTATAAACAGAATAAATGAACTTTTTTTGAAGTGGGAGGTAAGCTTTAATTAGAAATTTTTTGCTGTAAGGTGTTAAACAAGATACTTAGTTCTACTTTCAGAATATTTAATAAGGATTATTTATGGCATTAATGTGCTCTTCCAATTGCATTTTTTGATCAAATATTACCCCAAGATATTTAACTTTTTCATTCCTCTTCAAAGGTAAACCCATGATAGTTTTGTTCTCAACTTTTTTTAACTAGTTGTGGTTGCCAAAAAATATTGTTTTCAATTTTGTCCGTATTAATAGTTTGTTATTATTCAGCTAGAGGTTGACTTGCAAAAGTTCTTACTTGACCTGCGAGACAGGGTATCCACGTTTATATGGGATAAAATAATTATTGTATCATCTGCATATATAAATGGTGGTAATATGAGTTGATAAAATAGGCAGGGGATCCAACACAGAGCCCTGCACCACCTGAAACCGTCTTTATGAAGCAGATCTGATCTTGTGTTGTTTAGTCGACTGCATTCAGAGTAGGACTCAAACCAGTCAAAGGCAGCATCTCTGCTGCCAAAACACAATATCTTTAAACAAAATTTTATGATCAGCAGTGTGAAAGGCTTTTTTAAATTTAATGAGCACAGCACAAACAAAGTTTTGTTGGTCAAGCTCAGTTAAAATAAAATCAGGGACATAAACCGCTGCAGTTTCTGTGGAAAAGAGTTTCCGAATTCCTGAGCGTCTGTCATTTAGAAGTTGTGCTCAGAAATAAAATAAGAAATTTGCCTATGCACTAACTTTTCAAAAATTTTCATATGAATTGGCAGAATGGAGAAAGACCTATAATTTTTAGGATCTGTTTTATTGCCACTTTTAAAAATAGGCAAGACCCTTTCAGTTTTCCAACATTTAGGTACATAACCATTGAATAAAGATTTGTTAAAAAGACTTAAGAAAAAAATACTTAAAACTGGTAAACCGGCTTTTAGCAGTCACGAACCAATTCTGTCCAATCCTGTTGCTTTATTAATTGTTAGTGAACTAATTATTTTTTCGACACTTGGTCTTAATAGGAGCCCACCGAAAATCTATGTAGTGGCTGCTTCTTGATTTTGGATTCTTTTTCAGCATACTAGGAAGTAGGCTGAAAAACTCAGTGCATGTTGTCTCTTTTTTGATATCAGATGGAGAGATGTTCAACAAAACTGTTTTATCTATTTTTCATTTGAAACTCTACTTTTGTGTTTAGTTGTATATAAGTAGATACACCAAATCTGCAATAACATTGTGATATATATTTATGTTATTACCACTGCATACTTAGCAACAAAAGCATGTGCTCCACACTAGTGTAAACAAATTAAATTAGGCTGAAATACACTATCATTTTCCAATGATCATTTTCCAATTATCATTGAAAAATGACAGTGTATACAGGTAAAAATGTCATTTTTTACACTCTCATTTCCAATGATCCTTAAAAATAAAAAGTTGAACATGTTCAACTTTTTATTTTTCAATGACATGTTTTTTCTATTGTTTTAAACCGAATCCATTGTTTTCGCACACGTGTTTGTTGTAGGCGATATAGGTTTAGGCGTAAACATAGTTAAAAACAAAGATTTAAACAAGATAATTCACCCGAGAATGAAGTCGCAAGAAGCGACTGAAAATTTTATTGAGATTTGGAGAAGCCAGCCCATTTTGTGGGATTCCCACATGATAAGAACTTAAAGTTGCGGCTAGGTTTGACTTTAACAGGAATTGGGCCCGTAAATGCGTTTTCTTCTCAATGTCAACTTCTATGAGATTACGGAGCTCATCAAAAATATTCAGCGGCTTCTTAAAAGTCGCGTATACTCTTGGTATTGTAGTATTGTAGATGCCAAGTTCAGTTCGCCTGTTTAACCACGGCTTCACCCATACACTTTTGTACTTTCTTTTTCTACGTTTGACTATCTTTTTTGATAACATACAACAACAGCAGCTGCTATTTCTTCTTCAGAGTCCATGTTGTAAAGAAAAATATGCTCAAGTTTCATGTTTTTAATGATAGTGTATTCACGCCAAAATTTGTCATTTTTAACGTCATTGGAATGTATCATTGAAAAATGATAGTGTATTTCAGCCTTAAAACAACCTATTTTACCATTGTCCTTCTGACTAAGTGGATTACTCCACGGGCCTTATCGACTAGTCTAATAATACGAAGTGTGTGTGACGGTCATAGTGGATATCGTCATTTTCTTTGATGTCGCCGAAATAATTATTTCCATTTTGCTAGTGGGTTTACTTTGTTTACATCACGTGATGAAAACGACTTAATTTGATTTGCTGAAGTAAATTTAACGGCTAACTTTCGAAAAATGATGTCCTCTCGCTACCAAAAAAACCCAACAAAAGAATGACCCCTTAATCTTGAAAAAGTGAAGTTGGAAGTGAGAAGTGGAGCTAGAAGTAAAGTTAGAAGTAGAAAGTAATGTCTAGAGTTTGAAGTCGATTTGAAATCACAAATAGTAAGAACTTTGGTATTTTTAGACGTTTGGTTCTTATGTCGCTGGAGGAAGCAGACCCACCTTTTTTCAGCATAAACCACCTAAAATCCTCAACTTCTTAAAGTTTTATATTTTACCGCGTACGTAGCCATATTTGTTTATATTTTGTTGCATAATTAATGTATGGCCTGGCGCGTAACTAATGTATTTGCCCTAAAATTCAAAATGCTACATAAAGCTGTTAGCTGACTAACAAACGGAAAACTTCGATTTGTTGAACTCATTGTAATGTTATTATTTTTACATTACTATTGTTTCTCTTTATATGCGTTTTACTAAGCATAAATAGGTAGCTTTAGTTTTAGCTAAGCGTTCCCACTTTAAGTATATTTAACTGGGTGTCTTAGCTACTGTTAGCTAGCTAATGTTAGCCTCCAAATCCCACTCCCCATCCCATGGCTAGCTCTAACCTATTTGTGTTGTTATTCCTCTTTTTTTCAAACTTCTTTTCTTTTATGAGCACGAATAGCTACCTACCTACGTACAAAATCTTTCAAGGACTTGAACTTTTGCACGATAGTAGGATGTATTTTTATGCCCATAGATTATAATTATTTTCACATTTCCTGTAAACTTTGCAAGGGGACCACGTGCAATATGACAAGTGAAATAAACTTTTTCAGAATTTAAACCGTGCGTGTTAGTTATTTTTTATTGTTTTGTTTCTGACATCCTGTTAAACTTTTGTCAGCCTACATGTAAAACGCCAGGTTATTTTTACAGCGGGTTGTAGACATTTGATTGGCAATTTACGTGGGTGTATGACTTTATTTTAATATGAGTGGATGGTATGGTTGTTTGTGTTTTTCTTTATGTTGCAAACTGCTGTTTTTTAAAATTTTGTGTAAACTTTTGTGGGAAAAAGACCACATGCAATATACTGAAAGAACAAATTTACGTTTTTGTTAAGAATTTTAAAAATGTAGTAATAACTGTGTTTGGTGATATGAAAAAATTACTAATTGTTCTGACTAAAACTTTTTTATATGTCAAAAACATTGTGGTGCTTTATCTCCAAATTTATGAACAAACCAACAATGACATTAAAGTATTTAGAATATATTTCGATTTATTTGTAAATCATCTTCAGCTAAAATACAAGGTTAAATTATTAAACTGTAAAAACTGAGTTAAAAAATTATACATACACAACATCAAAATTCCCGTATACCATACATAACCTAATTCTATCATATCTGATGTGTAATATGATGGACGTTATAGATTTATGGGACAACTTTTCTGGTAGTACTCGACGTTGCAGTATAGTTTTTTCCTCTGATATTTTGAAGTTTTGTTTGGCTTTAACAATTTCCTTCTTCAATAATCGCTTTTGAAACTCGTGTACAGCTATTTCATCAAAACAACCATTATTCGGTATTCTGAATTTACAGGAAACGAGGAATTTTTTCAGCTTTGTTGCATTTTTTAAGAAATGTTATACGCAGACTGGTTTTCCACTATGCAAATCTTGATCGACAGTCTAAGAAGTTCTCCAAGCAGCCATGTCGTTGCAATTTTGTTCATAAATAAAACTTTTTTGTTTTTTATATTGTATGTAATGCCTGATTTTTCTATAATTTGATGTGTTTCATAACCTTTTTGTGGAAGATTTATGGGCAATATATATATAGGATATGCTAAATGAACCGATTTTTGTTGATTTGGATGTGCTCCTCAAAAACCAATTTGTTTTACATTTTGTGTTTATTCTTTGTGAGGACAGTATATTCCAAAAATAATATCTTTGTTGATTCAAAATTTGCTCCTTTTTCTTTTTTGACATTTACGTTTAAAATGGTTGGTAAAGGTCACTACAGATCATGATACTAAGAAAAACATTTTTGTGTTCTTAATCGGTTATTTTTACATTTTGTGTATATTTTGGGGAAACAGGATAGTATGTAACCGAATAAATGATTTTTCAGATATAAATTTGATATTTTTTGACACTTTTAATTAAAATATTAAAGGTTTTCAACGTAATCAAACGTAATCACTTTATAAGATGTAAATATTTGAGATGTGTTATTTCTGACTTTATTATTTGTTGGTGTTGTACATGATTCTATACATTATTTTGATCAGCGTTTCAAGCTCTATTTCAGGAAAAAAATATTGTGTATTGACGGGTCCTGGCAGACGTCATCAAAATACAAGTTACGGTTCTCTTTTCCAATGTAGTCTTAAGTGGATTTTACAGTAAAAATTTCTAAATAATTTTTTTTGTACTTTAGAGGACTTTACTGACGTCAGCAAAATCTTAAATTTTAAAACACTTATATATCCTTATCCGTTTGAGACCACATATGATTCTACACATTATTTTTATCAGCATTTCAATCTGTACGCAATACAGGCAACAGATCAGCTACATTTCGTCAATTTTTTTTGTATATGCACTGCTGACGTTAGTAAAATCTGAGAAACAACCTAATCTTCTGCCTCAGTGGATTTTTTCACGGGCTTTATCGACTAGTTGACGTTAAAGTAGTGATATTGACGTCGCGCCGTAACGTTAGAAAATTTAACATTTGAGACTTAACTTTTTCGGCGACATCAAAGAACAATGAACACACACACACACACACACACTTCGTATTATTATATAAGATAAGATTAGTGAAACCACTTCAATGTACTTTTAAGTTTGATGCTAATTAACTTGGGAACGAGTTGGTGACGTAAGTTACTTTTTACCGTGTATTACCACCTGGAACCAAAATAGGACTTTTGTAAAGCTAGGTTATTTTACCCATTTCAGAACTAATGGGTTGGTGGCGTTATTAAAAGATCTTTAAAGCCCAATATTTCTTCAACCATATGTATTTTTCTATATTTATGCTAATAAATATACCATCACTTTTTAAGCCATGTAAATTTTAAACAAGCAAATTTTATTATTTTGGTTATACCCGACGTATAGCTGACGTAGTCAGTGTCAGTAGATAGCCATAGACAGGACAGATAACTAGCTAGCTATATGCTTTACTTCCAGGTTTTCCATTTAGTTTCGTCAGGCATTTTATGCTAGGCGCTAATTTACAGTCCTTTTTTTCTCATTCTCAAACAAACATCAGGATGGGAGTGTTTGTTCTGACAACGAATTAGAGGATTGTTTCTAACATTTCTTATGCTACGTAGGCGGAGAAAAAGAAAAGTCTTAAAAGCTTCATTAAGGAAGTATTCACGAAATAGAAGATTTTGGATTAAAAGCATTTTCTTGGACAGGGAAAGTCTCGGGGCATACTGCCAGTTGTTAAGCCTTCAAAAGCAAGATTGTGGATACTTTTTCTAGTAAGCCGATAAAGTCCCTTTTATGTCCCAAAATATGGCCTTGTAATTCAACACGGGAAATATTTTTACCTTCACGGTATGTTTTCTTCGTTTTCTATGCAATCAGTTTTAACAGCACTTCTCACAGCTGAAACTTTCACACTGATTTAGCCTAATCAAGGCGCTTAATTTATCTTTGTGTAAATTTTCTTTTCTCCTTATTTTCCCGCTTTGCTAGTTCTCTTCTTAAATTTTTACACACTTCATGTTGGAAACTCTTCAAGAAAATACTCAAAAACTGTACCGAAAGTAGCACCACAAAAGAATTCAATAAAAAAAGACGTACAACTAAATGGGCAACTTCAAACACATCCATCGTTTTAAAAAAGTTGAATTTTATTTGTACGAAATGGGTTTGTTTAGTTATTAACATCGCAATTGTTTATTTTAACATTTATCCGCTGACATAGTTCTTGTCGTTTTTTTAAAAAAAAAATCGAATTTTAATATTTGTGAAGAGCAACATAACATTCCTATGCTGTCACATACTCAGTTACACATGTTTAATGAATACAAACCACACTTCAAATGGGACTATGACGGACCAAAAGGTAAGAGCAGTTTTGTTTTATAGTTGTACAAAAACTTTGAATTGCTTTTTTTATTGGCGGGCTCTTCGGGCATCGCTACTTAGTGTACAACAACGTACCCCCATAATATGGCATATAGGCACAGGCACCTATACTATTGACAGGCCCTGCTTTTGGCATTTTGCCGTAAAAGGCGTTACAACTCAGTCTTTACTTTTAAATACATATGTTCTGAAGCCTATAACTTCCGATCCTGTCCTCCATCGTCTCCTGGCTTTCCAGTTACTTCGGAGAATCAGCAGAACGCAAAGTATCAGAGAATCACGTTAATATATATGCTCTTATGACCAGGATGTTGTATTTTTTTTGAAAAAAAAACATGGGCCCCGGGCTTCTATGAGTGGTCACCGAGCTATGAGTGGTCCCTTAGGCGAGACTAGATTTTTTTGAATTTCCTAGGCTGGTAGTTTGTGGATATCTATTCGATTATAAGCCAAAAACGAAGTTGTTAAAAGACAAACGATGTTGCTAATGTCATTTAAATTATTATCTTTATCAATCATTACAAAAATAGTGTGCAGGAGTTGTTTCTCTTTGTGGTTTCATTTTTGTTGTTATAACGGTTATATCGCTGGAAACTTTGGAGTCTAATTTTCAGTATGTTAATAATGTTTAGGCTTGTTTGAATGGTATTTTATAAAGTTTGGTTATCCTAGAAGTATACGAGTTTTTTGTTAGTTTTGATGGTCTGTATGAAGTACATGTGGAAACCAGAAATGCATTCGAGTTTATTGTGTTGATAAGGCGTCAGTATGATTATATTTTAAAGTTTGTTATAAAGGTTTAAATTATTTGAAGTGAGAAGCAAGAAAAATTTTAAGATATACTTTGACAATGTAAACACACGTTTTTATAAAAAACCAGGGGTGGTTTTTATTTAAATTGTGTTTTACTTAAATTTTGGTTTTACACGTTTTTTAATGGGTCTTGTTGTTGAAAAAAAATAGGTGTGTGTGTCCAGTAAAGCATCCATTTAAAATCCTGGATAAAAACTGCATCAGGTACACGTTGTTCTTTTTATAAGTGATCGAGTTGCTAAGGGCTGAGGCTGAGATTTAGCTCAAAAGCTAAGCAACTAATTTGGCTGGAAATTTGATACTGCAGAACTGCTCTTCAAAATTAGAAAAGCCGGCATTTGAACAGCGCTTAGCAACTTCTTAGCAACCTCGAGGTTAAAAGAAATACAGTTGCTTATAAGAGAAGAACGTGTAACATTGTCCTCAGATAACTAATCAAGTTTAAGTATTTTTCTTGTTTTGTTCCATTCCGATCTGTTTCACCCTTTAGTGGAAATTCAGCCTTAAGGTACTTTAGGAAGTTACCAGTTCATAACAGAAAGTTATGGTGTGTGTACATGTAGTTTACAAGTGTGTAAACGCGAAACCTGATTTCAACAAGTTAAAGGTAGTTCCTATTGTTCTCATGTAACCCATATGATGTGTTAAAATTTCGGCAAGTATTTTTTAAATAATATTTATTAAAAGTAAAAGTAAAGAGGCTGCATGACAATGGGTATAGCGAAAAGTGAAATGTAAAAGTTCATAAAAGTTTGCATATTTTTGCATTATAACAACGTATTTATTATTATTTTGAAGTTGCCGGGCGGTATAACAGTAATCCTGGGTTAATTCTTTTTTCGGGACAGAGAGCACTTCAACGAATTTTACAACTAAGTCAAAGGCTGTTTACACGTACATGTTACAACTTTGGGTTGCTTCAACTTGTTAAATCGTGAAAACGCTACGTCACGAGTAAATAAATAGAGCTAGCCTGTTTGTTTGTTTTTTTTCCTGGGTAATTGTTATCGGCGCGAGTAACGCGCATTATCTAGTAAAAAAAATCTGGTCCTTTCCCAGAAAAAAGAGCTAACTTATTTTGTGCCTAGCCTTTATTTGCGAAAGTACTAAAATACCGAACGCCACTAGTACAAGTTAAAACTAGCAAAACGCTTAATTTAAGGAATGGAAAATTGCGAAATACCACATGTAACGAAACATAGAAAAAAGTTATTTTTGCTTGCGGTTCAAAGTCCTGTCTGATACGGTCTTGGCTAGAGAGTTTCAAATGTGATCTTACATAGCCATTGTTTATTCTGTTTACTTCTAATTTTTGCGTAGCGGATTTTTGGGTTGTGTTTGCAATATGAAACAAGAAATCTAGGTGGCTAAAGAACTACGGAACTGTTCTATCCCTGTTGTAAGCGTTATCCTTTTTTAAAACGCTTCGCCAACCTGTTTCTAAACGCCACAACGTTTACAGGCGGTTCTGTTAAGCAAACCGGTTTGTAAGCGTACGTCCCGTTTGTAACGTGACACAACTACGTCATTCCAAACTTTCTTAGGTCTGTTTTTAAGCCGCATGTCTTAATTGTTAACAGAGCACACACACTTCACGTTTTGTAAACAACATTAATATTACGTTAAACCCTCCTAAAGTTTCGAAAATCTAAGCGTTAAATTTTTCTTTGTTCTTAAAAAAAAACTTATTTTTCTACGTTTTTAGCTAATTCTCAACTATGTCGTTTATATCTCTTAAAGAAGAGAGAAAATAATAAATTACGTCTTTGAAAACGAATTAAATCAACATCGGTAATTTTAGAAAATAACTCTGAAACTCTTTAAGCTTTGGTTGAGAGCTGGAGACAGGCTGCAGTCTGTCGTTTACCATGCAAATGGTAAGCCCACAAGAGTGAATATATATAATGTACCACAAAACAGGCTCTATTTGCGTTTGCATTGTGTGTACTTTAAATTTTCAGCATAAAATCCTCCTGTTAATTCACTGAGCAGCAAGCTCAATACCTTTATTGGATAAATTTTGGCGAGTATTTAATTTGGTGAATGACCAAAATGGAATATTTGGCGGAGATTTAATTTGGCGAATGATAAGTTTTATAAAATTTGGCGAGTATTTAGTTTCGCGAATACAAAAAATGTTTGTTTTGGCGAGGATTAAACACAAAATTGGTTATAGAATTAAAAAATACTTGTATTTATAAAACTTGTGAATATAAAAAAAGTTCTTTTTTTTGGGAAAAAACATTTTTCTTTTCAAAATAAAACGTTTTTTTTAAAAAAAATTGGTGGGGATTTAATTTGGCGAACAGTAAATTATGTTAAATTTGGCGAGTATTTAATTTGGCGAATAGTCAATTATCAAAATTTTGGCTGGTATTTAATTTGACGAATTTCGAACAAATTCGCCAAATTTATCCTCTTAAGGTAATACAGTTGACTCTCCCTAATTTGAATTCCCACGGAGAAAAAATTTTTGTTCGAATTATAGAGAGATTCGAATTATAAATTCGAATTATAAATTCGAATTATTATCCTGTTACAGGCTAATTTCCAGTTCTCTTTGACTGTTAAAATTTTTCATCTATATAGTCTGCATATTATCGGCTGTCGATTTTTCAGATTTTATACACAGGCGTGGGAATCCTGTCAGAACGTAAACATTGCAACAACTGTAGCTAACACAACAAATTATGATATATGG
Source organism: Hydractinia symbiolongicarpus (assembly GCF_029227915.1). Lineage (NCBI taxonomy): Eukaryota > Metazoa > Cnidaria > Hydrozoa > Anthoathecata > Hydractiniidae > Hydractinia > Hydractinia symbiolongicarpus. Next base: position 20,183,383 of record NC_079883.1, read on the forward strand.
AAAGAAGATTTGTTAAGCGGAGTATCGTATCTAAATTTTGAAGGATCTTGCGAAAGTTTTAACGCAGGGTGACCACTCCTCCTTAAATTCCTTAAATAACCTTAGAAAAAGAAAATCTCCATTTTCCCCTTATTTCTTAATTTTTCTGATCGTAACTTTTTTGGAAATGTGTTCGTGGATTGTTCATCACCAGTGAAATAAGACATATTTCTCTGTTACCTAAAATCCTATATTTTCTATCTTTCAAGGCATAATTTATATGTATATTTGTATAATATGTATAATTTTCTTATCATAGAACATAGTATGTAACATTAAATTAGAGAACTAAAATTGGTTTTCTCCTTAATTATCCTTATTTTTTATATTTTTATTCTCGTTCGCAGCAAAATATCCTTAAAAAATGTCAATTTGTCTCCTTAATTCTCCTTAATATCCTTACTTTTGTTCTCATTTTATTAGTGGTCACCCTGTAACGATGGCTAGCATAAAATGCATTTAAACGTAATGAAAAATTAGGAGAAAAGCACAAAATAGCTAGCTAGCTGTCTTTCTATGGCTACGATAAATAATGAAGATAAGTCATAGATTTTTATTAAAAGCACTTTTAAAAAAAGCTTTTTCTCTTTTAAACTATAATTTAAGTTAGTAGGGTAGTAAAACTATAGCAAGAAAAAGAATTCGATAGCATTTATAAAAGTGTAAAAAAAATCCTTTGACTGTGTGCTACCAGCTAAAATTATCATCACTCTTGACTGCCCCTGTATAACAGTATAGCTGCAAAGCAAAATATTTCATTTCTTGTACTTGTGAAACGAAGAAAAAAGTTATTGGTTACCAGGAAATAGTAAGGCGAATTCGACCAAGGCAGGTTCTTTTAAATTTAGGAACGTTCTCTTATATTTACAAATATGCAGATACTCACATATTACTTTTTTAAACCTGTTCCATAATGCTTTAAAAGTTTTTCTTCAATATGTTGATCATTCGTGCCAAGTTTCATGTTTTACTATAAAATGGACAAAATCACTTCTTTTGTTTCTTTGTTGTTGTAGTAATATTTTTTTGTCTCTGTCTTTTGTTTTATACTAAAATAATTGCAATCCAACAAAAAAAGCTTTTTAGTGGTACGCAGGTACCTTAATGCCAAAATATTTTTAGCAGCTCAAGAAATTTCAAACGTGGTATCCTCTACTTCTACATTAACAAAGTTTATGCATCCCTAAAATATATCACCATTTTGTTAGCGCTTACTACACCGATTTTTTTTATTTGTTTCGACGTGAAAGGAACTGCTACTGTGATATTGTAAATGTTTAAAAAAAAAAAAGCCAAATGACTGCTGTTGGTTGTGGCATCTGAATAAGGGTCAGCAAGGTATCCTGAGAGTCAAGCTTTTAAAAGGTTCCCTAGGCATGTTAAACCTGACTCTGCTTTTTTATACTTTCAAACTCCTAGTATTTGTATTTGTATTTTTAGCTTTTGCGGATAAGTACAAAAAGGCGATTATATTTCTGGCAGTTGTTTTGCTCATCACTGTTCTACTGGTGCTGCTGTATCTAATACTTAAAAAAGGCATGTGTAATTGCTTCGGGGACAAAAAAAAGACAGATGAAGAGGAAGGTCTCTACACTGATACAGGTGAGGATGAGGAAGAAGAGCATGATGATAAGGAACTTGATATTGAAGATGATGATTTACCTCCACCTGCTGACGAATGCCCACCTAATTTTGCCCCAGAAGTCGTTGTCACTGAAGCTGCTTTTATTCCAGAAAAAAAATCAAAAAAAAAACATTTTTCTTCCATGTTAAAGAAAATAAAAAAACCTAAAGGAAATGTTCACTTTGCGTCTGAAAGTACTGCCCTTGTCGAAACACCTGCTGGCTCACAAGATTCGGGATATGGTACAACTCTTGCCCCATTAAGAAGGACCGACTCTATGGAAAGTTTTATGTCTGGTATGTCGACCGTCACAACAAATGTAGAAGAATTCGGTGAAGAACTGTCACCGAGTCGAATCCAAATTTCCATAGAATACGACCCTAAGAAGTGGTGTCTTGCAGTAGGAGCTAAGCAAGCAGAATGTCTTATAACGACTGGAAAGGAAAAAATGTACTGGCAGGTTCATATAACGCTACTTCCTTTTAAGAAACAAAGGTTTAAAACCAGGTATAAGTCATCGTCGACTCCTATCTTTAACCAAACATTTGATGTAGAAAATATCGCGCAACAAGCCTTGTCACAGTTGTCTGTTCGTTTCCGTATTTATGGTCGACCAGGTCGTGCTGGTCGGAAGAAACTTGCAGGTGAAACGGAGGTTGAACTGTCACACATTATGCAAATGGAAGATAATATTATTAAAGATTGGAGAGTATTAAAAAGAAAAACTGTAGGCGAACCCAAAAGAGAAACAGTAGTGTGATTGAATCGGTATATAGGGTTAATGCTCATGACTTTATTTTTTATAACATTGTTGTGGTCGCCAATAAATATCCAAAATTTTGCTACGTTTTTCATAGGTTTAAGGAAGTCCTCCATTTTTGTATTGTATACTAGGTAGATAGTTTCTAATTTTTATTTATTCCACTCTGTTTTTAACAATTGATAATTTGAACCTATTGGCCTTCCACATAATTTATTTGCTGACATTTTTTAGAAATTAGATTTTAGCGTGGATTAATTTTGCCTAATTTTTCGAATTTTATCAAAATTTTGGATTTAAAAGATGGAATTAAAAAAGGATATCACAAAAATATATTGTCGCAAAAATTATTTATAAAATTTATGTTAAGAAACTTCTACGCCGTATTTCTACTTTTAAAATCTTTTTAACTATTATGTTATCTTTTTTTATCAATGGTGATGGGTTATATGTAGAAAATCCCCCCATATCAATTGTTTATTAAACATAACAAATGTAATTAATCGTTATTTTTACATATTTCTTTTTATTACATTAGTTGTTTAAACCCGTGGAAGAATGAAATTAAAACAAAAAAGACATTCGTATTAACTATCTGTTGGACTTCCTAGTAAAAAGATAACACGTTGATACCTATTTAATGATGGAAGACGAGGGAAATTGAAGTAAGAAAAGAAAGTAAAGCAAGATATCAAAAGGTTTTGATATTTTTGCTTTATTGTATGCTTCATATTTTATCCTGACTTTAATTACTTCACACATGTTCGCACTGCGCTTCCGTCTGCTTCTGCTTCTGCTTCTGAGTGTGCTTTTGCTTCATAGTTGTGAACCAGGCTTTACTGACAATAACCTACTAAATTTTCATGCCGTAAGACTAAAGCAACAATTTTCATGCGATTGGTCCGCAATTTCGTTTTTGTTCACATCTCCGTTTCTCACTGCGCGCATATGTTCTTGTACTCGTTGCTTAAACTTTCTTTTTCTTTCGCCTATATACGCTGCATCACAATCTTTACACGGGATTTCGTAAACAACATTGCTTTGTTCTTCCAGGTTTATTTTATCTTTTGGTTTAGACAAAGTGCTTCTTAGGGTGTCTTTAGAGTTAAGAATGCATTTGATCTTATGTTGTCTTAAAACTCTACGAAGGATCTCGCTGGTACCTTTCTTCGTCGAGTTTTAAGACAACACAAGATCAAATGCATTCTTAACTCCAAAGACCACAGCTGGAGCAGAAATCATCAGTTTAATTGGGATGAGAAGAAAATCATTGACAGAGAATCCAGAACAACGGCCAGGAAGATTAAAGAAACCATCAACAGTGTAGAACGTAACAAACACATCAACAGCATCTGGTATCAACTTCCTGAGATTTGGTTAGCAGCCCTGCAGAAAAAGTAGTTACCTACATCTAGGTCCGAAAATGTTAATTACCATAACTAACTGTAATTATCAGCTCGTTTCTGATTGGTTAATTTTTATGATTTTCGATCCTCTGCAATTATATAAATACATGCTCAACATCATTTTACTTTGCCTGATGATGGGAGAAGGATCTCCCGAAACGTCGCCTACTAAACTATCATGTTCAAGAAATGATAAACTTTCCACAGTAATATTTAGACCTATTTCCATATCCATTTGGTTCCGCGAAATTTGCATACTCAAAATGCAGAATAACATGAAAACGAGATAAGTTATGAGCAAAATTTTATTTTGACGCGAAGTAGTAGTGCAGATATCGCTTGTTTACCTTCAATATTTGCAAAATTAATTTGTCACATAGGTTATTATTAATATTTGGTGATAATATGGGATAATAGCATGCATCATTTGGTCGTTCTAATGCTTTTGTTTATTATTCTTCGTGGTAAATGAGCTAGGTATTATCTAGCTTTGAATGTGATATGAGTAGCTAACTATTTGGCTGACTGACTTGTTCCAAACAACCGTGAAATTTCAAGCTGTTTACCAAAGTTGGTGATGTTGCTGGTATATGTCCTGTGTCTCCAGTTACCTTATTTTTAAACAACATCTGTGAAAATAACATTAGCCAGGCTTACTGACTGTGGTTATAAATTGTTAATTTTTTTCCAAAGTGAGGGTAGTTTTGGAAGTATTTATAACTCACATTTTACACATTTGTGATTTCACAATTAGGATACTAATTTGACTTGGTGGGAAAAGTTGGACTTTAAACCTTTCTTGGAATGTTCTTGCTTATTTGTGTTGAATTTTAAGCCTCTATCATAGATTGAATTTGGTTAAAAAAATTATCTAAAATTTCAAAATATAAGGTATATCTTAAATTCTTAAATTTTGTATTCAGAGAGTTTCCATCTCGGTATTTTTTCAGGCAGATGAAATTGTCTAATGATCGATCAGAAACAAATATTTTCTTGAGAGGATCACTTTACAAAATAATTAAAAAATTGTTGCTTAAAAAAACACAAAACATTTACAAGCATACTGTCTAGCATTAAAGAAATATCTTTAAAATTTTGTCCACAAAATGCTTGTCATGTCGAACTTTAATAAGTGAAAACAATTAACTTTAATAAGTGAAAACAATTAACTTTAATAAGCGAAAACAATGTGAAATTTTTTTGTGATGTAAAAACAGAATTTTGGTTTTGTATTTTCACTTTGGAAATATTTCATTGAGATTATTTTCTGTAAATAAACAATTGGAATAATTCTGCAAGATTAATTTTCAAGATTTCAAAAAAGCAAAAAAACAAAATACATAGTATCGCTATCTTCTTTTTTCTGTTGTTGGAAGCCATATTTGCTTGCATATTTCACCCCGCCACTTTTAGTTTCCCGCTAATTTTTCTTCATATAAGCTCGGGATGGGAAATGACAAATTTACATATAAACCCGAGTTGATATTAGCCCGCTCCACCGGGAAACTCGATGGGCGAGTTTCCCGGTTCTCATATAAAGAGGCCCTAATAGACCTATTTCCAAATGAGTGACAACTTAAACTGTAAACATTTTGAGCTTCATTGCAATGTTATTGATTTGGGACTTCTGCATCAAATAAAATACCTTAATATTTTATACAAGTGCTATATTGCTTGAGGATCTCTGTCTTAAGTGTTATCATCATTTGTATTGGATGGTCATTCGGGCAATTTTGAGTAAGGCTTACTGCCCTACCACCTGTTTTGTACTTGAATACAACCCTCTAAATAACCCCAGGACGAACAAAAACCGTGGCAGGAAAATTATATGGTACAACCCTCCGTATAAAATGGACGTAAGCACAAATGTTGGCAGGAAATTTTTACACTTTACAGAGACATTTTCCAAAAAAAACACCAAATTCAGAAGATTTTTAACACCAACACCATAAAACTCAGTTATTCGTGCACTCCTAACATGCAGAGCATCATTACGCAACACAACTTAACACTGATGAATAGTAAAGTTGAACAAGAACATCGCTTATACAACTGTCGATCAAAGCTTAACGCAATGTATTGTATATAAAGCCGAAGTAAAAACGAACACGAGCACATCTGTCTATTTTGGCACCAGTGGGGGCGAGTTCACAACGCGTTACAGAAAACATGTAAAATCCTTCAAACACAAGAACGAGGCCCTGGTATCGAGGTTGTAATTTTAAAATTCTCTGGAAAAAGATGCTACGAAATTTTTACTATTATTATTCGTTCTTTTTCGCGCGATCTAATTTTCTCGCACCTGAAAAGAAATATTTCGCACATATTAAATTTTCGAGCAGCCAAAGAATCACTATTTTTACGCAACTAATTGTTCCGGAGAGAGTTCGTTTTACAACCTCGTCCCCAGGGTTGTTCGCCTACAATATTCAGTTTTTCCACATATCTGCTGCAGAAAGATCTTAGCGCGTCGCTGTATTATATCGAAGAGAATCAAAAAACGTTTGGGACATGTATTAGCTTGTTTCAATTTTGTTTGCAACTTGCGAAATGCTTCGCAACCTTTTTTGAATTTCTAGTTTCAATCTAACTCAAATCAAATCTGCAGAGCAACAAATAAGCTAAAAGTACGCGAGTAAAGTCGATGAGAATCATCAGGACTAGCAATAAATTATTTTAAAAGACAAAAACAGTTTTAATACTATTATTTTCAAAAAATGTTTAATCTACGGTCATATCTTGCGCTATCTCAAACATCCAAATTAAAATGAAAAATAGAAAGTGTAGATAGGTAAACAGAAAGTAAAAAAGTCGGTCAGCTAAAAGAATTGCCATAAAAGACTATCTATTATCGCTTTAAGAAAAGGTACGCCCAGAATTTAAAGAATTTAGAAGATTAAAACAAAAATGGAGGATAAAGTACTCCAAAATACCTTGTTCCGCAGGGCATTTTGCCTTTTTAGGGCCTAAAGGACCCTTGGGACACGAGGATGCCAAAATAGTATTACCACGCAGTGAGCTTTAAAATATTACGGTAAGAAGAGCAATGGCAAAAAGACAGAGTGAATTCCAGTGTATTAAATGCACATTGAAATATTTCTTTGCAAGCATAACTTTTAAAATCTGAACAACGATAATTTCGTTACTACGGTGGTACTCGTAGCAATTTACCAATGCGTGCGACGGTTTTTCGAAAACAATAGAAAACCTGGAAGATTAGCTTTGTGCGAGATTTGAACCGTAATGCAAATTCTCGCACGTCAACCGATTAAAAATGACCGCCCTCTCTCGGGCGTCTATTAAAGATATTTCAAAAATTTTCTTGGAATACTTCGCGTAGCAAACGTTCTCCACAATTTTGCTTCGCTCGCGAAGCTTGATTACTTCGCAAAAATGGCGAAGTGGATGCAAAAAGTTTTGGCATTTATTATGGTTTTTACATGCCTGTTAATTTTATACGCTAGTTTCAGATATGAGAAAGAGGTAACAATTGATGAAAAAAGATATGATAGTAAGTATTTATTTTTTTTTTATTTTAAGAAACGTCCATTTTCCATCAGGATAGCTATTATGGTTTGGACAGGTGTAGAGCTAGCTATGTATAAATGACGTAGTGTATATTCGTACGCACTTTTACCCATTTTTGCGTATGTATATGTTCATCCGCTATTCGTACGTAAAGTGCTTTAGGGTTAGGGTTAGGGTTAGGATTCTTTTTCCTTTTTTCTACGTATGAACAGCGCTACGCACTATTAATACGCACTTTATGTCATATTAAAGTGCGTACGAATATACAGTTCCTATAAATGACCTTTCTCTAATCTTGTCTAGAACATGTTATTTCTAAACGTTCTTATTATCCTTCTCCATTATTTCCAAGCGAATTGTCTCAACTAGCTCAATCTTCTATTCTTCGGGGGTATGACAAGAAAAAAAATACATTTATTTATGGACAAATAAGCCGGATCCGACATGTAATATCATCCGATAATGCCGTGATGGATCCTTCAACTCCGTGAAATTTGAAAAACATGTTTGCTTTCTGATGACTAGCAAAAATATTTTTAAAATTAAAATATTCCTTAGAAAACATTCTCGAATCATTGGACCCTCAGAAAAGGTATATATAACATGACCATAATTAAAATCAATTAACTGAGATAACAATATATATAAAAAATGACCACCGTCGCGCTTGACTTGAAAATCACCAAAAAGGTGTGGACGGCTGAACTTACCGCCAAACTTTTGTCATGCGCAAGTTCCGACACCCCTAAAATGATTAAGTGAATTATTTCCAAAGTTACCTGTAGATTAGTGGTTATAGCCAGACCAGGGTTCGATTCCTCTTGACGGCGATTCAACATGGGCGAGTGAACGTTACCATATAGCCCCATAAGATGGCACACTGTGTGGGCCGTTTGATGTTGTCGGGAGTTGTCTAGTAGAGCGCGGACCCTAATTGGGTCTGCATAGCTCAAAATGAACATTAAATACTCTAGAACTGTCCATCTAAGCCATGACCCTCCTGGAAATAATAGATAGGGTATACTAAACCCTCTATAATGGCCATCGTCTGTCTGTTTGTCTGTCTGTTACGGAAAAACGAAATGCGATATATAAAGAACGGGCGACCCCGTGGATTTTTCCATGTATTTTGACTGTTTAAATGTTCTAATATGATAAAATGAATGTCTTATTTAACTTTCACCAAATATCAGACGAAATTTTTTGATAAACTAGGCTAAAAGAGGAAAACGTGTAGTTTATAATACTTCAGTGTCTATAAAAATGTTTCTGCCTATTTTCAAAGACCATGACTAGCGCAGAGTAATTTCATAACAGATGCATGAAATAACAGTCCGGGAAATGAGAACGATGGATTTTCCTACGGGCCAATGACTAGTCTCTTTAGTAATAAATGTTTGTACGCAAAATAGTGCCCAAAACAGAGGCGGCTTCTTTGATCTTACTGCGAATTCATTGAAAAAGCGATATTTATATTATTTTGTTGTATTTAGGTATTTTATTTTTTGTCATAATTACAAAGAATACTTTTGGTTAAGATTTTAAAAAAATACGTTATCAAAAACAAAGAAGGAATTACTGCATTGAAAATAATATTTTCGTACGTTATAGAGGGTAAAAAGTTGTTTATCTTGTTTTTTTTAAATTTTTTAAAAATCTTATTTTCGTTCTGAAAGTATTCATCTTCAAAGATTTCCATCTGACGTTATGACATCATCATTGATGATGTAATAAGGTAGTAAGCATAAATTAATACCTAATAACATACTTTCCTTATCTACAATCGTCCACAAAAAAGAGTAGAGTCTGTCAACCTTGTGATCAATTTTAATAAAGTGGTAAGCAAGGTCACATGTAAATGGCAACTGTCAGCCTGAAAGGGCAATTTACAACATTTAATGACGGGGACAGCGCTCATTATTTTTGTGAACGATTGTTGACTAATGTGTTCTTATTGGTCAGTGCCGTCAGGTAGCTGATCTTTCATTTCAGTTTGCGTTTTTGTGTTGGTGTGTTATTCTGTCCGTCCCTAGTCAGCTTCCCGACCACACTACTTAATCCAAAGGCCGTTTTCCACTCATCAGCCAATCAGGATGCAGGAATCATGAGTTTCCAGAACCAAACAACATTTCAACCCTATTCGGTCCGGGGTTTTTCGAACATACTATGCGGATTCCGCCCCCCCTTAATAACTTTTCATAGGGTTGTTCAAATTGAATCAAACTTGGTACACTTATAGTACGTCATAAAAGGAACAAAATGGCGCCAAAAAAAATTTGCTTGCGTCAGTCAGCACATTTTCTGTGACGTCATCAAAAGCTTAAAAATTGTTAAAAATGCTTAAAATCTGCTTAAAATATAATTACTTTTGTTCTAGGGCGAATTTTTACATTCTGTTTGAAGTTTCTGAAAGCTAAATAAAAGTTATTTAACATATCTTCCGGTTTTTACATGGATCGGATAAAAAATTGCCAAAAATTGCCCGAAAATCCGTTTTTTTCCGATTTTCGGGTTAAATCCAACAAAATCGGGAAATCGGATTAGTCACGTGTTCAAATTATTCAAAATGATTCTTCTTAATGAAACAAAGTTGTGTTGCAAGTTTCAAGTTCTAAAGATAATCCTAACAGGAGTTATTATATTTTCTCCATTATAAGGATTTCATAGAGATTTTTAGGGGTAGTTTCGAGTAATGGCCAATATCAAAGCCTCTGAAAGGTATGGGACCTAAAAAAATTGCATGCAGGTGTCTAATAGATAAATGTTGAAACTCAGTAAGTATCATAGCCATATAACAAAGCAATCAGGAGTAATTAAAAAAAAAACCGTCAGGGGGGGCGGAATCCGCCCCCCCCAGACCGAATAGGGTTAAAAGAAAGAAACTGATCTGATCAGATCTGAAATACAGCTAAAATATAAATAAAACAAAATATATTTCCGGTTTTGGCTGTCCGACTGGTAGATATGTCTCCGTACACTGAAGATCTCACTGGTTTTGTTGTTCGTTGACCATTTTCAAGGCAAGTTATTCTACTTATCTATTTATTGTTTTATAGCTAGCTAGCTATTAGGTAGCTACCGTTAATGCATTTAAGTATTCCCAAACCTCAACAGGTTTCTAATTTTTGCCAGTCGCACTGCATATAATAAGCTAGCTAGCTAGCTATATATTAACTGAAATATAGCTAATTAATGACCTACTGTCCTAACTGCTAAAGCCGACATCAATGCTCACATTGCCAAACTAAGCGTTGATTCGATGTTACTTTGAAAACCCCCACCCCCACCAGCACGCTCTGCCATCATGATGACGGAAGTACATTCTGACCAAATGTAGTTTGTTTGATGCTACATGGAAGTTCCCCCTCTCTTCCGCTCATAAACAGACAAGATCCGGGCACTGTAAAATACGATCGTTTTATCAAATATATCTCCCCTGTATCGATTCGGCGTTAGGAGGGTGGGGGTTGATCTTTTCGACGTTAATATCCATGGCAGAAGAAAATATCGCTTTGGGGCCAGAGACAGGAGAGATACATTTGATAAAACAATCGTATTTTACAGTTAAAATCGAAGTCGTCTGGCCAATTTCGCACCCTGATATTTGTGTAGCATGTTTTGCATTTGTGATTATTTATTTTATTTGTGCAACTGCTTTCAAAGCTCGTAGTAGTGCACACAACTCTCTCCGTCATCTTAAATAAATACGTTTTGATTCAGTAGACACTAATTCTCCATGCCTTCCTGCCCCTGTTGCCATAGATGTAAAAATTGCATAATATTGCACAATATATATATATTCACGCTGAAATAACTGGGCATGTTTCCTGCAATTACCACAAGAATAAATTGTGGCCGATTTTGAAACTTTAGAATCTAAAAGTTACTGATCCGCAAAAATTAATTTCTGTCAAAAATTTGAAAATTGGCCTTTGGCTATAGTAATTCCATTTTTAAGATTTTAAATATTATTTGCCAATTTCGAGTTTTTGTCCCAATTTACAAAAAGACTTTCAAAGATGGTGGATATTTCAAAAACACAGTTTTTCATAGCCAATTTAAAATTTCGGTACTGGACCGTAGAATTTATCGGTAAAAATACATTATCAGTCATCAGACCTTTCGTCTGTCATATTCAAAATAATGAAGTTCTTGGTGAAAATCTGCTTCGCTCCTAATGCAATGTATAATGCGTGTAAGTCATATTGAAGATAAACTACTTTGTTCATCACTAACATACTGCTAAGCAGGGAGCGGGATTCGATCCGCGATCCGCGATCCCCAGAACTGGGAGCCGCTTGGCAGTATGTTAGTGATGAACAAAGTGGTTCTTCTTCAGTATGACTATTTTTCTCTTAAGTATGGTCTTGATATATTTAGTAGCATTATCCTCATAATTTACTTTATGGGGTATTAATTTGGATTGTGAAATCGAAAATGGAGCGTTTGATGGTCCCTAATTTTCGCAAATTTTCCTTCTTGCAAAAGTTTCTTCCCTTTGTTTACAAAATATTGTGTAATTTTTTTTCTTCTTTTCTTATAGGTCAAGCGAAAGAACAACGGTTTACTTGGTTACTTGTTTACACACGTTTACTTTGTTACTATTTAATCTCTTGTCAGACTTGGACACTACCTTGATCTTACAATATACTTTTACATATATATAACTTATAGAATAGATTTTTTTTTACAATAAAAAATAATATATAAAAAAATATATATATAGCTAGCTATATAATTTTATTGTTCTACTTTGTTGCATTTTTACGATCTAGGCATATCGCATTGCTATTGGAACTTTCGGTTTAACCACTCAGCTCAGTTCAGAACTACAGTTTCTGAAGAAATTTTCTCGCTCTTATTAAGGCCAGCTCCATTCTGTTCAGTTTTTGTGTAAATATTACTTTGGCTTTTCTAATGGCTAGTGACGTTTAGTCCAACCCCGAGCCTGTCAACCCGGATAAAATAGTAATGGGCTCATTTCATCAAGGTCATTCTAGATTTGGAGAATCAGCGGGTAGCCAATGCGTGTGCAATGCTTTGTGGGCCATCTGTTACCCTTCTATTGCGTCTGTGCGTTACTGGACTGAATGGGATCTTGATCGTATTTTGACACTAAGGAATGATCTTTACGTCAGCCTAGGTTACACCAGTCAATATCTTGCTTTAGACGAACTGCCCAATTCAATTGCAACTGCAAACGGGAATATTCAAATTGAAAAGTCAGATATCTATTTATTTGAACTTTCGAGAAATAGTACTTCCTTTCTCCGTGCCCAGTAATATGCCAATTATCTCACGCTATCTCGCAGTGGAAACTAAGCATAAGAAGTGAGACGATATTTGAACTAATATAGTTATTCAGAGGAAAGTGGGTAAATTTTACTATCTTGAAGCGGAAGAAAATTTTCTTTTTTACTTTCGTGGATAAACAATTCTCACTCACACATTTAAAGTTCTCAGTCGCGCTGACCTCAAGGCCTAAGGGCCTCTAGTTATTTTACAAATGAGCTCTGCCGTCACAAAGTCCATTATCGGACAGGCTTCAGCTGTCATACGATTCAACTAAATGTGTCCTATATTTCTTTTTAGATTTGCTCCTCAAGAAATGTTTTTACAATGCCTTTGGGGAGAGTTTACTTGTCCTTAATTTTAATTATCCTTATTACGATAATATACCAGTACTAAAGGATCTTTATGAAGGAGTTTTTGACAATATTGTTATTTGTGGTCCACGTTCAAGGTTAACCTTTGCAACAAAGCATCAGCCAGATATAATATTGGACAATGGTTTTGGTTTGTTTGGGTATCATTGTTTAGCCCTTGCAATGGAGAAGTTTCCAAACTACAAAGGTATTCTATATTTTTCTGCTTTACGAACATTTTGATTTTTAGTAACGTTGGGAGTATTTCACCTTTTTTTAATACCTGGAAAGTCACAATTAATTTCTTAACTTTCACTTTCTTAACTCATTCCGCAAAATAAAATAATATTGACAAATTGTTTTTGCTATGACAGGGTAACAACGATGTGTAAACTCTACTTTTATTTCACCTATTTTGCGGGAAATTTATTTTTTGAAAAATATGTTACATTCGCAACACTATAATGGTGCATGCGTTTCACTTGATTATTGTGTATCCGTTCTAAAGCGCTCCACCTGACCGTGTGGCACAATTTACGGCTCTTATTAAGCGCTCTACAGAGTGTTCAACGCCGGATCACTTCCCGCATGTTAGTGGGTTAGGGCTAGGTCTTATGGTAAGAAAATCAGCAGGAGTAAGTCTGCCGTAAGTCAAATTCCTAACTAAGGGCCTGATTACATGGAGAATTTAAGCCCGGGCTGAAATTTCAACTTGCGTAGAGCTAACTAACCGGGCTAGGATTTTTGCCCCGGGCGGAAATGTCATATAATCGCAAAATCATTTTTAACCGGGGTTGAAAACAACCATGCGCATGTGGTCGATCTCCATGTAATAGCGAAACATTTTTCAGCCCTGCCCCGAGTTGAGATTTCGACCCGGGCTAAAATTCTCCAAGTAATCAGCCCCTAAATGAAACATTTCTAACTTTTTTAAAGTTTTTCTCTTTTTTTTTTGACGTGTGATAACTCATTACACTACAGAGAATTCGAGGACACTTGATACGCCATCTTTGTTTGGGAAATTGCAACCGTGTTCGCGTCATAAGGCTCTTGTTATCTTTACTTGCTGCTCGAACAAAACAATACATATCAAAATTATATTTTTTTCTGTAAAATGTCCGTATAAAGCAATCTACTTACTTTCGGAGCCTGAACCAACTTTTGAACGTTTTTATTTGTTAATAGATTGTTTTATTTTAAATACGTGATTTTTTTCGGCAAATAAAATCTCTTTATTTTTATCACGAGATTGCAAAGCGCAAACAAACAATACTCGCGGCTATTTTTTAAAGAAAAAGAACATGTCCGCTATGCCTGTCAAAAACACACGGACACAGTTAGCCTATTAATATAGGAAACTACAGTTGACCCTCGTTTTAGCGAACCCTGAGAGGCCCGAGCAATTTAGTTCGCTATAAAGAGGGATTCGTTAAAAGCGAACTTTTCAATAATTTCAAATAAATTCACGATTTTTTAGTACAGCTTAGTTTAATAATTATAAAGAGTTGCATGAACCAACTCTCCTCAAAAAGACTGCATCTCTGAAGTAATTCCATAGCTACGTATATTTCAGATCGGGACGGTTTGTTTGGAGGTTCGATTTCCACTACGTTCTCTTCAGTATCGTCATCTACGTTTGGGGTTTCCCTGTACTGACCTAAAATCTCTTCGTCGTCAATCAGTACAGACTCTATTACAACTAGATTTTCATCAGTGTCAGTATAATCTTCGGCAGTTGTTTCATTGGGAACCAATGATTGGTCAAGTAATCGCAGCTCATCCAAATCGGATTGGAGTGATTTAAATGGATCATCTATTTCTTCTACTGCTTCTGCTTGGGCATCCTTGAAAATTCCTCCACGTTTAAAACAATTTCGAATTCCTCAATTTGAAGTTACTTTGCATAGCCTATTGCTTTTTCCTTAACGACTGTCCCATTGACTGGTAAGTTGTTTGCTCGCATTTTTTAAACCATGTAAATATAGCTTCTCTAAATCATCATTCTTTCCGATTCTCATATTCTTCCTTTTCGAGCTGACTTCACCGGACTTAATAGCATTTTTGATCTCATCTTTTTTTTAAGCCATGTCGATACTGTATTTCTAGGAACGTCATATTTTAGATGGCTTAATACCAGATTCAATTTATTTTTTATTTTTTACCGAGGCTCACCCTCTATCTCAGTAGACATTTTTTAAACAAAAAATATGTAAACAAACAATTGAATAAAATTCAAAGATTGAATTTCGAATGCTGCTGATTCGATTTGGTGATTCGAAGCATTCAGATTCTGAAATGTTGTAATATTCGCTATTTCGACGGTAAATCAGGCGTTGTGTTAAGGTATTTTTGTTCGATATAATGAGGAATTCGTTAAAATCGAGTTCGTAAAAACGAGAGTCAACTGTACTTATTTACACCTGTAGAAGTATCAACTTAAAATATTTTTAACCTTTAAAGTGGTTCTTATCACAAAAGGATTTGTTGTTAATTAAGATTTCGGATTACATCCGAGTTCTTATTAAAACGGGCGGTCTTTTTCTTCTCCTTCTTCTTTGACCGATTTCTCAAGCGATTGCTGTAACTTTACGACTTTTAAAGTTCGACGTGGCCCCGCAACCTAGCCCTACGCCGGCTGTGTGCGTATTTTGATATTCGTGAAATTGGAAAAGAATGAAGATTGCGTTACGAATTTGATCACAAATATTGTTATAGAATGTTATTTTAATATTATTTAGTGAGCTAGGCTAGATACTCCTTCAAATTTTCATTTCCAGTTATGTTTTTTAACGAGGTGGATTTTGTTCAACTAAATTGAGCTCCAGGTGTTAAGGTACCAGTCGTTCCTTTTAAGGGACCGGGTTCGAGCACACCATATTAATTATTGCCGCACCGTAAGAGGGCGGCTCTTGTAATGAAAAAAATTTTTTCCTGAGCGAAAACTTGTGTTTCGTGTTGTACTACTTAATTTCGTGTAAACAAAATGCAGTTTTCATCCGGGTCCGCATTTTAAAATTCTATGCTTACATACGGGTATGTTATTTTACTATCGTCTCGTGCAGCCAGCATGGTCACTCTCGAGTTACCCATTGTTTAAAGATATTGGGGTTGTGTCACAAAACAAAATCAATGTATATATATTTAGCAAGAGTTTTATTGATTTTACTTTAAACTTATTGAATGCTCTTTCATTTTCTTAATGAAGAAAAATATCGTGTTGATTTTAAGTTGTAGATATTTTGTAATCTGATTTTTTTTATATACTTTTTTCTTTTTGTGTTGTTGATAACACTTAGTTTTGGTTTTACTTATATTACCCTAAGTACGGTAGTAACTCAAAAATTTAAAGCAGAAATTAATTCACAGCTTAAAAAGTTTCACAACGTAAGGTGCCATTTAGCTTATAGCAACCTAGTTACCTGCCAGCTAGCTACCTTAACAAGTTTACAGAGCTGTTGATGACAGGTTTTAAATAAAAATGAAAAATGTTATTCCCATGCATCATTGGATAAGCATTATGAATTCCATCATACAGGATGATTTTTTGCTGATCTTTGTCGATCATGATTATTGTGTTTCTTTTAAAAGTAATATTGACTTTTCGATTAACAAGTAGGACAATTGCCAAACAGCAGAAAGCAGTACCCATGTTTCCCAAAACTATATTAGGATACAATTTCAAATCATGCAGTTCCTCTGTACATGGATGCAATACACCATTGAATTGTGATCTCACAGTGGTTAAAAGAGCTTCAAAGATTTCATGACAATCTTAAAATGTGCATACTTTACTGTACTATTTGTTTTGAAGCTTGGCCTCCGTCTGTTAATTCAAAAATGGATCATAAGAATTATGTATGTACGAGGTGTACTAAAGACAAGGCTTCTCCTAGAAATTTTAGTGTTGAAAATAAGGCTATTCCTAGTGTTGTTCCCAGTGAACTACAAGCCTTGTCGCAGTGTGAAGAGATGATTATAGCAAAAGCCTTCCCAGTAATACAAGTGTACGTAAAACATAGATATGGAATTATTAGCTACAAGGGGCATTGTGTAACATTGCCCCATAATGTCCAGATTGTAGCAAATGTTTTGCCACATAAACCGTCTGAAATACCTATTGTTGTATTTGCTGTGAAGGGTCAAAAGGGGAGGGATAGTAATTTTAGAGTTTGTCCGTGCGCGAGTTTTAGATCCACTGCTATGGTTGAAAATCAACAATGCTGTGTATAGCCATATAATAATTGATTTTCAGAGAATAGTAGATGACTTTGTTGAATAAACTGAAAATGATGTTCTTGCCAGACAATGGTCCAGTTACTGAACATGAATTAATATCTGATCTATTGACTTCAAGTTTTTTTTCAACTAATAGCAGGCAAACCTTAGAGTGGGACAGAATTCAAAATACATTAATTGATACTAATTACATTGATATGGGAATTAATCCTTTTAATGAATTTTTAACCCCATGCTTGGCAACATTAGCATTTCCAACTCTTTTCCCAGATGGAAAAGGAGATCCAACAAATCGTTCTTTGTTACGACACGTTAGTGCTAACGAAACAGAATCTTTTAGTCTTCAATTAAAACACTTGATTAAATTTTTGATGGAAGATAGGTTTACAGAATTGCAACTGACCCACGTTTTGGTTATTGGGCATATAATATAGAAAAAGGTTGATAGGGCAAGGAAATTTCTACCTATAACAAAATTTATCAGAAAAAACTACCGCAACTATAGATGATTTGCGTGACATGCTTGACACAAACAATTTTTTGATATTTGCTGAAAAAGTACAGTATATGCTAAAAATAACATCCATGACAAAACATTAAAAACATTTGTTTCGTTTGATTATTTCTTTGGATATTTTTTTGTATATATTTTTTATATTAAAACGTTAGATACTTCTTCTGTTCGCATATAGTTACAATTTTCGAAATTTTTTGAAATTTTCAGAAAAGGGCAAGGGTCAGTAGTTCGGTCATAAGTATCTGTGGGCAAGCTTTTAAAATTAAAATTCACCTGAATTAAGGGTACTTGAAGGAACTGTTTGGTCAAGAAAGGGAAATGGATAATAAAGAAAACAGCATTTTGCGTACATGTATACTTATTGTTGATTACAATTACATACATTATTTTTGATCGAAAAAGCTCAAAATACTAGTTTGCTTCTTGTTTTTCATTTCACTTTTAAGAAACAAATCTTCAAAGCGAAGCAGGAGGCGTTGCATGTCATTTCCATCATCAGTGAATAGACAAGCACTGCAGTGTTTATTTGGAATACCTTTTTCCAATTCTTTTAATGCTTGGCATTTTTCTGCCAAAGTTTTTATAACGAGCTTTCTTTTCGGTGGCATTCTGACAAAGGAAATCACAAAAAAACATTGCAAAATCTACCTGTTTTACAATGGAATGTCTTCTTTTTATTGCAACATTTTGTGACTTTAAAACAAGCAGTGCAAGGTCTTCTTTTTTCAAAATTCCTCTTCAAGAGTTCGAGATAACGAGCGTAAATCAGTCCAAGGGACTGAGAAAAAAGTTCGAGATAGTGAAAGTTCGAGATAACGGAGGTTCGAGATACCGAACGTTTATTTGCCTACTATTGCTTACAGAACTCAAGGGACCGAAGAAAAAGTTCGAGATAGAGAAAGTTCGAGATAACGGAGGTTCGAGATAATAAGCGTCGACTGTACCTGGGTAATAAAAAGTTATAGCAATTCAAAGGTACTGTGCCTTTGATTTGCTATAACTTGTTAAATCATGGACCAATTCTTATGAAAGTTTGCATAAATATCAGTTACATAGTGTTACTTCCATATATAATTCTTTTTGCCAAAAATCAGCAAATTTGCTGACATCAGCATAATTGCAAAAATACAAGTTATACCATTTGATTTTACCATTACAATAATATATTTTTAGATATTTGAAGGAATCATGAACAAATTATTAATAAAAAATGTTTGTTTTTGAATACACTTTAAACTCTAAACAAGTACATGCCAACTGAATACGTAATAATGTCAGCATTTTTTTAAATTTACGAAACATCATAAAAATAAGTTATCTTACATATCAAAAAACCGAAAATCAGTGAAACTATAATTTCAAGAATGTTAAATGTTATGAGGCTGCAACTTTGCATTTTTCTTTGTTAGAAAAAATTGGTATGCTACCTATGTATATATCTCTTATAACTCATCTTAAAGAAAGCAATCGATTTGTGTGCTTGGTATGAAGACAATTTCGGAAGACCTTACTCCTCTCCTCTGGTGTTCATGGTCTTTAGTGGATGCAGATAAGTAACCACCAAAGACAATACATATTTTAAGCACATAGATCGAACTGTCATCTTTTTCTTTAACTATTGACGATTCTTTTACCAAGGCTCTTTCAAGGAGGGCTTTGTTTGGCTTTCTCACGAGTCCATCTTTGAACAGCGATGTTGGTTCTGGGGTCAGCTCATATTCAAGACAGCTGGTCATGTCTTCAATTCGATCGATCAGCATTATAAGTCGTTGAAACAAAATGTTTGGATCGACACAGACTGGATCACCATTAATCTTGACTGCTGGAAGTCACGATGCAAGAGTTTTTACTTGTTTCGAACGTTTTAATGATGCTTTGTTGACAACAACATCATTATGGCTGCTCTGGATTTTCAAAACAACCCTTTCTGCTTGATCACAATTCACTCCACCGTTTTGTCAGCGGTCACTCCAGTTAAGACACACTGCAATCTTGAGTCTTGACAGTTGCTTTAGCTTCTTTTTTAATATCTGAACATCTTTTTCGTCTCTTTTACGCCGTGCCTCACCAGCTTCGCAATGTTGTTGACTGCTTTCAAAACGATGATTAGTTAATTTCGCCATAAATTCATGAATTGAGGCGCATTCATGCAAGGTACTGACCCAGATATTGCGTGTAGATTCAGTCATTCCTCTACCTCTTGTTAAGCCACCACTACTTTTGATAGCTCTTATCATGCACTGCTCGGTAACTAAATCAGGCCACAGACCTGCCCAGAAGCGATCACTGCGTCGTAAACAATGATACCCTGATTTACTGTACTGGTCGTAAAGCCATGGATGCTCTTCCCGAAGTGATTGCATTGATTGAAGATACAGGCGGACACTTTTCGCGTAGTTGATATGTCCAGTTGCAGCGAATAAGTTTAGCAAAAGCCTCATCGCCTCCAAGTGTTCAAGCCAATTCCCTGTTCTCTCAGCCCTGATAAACATTTTGATAATGTTGATGTACTCCAGATATTGAATCCATAATTTTGCGGTTCTTCATTTGTTTGAAAGCTTAATTTTGATGTTTTCCAAGACTTTTGAAATGACAATAATGTGATCATCATCATGAACATCACCATTTCACTTTCAAACCACTGACAAAGTCTTCAAAATGATCTGACATAGTGGTATCTTCTTTGCGAACAGGTCTTGAAGCTGTCCAAGAAGATCCTCTGTGAAATAATTCAAAATTACTTTTAAATATACAACGTGTCCAGAATAAAACAGAACGTTGTAAGGAATTATTAGTAGATCATAATAGGTTTAAAATATTCTAAATCGACTAACATCTTAAAATGTTCTGATTTTTTTGGACACGCTGCATAAAACAAACACCAATTAAAATAAATTTTTGGAAAACTCCTGGTAACAATTGAAATGGTAATGCGAATCGCTTGCAACTGAATCAAAACAGCTATTCAACCGATGCTTGACTTCCGAAGCCCATTTATTATTCCTTTCTTTGCAAAGTTGTATCATCTTTTGTTTGAATGTTATAGTACGAACTTGAACAGTGTTAACACGATCAGGGTGCTTTGTGTCAGAAATTGTTTTATTTTCGCAAATAAAACAACATTCTTGCCTGTTAAAAGGCTCAACCTGTACAGGGATATTGACATTTAGACAAGTCACAAAATAGTTTTCTCATACCTCAGCTTTCTGAAAGCAGTTTCACATACGTTACTATATCCACACTTTTTTAGTTTTAACCTTTAAATTTGAATGAGTTTAAGAATAATTTCATAAGACATTTCATAATGCAATAAATTACCAAAATTACTTACAGACGATCGCAATTTTTTTCCTTTTTGGGCTCTCCATTGGTGTCCCTACAACTTTTCTTTTCAATCTGGTGTACTCACGTCGACATACAACATGAACAGTTACAAAATCCTTCTTTTTAAGTTCATCCTAAAGGTCCACGTCATTGCGTAATTATCTAGACCTTTCTCACCAACAACAACGGTTTGGTCCTTGCACTCTCCATCTTTACAGAGTAGGCCGTTTTAGCAGCAGACATATTTGTTTTTACATTATTTTTTTAAAAGAATGTTATTATATACAATCTGAAATTACAAGAAAATAGAAAAAAAGCATAATTAAACGAAAACGACAATGCAAAAGTATATTATTTACGCTACGATTCTGTGGTACTTTTTCTTTAGCGTAGTGGCTACCTGAGTATTCATAACACCAAACATCTTTTACTCCTGTTTCAAGGAAAAGGTAAACAGATTTCAAATATAAAAGCAATGCAATGTTATCAAAAAAAAGAATTAACAGAAAAAGGAATTTTTTCCAAATATAAAATCTAAAGGAAAAAATGCTGACATCAGCAATTTTTTTTTTTTAATTATACTTTCTGAATAAACATTTAGACAGTTTTTGAAAGAGTTATAACCTATTTAAGTTACTAGGCTCAGCGAATTTCAACTATTTGTAAAAAAAAAGACAAAATAGGTGTGTCAACAAAAATATGCATAACAACAAAAATATGCATAGCTTATTTTGCCTAAATAGGAATTTTGCGGATTTTTAGTATGTTAGATTAAATAAAATTTCGCTTCCAATGGTATCAAACTCATCTTTATCCGAATTTTGTCCGGGTCAACCCCTAACTTGAATAGACTGCTTGATTTTGGGTGTGGTCACTATCGTTAATTCTAAACCGATAAACGAAGTCATGCCCTTTTGTTTCTTTTGCCTTTTTCTACTTCTTTTTTTGTTTTTAAACTTAATAGGGTCCAATTTTTTGGTCAAATCTTAGCCATCTTAAATTTCGTAACGTTTTTAGTCATGTACAAATCTTAAACCAATGTCGCAGGTATAAAAACATTTACGGATATCGCTACGCCCACAAGCAATAATATTTAATAAATTGATTTTTTATCAATATTAACTGTGGCGAGAATTCTTGAAATATTATTTTTCAGAATACTTTTTGTACATTTGGGGAGACCTTAATTCTAATATAGTTTTAAAACTGTAAAGATTCACGATGAGTGGAAGTACGGTGGTGTATTGTTGAGAAAACATTTTTCGTAGGGTGTGACCAACAAAAAGGATGCTAATGTTGTAGGCCCCAGGTAGAATAAAAATATTATGAAGCAAATAAATACACTATAAATGTTTAAAAGTATACTAATTACAAAAAAATAATTTTTAAAACAGGTCAATAGTTAAAACCTCAAAAAATTCAAGCAATTTGTTTAGTTGGCGCATGGTGAACGGCGCGGGAATAAGATTGATCCTAATCTTTTGCCTAGTCGCTGCGTGCGGGCGCGCAAGTGAAGGACCGGCCTTTAAAGTCGATTTTCCATTAGACGAAATGTTTCCACGAGCATCTGATTCTGAAGTCTGATCGGCTTGCGTTTTTTTACCGCTTTGGGCTACGTAATGAACCTACCGCTAACAGTAACGCGGTTTGTGCAAGCCTATGTCTCCAGCACTACATTGGAACATTTTGCAATTTCAAGATAATACTATGGGATAATACCTATTTATTTGAAATGACAAACAACATTGTAGTTCTGCACAAAACAGGATACGGGCGAACTTAAAAGGTATAGGAAACAAAATTACACGCGAACACGAATCCGAAATCTTTTAGCCTGCAAGGTTTTTTTTCCTATATATAACACTGCAAATAGACTTTTTAAAGAAATAAGAATTTACATTCCCCGTGGTTTTACAACTCGCCACGGAAAATTAGAATACAACATCAAAATTATTATTTATCACATGATTTGTTCTAGCCAATTAAAAAGTAAACAAAAAGTTTATAAAATACAAAACAGTTTATAGAGTATGTTTTATAGGCGCTCTAAAAGAAATTGAAGCAAATATATTCGACTTTGCCGGTCACAGACGCACACGGCTTTTGTATTAATATGAGAGATTAGTCCTTAGCCCGTGGAACTCATTTCGTGTAAGTTTTATGAAATTACTCTGCGGTAGTCAAGGTCCCTGAAAGGATCCACTTATAGACACTGAAGTATTATTTCATTTTTTGTCAGACAGCTAAACCAATATATGCGTTGGCCCCTATGGTTCACTTTTATTCTTAACAAAAACACTTTTCTTTGCAATCTTTTCTTCTGTTCAAAACACTTTTCTCTCAAAGAGAAATACATTTCTCTTCTATGAATCTAAAAAATTACCAGACCCAATTCTAGTCCGAAATATTGATTGAGCTGAATTTTGATAACTCATGTTTTTGCATAAATGACCACCCTCGCCCCAAGGAATTTTGTCTTTTCAAAATATAAAGAGATGACGCCAAAAATCCCTGGGAACAAGGGTAAATAAATGACACCCGGCTCCCGGCCATGAAAAAAATCAAATGCTCTTAGTAATTAATCCCCAAAAAGTTTTATGTGTAGATACTTAAACAAAAATATATTGTGGTATTCCGTTCCTTTTATTTTTTTAATACACACTTTTTTATAAGAATAAATTGCGGGACTTATGCTCATTTTTTTATTGCTAAAAACAAAAGAACTTTTGTTTTTACCTTAAACGTGTTAGCCAAATTTTAAAGAGAAGTGAGTCATATGGGCCATCGTAAATATACTCTTTTAAACGGGCGAGCGTAATTAGATATTCATAACTCAAGTGAAAAATTTTTTCTATTTAAAAAAATTCTTTTCTAGTTTGTTTGCTCCTGTTTTATGTATTTGTTTCTTTTCTTCTTTTCTTTTTTTATAATTTGTTTTATTCATTTATTTATTATATTTATTTATGCAATTTTAAAAAAAAATGTATTATGTGGAGCTCGCGAACAAGGTCTTTGTGATAATAAATCACATTAATGTAAAAAGTGTGAACTAGTGATGTAGTACACAATGTAAATAACCTAACTCCAATAACGAGTCGATATGTTTTTGTTCACGTTGAAATTTATATTGTAGAGCATCGATTGTACAAGAATTTAATTTCTATGCTTTCTATGCACTTAATATGTTTATTTATTATCTGCTTAATCTGAGTTTTCAATATCGTTCTATCCTTGGTGCTCTTGGTATTGGCACCTGTTGTAAACCTTTCCGCTTCGGTAAACATACAATTTGCTTCAGCAGGATTATCTTCGGTGTATCTCCCAGTGTAAAGCCGAGTGACTTTTTGTTTTTTTAATTAAATTGGCCGTAACGTTGCTTAAGTTTTGGTTAATGAAATTGTGTATTTTCTGAGATTTCGTTATTTCTAATATGCAAGGGCTTTTTATTTCTTCACGCCTATTTTGCAGGTTATTTCTTTGGAAATGATGATATGATAATTAACTGGTGGACTATGGTTGATCTAAATACGAACCAAATTTGGCATGGCGCCAAGAAAGTAGACTGGAGACAGCTAGCGTTTGGTAACATAATTGTAAAGAAATGGATATGGTGGAAAAAAGATGTTGGACTTGCAGCTTGTCAACGTTATTTTAAAAAGTTAAAAGCGCTTGCATCTACTGGCAGTGTAGCTGCAACCATCGCAGTAAAAACATATTTGAAAAATGGAAATGGTAGCCCTAGGTGTGGAAAGGGTTGGTCAGATTTCTTTTATATACCTGGCAAATTATCTTTACAATACATAACTTTGTCCCATATTGCATATCAATGTAACCTGTTCTTAGAAATAGCTGTTCATAATATATTACGAAGCTTAGATCTAAAAGAAAACTTTTATATACTGAATGGTATGTATTTACCAGATATCGGTAAACAGGATTTCACGACTGAAGGTTTTTGGAGTACGTATACGCACCAAGTTGCTTTTATACACCCGTACAAATTCCATGCAAGGAATCAGTATTTCTCAACGTCTCTATTAAAGTCAAAAGTAATTCGTTTTAAGCAAATGTTAACTAATTGTTAGAAATCATGCTAAACTGCTTATCAGTAGTGCGTCATATGAACAATATATTTAACATGGTGTTTATTGTTTAGTGCTCGCAAGTATAATTAGAGGATTACGTCAAGGCGCGAATCCCCTGCCATGTAATTCAGATTTTATGAATAAAATCGAAGAAAGATATAATACTGAGTATCTTGACCCTTACCGCGTGTCAGACTGGAGCCTCAGGAAGTTAAAATACGTGAACTAGGAAACTTTTGCCTGTAATGAAACTGTGAACCCGCAACCTATTAAAACTATGTTGTTTGTAAAGCACTGGTGTTCCGTGTTTTATAGTACACTTAATATTTTTAGAGTTTGTTGTTTGGGCAGACAAACTTTTAGGAAGAGAATAAAATTCAGGAATGTGTTTAAAAATTATGTTTTCATTCAGACAAATAACTTTTATACACCTCTATAGATAATACAAAATATACTTTAACTTAGTTCCGGTTGCACCCGTAATCTAAAGCTAAAAAAAAATATAAAATTTGTCAAGAGGGCAGCCAGTATTAGATCTTTCTTCGATTTTATTCATAAAATCTCACCCTTACCGCGTGTATCATACTGGACCCCCAGCAAACATCCCCTGTTAAAAGCGTTTTATAAACAAATAACATATTGATCTAATTTCCCACTGGGAACAAGTGCTTGAAATTGTTTCTCCTTAGAAATTATAGGTTTGTTATACTGACAAGTAGACTGTTTAGACGACCGACTTTTGCCTAATATATCACTAACAGATGCATCTGCCACCTCTGCCCTTGAAGTGAAGGTAGACAGTGTTAAATGACCCTTAAACCTAGAGAGGTCTGCCCCAGAAGAAGCTAAAACATCTTTCATCCACCTAGATATTATAGATGGATAGATTTTTACGTGCGGAGATTATATTTCCCTAAAAACAATTGAGATTAAGTAGCATTTACCTTAATGCAACATTAACGCAGAATTCCTTATCCTTTTCAGTTAAATAAAATTCTAAGGCTGGAGGTTGTTTTCCTTTTCTTCAACTTTTGTGCAATTTATGAAAATTAAAGGGAACTTGTCTTTACCAAAATTCATATGTCTAATGTCTAAATAGCAAATGCTAGAAGCTCTTGATGAAGAAGTTAAACCCATTAGAAAAACTTGACATCCCAAGTACAAACATATTTCAGCTGTGGCGGCGATCTGGAATTAAATACACAATTTAACAACGCACACACATGTTCGTGTTGACCTACTTTAATACTGTTAATTTTTTCGTGATAGGCCGAAATAGCTAAACAAGGCATCGAAATAAATCAACTTTTTCCCCACAACACCAGCTACTCCATTTATTCCAGGCCGAATTGTATTCACTTGTTGAACCTTCTTTTCTAGACTTAGTGCGATCTCTGAAATTCCTGACGCAAGAAGGGCTTTCCTGAAACTTTCCACGCCGCTAGGCTAAGCGTACCGTTCATTGCAAGAGGGTGAACCTCCCCCTGCGCATTGGTCAACAAGTTTGAATTTCTCTGAATGAGAATCGGATGAAACACTGACAACCGTAGTAACTCCGGGTGCCAAACGTGAGTTTGCCATGCTGGTGTTATGAGAGGATTTGTATTTGTTCTCTCTCTAATTTGTTCAGTACTCTTGAAATTATGAAATTGATAGTGTTTTTTGTGACCATGTTTGTTGCATGGCATCTGTTGCCAAAACTGTGTGGGTCCGGGCGCCGCGCATAATAATGGGGCAGCTGATGAGAAAGGTGGAAAGGAAAAAGATCTCTAGGAAACCCAGCTTCATACAAACTTGGTTGAATACTTGTAACAGTTTCCACTACGAGAAATCCTTGCTGTAACGAGATTGCCAATCTGCTCTCATTTTAATTTCCCTGGAAGATGTTCGGCAGTAATCATAATCCCTTCCGATATCAAGTAGTTCCAAATTTCCTTGTTTATCCTGATTAAATTTTGGTCTTTGGTACCCCCCCCTATTTTTAAAAGATAAGAAAGAGCTGTTGTATTGTCCAACTGGATATGGGTGCAAGATATTTGTTTGCTTTTCGTGAAAGCAAGAATAGCATTCTTCGCAGCAAGGAGTTCCAGAACATTTGAATAAAGCTGTTTCTCTTTTAGGGACCATCTGTTCAAAATACTAACTGAGCTGTTGGTTGTATCAGAAGCCTGCCATTGAAATTTTTTAGGTTTTCTATTCACCATTTTAATTCCATCAGGACTAATTTTCCTAGCACCGGCTGTCAATTGTTGTTGTTGAAGGTATCGAAATTGCAAACGTGCTGGCAATACTGCCTGGGTGGTGGAGGATAGCAAACCTATCAATTTTGTCAACTTTAAAATGGACAAATCTCTGTTGATAAATCTCTGTACATTAAGTTAAAACCTTCAACACTTTTTCTTATGTCAGGAACAAACTTATTTAGGATATTTTCTGCACTGGTTCCATTTCTGACGTTGATAGCAAATCCCAGATGCTAAAGGGAGAAGCAATTAATGTTTCTAGTGTCGATCTCCCAAAAAATAACATGTCATCCAAATAAGTCACTAGGCGTATTTGTAACCGACGCAAAATTGCAATTAGCACTTTGAGTGATTTGGTAGAGGCATAGAAATTCGAATAGATTCCCTTTCCGATGAAAGCGAAGATATTTTCGAAAATCTTTGTGCAAAGGACCAGAAATATGCGTCTTTTAGATCTATTTTGCACATATAACCCCCCTCCTTCAGCATATCCTTTATTACATGCAAACCCTCCATTTTGCAGTGCTGATAGGAGATAAAATAATTTAGCGTTTAAAGATTTATCAGTGGTCGGTGGCCCCCATCCTTTTTCCAACCAAAAATAGATTGCTAATAAACTCTTTTGACAAGTGATCCACTACATGAATGCCTCCCTTTTCCACCATCTCCTGTATTTTTAATTCCACTAATTTGTCCTGCACTTTTGTAGCTTTTATCTTGTGAGGAATCAGATTTTGTACTGGTTCCTCTACAAAGGGAATTTTGTACCCTGTGACTATAGACAGAATCTCTGGGTCCTTGGTCAGTATCTCCCAAGATCAAAGAAAGTGAATTAATCTTCCTGCCAGTGGGATGTGTTTTGGTATTTCCTTTGACAAGAATAATCGTTATATTAGAGGATGTACATATTTTTTTTCCTCTAGTGTAATTTAAAATACTTTTTGGATTAGGTGGGACTGGTTTCCATTCTTAAAAAGAAAATGAAATTACCAGATGATAGTAGTAGTGTGTATTTTTTTGTCAAAGACAGTTACAAGTTCGTTTATATATACAAGTTCGTATCGTTTAAAAGTAAATAGAAAATATATACATACATCAGCTAGTAAAATAAAGATCTTAAACCATACGAAAAAATTTAAAAGACTGACTGGAGCTTGCAGAAAGCAATTTTGCCTTATCACCAAGCCCCACCTTCCTTGGTTTTGATGGCTCCCAGCACTCCTCCACGGTTGCTTTCTCTGATCTACTGCTGCAGGGAGCCCAGGTCGAAAGGGCTTACGTATTGGTGTTTTATTCTTTTTACGCACTTCTCGGAATACGTCCAAAGTTTGTTTATTGTTTTTGGTGGTATCCAAAACATGCTCCTTGAACCAACTTGAACCAAACAATTCCTTGTAATGTTTCTGCAAGAGGTCTGAACTCGCATTTAACTTACCTTTTCCATCCGACTTTGATTGCAACGTAACATTTAAAATGTTCAGAAATAAACAACTTTGTTACTGGCTTGTCCAAGAAAAATTACCGTTTTTTTCAACTTGAATTAACAAATCTTCTGACGACACCTCAGTCGTGGTGGCTTCGCCTAGGTTGGCCTCTTTAAGAAGTGACCGAACTCTGCTAAGTGGTCCAATAACATCACGTATTTTGGACTGGACAATCTCCATTTCCTTATCTCGGTCTGCTTCGTTTTTTCCCTCGAGAAGTTTAACCAATCCAGTATCAACAGATTTAACTGAATCCAGATTAAGTGGTACGGGTTGCTCTTTTGAATGTTTTCCTTCAAATCTTCGTTCATTGCATAGTTCGCCATTTCCTCAGGTAGCTTGTACTGAAACTGTTTCTCCTCTGTAGTGATTCGGAAATGCTTCGCATGGGAAGAATTTGATCAGCTGCCGGAGGTCGGGTTTCGTTTCTTCTTACTCCTTTACTTTTTTTCTTAGATTTCTTTGATTTTTTTTTCTTTTTTCTCTTTTTAGATGATCTATGTCTAGGGCGTCCTCTGCCACTACTGGGTGAACTTGAAGAAGGAAGTGACCTTGATCTAAATCGATATGAGTTGGAACGTGATCTTGAGTCCTTCCGATCTCGCCTATGTAATAAGGCTTAAGATCGTTGTTCTGGCTGAGCTACTTCCTTTTGTTGGGTAAAGCCTTTCCCCCCAGTTAACTGCCGAATTATCTGCCCTATTTTTGGTCCCAAAAGCAGTAAAATATAAGGAAAACCAATTTCAGGAACTGATTGCTAACGATCGGTAAGGTAATCGATGATAATAACAACAACAATATATATAGCAGCTCCTTTCTTCTTCGCGATTAAAGCTAAAAGATTATGTTTGCTTGGAGTCCAGTATTGATGCACACGGTAAGGGTCGAGATACTGAGATCGACTGAGATTTTATGAAATAAAATAGGCCTTTTTATATTTTATTGTTTAAATTATATTTTTCAAAACGCAGTTTTTATGAGTTTTGAAATATTTAAGAATTTAAATTTGGATAATTTGAAGTCGAAATACAAGAAATTGAAGAATGTCTGTCTGTCTGTCTGTCTGTCTGTCTGTCTGTCTGCCTGCCTGCCTGTCTGTCTGTCTGTCTGTCTGTCTGTCTGTCTGTAGGCTACAGGCAGACAGATGTACTGTTGCCAAAGTTATAATTACAGTAATACCCCTGTCCAGCTTTTTGAAATCCCTACAGGCATGGTTGTGTGAGGCAAAGTTTACCAAGTTTCTTTACTATCTTCTAATCTTTTGTACTTGCGAATTATTTGTTTTCTACACTTTTCCACTGTTAGGGAATATTTTATAACGTTTTTAGCTACGTATAAACAATACAGGTCGCCTCCGACGTTATATATTGATGCTACCTAATTTAGTTCTATTTATATAAATATTTAAAAAAAATAACATTCGTTTTTTTACAGAAAAGTTTAGTACAGCAAATAATTGTCAATAAACTTTTAAATTTTTGCTACCTCGCTATATACGGCCTTGTCATGCTCTCGCTTCTTCTCGAACCTTAAAATTCAAAATTGCTGCATAATTTACGTCACATTGACCAAAGAATCATAGAATCCTCACGACGCTGATTGAATCATGTTTAGAGTCCGCTTGACATGTTTAAGGTTAAATATTAATCAAAGATTGACGATTCAGAGCTAAACAAGAAAGCTGGGTGGCTTTAGAACTGGGGTACTACTGGTCAGCATTAAAAAAATGTAATTTGGTAGAATTTTCTGTACGAGTTCTCCCAAATCCGAAAACTGCAGAGCATGCGCATTAGCTAAGCCTTCGTCAAAACTCTGCTTTCTGTTGTCGTTGTGTCGTAGAGAAATATTCCATGGATAGGCTATGGTCGTGCAGCCAAGGAATCATTGAGGAAAAACTTGGAGGAGCGACTTGAATTTGGAATTAAAAATTTCCATATATAGAGTTATATTCCAGGTGTTTAATAAGTAATTTTTAACACAATGGGAAAATTCATAAAACTTTCGAGTATAAAAATTGCTGATAAATCCCTCAAACGTTAATTCAATAGAAGTGTAAAAAAATACTATATTTTGAACAGTGGAAATGAAAATAAAATGATGTATATGACTGTATGAAGGTCTTTTAACACGAGCATCAATTGTCGGGTATTGAACAAAAGAAAAAACGGAAATATCGCCTTTCGATTAGCTAAATAAACATACTGCACTAAAATTTGCAAGTTTTCATATAAAATTGGATAATATAATCAGCTATAAATCATGAATTTCTCTAAATTTGAAAATAATTGCAGTGCCATCAGGATTAGAGAATCTTTGGTTATTTCGACTATGGGAATCCACTAAATAAACGAAACACCAATTAAAAAAAAAAAAGAAATTGTAAACCCTTTGACTATGAATAGATGCCATCATTGTTGTGTTGACACAAGTAAAGTTTTACAATCAAGTTTGGTTTGCAATCAGAGCCGCTGTGCAAAAATCAAAAATCGTTCTAAAGAAATGTTATGGTGATGTCTTGTGACTTCACTTGTATTAACAAAGGAAGCTCTTGCTGAACTTGGCTGCATGGATGCTAGGCAGAATGCAATAGAAAATATTCTATCATTGGATAAAAAAGCAGAATTATTTGATTTACCTCAACACAAACAAACACACACACACAAAACAGCACAACAGCACATGATGTTTCAAAATGGCTGAGCTAAGAGAGCCACGAAAAAATCAAGATCCACGATGTTGATATAGCCAGATCGACTGCTTGATACCTAGCTAGATAGCCACAAACTCGAACATAAAAATAAAAAGCTTTTATACCAAACTGATTAAAAACTTAAAAATAATAGCAATAATTTAGGCTCGCTAGCTAGCTAGCTAGACCTGGACTTAAGCATGTTCCCTCAAAATCTACGTTTGTAGCCAAAATCTTGAAATCGGTTTGTTTAAGCTTTCTACATGGCTAGAAAGCGTGACAACATTTTTATCCTAACATGCAAAACATATAAAAAGTTCAATGCAAAGCTGTTAGAAAAGAAAAAGGTCAAGAAAAGACCTACAAACTTTCAAAATTACATTAGATCATCCACCAAGCACGCCGTCATGAGTGATAGCAAGTATGTTGAACACTTAAAAGATTGGGAAAAAACTTGCGAGCAGCGTCTCAAAACATAACGCAGCCTACACTAGAAACTGGGTACCCCAGTTAAAAAAAAACTTTGTTAGTTTTAATTTTGCATAATGCAGAATTATATGTTTTCGTTCAAAACCAAAAATTTGTTAAATACTGCAATTAATATGTCTTCTTCGAATGAGTCGAAATCAGAAGATTTTAACGTTGTAATTGGTTCCAGTTTGACTTAAAACGGATCGGGGGGGGGGGGGGGGGGGGTTTATTCAATTCATCGTTGGTAACATATCACAGTGACATCGATGAAGAAATAGCAGACCTAAGGCTTAACCTGATTACTACATCGTGGTGTAAGTTTTTGCTGTCATAAACGAGAGTCAATATAGATAACCTACAAGGTGTTTACGTTTAAGCGGCATGTACGTTACCTTATATTTGCCTATGCTAATTATGAAGTTATTGTCAATCACGAAGATTTTAACCCGATTGCTTTGAGAAAATGAAGTCTATGGTTGCCTTTGGTTGGTATGTATGACAGAGAATTGACAGATCTTCCTCTAACATATATATTTGGAACATATGGCTATAATGCTTCCATTTCAAATGGTGGGGACACAACAGACCTGTCAAATCTGTGCGAAGAGAAGCCACACACGGCGTACATTTGCTGATTCCCACGAAATCGTTCTCATGGATGACGGATAAGAACTAGTCAGGGCGCTGAGTTCTGAAAAATAAACGAGTTCGTGCAAATTCGGGGGAACTTACAAAAACTTCACCAGATGATACATAAATACTTAGTATAAACGATTTTACTTACTGGCTTCCTTAATTCTACTTGCATATATTCCAAAAACACAAAATATAAACATGTATGAACGATGTTTTTCTTCGGTCCTTCACCGCCATATTTTTATGAA
This sequence comes from Hydractinia symbiolongicarpus, assembly GCF_029227915.1. Classification (NCBI taxonomy): domain Eukaryota; kingdom Metazoa; phylum Cnidaria; class Hydrozoa; order Anthoathecata; family Hydractiniidae; genus Hydractinia; species Hydractinia symbiolongicarpus. Next base: position 20,216,318 of record NC_079883.1, read on the forward strand.
ATCGAATGTTGCAAAACATTCTTTTATTTCTGATCGAATAATTTCACGGGGGTGAATGTAAAATGAATTCATTAACAATACATTTTATTACCTGTTGTTATCAATTTTCAATATTTCATTCTTTTTTTAATATATAATGCTTTTGTAAAAGCAGATAGTTTAGATTTTTGTTCTTTCGAAACTAAATATGTTACATTTAAACAAAAAACACAAGTGGTAACGCGGGAGTTTCTACAGCTGGAGGAGGGATAAAAAACATGTTGCAATGAATGTGCGAAAGAAAATTTATCGAAAATGAGCTCAAAGAACGATGAAACTCGTTCTATCTTCAGCTAAAAAAAGTAAGCAAAAAGTGAAATGTATGGTGGCCGAGGAGTGTCAACGCGTAAAATGAATTTTGCAAAGACGAATTAATCTAAAATAAATGTCAAAGTCAAAGTTAAGTTAAAAATGAAAACAAAATCCAAATTTAAGTTCAAAGTGATGACACTATTCGGCCAGCGACGTAACAGTGTCATGGTGCAAAAAAAGTGAAAATACAAATTTATCGTCTAATAAGTTTTCAATGATAAAATTTGTCGCTACCGTAAATTTAAAAGATATTACAAAAGCCCTGATATTGAAGTCGAGTCTTGGGGAATATACGCGAAGATGCTGAAGTTTGAAAAAAAAGTAAAAATGTTTAGGTTTAACTATCCAATTTCAACTGTTGTAACTGTGGAGTATACCCACTATTTAGCACAATATAAATGTAGCATACCCCGAATGTGGCGAAACATGTTATTGTTATTGTTTGCGGAGAAAGTTCAACTTCGAATCCCCGATAAAAACATAGCTTCTGACATGGAGCTTTGTTATGTTATGCGGTTTAATTAAGGCGTAAAAATAGTAAAGTAGTTTAATAAAGTTATTTTAAGACGCAAGAATGCAGCAGTTTCAACTGATAAAAGAATGTGTTTTACTTTGCATAGTCTTGCCCTACTTGGGTTATGATTTAAAAGTGTCCGACTTTGGGCAGCCGCCCTACTTTGGGTGGAACATATCAACGCTGGCGATAGTCTAGTGATATGAGAAGTTCTTTACTGATTTTCTGAATCCCAAGTCAAACTGTAAACAAAAAAATCTCTGTCTGTCTGGGCATTGCTGAGTGTTTTCTACACTTTTGCAGAATTTTCTGTAAAGGAAGTAGCAAAATAAGTTATCGCTCATCTTCCAGTGTGCCTGTGTGTTACAAGCTTATTTTCAGATCTGTATGCAAAAATTAGAACAAAAATATAACCGCATGGTATATATAAAACCGCTTTGTATATAAATCCTGGCCCACTACTAAGTTAGCAAAATTATCATCGGGGAGTTTATGTCACAAGTCCTCCTGTGAAGGAATTTATTTACATTCAGGAAACAAGACGTCAACTGAGACAAAGCTTTGTTATGCCCCACTTTGTTGTAATAATTGCCCCACTTTGTAATATCTGCCCCACTTTTGTAATAACTTCTGCCCCACTTTGTATTTTCAGAGCTGCCCCAGTTTGTTATACGCCATTTCAGAATTAGCGCAGCCATATTTAATTTTTCCGCAAGTGGAGCAAGTTAGACTTTGACCTCCCGTTCTCAGTAGCGAAGCCTATAGACAATGCTAAAATAAAAAGGCTCTTTTAAGAGATTTAGCTACAGTATCTTGAGATAGTTTTCCTTATTTTTTATATAGCTATCAGCATTGTATTTTAAGCCTCTTAAACCTTGTTTTTCAGCAAAATCATATAATGTTCCAAAACATTCCAAATCCAAGGTGTACTAAAATTTCGCGAAATAAAACAAGACAAGAGGTCAGGGGATTAGGATTTAATACTGGTACCCAAATGTAAACAAAAACGTGCCAAGATAAGCGATAAATCTCCTAAATCTCTCTTCTTTTTGGTACTTTTTGTATGCTTTGTTACCGAAGAACGCAGGGTTCAAAGTCCAACTTGCACCACTTGCGGCAAAATTAAATATGGCTGCGCTAACTCTGTTAATGCGTATACATGTGATAAAGTATATAAAAATATTATAGCTAGCAGCAGTTGGATTTTTTTAAAGAAAAAACAACAACAAAAAAACAAGAACAGATAAAAGTCTTGGTTTTTTTGCATTTGTATTTTTTGAAAGTTTATAGCGTATATATTATGCAATAAATTGCATCAAATACACTTGTTCTTTTTGACTAGGGTGGATAGGATAAGCTTTTGGGCATCAACATATATTCACTTTAACCATAGTCACAAGAAAAGAGATTTTCCCGTATCGAGGTTGTGTTCCGGGATTTTCTCGTACCCAGTCTATTTTAGCTGTAAAATTCAACATTCGTTTGTTGACATTACATCATTACTGTACTTATACTTTAAACGTTGAGATTGAATGCAATGTTATGCCTGGGGCAAATTGTTCTGTATATGGCTGCTCGAGTTCCAGACTTATCACGAAAGATAGAGTGGGGGACAATCTTTTAAAGAGGCAAATTGAAAATTGCACCCTTAATATTTGTGAAAAACATTTTTCTGAGAAACAAATAGTTCAAAGTAAGTTAAGCTTATTAGGAACCAATTTTAGACGATGAAGGAATAAAAACATAAAAATTATAAGTTTTCTTCTTCTTTCTCTATATAGATGAAAAGAGGAAAAGAATGGTACCTGGTTCTATACCACACCTCAATTTACTACAAAAAACGTTGCCCGCAACCAGGTAAATCAAAGTTAATATGTACATATATAACACTAATTTTACAATTTAAATATTATATATATTCCCCTTCCCTTTCAGTACACTCACAAAACGAAGACTTTCTGCTGCAAACATTGCTGCCAAAAAACATGTTGCAAATCATATTTCAACATTAGCATCAAAATTACCAGCAATGTATGATGAAATCAGGCATGATTTCATGGCCAGTCATGTTCTGGTGTTCCTGGTACATACGTAGTATTGTCAATCAATTTAAATTCAGCTTGGCAAATTTTGCTACAAATGGTGCCACAGCCAGCCAAATGTTCCCATTATTTTGGAAAGCAGTCTCAATTTGTGAGCTGAGTTGTAACCTGAGAGTTGTTGGAGCAACTTGTGATGGAGCATCACCAAATCAAGTGATGATAACGCAAACCCGAATGTTGATGTCACATACAGAAGTCTGAATCTCTTTAGTTTTGAGAAGCGTTTTATATACTTCATCTCAGATCCTCCTCATTTGATAAAAACGTCAATTTGTCTCGCCAATTCTGGTTCTGGTTGTTGCACTCGATATATGTAGAACACAGACAAGTTCATCATATGAAACCACATTGCTGATCTTTTTTACCAAGATCGTGACTGTGGTTTACATTTGCTTCCCAAATTGTCATACAACCATATATTTCGTCATTCTCAGTTATGAACGTCAAGTTGGCTGCACAGGTTTTAAGCTCTACAGTCAGCAATGTTCTCACTAATTTTGGTCCACCAGGGGCAGCTGGAACAGCTAAATTCTGTCAAATGATAGATGGGTTTTTTGACATATTGAACATCAGAAACACAAAAGATCATGTAAAAAAACGGAAACCATATCTACTTCCTTTCTCGACAGCTAATGATGATTGATTTATCTGGTTACGTGAAGTGTTCCTGCAATATTTTGAAGACTGGCTCCAGTCAATTGAGAATCGCCCAGGAAACTTTACTAAAAATGCAAAAGTCAGTATGTTTATATCATGGCAGACATATGAGGGCATTAAGATCACTGTCAACTCTGCCATTGAATTAATTCAGTTTTTGCTTAAAAACAATGTGTCGTATGTGCTGACAGAACGATTCTGTCAAGACCCACTAGAGAATTATTTTGGACGTCAGTGGTCAATGGGAGCAAGGAAGGACAACCCAACTATTCGCGATTTTGGATTCAATGATAACACTATTAGAAATCAGACAATGATCTGGTTGAATTCAGTGATGAACCCCTACTGTGTCCTAAAAAGCAGAAGGCTGGTGATTAAGTGACAAAATGACATTGAAACGGCTATTTTTATAGCAGATTTATTTTTAATATATTTTGATATATAGTTTCTTTCGTTAAGCCGAGAATGATAAGGAATGATGAGTTTCTATTTTTTACTTTCAACTAACTTCACCTATTCCCTTATACAGTGAGCTTATATGATTTTTGTTGTTGTATCAGGTTTTCCATTTCTGATTTTTCGAATTAAGAACTCTACATAGTTCACTTAGCTAGTTGTAGAGCTACGGAAACATCGGAATACTCACTTGATTCGTCGTATAAGATATTTAAAATCTACGTACTTCACCAAATAAACCTCAGTTATGTTACACAATCATTTCCAACGTTTTTAAAATTCGCCAGCTGTTTAGTTTTGTTATTGATGAAAGCTGGTTCAACATTTAACTGAGATAATCCTTTTCGCCGTAGTTTATTGTTAAAAAAGTACCAAGTTTATGAAGTCCTCGCTAGAAAACATTTTATCTCCTGTATGATAAGCGTGTGGTGCAAAAGAATGTTAATAACAGGAAATTACAACTTAAAAAAACCAGGGGTTGATTATGTTATTTTCAACATATATTTTTTTCGATAAAGTAAAAATAAGTTTTAAATTGAACCTAGTGTCGGATTCGTAATTTGTTTGTTATTTTTTCGAGTATTTTTTTACTTTAAAAGTGAAATAGTCATAAAACTTACTGCCATATTTATCCCCGGGTAAAATTAAAAGAAACTGCTTTGTTAACCATGTTAAATAAATATGTAGGTAAACTTATATTTGACAAGGGATACTTATCCTTTGAGCAAGAAACTTAAAATTTTTATTTTGTTTTAGCGCATACATTTTTATATAAAATATATTGCCAATTTTTAAACTTACGAATACTTCTTTATTCACAAAATAGATGACTTTATGAGCCAAGTAATGTTTTTTTGGAAAGTTGTAGCTAGCTATAAAAATAGCTGTTTTTATGTTTGTTTTTCTTCAATGCCCTTGTTCCAAACTTCATGTTTTTTTAAAGGAACGTTTGGAAATATAGTGGATGCAATAACCCCTCCGCTTTTTTTACTTCTCTTCTGTGTTTCAGCAACTGCAGCTCCGTTGTTTTTGGCTCGTTGGTTTTTGGTCAGTCCTCTTTTGGAAATACAGACTTTATTACACATTCACAACTAAAACCAGTATTTTTAAACTTCAGTTGCATTATCATCATTAATAATATCAAACCCCACTTCAATATTCTCTAACATAACAGCATCAATTGCTACTAAAAGAGCATCAATGTCATCTTCAAAGAGAAAATCACCCTGCGTCATTTTAAAAATTTCCATGCCTTCTATTTCCTACCACCCCCATCAAATCAGGCTTAGACGCTAATATTGCATAACACGACCCGAAATGGCTGAATACCCAGACTATCTTTTATCTTGTGGCTATGCTTTAACAGATTTTGATTTTGGGAATAGTTTTTCTACCGGACACGTTTTTATAATCACCTTTTGTGAAACTGGAATTGACATTAAAAGGAAAACATGTTTCACAAATTTCTTATTCTGATATTGTTATGAAGTTTAACGCTTGTATTGTTGAGTTATATTCGTACCATCGCAATACGACGATAAGGAGTTGATAAGGAACGATGGACAATCCAAGATCCCAGTGGAAGACAGTAAATACTGGAGATTAATAAATGATGTGACATTAGATTTAAATGGATTATTTTTTTTCAATGTAAACGAATTGTGAAAAAAAGGTGAACTGAATTAAGTAGTAGCGAAAACTTTCAAAAAAGTAAATGAGCTGGATATATAAAACTACGGAACAGAGCTACAGACGGATATGCGGGAATCAGTGGCAGAAAAACTCTCAATATAGCATCAAATGATGCTGAGTTTACAAGTTCAGTATGAAATTCAATAACAAAGCAGTTCCTAAACCAGTCACTGCAAATGAGGTAGGTTCCATTTATACTGTGATCATGTAAATTAAATGCAAAGGCATGGGGAAGAAAACCTCGCTCTCTGGTTAATTTCTGATGTCAGGTCCCCATTTCTTGTCACCAAAACTTAAGAGGCTGGGATAAAGGCTGCTGAAGTATTGATTTACAATATCTGAGTTTGATTTGTAGATATACCTGAGGTGACTATTACTTAGCCTTTTTGTCAATATTTGCACATGTAATGGTATAAAAAGCACATTTTTTCACAAAAAGAAAGTCAGCGTAATGTACTGTTACAACGCCTGTTTATCAAAATTAATCATTCTACTAACGTGGGACACACGTTTCATTGCAATATACAAGACAGAGCATCCAGACCACGAATAAAATCGAAAAAGATGACATCATAAAAATTGCATATGTACTGGTCAACATGCAAAAAGCCAAAACTTACAAGGTGGGGCAAGACATTATTACAAAGTGGGGCAGCTTCAAAAATTACAAAGTGAGACAACAATGAATTACAATGTGGAGCAGCTTTGAAATTACAAAGTGGGGCAGGCATTACAAGGTGGGGCGATAGTCGCGATGTATCAAAAAATAACGATGCTATCGTGATCGTCACTACTAATCGTGATTGTCGCGATAGATCATGAATAACATTAAAAATATTAAACAATAGATGTTTATAGCTAATCTTGTGTCTTTGTTTTTGTTTTTTTACATTTAAAAATTCTTTTGCATCCTGTATTTTTATTAGAAATTGGATTTTAGAAATAAGGCAACCTCAACTTAATTACTTGTTCTACGGGTGAAGTAGATAGTAGTTTACGGTCTGTTGGTCTGCGAAATAAAAATAATTTTATTCAGAATGTATAAATGGTCGAAACAACAAAAAATTAAAAAAACAACAACGGAGGAGGGTGTTACGACAAGCATATTTTTCTATGTATGTTTTGCTTGTATTAGCGTTGTATTAGTGTTAAATTAGCCAATGTCTGATTTAATGAAAGTTTATGAAAAAATAAGAATTTATGGTCGGAACAACAACAACAAAAAATAATAATAAAAAATAACAACGGAGGAGGGTGTTACGACAACCGTTTTCTATGTATTTTTGCATAACGCACGCAGTTTATGTTTTTAGTTGCGAAGGAAAAATAATAATAATTTTGGTGAGCTTTAACCATGGATCAGCCATTTTGTATAAAGGACCAAATGTATCTAGTTTTTCCACAGAATATTGAGGAAACAATTTTCGATTGCTATGTTGTGGTAAAGGTAAGATGTTTTTTTCATGTAAGGACTAAAACAGGTAACCACCAGTGTTCACAGAACGACTAGAGAACCAGCAGCGAGCAAGGAGTAGAGGAAGGAGAACAAACAGAAAACATTGCAAAGCAACCGCACACTAAATATTGCACATCACATGGTGACGATGAGCAGGGATTGTTTTAACACTGATACGAAAACTGGAAGCAAACAACTGGCGGTTGAGTCAGGTGTCTTGACGCTAATCTTTTCGGTATCGGTATCTGAGAAATTAAAAATGTCAGAATAAAAATTGTCTATAAAAGAAGGATATAGTTGGCCTGCTGAAATACTCAGGGCCTTGTGATACACGTTCTGAATATGAATTCTCTTACAACTCTTGCTCAAGCTCCCCATAATTCTTTTTGCTTGCGATTGTGTCTTTTCTCACCTACATTGAACACTAAATTGCATTTAAGTTGTCACGACTATTCATTATGTAGAGCTTGATTAGCAGAAAAACATCCAATTTTCCCATATAAACACTTGAGGCTAAATTCTAAATTTGTGTTCTTAGGGTGCATTCCATTTAACACGAAAAATGACACAACAAGCTAAATCAGCTTACCTTACTCAAAGTGCATACATGTTCACAAAATGGAATGAGCTATAATTACTTATTTTTGTAACGTCGGAGTTGATAATTAAATTAAGTGACTTTTTTACTCAAAGTGCTTCCTTTAACTTAAAAAACAATTTAAATGAAGTGGATTTAGCAAAGTTTTTGATTAAAATTATTATGTAGTATTTGTGTTAAATGGAATGCACCCTTATTATCAAGGACAAATTCGAACAAATCGACCTGAAAAATGCTCATAATATTAAAATAAAACACCAAGATTGTATTGGTTCTTATAAAAAAGAGTGTACAGTGTTTGCTTTAAGTGCAAAAAGTCATGAGATCACACCCTGACTGGTGTTAAATATATTCCTTCCTGTTTAGCGTTTACACAAGAGTAGGGTTGATATCTCAGGCAGATCTCTGAATAAGCAATTGTTCTGCTCACACAACTTTCGTAGCTCAAATGGCAGATTTAAACACACTAGGATTTCCTTCGTAAGACCCTCAAACCAATAGCCACCTTAAGAAAAAGAAATTGATTTAAAAATAAAAAAAAATGTTGTGGAAATTAAATTTTGCCATGCTGCAATAAAAACACTGCAACTATTTACTCTAGCAACATTTTTCAAATGGTAAATCACAGGGAAGTAAAAGTAATATTAAAGCACAAATGTTTAAGAAATATGACATTGGTGATTCCGACAATCAGTTGGAGATCAGCAATCGTTCAACATTTGCTGCGATTAAGGATCAGATCAATTTACTTTAAATAAGAAACATCTAGACAAAAATCAAGAAAAATGTTTATTATAAATAAAAACATCTTTTCAAATTAATAAATATTTATCTAAAAGAATAACCCCTGTCTTACTATGATGTATATACTTGAGTTTAATACATCAAGAAAGCAGCCTTCTTCCTGTTTCATCACATTCGAAATGTTAAAAATAAATGGAAAGAGGAAAATATATATTTAGCTTTGGGAATATTCAAAAAATAGTGTTTGCGCTCTCCAGCACAGAATTCCAAATTCATTCGCTGCAGTTTTTGTGCTTGCTCTGTTCATTTGCTGTTGGTTCTATGGTTGTTTTGTATAGACTCCTTGTTCGCTACTGGATCCCTAGTCGTTCTGTGAAAACTGGTGGTTACCTATTTTGTCCTTACTTTTCTTTCAATGTTAAGGGAAACTTTTTATATATAATGTTAAATATATACAAAAAAAAAAACTGCTAATAAGGGGTCCATAAAAAGTCCATTTTGTTGATGACAGTTGCATCTATCCAAAATGTTTTTACAATTTTTTTTTCTCATTGCATTTATTGGTAGTCAGTTTGAGTTGACACCATAATCAAAATATATAGCTACTGTATTAGAATCGTACATTTGGTTAAACTTTTATTTATTTTTATTTATTTTTTTTAATGATGTTAATTTTGGTGAGTTGTGTTGCTGAAGAAGATGTCAGTCTTAAAGCGTGAGTATACAAAAAAGGTGTGATATTTTTAAATGTTTTAATTCACCAAAACTTTATTTTGATATAATAATGTATATAGAAAGCCTATATGATTACCTATATAATGGCATAAAAATTATTAAGAAAAAATAAAATTCGAAGGTTTAATAGACACGAAAAAAAATGACCCCTCTCCTACAAATACGATCTCTTTTACAAAACTACTAATTTCTCAAATTTGCTGTCTGCTTTTTTGTGATCACAAGACATTGATCTAAAAACGATTGATCTAATTTTTTTCCACAATTTTTAACCTCTAATTGTCAGAAAACTCATCATAACTCGCGTTCTACTCATTTTCAAGAAATAAAAAAAAAGCGTTTTTAAATCACACATTCCTCTCCACACTAAGCGTGCTCTCCACCTCACATCCTTTATAGTTTTGTAAAAGAGATTTACAACGTAAGTGATACTCTCTTAAAAATTTAACACTGTGAAAAAGAGCTTTTAAGTTTCTTACAGAAATCTTATACTTCTGCATAATAATTGATCACTATGGTAACGACTATTTGTTAACAGGTTTTTTTCCCATCTTCTGTTTATGCTTCACGTGTTCACTCACATTCGCAATTATACACAGTTGAGTATGGGTAAAACAAAAAAAAACTCTAGAAACAAAAATCTTTTCGACTAGTGCTAGCTTGGTGATCGGCAGTAGTAACCTTTTGCTTAAAATTTCTTTTACCTGGCAAGTCAAATTTTTTTGTTTGGATTTTCATCTTTTTTTGATGATATAAAAGCTTTATGGTGATAGGACATTTTTATTCGCTGTTAACTTATAAACTGGTTTTGCCATGTTTTTCACAGTAAATTATATTCAACTTCGGAAGACAAAAAAGAAAAAGAAAATATCCTTATGGGAAATAGGAGAAAAACTTCAAAAGAATCTTTTAACTACATACGAAAATCATTTTCCTCTTTGAGTCGGCTATCAGTTATAACCTTGAACATAATTCAGTAGTAAAAATTAATACTCAAGATGATTTTGTGTGAACAAATATTTGATCTTTATCGCATAACAAAAAAGTAATTTATAAAAAAAAATTTTTTTTTTAAAAAAAACTCATTTTTTTCGTATACTCACGCCTTAATCATTCTCTAGCAAGTTATTGGTAGCAGAAAATACTAAATTCATGAAATATGCAAATTAAATTTTTTGGGTATTTAATTTACGGGCACTAACAACCCTGGCAATAATGTTTGGGAAATGGTCTGGTTTTTAGCTTAAAATTGCCAAACACAATCACTTTGGCCATTCCCTTATAGCTGGTTGATTAACTCCACACTTTCGAATAAGTGACCCTCTCGTCCAGGGACTGTTTTTTAAAGATATTACTAGGGCCAGAGGTTATTTAAATATTTTAAACACCAACTTTTGCTAAAAAACAGCTTTTTTTTAAATCATCTACAGAATAATCACAATTTTTATATTTATCTTTTCGTTTAAGCAATTCCCTATTATTAAGAACTATAGAAAACTATGAACATTGGCATGGAATTTAGACTTAAGCATGTGTAATATTTTACAGGCTAAGTTTTTTATAACAAAAGCAGGAAACTTGTTATTTCCTTCATAAGAGGATGTATCACAGAATTAACTAAAAATGGCATAGTGTGCTGCTGTAGGTTGTACCACTTGCAGTTGATTCTTCGTTCATGGTAAATTGCGGCATTTGTATCATCAGCAAAAATAATTGCACCTTTTAATTCATTATTACAAAAAAATAAAAAAGACAACTCTTAGGTCGCTTAACATACTGATTTTAGTGCCAGTTGGTTAAAAATAAGTTTCACTTTTACCTTCAGTTTACAACCTGGATTATAGCAAGGAGAGCACATAATTATTTGGCCTGTAAAATAAATTCTATAACACCAAACACACCCTAAAAACTAGCCCAAAACTACCCCAATTGGGATACCCCAAGTTTTCAATTAACCTGCAAAAAAGTATTTATTAAAGCCTGGTTCACATCTGTAAAGCAGAAGCAGAAGTAAGCGAAGTAAGCATGCGCATTAGATAAAAAAAGAAGCAAAAAAGCCAGCAATAAAGCAAGTCGTTCTGTGTACAAGAAGTAATATAAGATGGATGAGGAAGAAATTTTTTTCGCCTATGGTTATTTATTACTTAAACGAAATATTCGTAGAATAAAAAGAACGAGAAGCTAGAAAAAAAAGAAAATCATGAGTTAATGAGATCTACAAACAAAAAAATGAAAGGGGAATTCCCTTACCATCAATTGGTTCAAGTAAGCTTCCAGTATCAATGTATTGTTTTGTTATTGACCTTATGGACCCTATGGATTGTCTGAATGAACAGTATGTTAGACCACTGAGAATCTATCTGATTTATGATATAAGATTGGAAATTTTCTACTGATTCTGTACTTTGGGCTCCCATTTTGATTTCTCTTGTTTATGTTAAAAATGTTACTTCTTTGTAACATTAGCAAAATCTGGAAGCAAGTGTGAAGTAAAGCCAATTATAAAGCAGAAAGTGAAGCAAGATATCAAAAAGTTTAGATATTCTTGCGTTAACGTATGCTTCATACTTACTTAACTTATTTAACACATATTCACACTGCGCTTATGTCTGCTTCCGCTTCTGCGTCTACTTCTGCTTCTGCTTCATAGATGTGAACCAGGTTGATTACAAAACCATTTACTCACGTATATACTTACTAAGAAAGCGTTGTTGTTCCTTCGTTGTTTTCAGTCTAGCCTTGTTTCTATGGTGTATAAGCGTGTGATTATCAATTTTTAATTACTGCATCTACAACCAGAGCAGGGTGTTACGAATCGCAAGAATGATATGAAAAAGTGCTGTTCTAACAATATAGTTTTAAAGAACAGCCAAAAGAAAAAAAGAATTTTGTTACTTTTTTATCTAATTATTTCCATACTATTTATATACTATTTATTACATTATTTTAGATGTATACCACTTTAAGCTCCAAGTGCTCTATTTTCAATTTCTTTGGTAATATGGGGGCAGTCAGAATCGAATCTGGATAAACTCCTTGAAAAGCAGTTCATTTAAAACAGGTTATTAAAAACATTAGGTACCCCAACTAAGGGTAGTGTTTGGGGTAGTAATTGGAGTGGTAATTTGTTTGGTAGTTTTATTCTACAAACCAGATAATTATGTGCTTTCCTTTGCCGCTGACCAGATTGAAGCAGTCCCATTAGATTTGGACTGAATGGTTTCTATTAGCGATAATTTCACAAGTAAATAAATTGAAAAGAAGGTTTCCCCAACACAAGGTTCACACAGCAAATCTTCTGGCTATAATGTTCTCTTGTCAATGATCAAATAAGATGTAAATAAAGGTTAATAATAGCTTTTTCCCAGAAAGGTTCTATGTTAAATTTTTCCTTATGAAGTTGGCTTTACAATGATCAACTAACATGAAAATTAGGTTATCACTGTGTAGAGTTTCCCTATGCCACATACAATATATATACAGTCAAAGGTATGAAAGATTGATTTCATTATACATGCGGCAACCATCCTTTATGAACTGCACCGTACAACATTGCCGATCTTTGGTAAAAGTGATCAAGTTCACACACCGGCTCAGTTTTGCAAAGGCAATTGGTCTGCAAATTATTAGGTAAAATTTAAATATGACAGAGCTATACACGTTATAAACTGAAGGTAATTAATTTGAAACTTTTTTTTAACAAATTGCTACTAAATTTACGAATACAATTGGAGTAAAATTGAATATACGATGTATATATATTTACAAAAAAAAATCGGAAATTTTGTCTGTCTGAAAATTTTTGTTTCTAATGTACAAAAATTGGATGGTTTGGGTAGAATATCATTAAGTAGAAAATCATTCGTACCTTAAACAGCCAGAGAAGCACTGCTGTATAAACAATCACCATCTGTCATTGACCTGAAGTTAAAATAAAGCTCTCATAACCACAACATACAAAATAAGTTTACTTTACAATTACACCATTATTGTTAAGTGATTCTGTGTTTCGAATGACACGAACTTAATCACGGCATTGTTTAAACAATGTATTGTCAAAGGATTATAGCAATTATAAACTAACCTGAGAGCCCGATAGAATTATCCTTACAGCTGATGGCTAGCAGCTGATCCTTTGGGATGAAACTTTCAGCTTCTTTGTTTCGTTTCACAGCGCCTTCATCTAATAAAACTAAGAAATCAGGATCTCTCAGTTTATTATCCAGCGTAGTTCTCAAAGAACTTGAAACTTTTTTAAGGCCGTTTAAATTTCCTGAAGCTAAATACGACTTCACGTTTGATAATAACATCATTCTTTCTTCACCTTCGCAACTTTACTGACCTTGATTTAATTTTTAAGGAGCGAATTTTTGCCCTATCTGCAAAAGTTATTAGCCAATAGGATGCGTCCAAAATTACCATAAATGGAAGACACATGACTTTACATGGGCATAAATTTTGCATGTAACCTGTGAAATCTGTGAAAAAAAGTAGAGATTTAACACCTCAGCCTGCAAAACAAAGTGGATACTGCTAAATTCTGCGAAAACGTTTTTAAGTTAAACTTTTGTTTTCTTATTTCACTATGGCATATGGAGATTTAATAGTCGCTTGTCCACTCAAATCGCTAGAGCCAGAGGACATAAAATTCGCCTAATGGAGATCAGCCTTTAGTGAGACAAATTATTATTTTTTCTTTCCAACGAAAAAATATAAACTGTATGCGTTATGCGAAAATACATAGAAAATATGCTTGTCGTAGCACCCTCCTCCGTTTTTATTGTTATATTTTTTGTTGTTGTTGTTGTCCCCACCATACATTCTTTTTTTACCATGTACTTTCATTAAATCAAGCATCTGCTAATTCAACTTTCGCAAATTTGAGCAAAACATACATAAAAAAACTATGCTTGTCATAACACCCCCCCCCCTCCCTCTGTTTTTTTCTTTATTATTATTATTTTTGTTGTTGTTTTTCCGACATTCTTGATAAAATTATTTTTATTTCGCTGACCAAACGACCAACCTTAAGTTACTATCTACTTCGCCTGTAGAACAACTAATTAAGTTGGAGTCGCCTTATTTCTACAATCCAATTTCTAATAAAATACAAGATGCAAAAGAATTTTTAAATGTAAAAAAAAGGCACAAATTATACGCATCTATTGTTTAATATTTTTAATGTTATTCACAATCCATCGCGATGATGATGAGTTGTTTGTAGATTGTAGATGGTGCTATATTCAAAATAAAATATAAAAACAGCTGAATATGAGTTGTGTTTTTGCAAAAGTGTGACTAAAAAGCAACACATGAAGAAACATTTCTTTGTTTTCTCAGCCCTTTTACACTTTAGGCATACATTATTTGTTTATTTGAAAGCTTGGTTGCCATGAAAGCAATGCCAAGGTTGTTAGCTGGGATTAAAAAATTGAGGCTTTTTGTGTTTCAAACAACTTGCTTCACGATTAAATAATTTTAGCCTAAGTTGTTCTTTTTTCGTATTCTTATAAAATTGTTTTCATAGAAAAGCATTATTTTTTAAGGAAATATGCATAATCCCTTGTACAAACACACAAAATGGGTATGTTATTCTATTAGATAGATGCATGCTTTCATTTTTGTGGAGTGATTGATATAATAAAAATTAAACAGCCTACTGTATTACTGAAAGTAAAAACTTGTCTGTTGATTTGTTGGTAATTTATTATAAGAATTAATAATTGGTTTGTAAAAAAGTGAGCTGCAACTGCAAAAAGTGTAACAAAAATTAAACAATCGTTCTTTTAGCAACAGCTCACTTTTTTCCATGCAACTCAGCTTTGAAATTGTCAATTTTTCCAATGATTCCCAATTATTGGGAATCATTGGAAAAAGCCTAAGATTTATTGTGGAGTTGTCTGAGTCAAAAATTTTACACAAAGCATGGTTGGGGTTAAAGTGTAAAAAAGCAAAAAACGTTTGGCATTTAAAGGTGTGAAATTTTGTAAGAGGAGATATTAATTTAAAAAGCAACATCGTTTTACCTGGGTTAACTTACTATTTTCAATTTTTCTTAGACCTTGATTCACTACTTTTAAACAATTTATAAATCATCAATCTCTATTTATAACCCTGTGTGCTGCCATAATGTTTTTTTTACTTTTGTGGCCCTGATTTCAAATTCAAATTGTACTTCAGTATGATGCATCAATGGTTTTTTTTAGAAGGAAGAATTCCGGATAAAAATATGTTTGGATCCTTCACAAACGTTAACAAATGCAAAGTAAGTAATCATTTTAGTTTTTTTCGCAGCCACATTAAGGGATCGTCTCAAAATGTTCGTATGTTTTTTTCGTATAATTATACGAACGCTACGAAGTACTTCGTTTCGTGAAACGAATGTCATACGAAGCGCTTCGTTTCAAATAAAAAATGTAAACGAAGTTTATACGAACTTTGTTAATATATGATACGAACTTAAACGAAGTTTTTTTACCGTACAAAATGAAATGATACGAACTTTGAACAAAGTAAATTGCTATACGATCTTGAAACGAACTTCAAAAGTACCGGCGTGATTGCGCATAATAACGAAACCAGAAACAAAAGAATTAAACGATTTTTTTTTAAAGACGAAAGAAATAATACGCACTTTAAACGAAACCAGAAATAAAAAAAGTAAAATATACGAGGTTGACTTCTTTGAAAAGACTAGTAAAATTGCATATTCATAAGTTCAATCTACACGATCTACGGCGATCTTTTCGCTTTCTACGATCCTGTTTTCATGATTTTTAAACGATGTACGGCGATCTTTTCGCTTTCTACGATCCCGTTTTCATGATTTTTAAACGATCTACGGCGTTCTTTTCGTTTTCTACGATCCCGTTTTCATGATTTTTAAACGAGCTACGGCGATCTTTTCGCTTTCTACGATCCCGTTTTCATGATTTTTAAACGAGCTACGGCGATCTTTTCGCTTTCTACGATCCTGTTTTCATGATTTTTAAACGATCTACGGCGATCTTTTCGTTTTCTACGATCCCATTTTCATGATTTTTAAACGATCTACGGCGATCTTTTCGTTTACAACCATCCCGTTTTCATGATTTTTAAACGATCTACGGCGTTCTTTTCGCTTTCTACGATCCCGTTTTCATGATTTTTTAAACGATCTACGGCGATATTTTCGCTTTCTACGATCCCGTTTTCATGATTTTTAAACGATTTACGGCGATTCTTTCGCTTTCTATGATCCCGTTTTCATGAATTTTAAACGTTCCACAGTGATCTTTTCGCTTTCTACGATCCTGTTTTCATGATTTTTAAACGATCTACAGAGATGTTTTTGCTTTCTACGATGCCGTGGAGACGATCCTTAAGACCTTAGATAATAAATCCAATTAGAATAAACGAAGTTCGTATAACGAAACGAACTTTATAATTGTTGAAAAAATTCCAATATAAAACTATAGATAATAGTCCAATTATAATAAACGAACTTTGTAATAGCAAATTATTATATGAACTTCTTTAAAAATACGAACTACATACGAACTTTATTTTAAATGATACGAACTTTATACGAACTTGTAATTTTGATGATACGAAAAAGTTCGTCTTAAAAATAAAATGATACGAAAGATTTAATAAATCGATACGAAGTTTTTTATACGAATTATACGAACTACGTACGAACATTATGAGACGATCCCTAACGTGATTCAATCAATACGCATGCATTGTTAAAACGTTCCATATGTATTGTAAGTGACTACCAAAATCAACAGTGAAACAAACTTTTGGTGCACACCAATATCATAATGACTAATTTTGAACTTGCTACCAGAAATCGGGATTGCCTTCTTTTAGCCAATAGAATAATTTCTCAGAAATGCAATGCTGCAATGCAGTGTATCCAGGTCCCTGTCTTCTTTTATGAACAGAATAGCACTAAAAGGCTTGTGCTTTTCTATGCAGTTTTGCCAGCTACAAAACAGTATACTAAGGCTACTTCAACATGAACATTTTATCCAAATTAAGGTAACAGTAAGCAACACAAATTTTTCTAAACTTATTTGTTGTCATCTGTTTATCTGTCTCTCTATCTGCCTGCTTCATCATCATCATCATCATCATCATCATCATCATCCATTGTCATCATTCTCGGCTTAACTTCCGTTTTCCATGCTAGCATGGGTTGGACGGGGTATATTAATGACCCTCTTCCAATCTGATCTAGACTGTGTTAGATCTAAACTCAACTTCCTTTATATCAAGTCTGTCCTTATAACCTGCCAAGTCTTTCTCGGTCTGCCTCTGGCCTTTGCCCTAGGAACTATCAAGTCTCTACACTTTCTTACCCAATTATCCTCCTCCATTCTTTCCAAGTGTCCCAGCCAATTCAATCTTCTTATCTGGATAACATCTTTAATTCTACGGATACTTAGCTTGCTTTTTAGCTCATCTGAACTCTTTCTGTCTCTCAGACTGGTGCTACACATCCACCTAATCATACTCATATCATTCTTATCATATCATTATCATTCTTCCTGCTTCACTGCCCATGTCTCACAACCGTATAACATAACACTTCTTACACAGACCTCATACAACCTACCTTTTACCTCAATTGACAAAACTCTGCTAGTTAACGAAGGAAGTACATCTCTGAACTTTTTCCAAGCAGAACATAACCTGCAAGTAACACTTCTTCAAACACCCCATTCACTGCCCAACATATCACCTAAGTAACAGAAGTTCTCAACTATCTCTAACGAGCCACTGTTGTACATCATTAAAGCTGGAAATACTTTATTCTCTATAATCTCACCTTTGCAACGCTTGCTTACAAACTGAATGTCAGCTCTTAACCTTCCACCAATACTACTGCACTTCTTATGTACCCAATGCTTGCAAGTCTGACAAAAAATTGAGTTACTACCAACCCCTTTCCTGCAAACTCCACAAGGCCACTTTCCAACTACAAGGTCACACTTGGCTGCAATGCTACTAATCATGACTTTAGACTTTGCTGTGTTCACCCTTATCCCTTTCTCTTCTAGTCCTTTCTTCCACTTCTCAAACTTTTCAACTAATTCTTCCATCGACTCTGCTATGAGAACCAAATCATCTGCATACAATAACTCCCATGGACAACCTGTTCTGAACTCCAACAACAGCGCTTCTAAGACTAGAACAAACAACAAAGGACTAAGTACAGAACCCTGATGTACACCAACATTTACACTAAATTCATCACTAAGTGAATCACGACTTCTAGCATTGCTGTTCAATCGTAACTAGCCACTTATCCACACCTAATTTTCTCATAGCCCACCAAATAACTTTACGTGGCACTCTATCAAGCTTTCTCTAAATCTACAAAGGCAAAATAGAGATTCTTTCTCCTTCCTAAATACTTTTCCTGAAGCTGTCTGAGTAAAAATATTGCATCTGTAGTGCCACGCCCTGGAACAAAACCAAATTGCATCTTATCTATATCAATTCTTTCTCTAAGTAACTTATCAATCACTCTTTCAATAACTTTCATTACTTGATCAACCAACTTCTAACCTCTATAGTTACCTCCTTCTAATGCATCACCCTTGCCCTTGAAACAATTCACTATTACACTCGACTGCCACTCACTCAGAATAGCACCATTCTTTATAATCTGATTAGCATGACTTGTAATAAGCTCAACTCCAATATATCCAGATGCTTTTCCCATCTCTGGAGCAATACCTGATACTCCTGCAGCCTTGCCAATCTTCAATTTCCTAATAGCCTCCGCTACACATTCTGTCTTGATCTGCATAGCTGGCCCTTCTACAACATCATCATCAGACAAATTATCCTCATCCCAATCAAACTCAGTGTTAAGTAACCTGCTGATAATAATTCTTCCAAGCTACCCTTTTCTCCTCCTCTGTGCTAGACAAAACACCTTCATCATTATGTATACACTTCTCACCTACAACATCTTGATTAGTCTTCTTCATTTGCTTTGCTATCTTGACTACCTCATTGCGCTGGTCTTCACTTCTTAACACATATGCAAATCTGTTTCTCTCGGCTTCTGATTTTGCCTTATACACTGCTGTACGAGCACGACGCTTAGCTTCTAAGTAAATATTTTTACTACCACCTGACTTCCACTCTTTCAAAAGTTTCCTCTTTTCCTTTATACACTGGTCAACCTCATTATTCCACCACCAGGTCTGTCTATGTCTAGCTGGTCCTTTCGTCCACCCACAGGTATCATCAGAAGCTTTTAGAAGACAATTCTTCAAAGTAGTCCAAGTACTTTCAACATTGTCACTATCACATTGACCATTGTGGGCTAACTGCTGAACTTTTGCTCTAAATTGTCTTGCTACAATCTCTTCCTTCAGCTTCCAGACTTTACGACGGAGTCTGTACTTTCCCTTGGCTTCTTTAACACTCTTCAAGATAATATCACAAACCAGCAACCTATGCTGGGAAACACTCTTTCCCCGATAAACTTTCACGTCTTTCATCACTTTTTTGTCTGACTTTCTAACCAGGAAGTAATCTATCTGTGTCTTACAACCACTTGACTTATATGTTCTCAGCCTACTCTGTCTCTTACTGAATGATGTGTTGCAAGCCACCATGTCTGTTGCCATTCCAAACTCAAGCAATCTCTCCCCTTCCTTACTTCTGCTTCCAAATCCATAGCCTCCATGCACA
Source organism: Hydractinia symbiolongicarpus (assembly GCF_029227915.1). Lineage (NCBI taxonomy): Eukaryota > Metazoa > Cnidaria > Hydrozoa > Anthoathecata > Hydractiniidae > Hydractinia > Hydractinia symbiolongicarpus. The sequence continues at coordinate 20,236,321 of NC_079883.1, forward strand.
CCTCTATAGCCTTCAGATGACTTCCCAACATGACCATTAAAGTGGCCGCCCACCATGACAAGTTCAGTGTCTCCAAACTTTGATGTGACTGCTATTAACTCATCATAAAACTTATCTTTATCTTCCTCACTGAGTCCACACTATTACCTATCAAAAACTTTATCACTATAATACGACTATTAACACACATAACATGTATTACTTTTTCTACCCACTTCCCTGCAACAAATATGCCAATTCCTCCATATCCATCACTATTACCAATCCAAAAAAGCTTATACCTTACCCTCCTACCTTTTATAAATCTCACTGAAGCTCCTCTCCACCTGACTTCCTGAACACAATACATATCAACAGATCTACGTTCTAATTTCAACTACTTTACCTGCTCTACCTCTCAGAGTACCAACATTTACACTAGCCATCCTCAACCTAGTGTTATCTACCTTGTGATGTGATAGCTGGGTAACAGTCTGATGATGCTTACACCTGACATCTGTCCTACTGTGCGCGACACCTTTTTTCCTTAAGGTTCCAGTGCCGTTTACGCAGTTTGTCTGAATAACTATTCTTACAGCCATTAATAAAGAGTTTTGACATTGTTTTACAGCTGGATGCCCTTCCTAGCGCCAACCGTTCACAGACCGGACTGGGTGTTTTTTTAAAGTAACACCATCAATATGTGGCATTTCATGGGACTTCCACAATCGCCCCTTTAAACTAAGGTATGGTGGAGGACGTTCAACTCCTCCCTTGTCTCTTAAAGAGACCCATCACCTGCCTGTCTATATATAGGCTATAAAATACTTGAGGTTGTGTATCTACTTGCGAAATGCAATTTTCCCTTATAGATTTTCCTGCCAATTTGAGTTAAAGCAATTAATACAAGGATATGAAGAAACTCTTATCAAGGTATAAACTTTTTTCCGGCCGATATTTTCGGGAAAAAAACAGAAAATTTTGTTGTACAAAGCACCATATTGTTACATATCGGTGTTACAAGATTTCATCCTTTCAATTCTGCACTTCACAGTTCCCTCTATGCAACAAATGTGCAATGCATTCTGGTGGTTATAGTCAACAGCAACCTAGCAACAGTTTGATTACATAGAGTAGTTTGTTTTCATCTGACTGGTACGCAAATTACTACGGGGATAATATTATCTACAACATTTAAAGATGTAATTGTGCTATGGAAATAATAGGAAAACGACTTAATGCCATTATACCGTTATTCTATTTTTAAATAAGCAGCAGTGCCATGAGTGAATTATTACTGTCTGAAGATACATCCTCAAATATTTTATCAACAACATCCTTGGACCTAGTTTTTCTAAAAACTTTTGCATGGGTACAAGACCAGTATTTAGAGATTGTACTAACAAGGAATATTCCTCCTGTGAAATTGAAGAAATGGTTCAATGAGAGAATAAAGTTTGGTTACAAACTTAAGAGTTTCTCCAACCTTTAGCTCACGAAAAAATACATGGCTATATGATTTTAGGAGAAAGCTTTGACAATAAAGATGGAGTGGCTATAAAACATAAAATTGCTTGCTATCAACTATTTAAAGGTGATTATGTCAAGAAAGTAGGGTAAAGCCAAACATAAAGGTTGAGAAATTATCCTTCCTTGTGAATGTTTTTATAGTTGCTTCAATGAGGAACAGATACACTGTTTACGTACATTTGTGTCAAGTATCTGGAGAGATTCTGTATTCCATATGTAACTGCAAAGCTGGTACAAGAGGATGCTGTAAACTTGTTGCAGCACTACTTTACTAAATTGTGTTACTTAAACTGTCAACTTTAAATATCATTCCAGATGATAAAACTTGTACTGATAAATAGCAGCAATGGCATGTTTCTGATGAGGGCAGAAACGAGGCAATAAAATTTTCAGAACTGCAATTTGAAAAAGCTAACATAACGAAAGATCTTTTGTCACCATAGTCGCCAAAGACCTATTGTGTGTGACAAAAGAAATTATTGTGCATCCCTAATTTTTACATACCAGCCTTCACAAAAAAAAATTAAAAAACTAAGCAATGATTTATTTTATTTATTTATCTATTTATTTATAATGAATATTTATACAGGATAAAAATATTTTCAGTATTTAAAACACTGCTATTTAAATGTGTCCTGTGTATATATAATAAAATTAATAATATAAGTAAAATATCGTAAAAAAATGAAAAACTTGAAAAACATATAATAATCACACACATGAATTGGAAAATAAGACAATAAAAGTTACCATGTAGCAATGCAGACTAAAAAAAGAAAGCAAGGAAGCATGAAAGGACAAAGTTGGATTGACTTGATGAAAAAAGAAATAGATAATACATTTTCGCACAATTAAGACTGACCTTCTCTCAACTAAGTTTATAATATTTTTTTGTGGAACATTAGTGATCCTCTCAGCTCGATTTCTTATTGATTGAAGTTTTATATTTTTCTGTAGAGTTCAAATTCAAATTTGTTGTACAATTGTACATTAGTGCAGATATTGATTGGTAAATTTTGCTAGAGCATTCATTGTCCAAGCCATCTCTCAGGTTACTCAACATACAAAGTTTGTTTGAAGCTTGTTTATAGAGGTAATTATCCAGTACCCCGAGTAATTTTTCTTTTGTTTGTAACGTTTCCAATCATTGGACCTTTTCGATTTACGAGCCTTACGAAGGAGTTTATCACATTCATTTATGTGATTTTTTATGTCATTTGATAGCCACGGACAGTGCCAACCTTCAACACGTTTTACAATTTTTGGTGCATAAATGTTAAAACTGCTTTGAAGAACATTTTTCATTAAAGACCAAGCGGAATTTGCACATGTACTTGAGTAAACAGAGGACCAATCCGTATTATATAGCTGTTCACATAAATGATGTGAATCATATGACTTGTAGTTTCGAGTGAGGTAATAAGCGTTCATGGTTCAATTTACGAACGCAGCCTACGCAATCATGGTCACTAAGGCTTAAAGAAAATACGTCATGCCTTACAATATTTGATGGTCGATTTGTTAAAATAATGTCTATCAAAGTCGAGGTGTCTTTTGTTGTTCTTGTAGGTTGATTAACAATTTGTGCAAAACCATTTAATTTTATAACACCTTTCAAGTTCTGGTGATCGTTTTTCTTCAGATAATTAATATTTAAATCTCCAAGGAGTAACGTTTCTAGATTAATACCATTAACACTTTTTAACAAAGTTTCAAAGTTGTTTTCAAAACTTTTATTTGTGTATAACGAGGAATCCAAGGGTCTGTACAAGGTGCCAACTAGTATATTTTTGGCTTTTTTCAACAACTTGTATCCAAATACACTCTATACCTTCTTGTTCCAAGTCTGTTCTTCTGATAAATGATAATTTGTCAGATATATACATTGATGCTCCTCCTCCGCCTCCTTTTGGTCGGTTTCTTTTCACATATTTGTAACCCAAAATCTCATATAGGGCATCTATGTCCATAGAACCTTCGTTGACAACATGCGTTTCCGAGAGTGTAAAAATATCAGACAAGCCACCATTAAATAATGCTTTTAAGTTTGTAATGTTATGAGGCAAACCCCTGATGTTTTGGTGCATAAATTTCAAACCTTTAGCTGATGTAAAATCTGTTAAGTTTTCGCGTGTTGGACCAGGACAAGTTTCGATATCTCCACTCATTTATATATATATATATTTCATGCAACTCACGGAAAAAGTCGAATTGTTTAAAAAATGAATGCGTTGGAAAGCCATATTTTTTGAAACAAAAAAATCTGCAGTAGAAGATGTGATAAAAACTAATATACATATGGACTAAAAACTTTAAAATGCCCGCCACAAGTCAAAGAATTGATACCCTTTGAAAACGACTCACTAGGGATGATCAAAAACTTTAAGTTCCAGTACGTACCTAACAACTTCCAAGATAGACTAAACGATGATTTGAAAGAAATCAGTAGGTCAAATAAAACACTAACAGTCGCAGATAAAACTTCAAACATGTATAGGCTTACCAATGAAGACTACAATAAATTAATTACAAATTCCATTACATCAGCCTACAAAAAAACAAACAGCAATATTCACAAGCAGGTCGTAAACAAAGGCAAAGTTATTCTAAAAGGAGAATCGACAGATTACAAATAAATTCTAAAACTAACTGTTTTATCACTTTAAATAATCACAAAGAGAATTTTTAAAATAACACGACTGTACGGTTAATTAATTCGGCGAAAAATGAACTTGAACGTATAAGCAAGGAAATCCTTGAAACCATTAACAAGAAATTTGTGAAATCTCTACATGTAAACCAATGGAAATGTACAGAAAATGTTATAGAATGGTTTAGCAAAGTTGAAAATAAAAACAAACATAAATTCTTAATGTTTGACGTTAAGGATTTTTATCCTTCTATTAATGAAACAACACTTAATAAAGCATTAACGTTTGCCAAGACAATTGTCAAGATCTCTAAAAAAGATGAAGAATTCATAAAACATTCAAAAAAATCTTTATTGTTTAACGGTAATGACACATGGATTAAATCGAACAGTGGTTTATTTGACGTTACAATGGGGGCATGATGGTGCTGAAACCTGTGAACGTACATACTAAATCTTGTAGGTAAGAAATACAAAAAAAGCGATATTAGTTTGTATAGAGACGATGGATTAGCCGTGTTTAAGCAGAAAAGAGGACCACAACTAGAGAAAATTAAGAAAGACATCCAAAAAACATTTAAAGAATGTGGATTATTAATAACAATTCAGAGTAACATGAAAATTGTAAACTATTTGGATTGTACCTTCAACATAAACAACGGAACCTATGAAGCTTATCGTAAACCTAATGACGAAACCAGTTACATAAACGTAGAATCCAACCATTCAACTTCAATTATTAAACAAGTTCCAATAGCCTTAGAAGAACGACTTTCACTACTGTCTGCAAACGAAAAAATATTTTACCAATATACAACTTACTTCCAAAAAACTTACATACACAAACAAACAAATAAACAATAACAGAAAAAACTGAAAAAGAAATATAATTTGGTTTAATCCCCCCCACAGCCTAAATGTTAAAACAAAATTGCAAAGCAATTTTTATTGCTAATCTACAAACATTTTACTCGAAGACACAAGTATTGTGCCTAACATGAAACAACACATAGATGCCCATAATAAAAACATACACCAAACCTTCCCAAAAAGAACAAAACTGCAACTGCATCAAAAAAGAACAATGTCCCTTAAACCACCAATGCCTGACACCATGCATTGTTTACCAAGCTAATCTGATGTCTAAAGAAAATCCACGGTATGAGGAAAATTATATTGGCATTAGCGAAGTGGCATTTAAAAAACGTTATGCAAACCATAAGAAGTTACTCCACACAGAACGATACAAGAGTGATACAGCTTTATCAAAAGAAGTATGGCGATTGAAGAAGAACAAGGAAACACCGAAAATTCGATGGAAAATTATCAAAAAATGTTCCCAGTATAACCCTAATTCAAAAACTGTAACCTCTGCCTTAATGAAAAGTATGAAATTTTAACCTTTAAAGGAATCGAAATGCAGACACCAAAACAAATTCTTGTTGGCCGATTTTGACACTAATGACTGACGTCAAATGAAGCCATGGCATATACGTGAGAACATGATATTGGATATTAAACGTTAACTTTGTAAATTTTTAGTCAGCTGGCTGAGGATTGTGTTCGAATAATTCCTCTTTTCTGGGTACAGTATACATATTATAGAACAGTAGTAGAACAGTACAATTGATAGAACGGTAGTACGACAACAGTAGCAGAATACAGTACAATTCACCCAGTTGGTGGTTCAAGCCCACCAGCACAAGCCTTCACTTCCGCCAATCACGGCCACCTACCAAGCCGCGTGTTTCGGGCTCGATCGATTTTCGGGCTCGGTCCTGTAGTGAGAGAAAAGGCAATTGAAAACTCGTCTCACTATCGGACTGATAGCTCAGTTGGAAGAGCAGTGGGGCGCTAACCCAATGGTCGCTGGTTCAAATCCCGCTCGGTCGAAGTTTTCACTTTCGCCAATAGAGATCACCTCCACTTCTGAAAATTGTGTGTGTATTGACCTCAGTTCATTTCTTTTGTTTAACGAGTTGTTCAAAGTATCCATAGGTATAATTAATTTCTCCATCAAACATAAACTGCATCATTTCGTAATGTTGGTATATATGATTTTTCTATATTTGTATTTGACCCCCAATATATTAGTGAATTGGCACCAGGCTTTAAATACTCGAGTAGAACTATGAATAACTTGTAATATTCAAATCAAGTATAGAACCTAAAGTGCGTTTCATTATATTTAACCAGTCAATTATAAATATATGACCTTGTATTCCTGATTGCAAATGTCTTACTGTTTGTTCAATTTTTTTTTTTTTAATAGTATTTGTATTTTTAGATTATCCATTTCTTTTTTTAAACCTGTCTATTTCATTTTGTAACACCTACTCTGCATTTAAAGGGTCATTCTGTTCAAGTTTACTTGTTTTAGTTACAGGAACGTACTTCCTATTTAGACCATTACTATTTAAAGTTTTTTTAGGTACGGTGACAGATGGCTTGATAATTTTTACAACTTTGATAGTTTTTGGCCTTTGGGGTTAGTAAACCATTTTTGTAAGTTATACACGATACATTGCATACAGGTGGCTCGACTGGTGATACAAAATTAAGAGAGTAAATGAGTTTTTAAAAAAATGTTTGATTTCTGCCGTTGTAAAGTTTTTGTCTGATTTCTCTGCCACTGTGAAGTCTGTATGTTCTGCCACATTATTTATTATGTTGCCTGCAACTACCAGAATGCATTGTGCATTTGTCGCATAGAGGGAACAGGGAATTCTTTTAAAATTTTTTGCAAACTGGAACGTTCCTTTGCTATACCCAGCCCTCCCAATTTGGCAATCCGCAATTGGCAAGTAAATGCTTAGGTATATTTTGTTGCTTTGGCAAGTGTTTGCATTAGTACAGTTTTTCCATTGGTTAGATTTGATTTAGCAACACTTAGGGGCTTTGAAATCTCATTAATCAAAACACAACAAATCAGGAAATAAATTTTTAAACCTTTTAACACATAATAGTTCAGGTTTTCGTTAGGGTTCACGTGTTTCATATAAGCAGCTCAATCAAGTAAGAAAAGAATAAAAAGAAACATGCAAAGATATTGTGAAATTGCTAACAACTGCTTGGTATCATTAAGTATGGAACCATTCTTACTCCTGTTAAGGCGTTTGTTTCACTTGCATTGAGCTGACAACAATCATTTTATTTGCATTGCTTTGCTTCAGCAACCAGTGGTTAAATGATTTTTGGTTATTTCAGGTTTTAATATTGACATTAGTCTTGTAGTTTGTGGGAATACCCAGCTGGATCCGATGACTTATTTGGATAGCAAAAGCCTAATCTCACTCTAATCAATAACCATTATTTAGTTTCTTGAAATTCTTTTCTTTTATTGAATATCCTCCTGCTCTGAATATCTATTTGAAAAGTGCTGATCACATGGGTTAAGGCCTCCAAAGCAATTTAATCTCAAAAAATATTATTATTCCTTATTATTCTTTAAAGATTAATAGTTTGCTTTAAACAAATGTCTTAAAAATAAATAATGAATAAATTGTTAAACTTTCTGATTTTTTAGAAGGGTGCATCTATTCGTTGGGATGTTTAAAAGAGGGGAGCGTTCATTAAACGTTCGTAATTTTTTTCCCTATTTTATCAATGGAAACATGTTTTTTACGTAACTATACATCATTGTCACATTAACCGTCATTGTCAAAAAGCTTGTGCATCATCGTTATTTGTGTTTTAAACTAATTGAATGGCCTTTGGAAAAACCCACTTTATTCCAAAAAGCATACATTTAGGGTATTAAGATTTTAACAGAGATTTACATTAAAATGGTTTAGTTATAATTGTTACATAACCAAAATTAATCAGTGAAAAATGGAACACTTACAGCAGGTAAATCCTAGATACTGGTACCTCTTTTAAAAACAGTTTCGTTTGAGGTGGATAGCAACATGTTTTGCCAACATTCAAATTTTGTTAATACTTCCAAAATTTTTTTTAAATATTTAGAATTTTTTTTAATTTTTGATGTAGGCCATTATTGTGCAAAAAACCACTCAGCTCCTAAAGTTAAAGCTGCAATTTTGCTTAATTATTAGGGATTGTCCAGCCTTGGTATGCATATGAATATCATGCTTATAAAGAAAAAAAGAGTGTATGATATTATCTCTAATGTAGTCTAACCTGTAGCAAGTTACAACATAGTTATAGCTAAGAAAGTACAATTTTATAAATTGCATTAGGTAGTACTGCTAAATGGATAAAGCAAATAACCTTTCTTCAACAAACTAACTAAGCAACTTTATCAGGCTTTTTGATAATCTCGGAATAAATACTGTAGGTAAATTAAAGGAAAATCTTATAATTAGTAGGAATAATTAATATACATGCAATATAGCTGTTAGTTTCGTGGTAATAATTGATTAATTTAAGCATGCACAAGTACACAAATATTCAAATAACAGTTAAAAATTGCTGTCAGTAAATTTCAAGTATTCTTAATAACTATTAACAATTTTTTGAACTTTTAAATAAAAATTTACTAACAAATTGCCTCTCTTAAATTTCAACTTAAAGCGATTCATGGACATAGCTACACCTTTTTCTTTTAGGGGGCCAGGATGCGATAAATGATTTCCACGTTAACAACACAAAAAAATTGAATGCGTATTTGAGTTGTACAGACACATTATTATTGAATTACCATAGAAACCAAAAACAACATTAATAAAAAAGCTTATAAAACAATTTAAAAATATATATATACTTTTTTTCTTCACATTTTTTTTATGCCATTCTCATTCTCATCATTCTCACCAAACTAAAAAAAGCAGAGCACGAAAAATAGTTTTATAATATATAATTTTTAATTTAAAAAATTGTGAATAATAGGAAAACTAGATTTGAATATCTGTTTCAGAAGGAAAGAATGTGCCTTGGCTTTCAGTTTTGTTATGTTTTATATAAACTACTCTTTTAGGGAGAGGGTGTATACTAGAGGGAGGTGTCTAATAAAAAATAAAATATATAAAAGGGGGTATTTACTTGAACCATTACGATACGTCACCATCACTATCACTTAATTTGTGGTAATGAAAAACATCTTAAAATGCAACGTAAATATTTAAGACGTTAAAAAATAAATAATTAATTTAAAACATATATATATATATAAAGTTTCAAAATATCTTTTTCTGGCAATTGCAATTTAAAGGTCACGCTCACGCATACTTTGTTCTCCCTGTCCTGATTCGGTTTATCTAAGGCAGGCTGGGTGTAACTAATATTGAAGACGTTTTAAAGAATACAAGGGAAACTGGCTGTCACTGAACCCATCCTCAGAATAAAAATATATGTGCTTTTTAATTTCCTAATTAGCATTATTTTAACGCTCTTTGTAAATCAACCGAGGTTAATTGAATTTTTGAATCGAATTAAATTAAATTTTTTATGAATTGCTATAGGTATTTGCATTAATTTTCTTTGCGTTAATTTTGTGCCTTGTGAACTTCCTGGAATAAGGTATTTATGCCAACATGCACACCATAACAATTAGAAATAACAATGGGCCCCGGACCAGGTTTTCTATTTCTATAGACTATAATATGATAGGTTAATGCCAGGTTATACCCTTTGTTTTCATTTAAACTAAAGTGGCGTAATGTTTTTATTTGGAAAAGAGGATGTGCCTTAAAAGAATACATTGCTGTAAGTATTTTACCTAGATTTTCCCGATTTCACAATTGTAATCCAATGTATTATGAAATATATATCTTTCTGGATTTTGCCAGTACTTATCTATTTTAATGTCCAAAAACCGGATGATATGTCATGAGCCTTTTATATTACTGACAGAAAATCAAAGTGGAATGGCAACATATTGCCTAGAAAGTTCCTAACCGCGTATTGGTGGTAGCGTATAGTGGTATTTTATTCGATTTTGAATTTGCTTATGACGTTACAAAAGCTAGTGTCAAGCAAGACAATATTTATGCTAATTTATTCTTACACTACAATTGGCCAAGTTTTATGTCATAACTATAATTCTGTTGGATGTTATGGATCGTTGACACTTTATGCATCCCTGCCTTATACTTTTGAGGCCAAAAAGCCCATACTAAATAAGGTTAAGCATTGGAAGCAAGTAACAACCTCCTTGTTCGTTACATACTTTGTTGTTTTACACTTCAAACTTGTGGCTGTCCATCGCGCCTTCCACCTAGCTAACAAACATCAGCATTAAACAAGTGTGGTTGGCGTTTTTCTGTCCTTTCAGTTGCAGTTAGATTGGGGAATTACTCCATCAAATTATTTTTTGGCCTGGATATAAAATCGTTTGGTTTGCGTTCACCCTGTGTTTAAGCATGCAACTATGGGAAAGCGTGGGAACCTCAAAGTAATAACATATCCTTATTTTAGAGACTTCAACAATGCGTTTCTGTTCAAGGATTTCTTTACGATTTGCACAATGTAGTGGTAAGCTTTTTGTATTGATTTTTTATTTGCGACAAACTTTTGTTTATAGAATTAGATACTTCAGGACAATTACATTAGTTTAAGCCAATTAATAAAAAAATACAGTAAACTTCGTGATCATTTGTTAGGGAATTGCTTTGCGAAATTAGTCTCCTTGACGTTATTTTTTCTATGGCAATCCCTAACGAGACCCCCCCCCTAAGTTTATTAAAGACAATTTTTTCCTATATATACATAGGGTGGAACTCGAGGGCTAAAATATGCTGATATCAGCAGCAAAAATCTGAATATCATAAGGCAGATGAACCACATTTTTTTTAAATTGCCCAGGTTTCCTCGACGTTGTCCATTGTATTAGCCATCACTGAAAATTGGAAGCAAGGAATCATGGCTTTGAACTAATGACAATGCAAAGAAATGCCATGAGTAGTGCAAGGAAGAGAAGATGAAGTTTTGAACAATTTTTTTTCATTGGATTTATAAGAGATTGCGGCATTTCATATGGGGTAAATTGATGAACAATGAAATTCCCCGAAGGTGTGCTCAAATTATCTGTAATATAAGGCTAAAGACTGTGATGTAATTTTCCTCTAACTTTTGACTTTTGACCCAGCTAAAAAGCCCAGCCTTGTCCTTTCATACTTAGTCTAGCTAGCGAAAAAGTTTAATATTCAAACTTGAACCATTTTTTTCATTTTTACTATTAACAAATAAATGCTATTTTAATCCTAAATTTAGCTATAGGGTAGCTACCTGTAAGAACAACATCAAACAACGTTGAGGCTGTTCTCTTCTGTAAACTTACCTGATGGTATTTTTGAATAAGTACCAAATTTTATGTGTACACTCCTTGCGCTAATAAGTGTAATTAAAGTGCCCTGTATGTAGATCTGAAAAATTTGTGTCATTGGCTCACTCTTAATGAGATAATGTTAAGACATATCTCAAAATAGACTTTCGCCTTACCGACCTTTGAGATTATTGTTTGAGATTATGTTTTTCTGTGATGTGTGATAGTAAACATAAAAAAAATTTACATCAGTTCGACATATTTTCGATATATATTTCGTATTTTTATTAAGTCAATAAAGTCCAAGATTTATATATTTTGAAATTTATCTTGATAAAAAAAAGATAATAATAAAGGTAACTTATTCATCTTTAAAATTAAAAGGATCTAAAATTGACATACCTTTGACACTATATGAACACCTCAAAAAAAATGTTTTCCAAACATCGAGAGAGAAGCGTTTGCAAAGTTTTTTTTGTGTCAAGTTACCTTTAGCTCGTAGGGAACTAGCAATTACAATATGTGATGGGTTAAATATTGTGTTGTGTGGTGTAATTGTATAATTAAAACACCCTCGTTTGGTGACAGGGCACTCAGTTCACCCTGATTTTTTCCATCAAGATTTTAAAAATATTGTCTTACCACTGCTACTGCTACTACTACTACTACTACTATTAGACACTATCAAAATTTAAGGAAACACTATTTTAAACAAAAAATACGAGGTAAACAAGATGTTTGTAGAGGTTTCCTCTCTTGGATTCTTCCCTAGAATCCGGGACTTTTCCAACTTCTGCAGACAGTTTGGTTGCTTGCTTGCTTGGATGTAAAACGCATGATGAATAAAATTTCTGAGGTAGCGATAAAAAGCTCGTATTTTATCTATGTTAGAAGGAATAGTATGGTATGGAAAAACCTTTCATACTAAAATTTTATTGTTATATTTTTTTTTTAATTTTTTTTATTAACGTTAATTTAAGTACGGTGGCCACAATTATTTCCAATAATTGTGAGAGAAACGTACTTATGGTAAATATTTTAATGGTACATGATGTATAAATCATTAATTCTTCTTAAATACAAATTGAAGTTTAAAAAAAATTATTATTATTTTTTTTTTATTATTATTATTATTACTATTATTAGAAATCTTTAAAGAGGATATACAATTTAGTTATTTACAGAAAATGACTGCTATCAATATGCGTTCTCTAAAAGTGTATGTTCGTGCGTGAAAACAAAATCTTTAGATACAGACAAAAAGACAAAAATGTGATAAAGTTGTAGAAAAACTCAAAAGAACTAAAAGGACAGCACAGAAACATTGAAAAACTGAAAAATGTGAAGTGAAAAAAATCCAATATCAAGCTTATTAGAAAACCTAAATAAATGGTTTATTTATATATTCGTAAAAATTAAATGAAAATTTTGTTTTGTAGTAATTTCAATATACTAGTCGTTAGCCCGTGGAAAATCCACGGGTTCGCTCGTCCTTTTTATATCCATTGCGTGCTTCTCGCTATTGCGCAGCTAAGCTACCATTTTGCGTGACAGACGTATACGGGCATTATAATATAGACTAGCCGGGAAACCCGGCGTCGAAACGCCGGGTTAAGCCACAAGTAAAGGTGTGATCCGGCATTGAACACTCTGTGGAGCGCTTAATAGGAGCTGTAAACTGTCCCACACGATCAGGTGGAGCGCTTTAGTACAGGTATACAGTATGTCGTTAATCATTTGAAGCGCATACAACATTATAGTGTGCGACTGTAACATATTTTTCAAAAAATAACTTTCCCACAACGATAACTGATATAAAAACAGAGTTTACAAAGTGTTGTTACTCCATCATAGCAAAAACAATCGGTCAATATTATTTTATTTTGTGGAAAAGTCTTTTTAAAAGTTAAAAAATTAATCGTGACACTGGGCTGAGCGCTTAGTACAGTTAAACCGTGTTGTACAGCGTATAGTAATAATACCCTTTTGAAAAAACTTTCTCGCAGACACAGGGCTGAGCGGTTAGTCCAGGCGTGATTCCCAAGAAAGTTTAAAAATTAATTGTCACAGTGGTGGGCTGACCTTAGTATATACAGGTAAACGGTGTTGCACATGCCCATAGGCGTAACAGCCTTTTACATAAAACAGTCTGTTTTTTACACTGGGCTAACCGCTTAGTACAGTTAAACACAGTTGAACAGGCGCATAAGGCGTATTACCTTTTTCCAAAAATGTTCATTGCAACTTCGGTTTAAATAAAAACACAGGGAACAGCCTGTCGTTACTCGTCCAGCCAAAACAATCGCTCAGCCATTTCATTTGCAGAAAAAGTTTGCAGAAAAATAATAAAATATGTAGCTATACCTAGCTAGCTAACTGCATTTAGCATAAAAATTATATATTGCTTAAGAATATTGTTGTAGCCAAACTGCATTTTTATACTTTCACTTTTTAAGGAGCTAGCTAAATAGCCACAGCCTCAACATAAAAATAAATGTTGGCTAGGATAAAAAGCTCTTATACCATACAGAATAGCAATAAGTGAGGCTCTAGCTAGCTAGTAGCTATAGCTAGCTAATCTTCGTTCCTAGCCAAACATCCTAAAACTGGTGCGTTTAAGATCTGTACGTGGCTAAAAAACGTGACAATATATTTATCCTAACATTGAAAACAAACAGAAAACAAATATTACAAATATATAAGGCTTTTAGAAGATAAAAAAGTCAAACAGGCCTACAAACCTCACACACTGACCACAAACACGACCATTATCAAAATGGCCTTCGTTCCGCGAAGATCTTGGATTCTTTCTGGTCGCGAAAATCTTGGTTTTTTTTAAAGAATCAGGCGTTGTGAATGGTGTTCCACGCGCGAGCGGTCAAAACAAAGTCAATAAAAATATATCGCATTTGGTATTGGTGCTCATTATAAAAATTTCGTGATTCCGTTACGGGACGCGGCTTTCGCGGACACACAGACAGAATACGGCTATTATTAAAGAGATTTAATAGTATTTCATCTGTTCAAACCTTATTTGACAGTCATTTTTTTTATACGGTCATGCTAAAGAATTTCCCGTGTGTGTGACCTGAATAGATAAGGTAATACAGGAAGCAGGTGAAATTTGTAGGTGCATATTTTCATTGTGTATTTCTAAGATCTTTACTTTTGGTGACCAAGATACAAGATGGTTCTCAGTCTGATAGCCTTGTTTTTGCAGAGTATGAAAACAACTTTCCCCACACAAGTAAAATTTTAACTAAAAGAAACTACATGTACCACAAGTAGAGCAAGAGAGCATAATATAATGTAATTTATGTTAAATTTACTTGTTGTCTGGCTATTATATGGTTCAAATGTCGAAGAACAGCATAGTTTTAATTTTGTGTTGAATTTTTTAAAAAAATCAATGCAATTGTTCGAAAGAGGATAAAAACTTGTTTTAAACATCTTATGGTTTTGTATTCTGCGATCGTTTTTCAAAATTGCTTCACAGTCCTTTAATCTCCCAATTTTTTTTGTTAAACTCAGTTTTTCATCCTAATTTTTAGGAAAACGTTATTTATTTGAAAAGTAAAGAAGCATCAGTGATTGGCAGTTCTATTTACAACAATTTTGTCAAAGAGATGGATAAAATTGGATGGCACAGGTACGCACACTATATTCACAATCTTTTCTTGGACCTACCTGGTACAGATTTTAAAGCTCTTTGCATCTTCTCTGTCTTAACCCAGGTTGAACGAAAATGCGCTAATTATTGTTTATACAGTACACATTAGTAAGAGTTCGGATATCATTTCTAACAATTCTTTACTCAGGACTAGGATGTATAATAATATGTTACAAATTATGTGTTAACAAATCATTTATCTTTATTCTCCTGGGCAAATTGCAATGTGATGTGCATATTATGATTGTACCATCTTCCCTTCATTTGAAAATGAGGAGAACCGTTTCATCAACTCCACCATTTCCAAAAGTTCACGTCAATCGGAGCACTCGATAAATTATTTTTCAACTCTGAATTCACCCTTATCCAATACATGTACTATGATTTCAGTGTTTGAGTAGAAAATAGGCTGCACAGCTGCAACTCCATCATCAACATCAGTGAAGGAAGAAACATCCATGTTGTCACAAACAAGATCGAGTTGGACTGCAGGAAGATTCTCAATATTCTCTTTCAATTGTTTGAAAGGGTTATCATCTTCAGCAATAACAGCGTTCTGGCTTTCAATTCATATCTTAGACAAACCATTGACTACTTTCTTTACCGTCATTGCATCCCAAGCTAAACCTAACATTTGCATTCCTTGAAGTAAAAAAACTTGATGTTCTTAAAGCACCGTCGGTTTTTGGTCTTTCCATTAACAAGCATCGGTGACTTTTCTCCAACTGCATTAGCTGCTGCCAACCCAGTAATGCAAATGTTTCTCAACTTTTCACCAAAACATTTTTCAGACTTTGATATGTCTTTTTTGGGAGGCATTAATCAAACAATCCAAATTCGTATGCGTTACCAATGTCCCTAAGCTCCTAGTTTGATGAAAGTGTGGGAAGAGAGGTTTCTCACTCAATGGATGACAATGCCCGGTGTAACTGATTGTGATTCACCTGATATGGTCTTGAATGTAATGTGAGGCAAAGGTCCAGGCCGAAGTGGTAAACTCAACCTATTGGATGAAATTATAATCATAGATAATTGGGTTGACGGTTGCTAAAGAAACTTGCAAATTTAACGTTATCTTGCTTGTTTACCAGGTTAATGCTTGACTTTTAGTAAATTGATGGACTCGTCCTTTTTAAGGAAGTATAACTCTAGCCAGCGACTACTCTAGTTAGCGACTTGAAATGGAAACAATAAGTTCAAGGGAGCGCCCAAATTAATAATAAACGTGAATACGTCGCGCAGAAATGAATCTTGTAAGCTATCTTTATTGAAACCTATGCCTAGCACATGCTTTACCTCACAACCTACATTGATAACAATAGATTAAAAATTCTGTTCTACAAAATCCCTTAAAATTCTCTGTATATATAAAAATGATTATGAGCGTTCCCTTTGTATTGTAGACTGTTATACGTGGACGGAAACTTTCACACGATTAAGCTTAGTGCAAGGTAACGTTTTACTCGCTATGTACTTTTTCAATTCTAAAAAAACGCGAGAGCTGATTAAAGACAGCGTTGCCTACTGATTAAACAGGATAAATGTCAAATGACGAAACTGTTTAACAAACTTTGTGACAACGTAGACACGTGTATCCATTAGGGATTTTAGGTTGAATGGTCAATAAGAATAATATAAAAATATGTGCATGGATTTGCATTAACTTTAAGAACTTTTCTCGGAGAATTTGCATTATTTTGTAAAGTCTGATTTCTCAATATGTTTGATTAAATATACAATTCTATTTCCAAGTGTGAAATTTTGGCTTTCAATAGTTGGAAAATCAGGGAAATGTCAGGAATATGGGGTAATAATGGATGAAAACCATAGTATTTTAATAAACGCTCTTTTTTTTAATAAAGTATCTTGTGCAGTTACGTTTCTAAGTTACATATAGTGTTTAGTGTTTAGAGACGATAAAGAGCGACAACATGTAATCACCATCAACGTTAATGAACAGGTTTGTACCAATGAATTTTTCTTAAACATGATATTACTTGCGTTTTTATAACGCCTAGCGATTCTAAATATATTCAGGCTCAGATAGGGACATTCTTAAGCATATACTAGGGATGTTGCTCATCCTTGGTGAATCTTTTATATGTGCGATTTTTAATTAAACAGTCTTTTAAGGCTTTAATCCACCCACTACATTGTGTAAATCTAGTGATGTGTTATTATACGTTTAACTTTGTGGTTGTTTTTTATAGCTAAGAACAGGACCATTACATCTTACCCATATAGCTCACAAAGCAACATCTTAGTTTTTAATTTTTTTTTAATAATGCGTGGTCAGGGGGATATAGCGAAGTTAGTGTAAACGAGAATTACAAAAGAAGCCATTTTTGTTGTAAATAAAGTGATTTTAGTGCTTAAAGGGGCTACGGAACGGCTGTTGGTTTTCGACTTTAGTGACTTACACGAAAGTTGAGCTGATGGCTAGGGAAAACAAAAATGGCTATTTTTCCTGCATGTATGTAATTTACAGGCTCGAACATATAGATATATCTAGAATTTTTATCTTCTCCAGCCATGGTTATGTTTTCATCCAGAATGAGTCTTGCTGAAATACTTCTTTGTATACTTTTCGGAAAAAATATTGAACCAGCGAGCAAATTGCGCTGGTCTGTTCATTGCGCAAAACGCGTTTCCCGGATTTTTAATGTGCGTGGAATAAACGGAATGTGAGCATTTTAACCGGTTCGTAGCCCCTTTAAAATTTTGTTTTTTTTGTAGTCGCATTCAGCATGGATGTATCACAATGTGCTGTTGTCAAGAGTTTTAATAATAAAAGAAAACTTGACAAGCTGTTGAATTCAGAATGCGATGTACATTCTGAGAAAAAAGAGCAGACTGCTTAGAGTTTGTTTACTTTTTTTTGTTAATGGTGAACTAACAACTCAGCACGCTGATCCTTCTTAAAAATTTAATATCGTTAAAGGTGATTTAAAATAGAAGAGGGCCCGAAATGGACCCCTGTGGTACTCCACAAGTTACTGACTTAGGTGCAGATATTTCAACATGCACTTTTGCAAATTGATTACGACCGAAAAGGTAGTCAACGAATATTTCTTTTTCAATTCCTGTAACACCATGGCTTGTGAGGCTTTTAATGATTTGTGCATGGCTTAAGGCGTGAGTATACAAAAAAGGTGTGATATTTTAAAAAATGCTATTATTTCACCAAAACTTTATTTCGATACATCAATGTATATATTTTTAGAAAGCTTGTATGATTTCCTACATAAAGGTATAAAAATTATTAGGAAAAAATAAAGTTTGAAGGTTAAATAGACAGGAATAAAATACGACCCCTCTCCTACAAATGAGATCCCATTTACAAAACCACTAGGTTCTCATGTTTGCTGTTTGCTTTTTTGGGATCACAAAACATTAATCTAAAAACAATTTTTAAATTTTTCTTAAGATTTTTTACTTTTAGAGACATTTAGTATTACATTTTTATCCACAATTTTTAAACTCTGATCCTCGGAAAACTCATCATAACTCGCCTTCTACTCAAACTCACGGAAATAAAAAAAAAATCGTTTTTAGATCAAACATTCCTCTCCACGCTAGAAGTGCTCTCCACCCCAGATCCTCTCCACGCTAGAAGTGCTCTCCACCCCAGATCCTTTATAGTTTTGTAAAAGGGGTTTAAAACATAGGAGGTACTCTCTACTCTTAAAGTTTTTTACAGAATTCTTATACTTCTGCATAAATAATTGGTCATTATATACGACTATTACTCCGGGGTCCTCTTCACTTCTTTTTTCTTGTCGGTTTTTCACCCCAAACTGACCTCAGACATCTTTATCTGTGAATAGAACTATACTGGAATAATTGATTTCAAATTGAAACTTACATTTCACAATTCTGCCAGATTAAAGCTTTGAAAGCACATGTGAGCGCATCACAAATATCTGATATCTCAGCTTCAATTAGAAGAATGAAAAACCCAACGTGCTATTATAAGAGTTCTATTAGGTATGAAGATGGAAAAAAGAAAGAATGAAATAGAATAGTGCCAAACTACATGCTAAAATCATCTCTCCAATAAAACATGCAGAAAGAAAAGACCAAATGAAGCAGGCAAGGTATTTAAGAAAAAGACATGTTCAGCCTTCTCTAATGTGTACTGTACCGCCTAAAAAACTGAAGTATGGTAATGAAATTTATTATTTCCGTCAAGAAATTTTGAAAGGTTTATATTATATATATGTTGTGTGTAATAGATCTCTGTATCAATGCTTAGTTCTTGTGTTCAAGGAGGATAAATATACAGGCTTAAGTATTAATTTTTACCATTCTTTTGTGAACAGCTTTGATAACACTGCGTATATATGCAACACATGTGATAAGAGGTTGAAAAAGAAAAGTATCCCTTGTCAAGCCGTATGTAATAAGTTGCATGTTTGTGAGATGCCCGAAGAGTTGAAAAAGCTTGAAAAAAATTTTGATTTTCTTTTTAAGAAGGTTGTTATAATGCCGAAGGGCCAAATCACCTAAGATGAAAGGTGCGATTTGTAATGTGCCACTAGAAACAGGTGATGTATGTAATAATTTACCCCGAGGGGCAGACAGCAGTGGAATGATAATGCTCAAGAAAATGCTTAAGAAAAGGAAATTTTTTTTTCCTAAAAAAACAAACTTGTTTTTATAGAAGTATTTTTTCACTCTCTAACAAATCTTCTGTTTATATATACGTTTATTATTGCTGATTTATCAACAGAGATTTGCACCAGAACCTGATTATATAATTTTCGCTTATTCGATTTGTGGGTGGCTTAGTTTAACTAACAGTATCAATATTGCATTAAAAATAGTCAGAGGAAGCCAGTTAACTGCAGGTATGCTCAATAGAAATTTTAAAGAAACGGTACATTCATTTGTGGCTAGTAATAATGCATACGTTTTATAAACACTATCAAAGGAACTCCTGCATATTGGAAGAAATTTCTATTTGAAGTGTTTGCTATGGTGAAACAACTTGGTTTGTCAACATTTTTCCTCACTTTATCATGTGCTGATTTAAGATGGAATGAGCTGATTTCTGTCATAGCCAAGTTAAATGGTCTTGATATGTCCGATGAAGACAAAATGGATTATTTTGAACGATGTAAATTATTGAATAGTAATCCAGTTTTGTTGGCTAGACACTTTCAATACAGAGTAGGTTTTCTTCGAAGAAATTGTAGTTGACGGTCCCCTAGGTAAAGTTAAATACCATGCTATTCGAGTCGGGTTCCAGTTTAGAGGTAGCCACCATGTCCATTCATTCTTATGGGTTATTATTGCTTTCTAGATGAAGAAAGGAGGCTAGAGATGAATATATGTCTTACATTGATGCCATAATGAAAGTCCACCTGCCAAACAGAAATGATGAACCAGAATTGTATAATCTAGTGAAGTCATAACAAATACATTCTCATTCCAGATCATGTTGCTAATATAAAAATGTAGAGTGCCGCTACAATTTTGGACTTTTTTTTGTGATCGAACCATTCTTGCGGAGCCTTTATGTGATGATATATCAGAAGAAAAAAAGTCTATTTTGTTACAAAAGCGTCACAATACTCTGAGTAGGGTGAAAGATTATATTGATCAGAATCTAGATCCAAGAAAAGTGAATTTTTTAGATCCATATAAGGAAAATTATGTAGAAATTAAAACCATACAGGAAATACTTGAACATATTGGTGTGACCAAAAGTGATTATTTTGAGGCATTGTCAATATCAACTGATATTGATGTTCAATTTCACTTCAGACGTCCACCAAACTCGTGTTTCGTGAATGACTATTTTGTTGAAAGCTTAATGGCTTGGCAAGCAAATATGGACATCCAACCAGTCATGTGTGTTCAAGCGCAAATATTGTGCTGGATTTCCACGACTCGTAAGGGACAAGAATTCAAGAGCCCTAAAAATGAGCTTAGATAGGTGATTCTCTCTCATCATAGCTGGGAATTTTTCTCCAGAATATTATTAACAGCATTTTTACAGTATGCATGTCGTACTTTTCGAGAAGCGTTATAGCCTAGTTAACTAAGCTTTCTTTGAGAGCGAAAGAAAAAAATTCATCAAAAAAGGGGTTTCTCTCAAACGAAAGCTAACCCCTTAATTCAAATCAACCAATGATTACAAACTCTCAAAACAAACCTCCTTTTCGGTATTTCCCTGATATTTTTCATGTGAGAGAGAACAATAGCGAATAACCAATCAATGCGCGCGGCCAATATTTGGCCGCAGAGATATCGTTTGCGACCAAGCGTTACCCTTCACACCTCTTCTTTCCCGATTTTTCATTTTTCATATTGCTGACTGGTGGAAATGACAAAAAATGGTTCTCCTGGCTGAAAGCGTTAGGAATACCGATCGTAAAAGATGTAGTTTCCCATATATAGAAACCTTCTATCTTACTTTGACTGAATGGTTTCCATGTGCGTCATAGTCCAATGACCATACAGCAATTAGATTAATTGAATGTATAAAGTCTATCTATATATTTAGATGAAAGTAAAGTTACTTATAATTCTTTGAGTGGAAAAATGAGTCGACACGGGTCAAAAAGAACCTCTGGTCCAGCAACTATCTTGTGATGATGTAACAGTTCATGTGAATCTGAAATTTTTCATTTGATAATAACTGCCGCTAGAGTAGATTTTACAGGAAGGGGCATTGAAATACCGCATGTTATTCAGTTATTTGGTTAGGCGGCAAGCAGCAAAATGTCATATTTTATCTATACTTTTTCTATCAACAGGTAACCATGGCAACCAATCAATAAGTTTTTGACTTAATTTTCTCGTACTGTCACATACTATGATATCCTCATCAAGTATCTTCAGAAAAGACAGTTCTCTTCGATATAGTTTTTTTCTAGGGGAACCGCCTTAAAGCTCAGATGACGAAAAGTGGGTAAACGCACAAAAGAGTGTAACGTCAATCACAATGCCACACCGTGCTGATTGTTCAAACCTTACACGTACCCGATATAAAACTCATGCCGGCATTAATTTTTTTGGTTCACATGTAACATTCATGCCGGTTTGAAATAATTTTTATTAGATGCTGGCATGAAATGAAATTTTTTCTCAAATACATACTGGACATTGCATTGGCAAAAGAACTTTTTCTTCAATTAAAGAACATGTAACTTTTGATTTCTGCATCATTCGGCTTCTGTATGCAGTACTTGTGCATATTATAAGTTGATTTCATACCAGTGCAAAACACATTTTAGGTTTACACGGTACAATCATGGTCAAAAATAAAATTTCCTTTCGGTCTTAGGATAGGCATGAAATAAGACCGGCATGAATTTCATTTTGGCTGTAGGCATTTCTAACACCGATATGAACTTATGCCGGCCCTAAGCAGGAAAAGAAGAATAAGAATACTAATAATTTTGGACACCTAACAAAATGGCTATTTTTATAGCCATAAATTTAAAAAAGCATTATAAAGGCTATTTCATAATTTCTCGCAAATTCTATAAGATTTGCAAACAATGTGAAAATTTTTTTAAAAAATAACAAGCAAAAAGTATATAAAAAACAAATCGAGAGAAATTCCCACAAAGTTACAAAATTGCAAATTTTTCAAATCTCCATTCGGCTTTTTTAAAAAAATTTCTAACTTAATATTTTGCAAAAATTGTTTTCTACATTGAATATTTGATACTCCTGCCAGGATTTGAACCTGGATCTCCTATGAAATTTCTTTTTTCCGTTTTTTGTTTCTTCTTTTTGGCTAAACTATGTGCTGTAAAATAATGATCGTAAAACTTACTGAATGTAGATAGTTGTATGTTACCTCGTATTGTTACCTCGTGATAGCAAAAACAATCTGCTAACATTTTTTTCCATTTTGCGAATAATTTGCCATGAAACTTCAAAAATTAATTGTGTCACCGGGCTGATAGCTTACTACAAACCGTGTCGTACAACAGTATAGGGGTAATACCCTTTAAAAAATAGAACTTTATTACATCTTTGATTTAAGTAAAAACACAGTGACAGTGTAGCTAGCTACCTAACTGCATTTCGCATAAGAAAGATTACCCTATTACAGGAAATCAACCAATCACTTTATTAACAACTCAGAAATTTTTATTTGGTTACTTTCACTTTTTGGCCAGGTGTAGCTAACAGCAGCCACAACAACCTTGGTACAGCTGAGGAAAAATCAGGAATTCGAAAAAAAAAGCTGCGGCGCAAATCTTTTGAACAGAATACGGCTATTATTAGAGACTAGTCGGTGACCCGTTGATAAATCCACGGGTCCGCCCTTCCTTTATATACCGCATTTCGTGTGTCTCGCTACTTGAGGTACCATTTTGCGCAGAGAAAGCTATTACTATAGAGAAAAGAGACTTGTTAAAAACCTTCGGCAATGTCTATTTTACCGGTTTTAAAGTGATTTTGTATATATTTTTTTCACAGAATTCACAATTAACCTGTGTAACTGATTTGCCCCTAAAATTTGAAGTCAGATCACAACAGGTACTGATTGTTTTTTTGTTAGCGTATTTTAAGTTTTGAACCTGTAAATTCATATACAAAGTAATGGCATCTTGTTATTTATCTTCAATTTTCAAGGAAGCCTCGATATCCCTGATCTATGAACAGTTTGTTAAGGTACGCTTCTTTTTTTAATGTTTTAAATGTTATATTTATTAAAAAGGCTTTGACATATCTCGATGTTTTTGTAGACCGTCCGTATTTTCCAGAACTTTTGGAATACAATGGATGAAATTGACCAAAACTGTTGGGTTTTGGAACCAGAGATTATCACCTACAGTTGCGCAAATCGTCGTATTGCTTTAGGTTGTACACCATTTATCGATTTATTTAGCTGTTAGTGATGACCGTATTATTTTGTATAAATTGTGAAATGAAGATTCTGATTAACTAGAGTGTTTAAATAAACTACATGTCGTTTCAACAGTTTGTGATTTTAAAAAGTGATGTCCTATAACAACTTTGAAGCTCTAGTTCTAACAAAAATTTAGATAAATAACGTTTTAGTCAAGTAACATCTTTAAAAGGAAACATGAAAGACACTCCCTGACACGCTTGTTTCAATCCCACATGATATAAATGGCTTTTCGTCATAGGAAGGAAAAATAATGTGATAGGTCAGGAAATTTGACATCCGAATTAGTATTATTACAAACAAATTTGCTTTTCTTGAGACAGTAAAAGATTAAACTTTATTTGACATACGTGTTGTTAATAGGACAAAATGCGTCTGTTGAAATCCGTGTCAACCCAACTCAACCGAATACCATTCCAGAATATCGTTTACTTGGACCTGAACATAGTAAGTTATATTCTTATGTATGTATAATGTGATCTATCAAAAACTCGCACTCTAAATGATTCTATTTGGAAGTTCGACCTTTGCTAAAAACAAAGAAAATGGTGTGATCCATGATTTTTAAATATCTGACTAAACTTATAAACTTATAATAAAAGAAAAAGTTGACCCGGCTTGGAAAATCACGTTCTGCGAAATTAAAATTTTTTGCATGAGAAAACGTTTGCAGTTGATAGAAATGAAGATATTTTCCATTATTTGTTTGTCGTTTGTCATTATTTGTTATTCTAATAACTTCATTAACGTTTCATGTTATTAAAAGGTCACACCAGTCGAGATTACGTTTTTCATGTAGTTCTGAATAGTTTTTTATAGATTGTGAAGTTGGTTGATCAAGTAATGAAAGTTATTGAAAGAGTGATTGATAAGTTACTTAGAGAAAGAATTGATATTTGGTTTTGTTCCAAGGCGTGGCACTACAGATGCAATATTTTTACTCAGACAGCTTCAGCAAAAATGTATTTAGGAAAGAGAAAGAATCTCTATTTTGCCTTTGTAGATTTAGAGAAAGCTTTTGATAGAGTGCCACGTAAAGTTATTTGGTGGGCTATGAGAAAATTAGGTGTGGATGAGTGGCTAGGTACAATGGTACAGTCTATGTACAGCAATGCTAGAAGTCGTGTCAGGATTAACGATTCACTTAGTGATGAATTTAGTGTAAATGTTGGTGTACATCAGGGTTCTGTACTTAGTTCTTTGTTGTTTGTTCTAGTCTTCGAAGCGCTGTCGATGGAGTTCAGAACAGGTTGTCCATGGGAATTATTTTATGCAGTCGATGGAAGAATTAGTTGAAAAGTTTGAGAAGTGGAAGAAAGGACTAGAAGAGAAAGGGCTAAGGGTGAACACAGCAAAGTCTAAAGTCATGATTGGTGATGGTGATGATTGATGGTGATGATTGATGATGATGATTGATGATGATTGATGATGATTGATGATTGATGATGATTGATGATGATTGATGATTGATGATGATTGATG
The DNA here is from genome assembly GCF_029227915.1 of Hydractinia symbiolongicarpus. Lineage (NCBI taxonomy): Eukaryota > Metazoa > Cnidaria > Hydrozoa > Anthoathecata > Hydractiniidae > Hydractinia > Hydractinia symbiolongicarpus. The sequence continues at coordinate 20,261,732 of NC_079883.1, forward strand.
ATGATTGATGATGATTGATGATGATGATGATGATGATTGATGATGATTGATGATGATTGATGATGATTGATGATGATTGATGATTGGTGATGATTGTTGATGATTGATGATTTATGATTGATGATGATTGTTGATGATTGTTGATGATTGATGATTTATGATTGATGATGATTGATGATTGATGATGATTGATGATGATTGATGATGATGATGGTCTTAATTCTCATAGACTGTTTCTAATTGGAACATATTGCGGGAATAATCTTTTGCAAATTTTACAAAAACAGCAAAAGTTTTTTACGTACACTTCCGCACCGTAAATTAAACCTTTCCGTGTGGTAAAGAAAAAGACCCCTACGGCTTGATGATTTCCGCCATTAGCAATACAACTAGGCAACCCGGGGTTTCTAATATCCTTAAAGGTCCGCAAGTTATCCCAGGTGGACTTTGAAGATAGCTAACCTTTTTCAAATTACATACAATACATCTGAATAAAATTACAAACTCTACATGCAGTTATACATTTACATATACCATGACGCTAAAAAGTAGCAACTGAATGTCCTTCAAATTGATCTTGAAAATCTTAAAATGCCATGTTACAAATCTTGTTGCAAAATTAAAGATTCATTTAATAACTTTTTAACAAATACAATGAACCAAACCGTTTAAATACTTTATTCGTTCAACAATGAAAATATTAAAACTGAATATTTCTGTTTTTAAGCATTCGTTAATTTCTCCCTTGCTCGTTGATGGTGGTCTGAAAAAGAAAGAATATTTAAAAATGAGGTCTTCTGATTTGATATGTGTTCAACACAACTGCATACATTAGTAAATTATTGAAATTATATGCCGTATTAGCGATATCAGAGTAACACGTCATGTAGTTAATCGGTATAAAATGAAGTAAAGTTACAATATAGGAATATTAACAAGCTGTTAAAAAAAGGAAAAGTGGAACATACTGATGAAGGAACAGCATAAATCAAATGTTGTTGACGTTTCTGGATGCCACAAAAGTTTCATCCAATCTGCCAGTTTCAGCAAACCTGACGGTAAAGCATCTAATTTAGCATGGTTAAATCTACGTAGATACTTTAGCTGATCCAAACACTAAACAAATAACCAATTGGGAAGTGTATGTGCTGATAAGAACAAAAACCTCAATATCTCGGGTTCATGGGGTGTGATACCTGGATCAGGTGATTTGGTGCCTGCATCAAGGGATTCCTGGTTTGTGGGTTGAGCCTAACTGTTACTCTGTATTGTTACGACAACCAATAAAGTAAACTAAAATTCTAATAATGCCCAATTCATGACTTAAATTCAGTCGGCAAACCATTGGTTAGCTACGAAAATATAAACCTTTGCAATTCTCAGATCTAGTAGACAGGTAGCTTAACATAATAGACAGGTAGCTAGCTAACATAATAAACAGTAAGTTTTACCTAACTTTCAGTGATCAAATCAAACTACGTTATTTTTAGTACCAAGTGTTTAGTGCTTTAGCTGAGTGTCTTGACGAAACGTTGTGAGCCAGCTGCTTTGTTTTCAGCCACCACAACACTACATGAATTGTCTTGACTCCCAGTGCTTTTAAGATGACTGAGTTTATAAATTAAACAGAATTTAAACAAAATTTAAAAATCCCTTGAAAGTTTGCTTTATATAAAATTATCAGTTTTTGAGGTGAGGAAATTTCATTCACTAACTTTGATAATGGGATATTTACTGAAAAAAAGAGAATGTAAAGTTTGAATAACATCTGTCTATCAGTTTCTTTTTCTTTTACTTGTGGTTATGTTTTCACATTTGTTTTTAGTTATCAAGCCGTTTAAAGATCGACTGAACGATGTTTCTTTATGGCAAGTTCATATTTCTTTTAGAACTTTATGCGTCTGCTCACCCCTTGATTAAAGATTTTACATTGCGCCTAGCGTGGGAAACTGAGCATATATTTTAAAGAAGTGGCAAACAAGAAATTATTTAGTTTAATTTATCGATATGTGGGAACTTTTACCTTTTCCTTTTTTTCGAGGTGATTTTAAAATGCGAATAATGTTGTTTCTAACATAGATGGTCAAGAGTAATACAACTAAAAGTTTGATCAGGAAAACTAAATACAAGAAGTGATGCAGAATCAAGGAATAATACTTTAACAAGACATGAGATTTATATTGAAATAAAATATTAAAATAAATAACTAATGCAGAATAACTTGAAAACTAGATAATACGAAAATAACTATAGATTGTAACAATGAATTGGACTCGAAATAAATTGCAAAATCTAATACGTATTACGCCACATATAAAGTATAGATATAAATTGATACGAATTTGGATAGAAATATTAAGCATAAAAAAAATTTAAAAATAAGGAAATGAATTACGTTTCAAGCATGGGGAGCAAAACGTTACCACCGAATTTATAAAATGTCGTGGCTTAATGCATCACCTATAAAAGAACAAAATTTAGAGATGCTGTGTGTCTTCGTTTCAATGAGGGACTGAAGAATTTACCTTTTAAAGTATGTGCGTGGTGATAAATTCAATGAATGCCATGCTATGTCGTGCAATTACTTACATTTTCTCTTTCTGTTATTGTTAATACGATTATTAACAATTTGTTATCATTTTTGTTACTTCTATTTTCAAAAGTTTTTTATAAATTACCCAGTGCCCTAAGAAGCACTAAATTCAAACAAGTGCCCTGGCCAATGGAATAAATTTTTAAAATTAAATTTTGCGAATTTTTGATCTTTTCGCGAAATGCTTTAAATGTCACTCTCGCTATTCGCGAAAATATGTTCTCGCGAATTTTTTTCAATTCCTTCATTCGCTCTTTTTGATATGAAAGGTAATGAAAAGGCAAAAATTCCTGGAAAGGAGGGTGCAAAGCATTTTTAGCAAAAGTTGGGGATAAGAAGTCGTGGTGTTTGCGTAAATTCGCTGATTTTTGACCCTACAAGCACTTTGTACGGTGGCCCACAAGTGTCACGGGAAATTAAAATTTTTCCACGGCAAATTAAAGATTTCACGGCAAATTAAAGACTTCGCGGCAAATTAAACTTTTGCCATGGCAAATTAAAAACTCTGCGGCAAATTAAGCTTTGGCCACAACAAAATAATCTATAAATTTAATTTATTTCTTAATAATAAAATGGCGCGTTATAGTTTAAGATCACAAAATGGTAGATTTGGTGATATAAAAACGTGTTAACATAAACATAGGGTAATTTAATTCCTACTTTCAGTACACCTCTTGATGTTAATATGTCTACAAACGAATCATCCTCCTCTGAAGGTAAGGGTGGTATATTTTATCCAAGTTGAGAATATGAAATCCCCTATTTTGATTACTTTATTCCGAGAAAATTTCGCATGTCCAAAAAATTTTCGCAAATCTACAAATTGAAAAATTTTTGCGAGATAAACTTTCGCAAAATCCGAAATTGGGAAGTTTTGGCAACATAAACTTTCGCGATTCGTGATTTTGAACTTATTATTTATGTTCTTATAAAAAAGTGGCCTATATTTCTTATGATAGAAAAAGAAAAGAAGTGTTTTTTAACGATGTAATTTTCTTTCTAATGGTATGTAAAAACTTCTATTTACAAATTGGGTTCATCGTCAAAATCACAAAACAGATCAAACACCTTTTTTAGGCTCGTCTTCTTCCGGCTCCCACGCATCGTCGTCATAATCTTCTTCGCCACTAACTTGGGTTATAAGCATTCCGCTCCTCTTCATCAATTCTGCAAACGGCGTCCAGATTTTTAAAATACATACGTTCGAAACATTATCGCTTTTGTTTATTTCTAAGTTTATTCCAACCTCGTTCCCAGCGCCAGTTATCTCTTTTTTATATTGGGAGGGCGAGCCAAGTGAAGGCGAGTCAAGAAATAACTTTTAAAACCAGCACATTTTTTTGAAATTTTAGTCGATAAACTTTCGCGAATCGACAATTTAGAACGTTTGTACTGAATAAACTTTCACGAATGGCCAATTTTGAAAGTTTCGCGAGACAAAATTTCGCGAAAGAGGCCAAAAAAGTTTTTCCGAATAAAGTATATACTATGCTATATTTGCTAAAATATTTTCTCATTTATATGAAATCGAATTCGATGAAGAATTAGTCATTCGATACTATTACTGTTGTGGTTTTCAATACAAAGAAATTCTTTTACACCTTGAGAAGCGCCATGCGTATTTCATCAGTAGAAGTACGTTGCTTCGTAAGCTCAAATCATATGGATTACAAAGAAGTGATTCTTCACAAAATGACAATTACACACACTTAGCTAATCGAGTAAAGGAAATTGTGAGGGGTGTCGGGTCATGTGGAGGGTATCGAACAGTGTGGCATACTCTGCAATTAGAAGGTTGGCGAGTTCCAAGAAACATTGTTGCCAGTATTTTCAAAGATGCAGATCCTGAAGGAACTGATTTCAGGAAAGCTAGGCGGTTAAAAAGAAGAAAATATAACAATCCTGGTCCATGCCTGGCATATTGACGGGTATGACAAAGCAAAGCCCTGGGGATTTTCAATAAATGGAGCCATTGACGGGTTCAGTAGAAAGATGTTGTGGGTTAGAGTGAGCAGATATAACAAATCACCAACTGCTATTGCAAACACGTACTTAAAATGTGTGAAAAATGTGCCGCAATGCAGTAATTTTTTTGAGACAACCCTGATGCCCATAGGTATGTTCCATCACCAAAAAATCAAAGAATAGAATGCTGGTGGTCTTACTTGAGTAAAACTAGACTTATATGGTATATACCAGATTTTGCTGATAACATAAATTTCTAACAAATGATATAAACTAGTAAAAAAGAAAAAATATCAACAGAAATATAAATATAAACAAGAAGCCGCTCGGAACTGGGAGAAACGAGGGATAGAAAACGCTTTCTGTGTCACTTCGCGGAGGAAATTTTTGCAAGTAGCTAGAATAGTATTACATGTTTGATAGGTGTTTTTTTATTCAAAATGGTCGAGCTAAGAAAATAGACACATTCCATTTTATGTACTTGAATGGTTTAAATATACTTTTTGTACGTACAGTGAAAGTAAAAAATCAAAAAAATCCACTAGATAAAAATAATTTTCAGCGAGCCTTGCGCTCAAAATACAAATATTCGGAACTGATTAAGAACAGAGTTCAAGAATTCATGCAGAACCTGAAATTAGAGTTTTCCGAAAAACACAACAGAAACATATGCTGATGAACAAAAGAGAATCCTGAAAATAATGTTGAAAAAAATTTCGTATGGAAATATTTTGCGTAGCTACAAAATAATGCTTTTATATACAAACGCGCACATATCGTCTAAATAAAGCACAAAATAATGAACAAAATGAAAATTTAAAAATACAGAATGCAGTTTTTAGCTATGACAAACGTTTCATTGTTTTCATTCTTTTTCAACGATAATGGCTCGTTGTCTCTTAAATCTAGATCCAAAACAAATTTCCACTTAACTATCTTTTTGATGAAGTTAATGTTGGACTGAATTGGAAAGTCAATACAATCTTTAAGCATTTTTTGAGGAATGGATATGTCGTAATGCTTTTGGTCTTCAGTGTCTAAGACCATACAGGCAATAGAAGATTTCGTATTGCAGTATTCTGCTATTGTTACAACTTAGTAATTTCTGCACGAAACAATTCCATCATCAGGTAAGACAACACTTTTGCACTTCGGGCAAAACACAGTTGTTGACAAGATATTTAAATCAACTGTCGTGAACACACACGATATTGTTTTGCTTGTTGGTTCACACTTGCTGCCATCTATATTTAAATCTAAAGCAGTGTCTTCCTCTGCGTTTGAAACATCACTCGACTTCAGGATCCTGTCTCCCTTGTACTTTCCGATATAAAGATGAGTAAACTTGTACGTTTTGTTTTCGAACAGTTTCCCTACAAACCTTTCGAATATGGTCACCGAGCCATGACCAGACTTGTCATGGAGTTCACCAGTTTGAAACTTCATATTATCGCCTTTTTTCAGTTTCCCCAACATTCGACAAGTTGGTAACAATGGCAATTACGTTTATTCGTTGGTAGATGGAACATTCTGAAAATGCTGTGCTAATCGGTGTTACGTTGTCTGCAGTTTCTGAACAAAAGTCCTTTTTTGTTTTGCGAACTTGTGAAAAATCTGTGATTATTACGTCATCCGAGTCAATTTTCGCTTTTTTTATCACGATCCCCACCTCTTGACTGTCATTGACTTCTTTGAACAGAATGTATCTTTGTTTACTGAAACAAACAGTCCGCTTTACACCTTCGATAGTTTGTAGGTTAACATCGAAGTATTGTGTATTTTTTTTCGATGATTTTAATGGTGACAAAGATCTTACAAATCCAGATAGTTCATTTCCTGAAAAAACATACATGAAAATACAATTCAAGAACTTACGAAGACAGAACTATTCAGTTTGGCTTTTAAAAATTAAATACGTACCTGATTTTTTTTCAGGGGTTCTTTGAACATCTAATAAATAAATAAATAAATACAAAATTGTATGCTTTATTATATACTAATATACATACTGTGTATACACATTATACACTCACTAAATAATATTGAATTTTTAACATTAACATGTTCAGAATATTGCAACTTACTTTGCATAGGTTGTTTCGAAGAGCTTTGCATTTTTACGACCTGAAAACATACAAATTAAATTCCTATTTCCTATTAAAGTTCACAACAATGGCATCATGATCAGAGAAATAGATGGGGATAACACAAGTATGGGAAAATCTACTTTGTATGGCGGCTGAGACATATACATGGTCTAACAAAGAGACATTAATGTGGGAAGGATCAGAAACTATCTGTGAATAACCTGTTTCATTGATGGAATTTAAAAAAGACTGATTTTCGTGAGCAAGTAAGTTTATATTGAAATCACATGTTTCAGAGAATGCATTGGATAGGCAAGTAGTTCTTTAAAACAAAGTGAGACATTGCATGCTTTTTATACAGCAACATCACACTAATTGACGTATTCAAGTTTTGAATGACAATGTTGGAAATGAATATCCCACTTAATTGGAGAATGGCTTTGCTAGTTGAAAGCAATTTTAGCAGCATGGCTAAACTAGAAAATTTGTCAGAATTATTACTGAGATTCATGCAATGATTAGGAAATTGTGCTCCTATACTGTCTGTGACATTTCAGCTGTGATTTGAGTCTCAGTTAAGCAAATCAAATTCGAATTATGCAGCATTGAGTGTGATGATAAGTCGCTTACATGGCTTTTCGAAGAACATGTATTCAGAAGACACATTTGAAAAGATTCTTATAATAGATTACCATTTCTGACAGGATTTTGTTTTCAGCACGGAGCCTATCATATCCAGCCAATGTATCTTGATCAACATGAACATCTGTTTTGCTAACAGGGCCAAGTACAAATAAATTGTCTAACTTACGTACTCGACTGAGCGCCACATAGACCTGCCCATTATTGTCTCAGATAAGAATGTTGGAATTTTATTTATAGAAGTGATTTGGACATCAGGGAAATCTAGTTTGAGGAGCTTCGGGTGGTTTTTGCATCTTTTTGAGCATTGGTGCCGTAAACATAAGCTGCATTATCCGGTATTTCTGTTTGATCCTTTATACGAGAATTCAGCAATTCAATATGAACAGGGTTTAATTCACCAACTCTCACAGAGTTCAATAATTCTACAAAAACGCTATCACCTTGTTGTCTCATACACTCAGTTAATTCACAAAATTCAAACAAATGCCAGGTGTAACAAATGCAGAAACTCATTGACAAAAGGGGCAAATACTTGCTGTTGGTGGGAGCTGCAATAAATCACCTACAACAATAACACTTAGGTTAGCAAATCGAATATCACTCTGACAACCAAACCAAAAATTTCACATGAACGTCTATGTATATGTAAAAGCCTTATATTAGAAATCATTGATACTTCATCTATGATAACTGCTTGTAGTTCAGAATACATATTTCTCAATGCACACTTCTTTTCTGAGTAAAAGTTAGGTAAGTTCATTTTGTTAGTAGGAGGTATGACAAGACCAGAGTTCACTGTTGTACCATTCACGTTAATAGCAGCTACACCAGTTGGTGCAGGTAAAAGCACTTTAATCTTGCTTACATCACCTTTGCAAACATTAAAAGTTTTAGTCCATATATGATAGATGGTACGAACTAAATGTGATTTGCCTGAACCAGCACCACCTGTTATGAATAGACGGACAGGTTCATTGTGATTTGCTATGCCCGCTAAACAGGAGTTCACTTTGCAACGTGCACATGAAAATGCTATATCAAATACTTCTCGTTAAAGTTTATTTAACGAACAAATCATGGCTAACAATTCACTATTTAATATTGACATTTTTGCAGAGGTTCCACTAGAAGTACCAAATATAGTATCAGAATTGGATGACTGTTCTTCATCTGAATACAGTTCCGCTTCATTGTCATTACTATTTTGCATTTGTGACCACAAAATCATGCAAAGCTGTATTCACCTCTTCGTTATTAGGGTCGAACAATTTTTGATTTTCACGAACAATACTAAAAACGTAAGGTTGAGACAGTTTTTGACAGTAGCTGTTACCATCAAGAAGTTCATTCTCATTCCTAAATGGAAGGTACAATAGCAATAGGTGATAAGCATAGTTTTCTGACTGCAACTCCTTATTTGGAACATGGTGATGAGAACTTGACATCAATGGTATAGTTTTAGGCGAGGGAGATTCTATAAGATGATTTCCGTTACTGATTTTATCAGTAAATACCTCTGGTTGATAATTATTATCTATTTCTTTTGCCTTATAATCAACACGGTAATATGCTGCAAAAAGAGCTAAGCAAATGTTGTCGATAACAGCATATTTTCCTTTTTTATATAATGTAGTTGGTCTGTCTATATACTTATCAAATATATTGGACTTGAAATCATCTGTGCTATCTTCAGCAAGTTCCTGTATCTCTTCTTCACTTTTACAAATTCTGATGCGTTCATTTGGCAAATTTGTGTTAATAAACAAGCCTCATATCGGGTAAACAATGGTAAACTGGTTCTTGAACTGACAACTGTCTTGAATTAGAATAAGTACATGCTATTTTATCATGGCTTCTCTTTTATTAAATTTCATAGTGCGTATTTCCTGGGCAGTTAATTTCATAGCTTGTGAAGACTCAGTTTCTGACTTGGAAAAATAAGCGCACATATATGAAACAGCCTTGTAATAATTATGCACAAACTGCAAGTCCATATTTAGCTTGCCACACCTTCAGAATAGTAGGGTTGTAACTGTTCACAAAACACGAGTCAGGTGGTCGCTTAAAATGAATTTCAAAATCATTTGAATGCATCATAATATTCTTCGAAAGTGATATTGAGAGAGCTAAGGATTTCTCCAATGGATACATTTGGGATGTATGTATTTGTTTTAGGATGCAAATTGTTATTTATATGACTTTCAATAAACAGGCGTTTGGATAGTATGTCTGAACTTTCTCCAAAAGTAAGTCTTTAGACAAAGGCTTCGCAACTATTGTCCTATCGGTAAAATAGTGACCAAATCCATAACGACAATCGATATTCCTGTATTTTCTGCAAGATTTAGAATTTTGATGAACTTGATACTTTTTTACTAAATCATGCAACTCCTTATCCTTATCTTCACAAGGTATATATGCTTGGATGATTGTATCAACGTACACCTCAAAAGTGCTTATGTTATTCTCAGTTAACTTTGGTGCATTAAGAACCCAAATAAATGAGTGTATATAAGGTGAACCTCTGAATTCTACTCTCAAAGCATAGTATGTCACTGTACCAAGTGTACCACCTGGAATCATAATTATTTCTGCAAGTAATATTTCAACTCAATATATTGAAAATGTCTTGCAACAAGCGCTGGATTGTTGTTTAATGTTTCACAACATTTCAAATAAGTCATATTCTGAATATCAACTTCAGGTTTAAATTATTCAATTCTGATATCAATAAATCAGTTCCTCCCAATACAAATCTGCACATAAAAGTGTAAAAAAATATGTGAAAACATCTTGAATAAGTTCTGAATAGAAAGAACGGTTGCACTTTGTAACTGACTTTTTGTACAATGCACGATTGCATACGACACAAACATATAACGGCCCTTGTAAAATTTTTAACTTGAATGATTTTATATGTGTGGGAAAATCCTGCTTCATGTTATTTGCAGCATTCAAATCAAGTTTGCCTTTTTTAGCATTGATATTTGAAAATGATTCGTCCAGCTTACACTGATGCTTACGAAGGCGTTGACTATTTACACGACTTTTGATTTTCTGATTTGTGTGATTTTAATACTACTTTCCGAATTTGTTCTGTGATACTGCAAGTCATACTGACTTGCAGTATCACAGACTCTGACATACTGAATATCGTACTGTACCAACAGATATGTATATTTTATATATGTTGCAAGCAAAGGCAAATTTTCGAATCTCAATATCACTGCTTTTCCATGTGGGCATGGTTCACCTAAACCATTTCTAGCATTATCAAGCGAGGTTGGCGATTCATCCTGATCTCCGCAGAACAAGCATAGCGCGGGCGCAAATATGCACTCAAGGAGTCATGAACTAAGCATTCCTGAGCGTTACATTTTTTTACGCTGGTTTTAAAAACTGGGTTTCTCCCAGTTAATAACTTTTAGAAATATTTATTTTTGTATGTCTCTTTATAATGTTAAAAAATGTTAACAAAAGTAAGGTGTATATCTAAATATCATGTTCTTGCAAATGACTGTCCTGTACAAAAACCTATGTACAGAGTTCTATGAAAACTTTCAGGACTTTTCATGTGAGCGACTGGAAGAGTTATTGTCCGACTGCATGAGTGAACAACAGGAACACAAATCGTATAACCAACATCTTTCGAGAAACAGTCATGGTTAAAATATGCTACGATTTTCAATTTTGTATGGTCAATAGGTTTATGTTTTTGTCCAGTTAGCCAAAACAACATATTCGGGGAGGTTAAATCTGCTTCTTCAAACTCTTCTTCTCCAGCTTCTTCTTTCGCATCCTCAAGTCTACTATCTTCCAAAGAAACTGCAGCAGATACTGTTTTTTCTCTCCATTCCATTAACCAATCGTGATGTTAACCTTTCTTTCAGAATGCTTTTTGTTTTTTTTATTCCAAGCTACTTCTTTTTTAGTGTAGCCAGTCTACTGTTTGGCTTTTTCCTTTCGACAGTTAGAGAATGATTGTAGATGGCCTATGTAGAACAGAGAAATGTATGTCAACATAATGATATGTATAGCTAGCACACTCATAGCTAGCACAATATTGTCTTTTCTTATTTATTTTTCTTATAGAAGAGGATAAATTATCAGACTGTGCAGACAAACACTATATATATAATAGCTATAGCTATATATATTTTTGATGAAGAATTTTGATGAACTTGATACTTTTTTACTAAATCATGCAACTCCTTATCCTTATCTTCACAAGGTATATATGCTTGGATGATTGTATCAACGTACACCTCAAAAGTGCTTATGTTATTCTCAGTTAACTTTGGTGCATTAAGAACCCAAATAAATGAGTGTATATAAGGTGAACCTCTGAATTCTACTCTCAAAGCATAGTATGTCACTGTACCAAGTGTACCACCTGGAATCATAATTATTTCTGCAAGTAATATTTCAACTCAATATATTGAAAATGTCTTGCAACAAGCGCTGGATTGTTGTTTAATGTTTCACAACATTTCAAATAAGTCATATTCTGAATATCAACTTCAGGTTTAAATTATTCAATTCTGATATCAATAAATCAGTTCCTCCCAATACAAATCTGCACATAAAAGTGTAAAAAAATATGTGAAAACATCTTGAATAAGTTCTGAATAGAAAGAACGGTTGCACTTTGTAACTGACTTTTTGTACAATGCACGATTGCATACGACACAAACATATAACGGCCCTTGTAAAATTTTTAACTTGAATGATTTTATATGTGTGGGAAAATCCTGCTTCATGTTATTTGCAGCATTCAAATCAAGTTTGCCTTTTTTAGCATTGATATTTGAAAATGATTCGTCCAGCTTACACTGATGCTTACGAAGGCGTTGACTATTTACACGACTTTTGATTTTCTGATTTGTGTGATTTTAATACTACTTTCCGAATTTGTTCTGTGATACTGCAAGTCATACTGACTTGCAGTATCACAGACTCTGACATACTGAATATCGTACTGTACCAACAGATATGTATATTTTATATATGTTGCAAGCAAAGGCAAATTTTCGAATCTCAATATCACTGCTTTTCCATGTGGGCATGGTTCACCTAAACCATTTCTAGCATTATCAAGCGAGGTTGGCGATTCATCCTGATCTCCGCAGAACAAGCATAGCGCGGGCGCAAATATGCACTCAAGGAGTCATGAACTAAGCATTCCTGAGCGTTACATTTTTTTACGCTGGTTTTAAAAACTGGGTTTCTCCCAGTTAATAACTTTTAGAAATATTTATTTTTGTATGTCTCTTTATAATGTTAAAAAATGTTAACAAAAGTAAGGTGTATATCTAAATATCATGTTCTTGCAAATGACTGTCCTGTACAAAAACCTATGTACAGAGTTCTATGAAAACTTTCAGGACTTTTCATGTGAGCGACTGGAAGAGTTATTGTCCGACTGCATGAGTGAACAACAGGAACACAAATCGTATAACCAACATCTTTCGAGAAACAGTCATGGTTAAAATATGCTACGATTTTCAATTTTGTATGGTCAATAGGTTTATGTTTTTGTCCAGTTAGCCAAAACAACATATTCGGGGAGGTTAAATCTGCTTCTTCAAACTCTTCTTCTCCAGCTTCTTCTTTCGCATCCTCAAGTCTACTATCTTCCAAAGAAACTGCAGCAGATACTGTTTTTTCTCTCCATTCCATTAACCAATCGTGATGTTAACCTTTCTTTCAGAATGCTTTTTGTTTTTTTTATTCCAAGCTACTTCTTTTTTAGTGTAGCCAGTCTACTGTTTGGCTTTTTCCTTTCGACAGTTAGAGAATGATTGTAGATGGCCTATGTAGAACAGAGAAATGTATGTCAACATAATGATATGTATAGCTAGCACACTCATAGCTAGCACAATATTGTCTTTTCTTATTTATTTTTCTTATAGAAGAGGATAAATTATCAGACTGTGCAGACAAACACTATATATATAATAGCTATAGCTATATATATCCTTCCATAAAGAAGTTTCTTATTACTCACTTTGTTTGGAATTAACTGTGGTGGCAGATTCCCTTGTCATTTCATTGCAAGAAATATCTTTCAAATGATCAGCAGAAGGACTATTACTGTTTTTTCTCTAAACAGTTTCATTGTCCACTAAATCATCTAAACAGATTCAAATTTATGAGGCATTTGCGCACCAGCAGAACATATCCCATCAAAGTGGTAAGTCTGAGTCAAAAAGGTGGTCATAAAAAGTAAACAAAACGCACATCGAAAAACGCTATCATTTTGGGGATGCCATAATAGGGAGCCGTTTGGAACGTAAAGATTATGGCGAGCCGAAACCTCTAAATAAAGTTTTTAATTTGCCGTGGAAATTTTATTTAGCCGTAGAATTATTTATTTGCCGCGAAGTCTTTAATTTGCCGTGGAAAAATTTTAATTTGCCGTGACATTTGTGGGCCACCGTAACTTTGTTTTTACATCTTGCAAATATTTTTCCTTCCGTTGACATGTGCCAATTATAGAATTGGAGAGCAATCTCTTAGAACCCGTATTACGTTAATGACTTTGAAGGATGAAAGACAAAAATTGTGTAATAGTATTGGACCATTCGCAAAAATAAATTCTCGCGAAATTTATTGAAACTATTCATTCACAAAATTAAATTCTTGCTAAATCAAAAGAAGAATCAAAAATTCTATTTTTCTATTAAGGTAAGGTAAATTTATGAAACGACAATTCGGTATGTTTTCAGGAGCAGTAAACAAACCATTTTGGAAAACTTAAAGAAAATGCTCTGTATCGATTTACCATCGCGTTCTACTGTGAAAAAGGTGGTAAGAGTAGTAAATAATATTCTAAAAGTGCAGCAAAACAGCAATAAGACATGTTATTCCTATTGTTTTGCACCTCCAACATATAACTAATAATAAGCTTTCTTCTGGGCAAATAATATAACTTACCTGTTAGCTTTAATAACACATTTCTATGATGCTTTGTCACATGCAGTCTTGACAATAATATTCCATAGCATTAGTTAGACATGAAGTCATTTGTTTGATAATAACCCGTTGAACAGTTTTACAATTCCAATGCAGATGAAACTAAAACTGAGATTAAAATTACCGATTCTACAAAGAAAACATTTTTACGTAGAACTATTGACTTAACCAATTTCTTCTTTTTAAAGGATGTTAAAATGGCGTGTGGAATATGTTATTCATTTCGTTTGCTTAATGAAATACCTGAAAGAGCTTGCGATGATCGCAGATGTGAACAAATCTTTCACAAATCATGCTTAGTGGAGGTATCTTTGTATCAACTATCCACAGGTTTTGATTATACGTTCAAACATTTCTCAACATTTTGACTTAATTACACTTTTAGTGGCTTCGCAGTGTGCCGTGCAACAGGCAAAGTTTTAACGTGATATTTGGCGCATGCCCGTATTGTGATAAGGTTTGTTAATTGTTTCGTGTGACCATACATATTTTTTGGGTACATGTTATTGATACTGTCAGGTAACTTTTTATCACGTTTTTGTCTTTAGCTTCTTGCAGTACGACTTGATAATGCAAGAATGTGACATATTGGATATTGTAATGCATCTCCATAAAATCGAATGTGCGCTTGTGCTGTTTCAAGAACAAAAAAAATCACCAAAGCGGCAATACATTTGTACCTGATTATTAAAATGATTAAGCAGTACCGTACTTTATTTTTTAAATAAAACAGCTTGAAAAACAAAAAATCGTCTTTCTAAATTTGTTTTTGCTAACAAAAACGCTGTGCACGAATGCGCTACTTAGAATGGCAGTTGCAACTTTAATCGAGATCGTCAGTGGTCGCTACACCTGCTGCAAATAAAGTACTTGGCTAAATTAACCTTTTAGCCCGTCAAGTAGTTTGAATACTTTAAAGGAAGAATCTTTGCTGTAAGTTAACCTTGTTTCACGCTAATGTGTTGTCGAAATATTTTGGCTGGAAGCTTTCACAAATTTTGATATTTAGGGATTTAATTGAATATATGTGTGTCGCGGACGCGGTTAGTAAAATTGACGGTTAATCTGCCAGTTTAAAAGTTGCGTAGCTCAGAATTGCGTAGCTCGAAAAACTTCAAGCCATCGGGCCTCTTGTTCTCCTTCTTTCAAACGCTTTTGTGGCATCCTCGTCCCCGGGGCTTGTTGCCTAATGGCCGCTAGCGCTTACTTGACGGCTAAACAAGTAATTTCGCTGCCCGCCTTGACGCTATATTACACGCATCGCCTTTTTTCTCGCCCACACGTCTCAAACAACTTTAAAATTTCTGTGCGTCATTTTACCCACAAACTTTGAATGTATAGCAAGCTATTACAATCACCATCACCATTGAGTAGAGCAAAATCTGATAAATAATATAAATTACATTAAATTTGTTTTTTAATTTTGGTTTCGAACGCCTTAATACTGAAACCTTCGAATGTCTACTTGTTTCATTGAACTTGTTGAGAAGTTATTATATTCAATCATCAAGTTTACAGGATTTGCGTCATGAAATTTCCAGAATTTTCCAGATTAATTATAAATTTATCCAGTTGAAAGTTTTCACATTAACATTACATAAATAAAAAAGGTTTTAATTTTAAAATTTCAAGATATTCAATGATTTGAGTTGCTAGCGGCGGAAATCTTCAAGCCCAAGCTTCTTGTTTACAACTTTAGAATCTCCAATAACTGATTAACCAATCAAATGTTTGAATTTATGTTTTAAAGACAAGAAATATTGGTGAATGAAATAAAGCCATCTGCCTTCATAAAAAAATGATTTGTTTTATTTTGAACAGGCTTTTGTATGTAAAAAAATATAAGATATAAAAATAGATGTGTTTGAAGAAAATATAAAATTTTTAGGCGTGGTAATAAACTTATAAAAATTGTGGCGAAAACTATTCTGACAGGTAGGTTGGTACGTACGTTAGCCTTTCTTATTGGAGCTAGAATTTTCTTTAAAACACACAAGTCGCTTCTAGCTATACAGAAGTTTCATTCAGTCGCGGTGCTTAGTTTCACAGTGTTAAAATATCATCGACAAAGCTAAAGTTTCTTAGCTGGCTATAAGGTCTGTTCCCTCTAAAAACGTATTTGACCTGAACCCTACACATAACAATGACAAACCTTTGTAAAATATGTTTTGAACGGTCTTACGCTAAAGCATTTTAAGGTCATCTATAGCTTTACGCGCGTGTATAAACCTCTAAACTAGCAGCAGTTTTAAGGTGGATTTCCACTCAAAAGTAAAACGGATTGAAACGGAACAAGAAAGATATTTAAATTTGATTATGTATCTAATAATTATTCTTTTGATTTTTTATATTCTTTCCGTTCCTTGTCCGTAAGAAGAGTTGAAACGATTTTAACTTTAAATTTGGATCGGAACGGAAAATTTTATCAACCAATCAGATTCCAGAAATCACAATTATCCGTTCCGCTTCGTTGCAATTCGTTTTAAAGTGGAAATCCCCTGGCATCAATAATAACCCCAAATTTACAGTTTTTATATTACCTACCTACTTGAAAAAAGAAAGTCATGTATATTAAAAAGAAAGTTACACACATCTGTTAATATGGTTAGTTTTATTGCATATAGAAACATACAAAACAAAGTTATAAAGCTTAGAATGAATATAATGGAAGCTATAAAAATAAATTTCATACAAAACGCAAATAGTAAACTACATCATATGCTAAAACAACAGAAATATATATATTATAATTTTACGAAGTTAAATTTTCTTTTTGTAAAATGTTTTATTAGTAAAGCAACGATCTACTTTGTCGCTGTCTTTTACGGCAATTAGATGCTAAACGATGTTAAAGTACGTAACTTTGTCCAAAATGACACTATTTACTTTAAGGTGGTTACTACAGAAATAAACTATATCGCAAAGGACTGTCTTTTCTAAAGTTATCTGATAAGTATATCATAGTATGCGACAGTAAACCAAAATTAAGTCAAAATTTTATTCGATTAGTTGCCATGGTTACTGGTGGCTAGGCAAAATATGACATTTCGACGCTCAACGACAAACCAAATAACAGAATAACGAGCAATCCTACAAGCGCCCTTTCGGTCGCGTATGTTTTGCAAGGATCATGTGTATGGATGGTAGCACCGATAATTCTGGAACTTGACCGATAATTCTGGAACTTGACTCGTCTTCTAAGGACAAACGTCTTCCAATAAAAAGGCTAAAACAGGGCGAAGTCGTCAGTTTCTCAGTAGAATAACTTAAGAGCAGAATTTCGATTTGGTAAGCGGGAGGTACCAGCACACTACTACTAATACCAGCAGCGACAAAGAAATTGTAAAGTATGAGCTGTCATATATTGTCTTAGGAGGCCCTAAAGTATCATCTAGCAATTGAAAAGCATTAAATATCGACGGAGGGGCAAAAAAGCTGTCAAAAATGCGAAAATGGTTACTATGGGTGTTGCTATACAGTTATATTTGCGGTTGGTGAAAAAAGTCCCGGATTGCGTAATAAAAAACCGAAATTTGTCATAAGCACTACTTGCCAAGGCAATCTAAGATGAATTTGCTGTCTGAAAACGGGTGAAACAAAATTATTGAAATTCGGCCATGTATTTCTATAGTAACCACCTTAACATTGCTTTTCACCCAGCCTTCAAAAGCATTTTTTTTGCTGATTTTCAGTTTCTATTCCTAAAATTTTACAATTTTTCAACATAAAAATCCAACGATATACGTAGCTAGTCATCGGTACAAAAAATCAAAAAAGAAATTCAAAATTACCTTCTGATTTTGGTTAACTGCAACAACACATGCAACAACTTTACTTTGATGTACAATTCGTAAAGTCTCCCTATTTTTTAAAAAAAATTTTTTTGGTTTAGACAGGAGATTTTTCTGGTGATCAACGTGTCCATTCATTGAGTCAAAAACTCAACAACCCTGCCACGTAAAAAAAACAATCCTTGAGACTCGGTTTGTAATGTTGAAGAGGTTAATTAATTAGCTTCGTTGTATTATCAGCTAAAGACTAAGCTTGGTGGCAGTTAGATATAGATATAGATATATTTAGCCGTTATATAAATGTTGCAGGTTTTAATTTCTGATTATCTGATGAGGCCCGTGGGAAAATCCAATTAGGAGGAAAACAATGGAAAAGAGACATCACTGGAATTTTATTGATGTCAGTAAGGACCCGTCAATACGCAAAAATTTTATTTTGGAATTTTATTTAGCCGTGTTTTCTATTGTGTAGGGCTTGAAACGTTAATCAAAATAATGTATCTGTTCAATGCACTTTTGACAAACGGTTAAGGAGATATCAGGGTTTAAAAATTCTCCTAACGTCAGCAAAGCATTCTTTTTATAGAAATTTGATTTACAGTTACTTCCATTGTGTAGGGCTGAAAACGCTGATCAAAAAATGTATAGGATCATGTCCTTTTGACGAACGGTTGAAGAGAGATTAAGGTTTAAACATTTTTTGATGACGTCATCAAACTGTTGGTTCCGAAACGGGTGCTGACTCAGCTTTAGGAAATTGCCCTAAAATGGTCTCAGGTGGTCTCTATTTACCCACGCAGGCTTTACTAATGATAATTCAATTATCTACGTCAAACTCATGTATTAACAGAAACAAATAGTTAATTTGTCGGTAAACAAATATAAGACATAAAAACATCCGCCTTGCCCGAGTCACAGACAGACAATTTCTTCGTATTATTTTATAGACTAGTCGATAAGGCCCGTGGAAAAATCCACTTAGGCTAAAATGAAATAACAAAGATCCATCATTTGAATTTTAATAACATCAGCAATAACCCATCGATGCACAAAGATCTTTTTCACAATTTTTCTTACCTGTTACCTGTATAGTGTTGAGCGTGAAACTCGAATCGAATTGATGTATATGATGGCGTGGTTTTAATGAGCGGTTATGGAGATATAAACGTTTAAGAATTTTGCTGACGTCAGCGATGTCCTGTTGCCTCCATTGTGACATGATGTGCTTTTAAGGAACGGTTTAAGGGATACGGGATTTACCGGTTTTTGATGACGTCATTAACCTGTTTGTTCCAAAATGGGTGTGTTAACCCCGCTTTAGAAAATTGGTCCTAATTTAGTCTCAGGTAGTCTTTGGTTACCCACATAGGAGATGACGTCAGTTATTTCCAACCGTTTTCAAGTTATTTAGTTTAAACTTAAAAGCGCAATGCAACAGCTTCACTATTCTTAATGAAAATTGACGTTAGTCTAAATGCATTGACGTTGTCAAGTAACGTCTAGGCAACCCCTAAGGAGATGTAAAAGTTTTGCTGACGTCAGCAAAAACCCGCCAAAACACAAAAATAATTTTTTAAGATTTGTATTTTATCGTATAAATCTTGAAACGCTGAGCAAGAAAATATATAGGATCATGTATCTTTGACAAACAGTTGCAGAAATTACGTTACGAAAATTACGAGTTATGATTTCAATACATTAATAAATTATGCTATTAAAATTTAAAGCGACCATATTATTAATGTACTAGCCGGGTAAACCCGACATCGAAACGCCGGGGTAAGCCACAAGTCAAGGCATGAGCCGACAGTGAACCCTCTGTGGGGCGCCTAATAACAGCCGTAAACTGCGTCACACGATCAGGTGGAGCGCTTTAGTACAGGTATGCAGTATGTTATAAATCAAGTAAAGCGCATACACCATTATAGTGTTGCTACTGAAATATATTTTTCAAAAAATAACTTTCCTGCAACAATAGCTAAAATAAAAACAGAGTTTACAAACCGTTGATACTCCATCACCGCAAAACAATCAGTCAATATTATTTTATTTTGCAGAATAAGTTTTTGTGAAAGTTAAAAAAATGAATCGTGACACCGAGCTGAGCGCTTAGTACAGTTAAACAGTGTTGCACAGGCGTATAGGGATAACACACTTTTCATGCTAACACCGGGCTGAGCGGTTAGTCCTGGTAAACAGTATTGCACATTCGTACAGCCGTGATTCCCGAGAAAGTTTAAAAATTAATTGTCAGTTTGCTGATCCCTTAGTAAAGGTAAACCGCTTGGACATGCGCATGTGCATAACAACCTTTTTGCAAAAAACAGTCTGTTGTTAACACTGGACTAACCGCTTAATACAGTTAAACAGAGTTGAACAGCTGTAATACCCTTTTCCAAAAAAACTTCATCACAACTTCGGTTACAATGAAACACAGGGAACAGCCTGTCTTTACCCCTCCAGCTAAAACAATTGCTCAGCCATTTTATGTGCAGAAAAAGTTTTCAGGAAAATAATAAGAGATGTAGCTACCTAGCTAACAGCATTTAGCCTAAGAATTATTGCTTAAGAATATTGTTGTAGCCAAAATGCATTTTTATACTCTCACTTTTTTGCCAAATAGCTAGCTAAATGGCTACATTCACAACATAAAAACAAATTGGCTAGGATAAAGTGCTCTTATACCATACAGAATAGTAATAAGTAAGGCTGTAGATGGCTAGCTGGCCAGCAAAATCTTCGTTCTTAGCCAAAAATCCAAAACTCGTTCGTTTAAGATCCGTACGCAGCTAAAAAACGTGACAATATATTTATCTTAACATTGCAAACAAAGAGAAAACAAATATTAAAAAAATATAAAGTTTTTAGAAGATAAAAAAGTCAAACAGACCTACAAACCTTCTACACACTGAATACTTTCAAAATAAAAATGGCCTTCGTTCAATCAGCCGCGAAAGTCTTGGATTGTTTTTTTAAGAATCAAAATGGCCTTCGTTCATTCACCCGCGAAAATCTTGGATTGTTTTTTTTTTAAGAATCAGGGGTCTATTAGATAATACTACCGGCGAGCGGTGAAAACAAAGTCGGCAAAAATATATCGCATTTGGTATTGGTGCGCATTTTAAAAATTTCAGACAGCGACGACTATTATTAAAGGGACTCCTTTGTTTGTAACTTTTACCAAAACTACAGCAGACGGTTTTTCTTTAAAAAAGGAAAGGAGATGGAGTGTTTCTGTTTGCTGAAACAATGTCATCATAAAGCAGCCTACAGCCGATAACCATATTATAACTATACCTCAATTACTTGTAAAGTTATATTTTTAATTAATTCATCTGAAATAGTGTTGAAAGAAATTCCACTTGCCAAATGTTGCAATAATCTCAGCCAATTTACTGTCACACTTGTGAAAATTTAGGTAAGAAAATAATTTATTGCTTGGGAACTTTATAAGGGTATAGATTTATTATACACTATTCTCATATTTTGTTGATCTTAAAATTCAACCTCGTTCCCAGGGTCTTTATTTCGATTTTTAATATCCTATATCAAAATGCCAAAATGCCCTGGAATAAGGTTGCCTAAAATTATCGAATAATAAACCCTCTTTATTTCTTTATTAGCAAACGGGACAATTTATTACTTGACGCATCTTGCCATGAAATTCAGTGTGCAAAACTTGCTCTTATGGAGAAATCCTCGTGTCAGCGGAATAATGTTGGGATCAGGATTACTCGTCCTACTGGCTCTGTCTTTTTACAATGTTTTGGTGGTCATAACCTGCCTGGCAATACCTCTTGTGGTCACCACGTTAAGTGTACGAGCGATGTATTCCGCAAAATGTGCTTTGCTAAAACAACAAGGCGAGAATCCATTTCAGTAAGTAAAGAACATATAAACATATTTTTTCTTCCTTAAACCTGTAAAAGCTAATCACATGATTCAAATATAAAACACCAAAAAATCAGTTCTTGTCCAAAAATAGCTCATCTCTTTTCCTTAATGTAAGTCTAAGGCCACTGTTGTTTGGCTGTTTTTTTTCAAAATTAACAGTTCCAAGCGACCCTGGTCATCTTGCAAGATTTTACAAAAAATGCTATGTACGTGAAGACGATATCATAAGGTTCTAATTTTAGACACTGGCTTGACGAAGGATGGAGGATTGGGGATCAAAGAGTAAGAAAATTTTACCCGTGATAAGAATTTACTCATTTGTCTAAGTGTCAATTTTTTTGTCTTATAAATAATCTTTCTATAGATGGACTCGATCAACCGACGAATAGCAGATTTAACGAATACGATAGTTTTAGAAGTCAAACGAATTGTCTTAGTCGAAGATTTTGTTGATAGTTTAAAAGTAAGAATTATTTAAACACAAAATCTGATTGCTGCACTCAAAATAGTGCAGACGAAAACTTTTGATGCACCATGGAGGAGGGTGTTTAATAACCATGTGCGATAGGGCCTTTTTTTAATAATAGCCATATGCGATAGAGCTAAAGTTTTTTAATAAAAATATAATCATTTAAAAGTTACATTGCATTGATAAGCAGATATCCTGGAATTGTATTTCTTACTTACATTTAGAGTCTTCTCTTTCTTTACTTATGGTATTACATAGGGAAAAATATCAGCGGATTGACTCTTCTGTTCCTCGGTATGTTTTTAGTTTCATTGCGTATAGGTAGAAATTTTAAACTGTTCTTTATTTTTTGCTTTTTTTATCCGAAGATTTGTAGCTGATCGTTTTCTTCTTTTAGGACTTGTAGGTTTATTTACGGTACCGAAAATATATGACATGTATAGAAAGGAAATTGATGGAGCAATTAAACAGACGAGGTTAAAATATGAAGATTTCTATAGCAGGTATCGCTTTCAGATGTTTAAATGAAGTAAACAAGAGAAAATGCTACATGGTTTCACATCAATTAAGAAAGCATTGCAGTTCCTTTGTCAGTTGTAATTAAAACTGTACAGACCCTATGTTCGAGGTTGTCAGGGAACTTTAAAACGCGCTATTAATAAGAAACAGACCAAACGGGCGTTTTCTTAGAGGGTCTGAAGCACATAGGTGTCCCTGAGGGTCAAGAAAAATTTTATTCCCTGGGTTTTATGGTGACTTTGGTAGATATAAGCGTTTACTTACGCGTAGGCGTAACACAACAGTAACATTTTAGACATATCGCTTATAGGTATATGTTAATAACTTTAGTAAGTATAAATGCATAAAACTTTGCAAATTTACTTATTATACACTATACTTCAATTTAAGACACTTTTCTAGCAAAATAATTCAATATTTCTGTGTTGACGTCAGGAAAACGCCAAAATTTTGTTAAGAATAAAGGTAAATGCCTCTTTTAAATGTTACTCTTTCCACAAAATCTGATATATTACAGCTGATGTATTGAAATTTCCAAAATATATCTAGATTTATTTAACCAAGTTTGTTCGAAGTTTTACAATCCAAACTTGAAGGGAACTTACAGCACATTGCTTAAAATCACCAAACGCAGAAATGAAGCCTTAACCATTGGATATTTAAATGTATTATTTGGAACTATTGAGCGTCTATTTTAAAAATCCTTGGGCGTCTAAAACATGACATATCTTCGTTTTGGGAAAGTATTAAAATCATGTCAGCATAATTTTCAAATCATTGTCACAAATTCACACACTTTTTACTATAAAGATATGTGTCAATAGATGTATGGCATAAAAATGTCAAAGACACGTTTCGTAGTGTTTAATCGTAAAAACTAAAGACTTAAAAAAAATTAAAAAGACTGGCTAGACAATCGTCTCTGATGTTACTAATTTTTGTCATCTCCATCACAATCATCTGGTTCATTAATTTTAACTGTCTCGTCTTTTCTTCGTTAGTTAAAATCGCTATTACGTCATCAAGAAACTCTTCTGTAGTCCATTTAATAGTTTCATTGTTGTTCCAACCATGGTTACTGATGCCCTGAAAATCAAGAATCTGCCATGCTTCATCGGTGAAAGAAAGAAGACACGTAATCATTTTCAGTTGCTGCATGGAAATTCTCTTTATCCATATGTCAATTGAACTTAACTTGATGATTTGGAGCATACTCCTGCATGAAAAATTACATCTTTGAACCCAGATCTCTCGACCAGGGGCCCCAAAATGGTAAAAGCTTTCTTCATGAATTGAAAGTTTCTGAGTTGCAAAAATATTTTTAAAAATATGTCTGAATAATTAGTAAGCATTCGTTATGCAATCACTTAGGCTCCTCCATCCAAAGTCCGAAAAAATTTTCAAACAGTTCTAAAATTTGTGATTGGTGCGTAAATAGGTGGTAAGTAAGTAGGTTTTGTCTTCTTAGATTCTCCTTTGTTTCTATTTTTCCATTCTGTCGTGAACTACGAAACCACTAAATGTTGGTACAACCTTGACGCTCCAGTTGACATCACGAAAGATCGAACATAGGGAATACATTCTATTGAACACTGAGATTTGTTCTTCGAAAAATGTAAATTTTGGCTCCATCTCTTTCTTCATTGGGACTGTTGGAATAGCCGAAGGTAAAAATACCAGTGATCGTTTTCTGGTTTTGGTGCTCTGTGTTTAATGTAGAGACTGAAGTTAAAAATAAATATTATATAATACCTTAATAAAGAATTAGGAAGCTCGAAGAGACTGCGTGAAAGTAATGTTACAAGCTTTTTCTGCTGGAAAAAGATGTTATAATTTATAAACATGCCGCAGTCTAGTGTCTAGTAATCACACTTTTTACATGAGAACGGAACTCAATGTGAGGAGTACGGAAGCTTATTAGTGCCATTTCGTTTCGTTTATTTACAAAACGCTTTAACGCAGAGGTCGAATATCGCGGCGCCAATTTAACTTAAATAAACAGGGCGATGGAGCGTGCCGTTAAAAAAAACCACTTAAAAAATATTAGGTGGTCGAAGAAATATTTTTTAATAAAAAAAAACACTTAAAAATATTAAGTGGTCGAGAGAATATTTTTTTTCTTCGAAAATCACTTATAAAATATTAAGTGGTCGAGGGAATGTTGAAAATAACCACTTTTAAAAAAATATAAAGAAGGAAAGGTTAAAAACACGTGTAAAACCATTTAAAAATGCATATGAAGTGAGCATGCAAAAGTGGCATTGATACGCTTCCGTAGCCTGTCTTTCTGTCTTTTCGATTACTCAATGATGCAAGAAGTTAAGAAGAGAAGAATACATGTTAAACTAGGCTGCATTTGTGCAAATGAGTATCAAACTCATTTAATCTGATTACTTGAATCTTGTTTTTTTGGTGGTAACTATAAAATAATTAATCACACGTGTCAAAGTATCTCATTTTGCATATGAAAAATTGCCGTAAACTTATTTTTATTTACTCGCCTGTGTCAGAAGCAGGACTTTCTGATAATTTTACAATGTCGGTTGAGTCAAAGATACTATGCTCAGTTTGTGTCTCTAACGACTGATTAGAATTATCAACCCACTAATTTGTAAGTGGTGTGTAATTGGATGGTTCATGTATATCCATGCTTTTAAATGTCCTATTGCCTCCACTGTTTGGGATGTTTCGTTTTCGCAAACTAAATTGTAGTTTATGCAATGTCCTAGATGTGATAAGATTTAAATTGGAGCTTTCAAACCAATAATGTTAGATAACCCAACGGGGGCGACCCTTCCCCTAGAACAGCAGCTATAAGGTCAGAACTATATTATAATACTAATCGTTTCATAGAATCAGATAAACTTTGATCTTCTTGTTTCAAAAGGCTCGATAAGAAATATTAAGAGATTCTGAAAGAGATTCACATTGTTAACACCAGTTTTACATAGGTTATGGAGTTTAATCATGGAAACTGCATGTGGAAAATGTTATCATTAATGACCTTCGTGACAGCATCAAAATCGCGAGCAACATCAGCTGCAGCAGAAGGGACTTTCATCTCTTCTGGCAAGCAGCGAATATAATCAGTGTAGCAATCGCCATGTGTCCTTAATTCCTATTCCATAAGATATTAAATACTCTTGTTAGATGTGTCTCTTGCGTCAAGCTACATTGTTCTGGTCTCGTCATTGAATTTAGGGGCCGTTTACACATAAAATTTCATCCTGGGATGAGTTTCGACCCGGGACGAGTTCGTTCCTGTCTCTAGTGAAAATCCTCACAATGTTTACACGTTTGAGTTCACCTCTGTCTTAAAGAAAATTTCATTATAAATTTATACCAGTGAGTTCAACCATTATTCGATCATAATTTATGGTTCTTATGTTATTTTCCTCAGGTGCCATCTTTTTTGTGTTTCTCGTTTGACTTTTGTACTCACAAATTAAAAAAAATCACTTCGAATTATCAAACGTCCTGAAGTGAGGCCCACGTGTAAACACTTCATTCTGCCTGCGTGTAAACGTGGTCTTAATTGCTGCCGACTTAAGTTTTAGTCCTGCACTTCTCATGTTTCAGAATAAATGTCAAAATTTGATGAAGATTGCTTTTGTCGTTTTGTTCTTAGAGCTGTTGGTGAGACATTCGTAACTTTACGTTTTTTAGAGGGACATAAAATCTTGGTGAATGTTTTTTAGCTCTCATGTATTTCTTGGATTAAACAATTTTAAAAATTTATTCCGGCTTGTGCTACATTGTGAATCGTTTCACACACCTTTCTCTTTTAACTGTCTATCTAGTTGATTTTCCAAGAGTGTCTTCTGTTTGCTATAACGTCTGCTCCAGTTACTATAATGTTTCACACACTGCATTCCGTCACATCTGCACTTACAACTTTTCTTTCACCTCTAGAATATAGAAAAATAAATGAGTTACGAATGTTTACAGAGTTCCTTATTTGCGCGCGCATCCTGACAAGCAAAAAAGGACCTCATAAGACAAATTGACTCTTTACATTAATTTATAGATTTTTCGAAATATAAGATTAAATATGCATTGAAATTGTTTTTTCTCAACTATTATTTTCTCTGTTTAAGAGCAGACTTTACCAATTATAGCCTCAGTGTTTTTTTTGACTTAATATTTTCGATCTTCGCGGTCTCGTGTTTAAATTTTTGAGCTGTGCACATGCGTGTACATGTCCATTGTTGTCGATGCAAAATCAACACATTACGTCACGCCGCAACTCATCTATATTCTACAAAATACATAGTTGTCCACACATTTGTATCGCATTCCGACGAGACTTGAAATAATCTAATGCATGGTTAAGTAAAAGCTTAGAAACATAACGACATAACGACAACTCAATTAACTTGGGTTTACTCACATAATCTATTGAAAACGAATTATAAAATCAAATCACTGCACTTCATAGACCTAATTAATAATTTGTAGATCTGTGAATGTGAATCTGAAAGTAAACAAGTTTGCTTTCTGAATTTAGTGGTTTTAAGTCGTATCTTTTGTCCCCTTTACCCTAAAATCTAATACTTCACACAAACCTGGTTAACTCAACCATGTAAATATAAGTTTGGTTGTAAAACTTCGAACAAACTTGGTTAAATAAATCTAGATATATTTTGGAAATTTCAATAGTATATCAGATTTTGTAAGAAAAGTATCTTTTGAAAGAGGCATTTACCTTTGTTCTTAACAAAATTTTGGCGTTTTCCTGACGTCAGCAAAGAAGTATTGAATTATTTTGCTAGAAAAGTGTCTTAAATTGAAGTATAGTGTATAATAAGTAAATTTGCAAAGTTTATGCATTTATACTTACTAAAGTTATTAACATATACCTGTAAGCGATATGTCTAAAATGTCACTGTTGTGTTACGCCAACGCGTAAGTAAACGCTTATATCTACCTTATATCTAAGTCACCATTAAAAACAAAAGTGTTTCTTGACCCTGAGGGACACCTGTTATAGAAAGAGTATGTGGCGTTAATTACCCTCTCCGGTTGAGCGCCCCTCACTCTCAGCCTGGTCTAGCATACTATTTCATATTTCTTGTGAATTTGATTTCTTCTATTGAATTGTATTGCATCAAGGTGTGCTATTGTCAAGGTTATCTTTCTTGTAGGCTGATTGACAGAATACCAGGTACTAAGAAGCGAAATTTTAAAAATGTTACAGACAATGGCGTTCATGTTCAAAATAAAGAAAGCATAAACAAAGAGAATAAAACAGAGTAAGCAGGATAAATCAATAAAGAATGTGCGAAGAATTAGCGAGGCAAATCCTATATATTTGTGCGGAGAAGAATAAGTTATTAGTGTGGATTGAAGAGATGTTTAAAATCGTTTTATTTGTATATAAATTGTAATTTTCATTCTGTATATAGGTTATTTATCCTAAATTTCAAGCTATTTTAAAGAAGCTGCGGACATTTTGCGGAATTAAACAAAGCGACGTTAAATCTGTTTATCACAGGAGGCGCAACGAGAAAAAATTCGAACAATTTATTTTGAGGTTCCACAAGCGGTTATAATTTTAGCGTGAGATGATATCATTTTGAGGAATCCAAAAAATATAATATAATTGGTGCGAATATATTTTATTTGTTTCTTTAAAGGAAGAGTAAGCAAGGATTTCACCTTTACGTTAAAGTTCTTATGTGGACTTAGGTTAGAATCTTATTTGGAGAGAGTTAATGGTCATTCTCAAACGAAAGAATGTCCGGCGTGCTTGAGATAAGAAAACTCTGATGGAGCTGAAGAAAGAGATGACATGTTCTGAGGTTCCAAATAAACAGTGGGGGACGCTAATTAATTTTTCTATTTTGTGTCTTGTTGAGTATTACAAAAGAAATGCCTCCTTAACAGCGGAAGACGTTCAGAAAAGAATTGTTTGGATAAAACGTAACGGTGCATGGGCGTGACAAGACTAACTTTTTATACCCTCACCCAGTATACGTTTGAACGATAAGTGTCAATATGAGCCGGAACGATTTGGTGGCTCAGTTCATGATAAAAATCCAACTAAAGCGAAAAGGATGAAATCTATTTCATGTTTAAATGCAAATCTTATAATACCCTAAATTGATTGAGCAAGTTGACACCGTCCACCTACATATTAGGAGTCTTCAAATTAGCACTGCAATCGCGCCTTAAGCTCATTGAGATTCTCGCTTAAGAAAAAAATTTGAGAGACTTACTGCCTACCAGTACTTAAAACCTTTTAATATACAGGGTGTACCCATAAATTTTGCAATTTCTTAATCCTATCATCCTTTTGTTGATATACGATGTTTTTTCTCTCTATTGCAGTTTACTGAGTTCGTGCATCCATTCTCAAAGTTAATTGGCAGTAAGAAAGAAAACATTAAACGGCGAATCAATACGCGTTTTTGCATGCTAGAGAGCCGGTAAAACATCAATTCTCTTTGCATACTGCCTTATCAGGCAACAAAATGTCAGATAAAAAGTGACGATATTCTTTTAAGCGGTGGGAGGATTGATGTAGGGGTACAAATCTCTCTTCGGCAAAAAAACTTTCCCATGAATTATGTACTTTATCTGTAAAAATAGTCGGTAAAACTTAAACGGATATAAATTTTTAGGCGACTCTAGGCCATACTGTTTGATAAACAAAACGTTTCTAATTATGCGAATACCTACGCTTGTGCGCAACATTAAAACAAGGTGGACTTAATGTTTAGGCTCAACATATTCGACTTATCCTACACTTTGTATATGCTAAGGCTATAAAATACACCGTAAGTTTAAACAGACCGATTTTATAAGATAAAAAAACTTTAAAGATATTATTTCGGTTTGTCTGTTCAGTATTCATATTACTGTGGAAAGTTTATCATTTCCTGAACATGATAGTTTAGTAAGCGACGACAACAAGGGACATCAGAGGAATTTATCGCATCAGCATTCCTACCCTTTGTACCAGGTACTAGCGAGATCCTTCGTCGAGTTTTAAGGCAACACAAGATCAAATGCATTCTTAACTCTAAAGACACCCTAAGAAGCACTTTGTCTAAACCAAAAGACAGAATAAACCTGGAAGAAAAATGCAATGTTGTTTACGAAATCCCGTGTAAAGATTGTGAAGCAGTGTATATAGGTGAAAGAAAAATAAAGTTTAAGCAACGAGTACAAGAACATATGCGCGCAGTGAGAAACGGAGATGTGAAGAAAAACGCGGACCACAGCTGGAGCAGAAGTCATCAGTTTAATTGGGATGACAAGAAAATCATTGACAGAGAATCCAGAACAACGGCCAGGAAGATTAAAGAAACCATCAACAGTGTAGCATGTAACAAACACATAAACAGTATCTCGTATCAACTTCCTGAGATTTGGTTACCAGCCCTACAGAAGAAGTAGTTACCTACATCTAGGTCCGAAAATGTTAATTACCGTAATTAACTGTAATTATTAGCTCGTTTCTGATTGGTTAATTTTTATGAATTTCGATCCTCTGCAATTATATAAATACTAGTCGTTGCCCGTGGAAAAATTCACGGGTTCGCCCGTCCTTTATACTTACCCGTCGCAACAAAGTGGATAAAAATATATCACATTTGATATTCGTGTTTCCGTAACATCATTTTCTAACTCAGCGGGGTCCGCGCAGAGACAGACAGACGGAATACGGCCATTATTATAGAGACATGCTCAACATAATTTTACTTTGCCCGATGATGGGAGAAGGATCTCCCGGAACGTCGCCTACTAAACTATCATGTTCAAGAAATGATAAACTTTCCACAGTAATAAAAAAACTTACCGTGTAAACAGGAAAGATGTATAACTTTTTTCGGTTTTATAAGTTTTTTTAAAAGTTGGTCATATTCAATTTTTGCTGAGACTTTTCCATTAGACGATTAGCGAAGCGTCGCGTCTCAAAAATCAATATGATATTTTTAATACTATACTAGTCTATAAAGCCCGTGGAGAAATCCAATTAGACAAAAGGTCAATAAAAAGAAAGTTGTTTTAGATGTTTTGCTGACGTCAGCAGTGCAGTGCAGATATAAAAATTCGCGAAATTTGTTGATTCTTTGTCTGTAATGTGTAGAGGTTGAAATGCTGGTTAAAATAATAAACAGGATCATATGTTCTCGACGAACGCCTAAGGAGATATCAGGGATTAAACATTTTGCTGACGTCAGCAAAGACCGGTCAAAACCTTAAAAAAATTTTTTAGAAATTTTTTTACCTGTTGCCTTCATCGTATAGATCTTGAAACGCTGATCAAGAAAATGTATAGGATCATGCATCTTTGACAAATGGTTGCAAAGATATTAGGGTTTGAAGGCTTTTTGATGACGTCATCAACCCGCCTATTCCGAAACGGATTTGGGGACCCAGGTTTGGGAAAATTACCCAAATTGGTCCTAGGTGGTCCCTAGTTATCCACACGGTGAAAAATCGTTGACGTCACCACCTCGTTTCCAAGTTATTTAGCCTCAAAGTTTTAAGTGCACTATAATGGTTTCATTAATTTAATATAGAATACTAGGGCAAAAGAACAATGGAAAAATAGGTAGCTTTAGATGTTTTGTTGACGTCAGCAGTGAAGAAATTTATTTTATTCTTTTATTGCAATGTGTAGAGGTTGAAACGCTGATCAAAATAACGTATAGGATGATATGTTTTCGAGGAACGCAAAAGGAGATATAAGGGTTAAAAAATTTTGCTGACGCCAGCAATGGCCTTTCAAAACCTAAAATTTTTTTTGGAGATTTCTATACCTTTTGCCTTCATCGCATAGATCTTGAAACTCTGATCAGGAAAATGTATAGGATCATGTACTTTTGATAAACGGTTGCAGAGATATTAGGGTTTGACGGTTTGTTGATGACGTCATCAACCCGTCCATTCCGAAACGGATTCGGGGACCCAGGTTTGGGAAAATTACCCAAATTGGTCCTAGGTGGTCCCTAGTTATCCACACGGTGAAAAATTGTTGACGTCACCACCTCGTTTCCAAGGTATTTAGCCTCAAAGTTTTAAGTGCACTGTAATGGCTTCATTAATTTAATATAGAATACTAGGGCAAAAGAACAATGGAAAAATAGGTAGCTTTAGATGTTTTGTTGACGTCAGCAGTGAAGAAATTTATTTTATTCTTTTATTGCAATGTGTAGAGGTTGAAACGCTGATCAAAATAACGTATAGGATGATATGTTTTCGAGGAACGCAAAAGGAGATATAAGGGTTAAAAAATTTTGCTGACGCCAGCAATGGCCTTTCAAAACCTAAAATTTTTTTTTGGAGATTTCTATACCTTTTGCCTTCATCGCATAGATCTTGAAACTCTGATCAGGAAAATGTATAGGATCATGTACTTTTGATAAACGGTTGCAGAGATATTAGGGTTTGACGGTTTGTTGATGACGTCATCAACCCGTCCATTCCGAAACGGATTCGGGGACCCAGGTTTGGGAAAATTACCCAAATTGGTCCTAGGTGGTCCCTAGTTATCCACACGGTGAAAAATTGTTGACGTCACCACCTCGTTTCCAAGGTATTTAGCCTCAAAGTTTTAAGTGCACTGTAATGGCTTCATTAATTTAATATAGAATACTAGGGCAAAAGAACAATGGAAAAATAGGTAGCTTTAGATGTTTTGTTGACGTCAGCAGTGAAGAAATTTATTTTATTCTTTTATTGCAATGTGTAGAGGTTGAAACGCTGATCAAAATAACGTATAGGATGATATGTTTTCGAGGAACGCAAAAGGAGATATAAGGGTTAAAAAATTTTGCTGACGCCAGCAATGGCCTTTCAAAACCTAAAATTTTTTTTTGGAGATTTCTATACCTTTTGCCTTCATCGCATAGATCTTGAAACTCTGATCAGGAAAATGTATAGGATCATGCATCTTTGACAAATGGTTGCAGAGATATTAGGGTTTGAAGGCTTTTTGATGACGTCATCAACCCGCCCATTCCGAAACGGATTTGGGGACCCAGGTTTGGGAAAATTACCCAAATTGGTCCTAGGTGGTCCCTAGTTATCCACACGGTGAAAAATCATTGACGTCACCACCTCGTTTCCAAGTTATTTAGCCTCAAAGTTTTAAGTGCACTGTAATGGCTTCATTAATTTAATATAGAATACTAGGGCAGAAGAACAATGGAAAAATAGGTAGCTTTAGATGTTTTGTTGACGTCAGCAGTGAAGAAATTTATTTTATTCTTTTATTGCAATGTGTAGAGGTTGAAACGCTGATCAAAATAACGTATAGGATGATATGTTTTCGAGGAACGCAAAAGGAGATATAAGGGTTAAAAAATTTTGCTGACGCCAGCAATGGCCTTTCAAAACCTAAAATTTTTTTTGGAGATTTCTATACCTTTTGCCTTCATCGCATAGATCTTGAAACTCTGATCAGGAAAATGTATAGGATCATGTACTTTTGATAAACGGTTGCAGAGATATTAGGGTTTGAAGGTGTGTTGATGACGTCATCAACCCGTCCATTCCGAAACGGATTCGGGGACCCAGGTTTGGGAAAATTACCCAAATTGGTCCTAGTTGGTCCCTAGTTACGCTTGCGGTGAAGAATCTTTGACGTCATCACCTCGTTTTCAAATTATTTGGCCTCAAAATTTTAGGTGCACTGTAATGGTTTCATTAATTTAATATAGGATATTGACGTTAAAGTAGTGTTATTTTCGTCGCGTCGTAACGTCAGAAAATTTAACGTATTAGACATGCATTTTTCGGCAACATCAAAGGAAAATGAAGACATCAACTTTGCCTGTCACAGACACACAGACAGACACACCTAGCGTATTATTATAGAGACTAGTCGATAAGGCCCGTGGAAAAAGCCACTTAGGCAGAAGGACAATGGAAAAGTAGGTTGTTTTAGATTTTTTGCTGACGTCAGCAGTGCAATTACAAAAATATTTGGCGAAATTTAGTTTATTCGTTGCCTGTGCTATGCAGATGTTAAAACGCTGACCAAGAAAATGTATATGATTATATCTTTTTAATAAGCAGTTAATGAGACATAAGGGTTTTAACATTTTGCTGATGTCAGCAATGGCAAGTCAAACCCCCCAAATTTTTTTTTTAGAAATTTGTATACCTGCTGCCTTCATTGTATAGGTCTTGAAACGCTTATCAAGAAAATGTATAGGATCGCGTATTTTTGACAAACGGTTGCAGAGATATTAGGATTTGAAGGTTTTTTGATGACGTCATCAACCCGTCCATTCCGAAACGGATTCGGGGACCCAGGTTTGGGAAAATTACCCAAATTGGTCTTAGGTGGTCCCTAGTTACCCACGCGGTGAAAAATCATTGACGTCACCACCTCGTTTCCAAGTTATTTGCCCTTAAAGTTTTAGATGCACTGTAATGGCTTCATTATTTTAATATAA
Source organism: Hydractinia symbiolongicarpus (assembly GCF_029227915.1). Classification (NCBI taxonomy): domain Eukaryota; kingdom Metazoa; phylum Cnidaria; class Hydrozoa; order Anthoathecata; family Hydractiniidae; genus Hydractinia; species Hydractinia symbiolongicarpus. Next base: position 20,296,084 of record NC_079883.1, read on the forward strand.
GATATTGACGTTAAAGTAGTATTATTGACGTCGCGCTGTAACGTCAGAAAATTTGACGTAATAGACATGTATTTTTCGGCAACATCAAAGAAAAATGAACACACTTTCCCTGTCACAGACACACGGAACTGGCGTATTATTATATAGATTGACGTTAAAGTAGTGTGAATGACGTCGCGCCGTAACGTCCTAAAATTTAACATTTAAGACATAATTTTTTCGGCGACTTTAAAGAAAATTTCGGCGACATCAAAGGAAAATGAGGATATCCACTATGACCGTCACATACACTTCGTATTATTATATAAGAAGAAGTGCTGTTTTTATTAGACGTATGTATGTGCGCTATATGATGATAAGTTTCGTCAATGTTCTCCTCCATGGATACTATTGTCAGAAAACACATGTTTGAGTACCACAAGAAAAATAAATCGGGAGAGCTCCGATGATTGAAGATTTTTCTGTTTGATTTCTTTTTGTGAATCATATAGAGCAATAAAATGGCAAGTCAAGAAAGTAAAAAGAAAAGCGGAAAGCGTCTGAATTTAATTAGACAGATGATGAAATTCAGCTTCTTCTTGAAGTATGCTTCGATTTCAAAGCAGAAAGTGACTATTAAGGAGTAAACTGGAGAATCAAAACAAGCGAAGTATGGACTGATAAAGTCAAGGTTTGGCGAACAATATCCTGAAGTTGAAGATGAAAAGTTCCCTCGTAGTAACTTATTAGATCATCTTTAAAAGAAAAAATACAGGAAGATGAACCAATGCAACACGATTTACAAAATGAAGAAAAAGATGACAAAAAGAGCAGTATTTAATCAAATGGTGACGAAAATCCAGAATGACAATTTCTCAAAGAACAAACAACAAACCGTCGTAAAGAGAGAGAAGATGGACTCAACAACAGACGTGACAAAATGTTATCAAGTAAATTAAGCATGGATACGCAGCTGATAAATATTTCAAAAGAGGAGTTGTCCCTAAGAAAACTTGTGGAGCAGCTAGAAAAATCTGAAGATCATTTTAATTAATCTATGGAAAACATTAGTTGTAGTATTCAACAAACGGTTGGTATACTAGCTCACCTTGTTCACCAACAGCCAAACCCTATCACTAACAATATCGACCCCCCCTTTTAACCAACCCAGCTTCAATCATCAGTCAGTTCCGCAGTTTGGAGGGCCTACCCAGAGAAACACCCAAAACGAAAATCAAGAGAGTGAAGACAACAAACGCCATTTTACTTTACAAGTTGTATTTTATGTTGAATACTTATTCAAAACAATTAACAAAGATATTTCTGATTCTTTTACCACCATCCTCGTTATTATTGATTTGATACCCCATGTCTGTTGAAGGCTGAAATTCAGCATCGTAGTTTTGAGCAACTAGCACATCATTTGGATTAACTACCTCTTGTCTAATTTCACAAAAGTTATGTAAAATAAAACACGAATGGATTACAGCAGGAAGTTCTTTAAGATTTATGTTCATTTCTCGTGTTAAACAGCCAAACCGAGATTATAATCGTCCAAATGCGCACTTGATAACCATTCTTGCTGAGCATACACGTTGACCAAAAAAACGTTCGCTAGAGTTCTTCCCCCTTTTGAAAATTCCTTCATCAAAAATGGTAGTAAAGGATAAGCTAACGACTTTTAAACGACTTTTGAAACAATGGCCTTTTCTAAAGCAAATGAGTTTGATACCTTTTTCATTCTACCCTCATCAGCTAAATAGTACAGGGTAACGGCAACTTGAGTTTCTACAGATAAATGCGATCTTAATTCTTCACATAGGATGTAAAACGCATACGAAAGTTTTTTCTCCATTCTTCCGTAGAAGCTTTATTGCATAATATATTGGTCTACCATATATTACTTTTACCAGGTCTTACCCCGTATCTTGGAAGTTTTCGTTCTTTTTTTTATTTCTTCTTTTATTTGAATCAGCAATCAACATCTTCAAAATAATTTTTCTTTTGCGTTTGTGTCTTTCATAATAAAAATGAAATCACCGAGTTGAACATATTATATGTTGAAATCCAAACATTTATAACAGTGTCACAATTTGCTTACTCAAATCAATTTTACTTAACAAAACTGAACAAGTTGTCATTACTTTTGTTATGTTAAAGCATGCCGAAACGTTTATTCACCTGTTTTCATTTAAAAAAATATTGTCTTAGGAGCTATCCAAGACATGTTATGTCACTTTCACAATCGGCACCAGGTGATAGCTATCCAACAGCCAATCTATGCCGAAACAAAAGATTTGAGCATAGGAGGAAGAGATCTCATAGGATTTTTAAAACTAATTAATAGTGCTTCGAACTTACCATGTTTTGTCGCTTTACAAGCCATGGCCTAACCCTTTCAGACCTCTCTTCCGTTTTCTAGTCCGCTTTTTTTATTCTACCATTATCCCTTCTACTGCTATAGCAATAACCGCTATGGAAGATTTACGTTCTTTGGTATTCAATGTGAAAAGAAAGTTTTTAAAAAAACTTTTATCTTAACGTATAGACAGGTGTATTACCTGCAAGTTTTTTCTTACAACTAAACGGTCCGTTTAAACTTACCGTGTCCTTTAGCCTTTACAAGAGCTGGAAATGTATCTGATAACTTTTTAGTCACAGAAAATATCTTATTAAAATTATATAAATCTCTATTCGAAATCGCTATTTGAAGTATATTTCAAATAAAAAGGGCTGTTTGAATAAAACGTCGGACCTGAAATCATGAAGTTTCAGATTATATCCTTTAAATTTTGAATTTAGTGTTGCCAGCAGTAAATTTAATCTGTCAAAGTGTCAGGCGAACAGCTTTAAGCAATAACAGTACAAAAAGCATATGAGCACATTTATTTATTTGTTTGTTTGTTTGTTTATTTGTTTGTTTGTTTGTTTCTTTGTTTCTTTGTTTGTTTGTTTGTCTGTTTGTTTGTTTGTTTGTTTGTTTGTTTGTTTGTTTGTTTGTTTGTTTGTTTATTTGTTTGTTTGTTTGTTTGTTTATTTAATTATTTATTTATTTATTTATCAATATTTATACAGGTTAAAACATTTCAGATAAAATATCTGCTTTACAAATGTGTCCTGTTTAAAAAATAGCTAAAAATTCGTTAATATTTGACTAAAAGTCTAAATAAAAACGATATGGGAAAATAGAAGAAAATGTGAAACAAAAGGCAGAGAAAATGATTGAGTGTGGTCACAAACTTTGAGTAAAGACGCCCCTCAAATAGGACACATCTAGAAAACAAAGAAACAAAATTTCATAACATACACCTAAATATAATATTGCTTCAATTTCTTTTTAAATGTTACATAACATTTTTCTTCATCAGCACCCATGTAATAAAACCACTTTTCGCAACTTCTAATTCAACTTTTGGCAAGCGTAATGATAACTGCTTATTCCGTGTAACCCTTTCGTGATTCATCAACTCGAAGTAACTGTTGAAGCTGCTACAACTCTCTCCGTCAATACATTTACGAACTACGCAACACACGTTTCTTATTATCATACTTTTAATTGTTGTAACGTTTGCATTTTTCGTGACATTTCTCGCTCTGTTGTCCAGAGACACAAGCCTTTTCTGTTGTATATTTGAAAATTTAAGTTTGATGATACTGTTAAACGTGATAAGAGGTAGTATCATCATGTTGTAAATAATAGTAGCATTGTTGTCATCAATTTGCGATCTTAATGCTGATAGGAAACGAAGCCTTGTTGAAGGTTTTTTGTAGGCTGTGTCAAAATGCACCTGCATGGATAGTTTTGAATCCAGAGTCGAACCCAAATATTTATACTCGCTTGTCGTGTTGATTCCAACAAAATTGTAAAATAGTTGAGCTTGTGGGATACTGAATTCAACTTTTTTCCAGTTCCGAATAACATTGCTTCCGTTTTTCCTCTTTTTAAGTTAATCACAAGATCATTATCGATTAGGTACAGTTCGATATTTTTTAATTCTGAGTTCAAAATATCTTCGATATAATTCACATTGCTTCCAGGAATATAAACCACTGTGTCGTCAGCGAATTGGATAGTACGTGCTCTAATAAGCGAGGTCTCAAAATCATTGAAGAAAATTAAAAATAAAAGCGGTTCTAAAATAGATCCCTGAGGGACTCCGCTTTTTACATTCTCAGTGTTAGATCTGATGTTATCATTAACCACCTGTTGTGTACGGTTGAATAGGTAGTGGGTAAACCATTCTAACTCTTTGCCACAAATACCATATGCGCGAAGCTTTTCAAGCAAGATGCTATGTGATACAGTGTCAAAAGCTTTCGACAAATCAATGAAGATTGCACTAACTAAATTTCCTTTATCAAGCTTTTTTGATGTTATCAGTAAATAACGTTGTTTGTATGTATGTTTCTTTATTTAACGTTGGTCAAATTTACAAGATAGCTTTCGCTAATAAAAACCAACTAACGTAACAAATAATAATAATAATAATAATATTGAAAAATAACATTCTGGGAAAAGATAAATTAAAGTTTACAATTCATATTTTTACACTTTTTTTTTCATCAATTTTTTTTATATATTTTACAATTACATGAAATAGAATCCTGGCAGGCGTGAACTCTTCAATGGTTAAACTATTTTTAATTTCACGGGAAGGATTATTCCATATCCAACAACTTTGATACAAGATGGAATTTGCACCATAGGTAGTGGTTTTAGCTTTAGGTAAAGTCAAAGAAGGGCCTCTCCGGAGATTATGCTCACAATGGTATGTATTAAAACTAAATAGGCACCACATGAATTCAGCGTTCAGATTCTTAATGCTTTTAAACACCTCTATTGCAAAAGTTTTTAAGTGGCGTTGGTGGATGGATTTGTCCTTGTATTTTTCTAAAATGTTAATATAGTCTGCTTGCAGTGGATCTACGTCTGCGGTAACCAAATTGAGAACGATATAATAAATTATTGTCTTCTAGATAGCTGATAAGTTGGCTATGAACTGCTTTCTCAATTATTTTTTGATAGGTTTGACAATAGATATTGGTCGGTAGTTATTTGGTTCAGATGGTGATCTTGATTTAAAGATGGGAGTGATCAGTGCATGTTTCCATTCTGATGGTACTTCTGAGTTTTCTAATGATAAGTTGATTAAATAACACAGTGGTTCAGCAATCTCAGATGCACAGTCCTTCAATAAAGCTTGCGGAAGATTATCCAAACCAGCTGACTTTTGACGCTTAAGCTTTTTTAGTTCTTTCTCAACAAATATGCGTGATACATAGTTAAATTTAAATTTCATACATGTTCTTAAAAGTGAATGTTTTGGTTTGTTCCAGATAAAATCTTTTAGGTAAATAGATTTTAATTTTAACTGATGTGCCACGTTAGAGAAAAATAAACATAATGTATTTACTTTTTAGAATTTATTGGTAGTTGTAGTTGCATCATTAGTAACTTTTCTCGTCTTGGTGGGCATTATGGTTTTTATAGTGTCCCAAAACTTTTTTGGATTTCTTAAGTTTCGACTTAACAGATGACAGTCAATAGAAAAATTATTTATTATGCTTTTAAAATTACTGTGTGATAAAATATCAAACTTGTTCTTACCTCTTATTGTTGATTCATAACAAAAATTAAACTTCTAATACTAAAGCTGCATGTATTCTGTAACCTGGCAGTTTTACCAGTGAGTATGTCCAGGTTACTAATTACTGGTATGTGTAATCGTTTAAGAAAATGAAAGCTTATAAGTAATCACTTGTGGCTGTCGAAGCTATGTATCGCTTACTTGAACTTTAATCCTTTGAATAAACACGAATGGAAAAACATAGACGCGTTACCTGCTAAGACAACTGTAAATAACGTATCTAATTTTTTACAGCAGCCGACAAAAAGAACGCATCAATACGCGGATAACACATTTTAAGTACAATACGATTACCGTACTACAAACTGTGAATAATACCACAACACGACACACCATCAATAGTCAATAGGGCAACTTTTTTAGCTTGCACGCAAAATTTGGGTTTAACTTTCTGTATAACTTAACTGTTGCTTAATTGTTGCTTGTTGACTACTTACATAGGAAAACTAAATTCATGTGTCTGCTGCTGAGAAGCTGGTGCGCCAATGGAAATCAAACTTCGTTTTTTAAACACGTTTGTCGTCGTTTGAAGATTAAATGGCTTTAAAAACACATTAGTCTGGGAAATTATCGCTGTTTTTATAATCCCTGTTTTTTGTCTGTTTTTTTACGTACCCACTCAAGCTGGATATTGTTCACATTTTTTAGCAGAAAAAATCAGCATCATTCTTTTCTTATCTTTCATTTTTATGCATTTGTTTCATCAAGTGGTAGGTACAATCATAGCAATTATGCGGTAACGCGTAAATACATAATGGCTTCAAAGTTCTCTTAAATGTGGTTGTAAAAGAATTAATATCATTAACGCTTTCCATTTTAATTTAATGAAGCGATCTAGGTCATAATTCTATGAGTTTTTTTCACTGCTTGTAACACCTCGTCCTCCTATTAGGGTACTTTTCGGTTGTCCTGTTCTAACCCTAACCTTGACCCTAATTCCTTTGGGGGAGGAATAACCGACAAGTAACCCTTGTTAGGTTTTTTATATTGGATGAAAAAACCTATTTAAAACACTGGAGATTAAGTTGGCTGTGATGCTTATATCAACCGACAAATTATGGTGTAGTAAATGCCAGTATAGAACGTACGAAAATTTACGTGTATCTATGGATACGCCATGACCCAAGAAAATGCGCGTGATTATTGTCACGTGTTGTTAACTTCTTGAATTTAAATTTGAAATTAAATCAGGTTTTGCATCTAACTTCCCTGCTAGCACTTCTAAAAAAGGAACTGTAGCTTTCATGTCAATGAACAGAATATTATTATGGATATATAAGAATAATGTTTAGGGTCACAACAACAGGTAATTTTTGTATAGAAATAATGCATTAAGATTTTTCCAGGGGCATCTCATCTCACCCCAGAGCCGTAGCCACACGTTTTTGATTGAATGGACGAGATTGATTACACCCCTACGTACAATGGTGCCGCGTTAAAAAACCCACTTCCGCCTACACTCGAGCTGTGTTTAAAAGAGACATGCGGGTCCTGACTAAATAGGACTAGCGAATGTCATTTCATTTGTTTTAAATAACGTCATAAAAGCTGCGTTGAGATTCATTGGCCTCACGGACTATTACTAAAACGTTTCACATCGAAGTGCAACTTTTTAAGTTTACGTGTTCTTTAAGTACCTTATTCCATGAAATTAACGAGTCAAGAAATTAACGCAAATTAAATTAACGGTCATGAAATTAACGCGGTTCAATGAAATTATTTTGAAAAACGCATTTAATTAACTCGAATTTGATAACATGCAATATCATTCGAAGCTAAAATTACGGCAACAGTCGAATCCTTCAGTTGCTATTTGGAAAGACATGTTAAAAATTTAAAAAATTTGGAAAAAAAGTGCTTTTAGTTAATTTTCCACTTGGATCAGTGTATGAAGATTATACAAAAGCTATTTTTAAAAAAAATCGCTGAAAAAGAGAACACCGTTGAGCTATCGTCCGATAAGGGGGGAATAGTAGAAAATTTGTAAAAAATGTTTTAGTATGTTTTTTAAGCTTTTATATATTATAAAAAAGTAGCTAATTTAACAGTAAATTAATTAACGAGTCATGAAATTAACGCGAATTTTGAAAAACCGCGTTGATTTCAAGACTCGTTCATTTCATGGAATAAGGTATATCCTCAATAATATGAAACCTATATAACTTTGTAAACTGCTTTATAAAAGATAATCATATCAAAATAATAAGCATATCATTATGAATTTTACCAATTAGACGGGATCATGGCCGCTACCTATGCTTTATTTAGGGAATGATGCGCCATTTTGAACTATTTGTTACACTGTTCCAGCCAAAGTAGGGCGGTTGCCCAATGTCGAGCATTTTAAATCATACTCTAAGTAGAGCAAAAATATCCAAAGTAAAATACAATAGTTTGGGTGTTAAATTAACTTTATTAAACTACTTTACTAGTATATAGTTGCAACTACTTGCCGCCCTTGTTTACCATGATACGACAGGTGTTCTTTCAAAGCTGATACATATGCACTCCTTATTTTCCAAAGCGATGATTAGCCCCAACACCAACCTTGACCCCAGGGTTGGTTCTCTTTATATAAACCCTGGGGTTTTATCTGACCACGTGTGCACATCCCACCTCCGCAAGCTTCTATGCTAAGTTTAAATCTGCAAGTTACATGCACCTTCGATTTTGTTTCTAGTGGTTTTTTTCAAGAGCAGCAAACAGCCTATAACTATTAGGATTCGGAAAGAATGACAAAATATTTCCAGTTAAGTTTTTTAAAGAATTTTTTGCACAGTGCAGGATATGTCAATGCAGGCAAATATTGTTAAACTAGTTGGTGATCCGTGGATATTTCCACTGGTTCGCCCGCCCTTTATTTACCACAATTCGTGTGTCTCAGTACTGGGGTTATAGTTTTGTGTGACAGACAGACGTATACGAAATTATTTTGTGTTCGCGTGCCTCTGGTATTGCGTCTCCTTGTATTATTTTTGTATTGACGGGTGGTCGCCATCTTTGTCATAGCTTTTAGCTAATAATGGCGGTCTTCCAACAGTATAGGATTACTTGACATCTGTATAACTATTTTTTGTATATTATGTGATTATAATAGAGTTCATTTCTAATCTATAAATCATATCCAAATAAAGAATAAAAAGCTGCACACTGGAGCAAACACATTCTTTACAAGAACAGTGTTTTCAGTTAATTCTACCAAAGGGCTGAACAATCACGTCTGCATCATAACCGGGTATACATCATTTAAAAAATTTGCTTTTCTGAAAAAAAATTAATAAGGAACTTGGTGCTAAATAAGAGCCCCTTGTCAAAATTTTTAATACGCTCCCCGCGCTTAATCCGTCATTTACTGTAGCTAATATATATTGTCCACAGTCCTGTTTTTTCATTGATTCTAATTTCTTGTATTAGCATTATTACCTTTTAATTAGTTGCATACATACTAATGTATAGAGTTATATAATACTTATATATATTAATATGTATTTTGTGCATTTCCATTCATATAAATAACATATGCTGAGGCACAGCACAAAAAGGCATAGCCTAGATACTGTTAAGCAAAGTTTAAAATTGTCCCAAGTCATCCCATTACGGTATTTTAAGATTAAGTTGTTTAGGACTTGGAGGTAAGCTTTAACCATGGATCAGCCATTTTGTATAAAGGACCAAATGCATCTACTTTTTCCACAGAATATGGAGGAAACAATTTTTGATTGCTATGTTGTGGTAAAGGTAAGATGTTTTTTTTCATCTAAGGACTAAAACTAGTAACCACCAGTGTTCACAGAACGACTAGAAAACCAGCAGCGAGCAAGCAGTAGAGGAAGGAGAACAAACAGAAAACATTTCAAAGCAACAGCACACTAAATATTGCACATCACATGGTGACGATGAGCAGGGATTGTTTTAACACAGATACGAAAAACTCGAAGCAAACAACTGGCGGTTGAGTCAGGTGTCTTGACGCTAATCTTTTCTGTATCGGTATTTGAGAAATTATAAATGTCAGAATAAAAATGGTCTATAAAAGAAGGATATAGTTAGCCTGCTGAAATACTCCCGGCCTTGTGATATACGTTTTTGAATATGAATTCTCTTATAACTCTCGCTCAAGCTCCCCATAATTCTTTTTGCTTGCGATTGTGTCTTTTTTCACCTACATTGAACACTAAATTGCATTTAAGTTGCCACGACTATTCATTATGTAGAGCTTGATTAGCAGAAAAACATCCAATTTTCTCATATAAACACTTGACGCTAAATTCTGAATTTGTGTAAGAACACTTATATTACAGTGAAATACGGCTGAATTTCTTGCTACATTCCACCTCACTATAAATTAGATTATATTTATACTGTTTTGTATGCACAATTGATACTTTCAAAACGTTTAAAATGCAGTTTGTTAAGCATTTAAAATAAAATTTTATAAATATTTATTTAAAAAAGAGATTAAAAAATGTAAAAGTATATATCATACAACATAAAAACATAAAAAAAAATCAGGCGAACGGTTACCATAATAGTAACCCTGCAGCTTTAATAATTTTAAATCAAATTTTATAGGTTATAAAATTTTAAAGGAATAATCTATAAAATCTGCTAAACAAACTACTAAATCTGCAAAAACTAAATCTATTGATATATGCATCAGTTCATGTTAATGGTGGCAAGTTTTTCTGCAACTTCAAGCCAAAAAGCCTTGTGGTTTACTGGTTGTATTGTATGAGAAGGACTTTTCCTTTAATCATTTCCAAGTACGTCCTTTATTTGACCCTAAAAAATATATAATTGATCAAATAAGCAATCCAAAAATGAAGTTATAGTTCAAGGATTAATCAGTCACATGCAGGTAAAACAGACAAAAATCATTTGTCAACAGCTACTATAATGGGTCTATTCAAAAATGCATACGTACTATAAATCGTCAATTTTATACTCCATTTTATGCTTTGCTTTTGACTTACCCCTTTCGTGAACGTACAAATCACCCCTCCCCGAAAAATCAACTTAATGATTAATAATTATAACACGTTACTTGAAAAAAGGACAATATGGGTAACTACGGCAGGTCTAAGGTGCTAAAGTTGAAATAACCACGCATTTTTTCAGAAAAGATACATGAAAAAACCGCAATAATTTTTTAAAGCGTAAAGACGCCCTTCCCCTTGCACACTTTGATACGCTTTTAGACTACCTCTCTGCCTCCCTTTTCTTTGAGCATGCTAGCTACATTACTTTTTGTAAACAACCCCATTAATTTGTCATGGTGGGAGCAGCTTTAGAATTTCTACACAAAAATCTTGGTTATCATATAAAAGCTACAAACGCAAATACGCACTTCTACACACAAAGAATGAGAATTTCCAAGTGGACTGGCAATTCGAGTATGGATTGTGTCTGAGAGAGTTTTTTTTAAAAAAAACTTTCTCAGACACAGGGCTGAGCGGTTAGTCCAGGGAAACACTGTTACACATCCATACAGGCGTGATTCCCGAGAAAGTTTAAAAATTAATTGTCACAGTGAACTGAACCTAGTACAGGTAAACCGTGTTGCACATGCCCATAGGCGTAACAGCCTGTACCAAAAAGCAGATTGGGCTAAGCACTTAGTACAGAACAGAGCTGAACAGGCGTATAGAGGCGTAATACCATTTTCCAAAAAAACTTCATTGCAACTTCGGTTTAAATAATGTGTTTCCATTGTAATGCTTTTACAAATGTATCAACAAAGTTCCGAACATGATAAATCAGATAAATTAATCGACGTTTCTGTGTTATTCTTTATTATTCAAACGTTTTAACTTACTAAAATCCGACTTCTTTGCAAAAAACGACCTCTTCTTGTTGTTGTTTCTGAAGCTAGCTTCGCCTTGCTAGCTGTCTTACTTTTTGATTTTTTTCCTTTGTTCAAACAGTTAGTCGTTTCCTTACGGAGACATTATCAGATCTAGACAATTAAAATACCTAAGTTTTAGAATTTCCCCTTTTATGCTCTAAATTTAATTATCTCCATAATGATATTAAAGTACCATTATTTCCATGTCTAGTAAGTTTTATATCCTCAAATTTTCAGGAAAGGCGTAACTTTGTCTGAACTTTGAAATAAATAAAAAAATGTATATGTTCATTTTTTTCGAAAAGGGTGATTACGCGCCTTTATACTTTTGGACCCATATGTTTTTGACAGGCTGACCTGTATGGACAGAGTACCCACACGAATACTTGCAGACACTGTACAAAATATGATTAAAAGCTAAATCTAAACTGCTAATGACTGCATTTCTCGCATTGCTGACCCAAGTTGACCAAGGACACTCTAGCTGACGCGGGACAAAGGATTTGTTGTTTCTATATCATTGCATAAAGAAACTAAAAGTCAAGATTGATTTTTTATTTATTTTTACTTATTACTTAGCGATTGGTCGATTGGTTGTTGTCGAGAGCGGACGTGTTTTTAACTACTGCGGAAGAGGGAATTTAAATTTTGATATTTTATTTAAATTTTACTATTTTACTTAATACTTACTCAATACTTATATTTACAAATATGGAATCTAATCAAGTGAACATAATTTCTGTGGAAATGGTGCGTGATATTTTTACAACAATGTTTCAAAAGCAACAGCAGGATATTGTTCAGTTAATTAGCAGTAATCTGAAGATCACAAACGAACAGATTGGTGAATTAGACAAAAAACTGAAAGAAATTGCATCATCATATGAAGCTATCCAAGAAGAAAATAGGACATTAAAAAATAATCTTTTTGGAGCAATTGAAAAAATTAAAGCCTTAGAAAAGGACAAAAGAGATATAGAGGAAAGCCTGACAGTGACACAAAGTTTGAATGAGGAAAGTTTTAAAAAAATGGAAGCTGGCTTACTTGAACAGACAACGAATCGTAAAGAACAATTGAGTATTTATGAGGAAAAACTACGACACTTAGAGGATAGACAAAGAAGAAACAATTTACGTATTGATGGGTTGGAAGAAAGCGAGTCGGAGAGTTGGGACGATACTGAAAAGAAAGTGGTCAATTTATTTGAACACAAATTAGGATTGTCGAATGTGCACGTAGAGAGAGCACACCGCACAGGAGAGAAAAGCAATGGGAAAAAGCGTACTATCGTACTTAAACTGTTGGACTATAAGGATAAAGTTAATATTTTAAACAACTCGAAGAAACTAAAAGGCACCGGAATATATGTAAATGAGGATTACTCCACTTCGACGAATCAGATTAGGGCGAATCTCTTCAAGGAAATGAAGATTCATAGAGAAAATGGTAAATATGCTATCGTTCTTTATGATCGTCTTGTTGTTAGGGAGTTTAAGAAACCGAAAAACATTGTTTAACGCTTTCTTATTTACACGATTTATATTTTCTTTTTAATTATCTTTTCTACTACAATGACGGAAACAAATTTTGAAAATTTGGAATTTCATCCATTCCAAACCAACGAAACCTTACTATTAAACGATGAAAATGACCCAGACTTAAATTTTTATAACTGTACATTGTCCAAGAACACTAATACAAAATATTATTCTCCAAATTCAGACAATATTTTTGCACATGCAAGAAATTATTCCTTTTCTATACTACATCTCAACATTAGAAGCATGCAAAAGAATTTTGAGAGTTTTAAACAGTTTCTCCACACTCTGAATTTTCGTTTTAAAATAATTTGTCTCACTGAAACTTGGTGTCGTGATGAAGCCATAAAAAACAATTCAAATTTTCAATTGTGTAATTACTCGGTGATTCATCAAATTAGAAACTCTAACAAGGCGGGTGGTGGCGTGTGTGTGTTTATTCATAATTCTCTATTGTATAAAAAAAGAACAGAGCTATGTGTGAATAATAACGATTGTGAGTCATTAAGTGTAGAAATACTGAACAAAACCACAACGAACATCATTGTGAGCGTAATATACAGGCAACCTGCAGGATCAATTGATAATTTTAAAACGTTAATTGAACCTATTATATTGATCAATAAAAACACCAGCAAAGCAGTATACCTCGTGGGGGATCTTAACCTCAATACACTTGATTACGAAACAAACAAAAACATCCAGTGTTTCTTTAACTTTATATTTCAAAGTGGGTATATTCCTCTCATAAATAAACCAACCCGGGTAACTAAACAAAACGCTACAGTAATTGATCACATCATAACAAATTCATTTTGCGACAAAGAACTACATTCGGGTATTATCAAAACAGACATCTCTGATCATTTTCCCATCTTTATCACGTCCAATACAAACTTTGATAGACAGTCAAACCATGTAAAAATAAAAAAGCGAAAAATAAATGAAAATACAATAACATTATTTAAGTATTTATTGGCTAAGGTAAAATGGGACGACGTGGTAAAAGGGAAGGATGCAAATGACGCATATGATAGCTTTTTGAAAATTTTTTTGGAAGCTTATGATGCGGCATTTCCAGAAGAAATTAAGTTTATTAAGACCAAAACATTCTTTAATCCCTGGATGACTAAGGGCCTCCAAAAATCTTCCCGAAGAAAACAAAAACTATATGAAAAGTATTTAAGAAAGAAAACCTACGGGAATGAAACACTGTACAAAAATTATAAAAACCTTTTTGAATTGATAAAAAAGCGTGCTAAGAATTTTTACTTCAATGAACAAATTAATAAATACAAACATAATGCAAGAAAAACATGGAATATCATCAAGGAAGTTATTGGTAAAATAAAAATTAGAAGTAATAATTTTCCTTCAAAACTTGTAAACGACGAAAATGAAATTGAAGAACCATCTTTGATAGCTGAAGAATTTAACAATTTTTTCACTAAAGTGGGGCCGACCCTGGCGTCGAAAATAGGTCACAGTACAAAATCCTTTAAATCGTATTTGTCATATTATGATAATGAAATAGAGAAAAAAGAGCTAAGTGAGGAGGAACTAGAAGCAGCATTTCATTCTTTGCAAATCAACAAAAGTCCTGGCTTTGATCAAATCAGCAGCAATGTCTTAAAGAACTGTTTCAATGAACTAAAATCTCCACTACTGCATATATTTAATTCATCTCTAATTACAGGCATTATTCCTAAAAAGTTAAAAATAGCTAGAGTTGTCCCAGTCTTTAAAGCAGGAGAGGTTTGTAAAGTATCTAACTACAGACCAATTTCAATACTCCCTTGCTTCTCGAAGATTTTAGAGAGAATCATGTACAACAGGGTTTATTCTTTCTTGAACAATAACGATATTTTGTATAATAAGCAATTTGGATTTCAAGCAGGTCATTCAACTGATCACGCAATCATTCAGTTGAGTCAGGAAATATTTCAAGCCTTTGATGAGAATAAATTTACAATTGGGGTCTTTATTGATCTCAGTAAGGCATTCGATACAGTCAACCATGAGATTCTATTAGAAAAACTAAAAAATTATGGCATAAGAAATACATATCTCGCATGGTTCAATAACTACCTCTTCGAAAGAAAACAATATATTTCTTATGACGAAGGAAATACTAACTACAGGATTATAACATGTGGAGTACCTCAAGGGTCAATTTTAGGGCCACTGTTGTTTCTTATTTATATCAATGATATATTTAGAGCATCTAGTGTCTTAAATTCAATTTTATTTGCTGATGATACAAATTTATTCTTTACTCATAAAGATATAAACGTGCTTTTTGAAACCACTAACCTAGAATTGGCTAAATTGGCTGATTGGTTTAAAGCGAATAAATTATCCCTTAACACTTCAAAAACTAGATATACCTTTTTTCACAAACTTAGTAAAAAAGATAAAATACCTCTTAGGTTACCTGGATTAGTTATTGATCATGTAAACATAAGAAGAGAATATTCAATGAAATTTCTTGGAGTTCTCCTAGACGAAAATTTAACTTGGAGAGAACATATTAAATTAGTGGAAAACAAAGTTTCCAAAAGCTTAGGAATCTTATATAAAGCCAGTTTCGCTTTGAATAAGAACTGCTTAAGAAGCATATATTTTTCCTTTATACACTGCTATTTAAACTATGCAAACATTGCATGGGGTAGCACTAATATAACAAAATTAAAAAAACTGCACATTCAGCAAAAACATGCCAGTAGGATTATATTACGACAGAACAAATGTTCCCATTCTAGACCATTGCAAAAAGAACTGGGTATTCTTAATGTATGTCAGCTAAACATTTTTCAAGTCCTTATTTTCATGTATAAGATTAAAAATTTAATAGCACCAAATATATTCATTACATTATTTAAGAAAGTTCAACATAAATATCCAACTAGATTTTCAGGTAATAATTTCCTTCGGCCAAAAATCATATCTAATGTAACAAAATTTTCAATATCAAACCGAGGCCCAAAACTCTGGAGCATGCTTCTAAACGATGAGATAAAAAGCATTCCATCTACAAAACAATTTAAAATTGCACTAAGAAATCAGCTGTTACGAAGTAATAACGAACAAGTCTTCTTCTAAAACAACACTACGTGTGATAATTAAACGCTTTCTTTTATTTAACATAACATTTAATATTTTATTAAGTTTTTAATTATCAATTTTTATTTGACGCTCTTTTTAATGACGGCTATGTAAGGTGTGAGATGATAAGACTGCATAGTCTTCTACTTACTCCTGCCATTTTATTCTACGTACGTGATACAGTTATGTATATATATATGTATATATATATATCCTAATGTAGAAATTTATGCCTGTACTTATGTGTATGTAGAACTTGTATCTGTAATTTTGAAATAGTTGTATGTAAATTTCTTTTGGCGAAAAAAAAAAAAAAAAAAAAAGAAAAAAAAAAAGATGGTTGCCGTGCCATGTAGGTTGCCTGGTTGTACAATGTAAATGGTTGATTAGTGCAGATAACATTTAAAAATTACGAATTCCGCCAAACGTTATCTCCAACCATCATTCTCTAGGACGCATTGGCATAATCTGAGCATATATTAAGCAACGACACCAGTGTATTTTTGCCGTTTTTTCTCATCTCAAAAGCATAAATCCTTAGATACAAAGGTTTTACCCGCTCAAAATTTAATCCCTTTAGCATTGTTTTTGTAGTGTTTATAATGAAAATAAACAATGCATTTCAATTTTCTTTTGGTGATTCCCTTCCCTTCGGGTTCCCGTCAGTTCATTTTCGAATATACTTTCGAGAAAGTCAGTAAGGGGCTGTTCACATGGAGGCGGGCTGGCTCAGTTAGGCAGGCTGGCTCGGCTAGCCGGGGTGATTTTCATCTCGTGTTTATATGAAGTTTTCTACATCTCGGCCGGCCGGGATGGAAAAGTTGTTTACATTTCACAAAAGATTCATAAACAATGAGGACAAAAAGAATATATTTCGAACTTTAAATAATCGATGAGAATTTTTTTAAATCTATTGTTAATTTCATCTCGCCTAGGCGGGCTGGCTCGCCTGTCATATGAACACATTTTTATTTTGCATGTGTATCTTAATAGCAGCGAGATCCCGCTCAGCCGAGCCAGCCCGGTCAACCGAGCCGGTCCGCCTCCATTTGAACAGCCCCTAAACACCATATGGGTTTTTCTCTTGGATGCTGGATAATCCATTAATTTTTAATAATGTTTTTTTACACATTTCTCGATTTTATGATCCTTTTCCAATATATCTCGTGGAGATGCCGTAACAATTTAGGTCCATTGGATTTTAACCACTCTTCAAGTTTTTCTCTATTCTTGTGTGTGTTCATGTTTAAGTGATTAATCAAATGGGGAACTTTTAGAAAACGTCTACATATGAATAGAAATGGATCAACCTCAAGCTCATTCTTCTGACCTTCTGTCAAAACATAAGGAGGGATACCCTGGGCACTAGTTGTGCAGGAAAGTAGAAACAGATTTGGGCCGCCAAAATTTTTTAGTGTCTTTGACTGGCTTCTTAAAAACATCACGCAAAAAACTACCGTATTTCCTCCATTAAAAGACCCACTACTAGGTCTCTTCTAATTGTAGAGACCTTTTAAGAGTGGGACAATTTAGACCGTTGATTTGCCCCATCATGGACCTAAGAGTAGGGGTATAAAGATATACTTTAAATTCAAGTGAAAGAGCTATCTATATAATAATACGCCAGTTCTGTCTGTATGTCTGTCTGTCTGTGACTTTTGCAAAGTGGATGATATTCTTCACAATTTTCTTTAACAAATTCTATAAAACATCGCCTATAAAATTGTTCTGTAATTTACCAAACTTTAACGTTAAAATTGTATTGACGTCAAAGGAAAGTTAATTAAAATTAGTAAAGCCATTACAGTGCACCTAAAATTTTGAGGCCAAATAACTTGGAAACGAGTTGGTGACGATGTTTTTTCACCGCGTGGGTAACTAGGGACCACCTGGGACCAATTTGGGTAATTTTCCAAACCTGGGTCCCCAAATCCGTTTCGGAATGAACGGGCTTATGACGCCATCAAAAAACCTTTAAACCACAATATTTGCGTAACCGTTGGTCAAAAGTACATGATCCTATACATTTTCTTGATCAGCGTTTCAAGATCTATACGAGGGAGGCAACAGGTACATAAATTTCTGAAAAAAATTTTTTTGTGTTTTCACGGGCCTTTGCTGACGTCAGCACTTTTTTGTTTAATTATCAGTCGTCCTTTACCTTTTTATTTATTTATTAATTTATTTATTTTTTTCTGTTTTTCCCAATACACATTTGGATTAACTCTTGGTTAATTCTTATTACTTATTATTAGTAGGTTTTTGGTTTTTTTGTTCTTGTTTTCACGTGACGCTTTAACTTATTCCTTAATTTACATTATCTAGACTACCTAGCCTCCTTTAGCGGTAATCAATTATAATGGTTCATTTATCCTAATGCTGTTCAATACGTTTTCACAAGTCAAGAATTTCGTATGATTATTTGACTGCTTCCTTCGTCTATGCTCTTTCATTGATTTCCGCCAGCGAAGGCGTAATCTTTAAAATCGCCTGAGTAGATAGATTGAGAGATAGATAGATAGATAGATAGATAGATAGAGACAGTGCAGCTAGGCTGGACGCCAGAAACTTATCCAGGCTAAAGATGTTTTTCTGAGAACGAGGCTAAAATGAGTTTTAAAGCCAATAAGAATCCTAACAGCGCAAGAGATTGTTTATTATCCAATGAACAATACTTTATTCTCGACTTTACTCAATACCTTATTCAATACTTTATTTTAAAGTTTATATGCTATCGAAAGTTAAAGCTCGTGCAGTGTAGCATAATGAAGATCGTCTTATAATGCGCCATCTTTGATGTTACGTCGTTTCTTTCTGTACAACTTTGCAAGCACGTAGACTAAAGCTATATTCAGCAAAACTAATTAATTATTCATGAATTTTCTTTTTTATTTATTGAGTTGTATTTTAGCATTGCAGGTTAGTTACAATAATAATTGAAAATACTCAATGATTTGTTTAACTCCGTTTTCAAGATCAACTTCAAATTTAAAAAATAAATTTTAAAATCTGTTAGGCTAATGGCGGAAATCTTCAAGCCCCTGGACTTTTTTTTTTGTTTTTATTTCTGATTGAATTTATATTTACGTTTGCACATACATTTAATATTTACGCATTTCAGCATTAGGAACCATTGTAATTTATGGATGCTTGAAATGTATGTCGATTAATAATAACAAGAAGCCCTGGGGGCTCTAAGAATTTCCGCTCGCTACCAAAATATTTGATGACAACCTACTAATTCGTTGTGTTATCGTGCCAAACATTCGAAGAGTTTTGGTGCATGAAGCTCTGAAGATAAAGCACACAAGTGACATTATATGTTATAACAACCGCAAACAAAACGCAATGTTTCATAATAAACTCACATTTTAAAATAAATTGCTAACAAAAAATACAGCCTATCATTCATGGTTGAAAGTCTTAAACGGCATTTAGTTGACAAAAAATCAAAAATTTGATGTGACCAACATTTTCAGCACACTTTCTTTATTAACTGTGCCAATTTTTGTCGAAAATAAAGTAGTTTTAATTTTTGGACAAATTTTGGCCTAAAATGACATTTAAGGTGACAAAAAAACAAAATTTTGATGTCACCATCATGTTCAGCATACTTTGTTTGTTTACTGTGCCAAATTTTATTGAAAATAAAGTAGTTTTAATTTTTGCACCAATATTGGCCTAAAATGAAATTTAGGTGACAAGAAATCAAAATTTTGATGTCACCATCATGTTCAGCATACTTTATTTGTTAACTGTGCCAAATTTTGTTGAAAATAAAGTAGTTTTAATTTTTGAACAGATTTTGGCCTAAAATGACATTTAGGTGACAAAAAACCAAAATTTTGATGTCACCATCTTGTTCAGCATACTTTTTTTGTTAACTGTGCCAAATTTTGTTGAAAATAAAGTAGTCTTAATTTTTGAACAAATTTTGGCCTAAAATGACATTTAGGTGACTAAAAACCAAAATTTTGATGTCACCATCATGTTCAGCATACTTTTTTTGTTAACTGTGTCAATTCTTGTCAAAAATAAAGTAGTTTTAATTTTTGGACCAATTTTCGACTATATGACATTTAGGTAACAAGAAATCAAAATTTTGATGTCACCATCATGTTCAGCATACTTTTTTTGTTAACTGTGTCAATTCTTGTCAAAAATAAAGTAGTTTTAATTTTTGGACCAATTTTCGACTATAATGACATTTAGGTAACAAGAAATCAAAATTTTGATGTCACCATCATGTTCAGCATACTTTATTTGTTAACTGTGCCAAATTTTGTTGAAAATAAAGTAGTTTTAGTTTTTGAACAGATTTTGGCCTAAAATGACATTTAGGTGACAAAAAACCAAAATTTTGATGTCACCATCATGTTCAGCATACTTTTTTTGTTAACTGTGCCAAATTTTGTTGAAAATAAAGTAGTCTTAATTTTTAAACAAATTTTGGCCTAAAATGACATTTAGGTGACTAAAAACCAAAATTTTGATGTCACCATCATGTTCAGCATACTTTTTTTGTTAACTGTGTCAATTCTTGTCAAAAATAAAGTAGTTTTAATTTTTGGACCAATTTTCGACTATAATGACATTTAGGTAACAAGAAATCAAAATTTTGATGTCACCATCATGTTCAGCATACTTTATTTGTTAACTGTGCCAAATTTTGTTGAAAATAAAGTTGTTTTAATTTTTGGACCAATTTTCGCCTATAATGACATTTAGGTAACAAGAAATCAAAATTTTGATGTCACCATCATGTTCAGCATACTTTATTCGTTAACTGTGCTAAATTTTGTTGAAAATAAAGTAGTTTTAATTTTTGGACCAATTTTCGTCTAAAATGACATTTAGGTAACAAGAAATCAAAATTTTGATGTCATTATCATGTTCAGCATACTTTATTTGTTAACTGTGCCCAATTTTGTTGAAAATAAAGTAGTTTTAATTTTTGAACAAATTTTGGCCTAAAATGACATTTAGGTGACAAAAATCAAAATTATGATGTCACCATTATGTTCAGCATACCTTTTTTGTTAAGTGTGCCAAATTTTGTCCAATTTTGGCCTGAAACATCATTTAGATGATTTCCCAGTACTTAGGGAGCTTGGGTACGAAGTTTTAATCTGTGACGTTTAATTGACCATTTGGGACAGGGTTAGTTAGTCAGCTCAATACTATCCTCCTCTCAGATGAACGTGAAATCCCAGGGTTGATTTTTTCTCAAAAAATGCTCCGAACGAAAAAAACGACGGTTTTAAAGAATTTCCTACGCCTTCGGGCGCGGAAATTCAATAATAATGATAATGATAATAACAATAATAATGATAATGATAATGATAATGATAATGATAATGATAATGATAATGATAATGATAATGATAATGATAATGATAATGATAATGATAATGATAATGATAATAAAAAAAAAATTAAAAAAAAAATGCAGAAAAAAAAAATTGCAGAAAAATCCTACGCCAATATCTCTGCCACCGTTTGTCAAAAGTACATGATCCTAGACATTTTCTTGATCAGCGTTTCAAGATATAGACGATGAAAACAACACGGGTATATAATTTTCTAAAAATTTTTTTTCGTGTATTTGTTTGTCTTTGACGTCACCAAACTTTTTAAACTCTTATATCTTCTTTGTTGTTCGTCCCAAACATATGATCCTACATTCTCGTCACCAGTGCTTTTTGAGATAAACTTATTTTGATCAGCTATTCAAGCTCTATACAGTAGAGGCAACAAGTTAACAAATTTCTAATAAAAATATTTTGTGTCTTGACGAGTCCTTAATGACGTCATTAAAATTTAAATAACTGTTCTTTTTCACTGTTATCCTGCCTAAGTAGATTTTTTCACTGGCTTTATCGACTAGTTTCTTATATAATAATACGGAGAGTGTGTCCGTGTGCCTGTAATAAGCAAAGTGAATGTGTTTATTTTCCTCTGATGTTGCCGAAAAATTCATGTTTAATATGTTAAATTTTCTGACGTTACGGCGCGACGTTAATAATACTACTTTAACGTCAATCTCTTATAATAATACGCTAAGTGTGTCCGTCTGTCTGTGACAGGCAAAGTGGATGTCTTCATTTTCCTTTGATGTTGCCGAAAAATGCAACTCTAATATGTCAAATTTTCTGACGTTACGGCGCGACGAAAATAACACTACTTTAACGTCAATATCCTATATTAAATTAATGAAGCCATCACAGTGCACCTAAAACTTTGAGGCCAAATAACTAGGAAACGAGGTGGTGACGTCAATGATTTTTCACCGCGTGGGTAACTAGGGACCACCTAGGACCAATTTGGGTTATTTTCCCAAACCTGGGTCCCCGAATCCGTTTTGGAATGGACGGGTTGATGACGTCATCAAAAAATCTTCAAACCTTAATATCTCTGAAACTGTTTGTCAAAAGTACATAATCCTATACATTTTCTTGATCAGCTTTTCAAGATCTATACAATGAAGACATTAGATATATAAAATTCTGGAAAAAATTTTTATGTGTGATTGCGGGTCTTTGCTGACATCAGCCAAATTTTCAAACCCTTATATTTCCTTATACGTTCGTCGAAAACCCATGATTCTATACATTTTTCTCATGAGGGTTTTAGCCTCTACACATTACAGGCAACCAATAAACTAAACTTCGCTAATTCTTTTTTGTATCTGCACTGCTGACGTCAGCAAAAAGTCTAAAATAATCAATTTTTACATTGTCCTCCTGCCTAAGTGGATTTTTCCACGGGCTTTATCGACTAGTCTATATAATAATACGCTAAGTGTGTCTGTGTGTCTGTGACAGGCAAAGTGGATGTCTTCATTTTCCTTTGATGTTGCCGAAAAATGCAACTCTAATATGTCAAATTTTCTGACGTTACGGCGCGACGAAAATAACACTATTTTAACGTCAATATCCTATATTGAATTAATAAAGCCATCACAGTGTACCTAAAACTTTGAGGCCAAATAACTAGGAAACGAGGTGGTGACGTCAATGATTTTTCACCGCGTGGGTAACTAGGGACTACCTGGGACCAATTTGGGTAAGTTTCCCAAACCTGGGTCCACGAATCTGTTTCGGAATGGGCGGGTTGATGACGTCATGAAAAAACCTTCAAACCCTAATATCTCTGCAACCATTTATCAAAAGTACATGATCCTATACATTTTCTTGATCAGCGTTTCAAGATCTATGCGATGAAGGCAACATGTATACAAATTTCTAATATAAAATTTTAGGTTTTGACGGGCCATTGCTGACGTCGGCAAACTTTTAAAACCCTTACATTTCATTAATCGCTCATCAAAACCACACGATTATATACATTTTCTTGATCAGCTGTGTAAGCTCTACACAATGGAGGAAACATGAAAACAAGTTTCTCAATTTATTTATTGTGTATTTGCACTGCTGACATCAGCAAATAATCTAAAACAACCTATTTTTCCATTGTCGTTCTGCCTAAGTGGATTACTCCACGGGCCCTATCGACTAGTCTCTATAATAATACGCTAAGTGTGTCCGTGTGTCTGTGACAGGCGAAGTGGATGTCTTCATTTTCCTTTGATGTTGCCGAAAAATGCATCTCTAATATGTCAAATTTTCTGACGTTACGGCGCGACGAAAATAACACTACTTTAACGTCAATATCCTATATTAAATTAATGAAGCCATTACAGTGCACCTAAAACTTTGAGGCTAAATAACTTGGAAACGAGATGGTGACGTCAATGATTTTTCACTGCGCGGGTAACTAGGGACCACCTAGGGCCAATTTGGGTAATTTTCTCAAACCTGGGTCCCCGAATCCGTTTCGGAAAGGACGGGTTGATGACGTCATCACAAATCATTTAAACCACCATATCTCCGTAACCGAATGTCAAAAGTTTATGATCCTATAGCTATACATTTTCTTGATCAGCGTTTAAAGACCTATAAGTTGAAGGCAACAGGTATACAAATTTCTAAAAAATAATTTTGTGTTTTCGCGGATCTTTGCTGTCGTCAGCATAATTTTTAAACCCTTATATATCATTAACCGTTCATCAAAATCCCATGATCACATACATTCTCTTCATGAGAGCGTGTCGAGAGCTCCACACAATAGAGACAACGGATAAACTGAATTTCGTCAATTTGTTTTCGCATATGCACTGCTGACATCAGCAAAAGGTCTAAAATAACCAATTTTTACATTGTCCTCCTGCCTAAGTGGATTTCTCCACGGGCTTTATCGACTAGTATCTTATATTAATTTTACGAAGCCATTACAATGCACCTAAGATTTTGATGCCAAATAACTTGGAAACGAGGTGATGACGTCAATAATTTTTCACCGCGTGGGTAACTAGGGAGCACCTGGGAACAATTTGGGTAAGTTTCCCAAACCTGAATCCCCGAATCCGTTTCGGAATGTCGAAATTCTCGACCCCAGAGCTCTTTGAGATAAACTTTTGAGGTTTTATTCTCAAGGAGCTCTGGGGACGAGAATGTTTCAAATCCTAATATCTCTGCAGCCGTTTGTCAAAAGTACATGATCCTATACATTTTCTTGATCAACGTTTCAAGATCTATGTGATGAAGGCAACAGGTATACAAATTTCTAAAAAAAAGTTTTAGGTTTTGACGGGTCATTGCTGACGTCAGCAAAATTTTTAAACCTTTATATCTCATTAACCGCTCATTAAAAGGACGTGATCATATGCATGATATCAGCGCTTTAAGCTCTACACAATAAGGCAACGTGAAAACAAGCTTCTCAATTATTTTTTTTCTAGATGGGTTGCTGACGTCAAAAAAATTTAAGTGACGCTTTTTTTTCATTTTTATACTGCCTCAGTGGATTTTTCCACGGGCCTTATCGACTAGTCTTATCTAATAAAACATTTAAAAATTGCCTAGTTCAGCGATGTTTCATACATGCATTATGTAGGGCAAAAGCTTTAAACGTTGGGCGACGGAAGCCAGACAAATATTATCGCCCAACGCAGTATAAGATTCCACTTTGTGTGGGACAGCACTACAGCTATGCGAACTCAACAAAGGTTGTGATTTTTTTATTAGGATGAGTATATGCCATGACAGCTTTGAACTCGATCCTCAATTTTAATACTTCAATTGTACGAAGACTTCTGCAGTGGAAAGTTGGCAATGATGAAGAGCACTGGTCAGAAAAAGCTGTTAAGAGTTTAGTTAAAAAGTTAAAAAAATCGGGATCTGGAGGATTGGAAGAACTTGAAAAGTCCATAACTACACAAGGTAGCCTAATGTCTTTAGCCTGTTTTTGATGTATTGGCAGCTTTTTGTATTTTGTTGTTGGTCAAACAAACATTGAGGGTATAGCTATAGCTAGCTAGCTAGCTAGCCATCCTGCCAATTTCTTAAAATAATAATAATAATAATAATAATAATAATAATAATAATAATAATAATAATAATAATAATAATAATAATAATAATTATCCTGTAGCTAGCTATAATTCCTAAGAAAGAAACACAAAGGTGGTTCTAAAACCTAGTGTAAGCTCTCATTAAAAAGGGCATTGTCCATACTCGAATTGCCATAAAAACATCAGTTTCTTTCTCAACTTACCCATTGCCAGAAACGCCAATCAATAATGTGGCAAATGCAAAAAGCACATAGTTGCGACATTCTCGAAGTACGGACAAGGTTTAATGATAGCTGTACCTCTACCTCGTCGCTGGTCTTTTATTTGTATTTTTGCTTACTCTCCTGTGTCTAGGGACGTAAAATAATTGATTATTGTAATATTGTTTTTGTTAAAAGTCCCTCGTATGGCACATGAAACAGTATCCACATGTTTATTCACGGCCCTGTTTCCAGGCATTGCTAGTGATGTTTAAACAACAACAAAGATTTAGAATGGAGATGAAATTTGCAACCACAAAAGAATGCATAAGAATACCTTTTATGTTTATTGTAGATTTTTATTTTTTCTTAATGGTTTTTAAAAGTCAAATGCCATAGAAAAAACGTCAAACTTGACATACCTACCCACAAACTACTCAATAATAATAATCCTCTTCCACTGAGGGAGCGACTTTTTAGGATTATTATAATTCAGAATTATTCAATTGAGTTAAAAGAAAAGAAAATAAGGTTAATTTTTATCATTAGAGGAATGTAAAAGTTATATATAATAATTTAAAATTGTGTTTCTGGTATTATTAGGAAAAGGCTTTGGAGAGTAATATACAAATGTTCTATTGAAACACTTCAACCACTTCTATGAGAAACTAACATCATAGTTAGAACCCCAACCCCTACCCTTTTCATGAATAGCTTTAAAGATGGAAATACTTGAGTTGAAATTAAATCTCTACCTAAGAAAGTATTTCTGTTAAAATATAATTTCTTTACTTTTTTTAAAGATAAATTATTAGTATTACACCATGTTGGTGAACAGTAGTACAGATATGGCATGGCGAAGCCAATTCAATGTCATTGTATATTAAAGAGATGTCATTGCATGCTTTCAGTTTTATTAAAGTTGGGTCATCCAAACAAAAAACAAAAAACAACCACACAGTTAAATACTCAATGTTCACATAAAACTGAGAACAAAAACAGAAACTTATAAAAAAGTACCAAGTAGTAGAATAAAAAAACAACTGAAAACACGTAGAACTAAAAACTAAGAAAAAACAATATACACAAACTTACTAAACCACTTTTTACAAACCACACACCACAGAAACCATCATCAACTAACATAACAATACAACACAGAACTCAAAAACTTTGTATGTGATTTTAACATAAACGGCACAGAGATGATAGTCTTGAAGGGAGAAAAAGACAGTACTAGATCTAATTGCTTATATCTTGTGAGGCAACTTGAAGGACAGTGCAATGCTTTATCCATGTTTTGTCTTCACAGGGCTGCCACATGGCTTCCCCTCGAGATGCCATCTTGAAACATGAAATACTACTTACAATCAATATGTAATGGAATTAAAGAAAATTATATATGTCGGCTCTTTGGTAAATTCTTATCAACTTCAACAGGTAAAACCAATTTCAAAATAAGGTGTTTGTAATGTTGCCCATACTATGTGCATCTTCCAGTTGTTTCGTGTAGCATATTAGTTTAACAGCACAACATTACATTTTTTTTTTGCCATTTTGTGCGTTGTTGTAAAGTTTGCAAATATACCTTCAGCCAGTGAGACCAAAACTTGTTCAACAAACGCTGTATACGTTGCCAACGTCGTTGACTGCTGATCTCCCGTGAATCGAATACACCAGGTGGAGGGGGTATGACGTTTGATTTCATAGCCAGCAGATTTGATGGTGACAACAAAAGAGGACTCAATGGACTTTAGTTGATTTTTGGTTCTGTCTCAACCACAAAGGTTCTAAACGATTCTTCATCAAGACTTTGATTGTGTGTTATCAGAATTGAGTTTGGAATCTCACAAATGGTATGGTTGTGACGTTTCCATAATTCAATCACCACCTAACATTTGTAGAAACTTCATGATCTGCTCATCGCCTAACTCATTAATTGCACTTTGAAGCTCATTTTGGGCTCCAACAAAATTTGAACCATTGTCGCTGTGGATTTTATGAACGTTGCCACGTCAAGAGATGAATCGTTGTAACGCTTGCATGAAAGAGTCGGTGTCCAATGTATTGCTCGACTCAATGTGAATTGCTCTTGAGGCAAAACATATAAAAATTACATTGTATCTCTTCAGTTCCTTTTTCTATTCCTTAATAATAAATAGACCATAACAGTCTGCTCTGCAGGCAGTGAAGAGGGGAGACTCCTTAAGTGCCCTGTTGGGAGGTCCGCCATCTTTTGGGTGGCTGCTTGACCTCTGAGTGTACACATGTAGATAAGATGTCGTACAAATGAGTTGCAAATGATGACCAATCCTCTTCTTCTGACTTTTGTTGATTGTGAACCCATGTCCAGCGTGTTTGACAGCTTCATGACATTCTCTTGTGATAAGTGTCGAGATACACTCTTTTTTGGAAGTATCACAGGGTAAATCAGGGAAATGTCTGGTTCAGTTTTAGACAGTCTACCACCTATACTACCGCTTAAATGTAACTTTACATGTGCACAATATTTATCACCTTCGCACGAACCTTTGGTAGCGTCAGAACTTTCGTTGTTATTGTTAACCTATACAATAGAGTTCATGTGTCACATGCGGATTTTAATTAGCTCATGTGAACTTTGTGTAACTCATTGTTGTATCTAATATTGCTATAGCCGTCAAGGGATCAATGGAAAAAATATATAAAATTTAACAAAGCTTTAAGTTTTTATTGTTTCTACTCATTAACGGCAATGTATTATCTTTTGTTTTTAGAGAAGGTCTCCACCATCTTTTTACAGATGTTTTTGCTTTCTAGTATCCTGTTTATCATGATTTTTAAGCTATCTACGGCAATATTTTGCTTTCTACAATGCTGTTTCCATAATTTTTAAATGATCTTTGGCGATATTTTCGCTTTCCACGATACTGTTTCATGACTTTTAAACGATCTTCGGCAATCTTTCGCTTTCTACAATGCTGTTTCCATTATTTTTAAACGATCTACGGCATTGCAACAAAACGCAACGCAACAAAAATTAATAAAACTTAGGATTGACGAAAATGGCAATTTACTTTATTTATTTTAATCTTCGTCAGGTAAGTTTAATTTGATTGACCAAAACTAGTATTCAAAACTACTATTTTTAGCCACATGCACAAAAATCATGGCACATGCGTATTGAAACAGTGTTCTCAAGATAGAAATAAAAAACAGGTAGCAATGCGCAAGTTACAAAGCTATTTTAAAAAGTTTTAGTATAATTGCTTTGATTTTACCTTTTTCACATAAACACGATTTTACATTATACACAAAATATTTAACGCTTTACGCATGTTCATTCATTTTTTAAAAAATATTTATCTTTTAATAGCTTTTGTGATCACTAACACTTTTAAACAATAGCATGCATGTTACATGTAAGAACAAAAGGATTCATCAAATCTTATTGTTATGGCTCGCACACAAAGATAACAATAGAAAGCAATTAAGTTTGTGTGTAAACAAAAGATATGTGAAGGTTCTCTATGTAGACATGAGATCATTACATGAGGTCGTAAAACTTGTGTACATGTAAAGTTACATTCAAGCGGTACCGTACCCAATCTTTGTGGATCCTACCCTTTTTTTTCAACAGGACCTACAATTTTTACTTCTTTCCATTCTCCATCAGGACATTTGTATTGCATCATCTGTTGTCGCTTCGGTAGAGACAATTGAAGCCTGGTAACAGGGCCAGATTCTGGTTGTTGAGTTGCAACATGTTCATTAGAATGTTGTACTTCCTGTTCAGCTTCTTTTTCTACAATGTGGTGCTGCTCATACTGTGCTGGCTGATTTTGAGTAATATTTGGTTGACTATTTCCCACTGGTTGCTGTGACAAGGAGTGGTGATGTGATGAGGAGTGGCCAATTTCATTAACAGGCTGTAAACGACCTGGATGAACACGGCGAAGAACACTGCCATGACAAATTATTACAACTTTACCATATGCATCAATGACAGTAAGGAGGCCCTTGCCAGCGCCAATTTTCTGGTAACTTATAGAAGACCTGGTTATTAGGTTAATAAAAGACATCTGCATACTCACGAACAGAATGCTTTAAAGCCTTGCGAAGCTTTAAGCTTTTTTCTGCTTGCACAAAAGCTTTTCTGGCTGCAGCAATAGCATTGACATGCTGGGCTAGTACAGAGTTGGTAGTAATGCCTTCTAAGACAGAAAGTTCATCATGGAAAGCTGATGGCTTTTGCCCTATTTCTAACTGTGCTGGTGTAAATCCATTTTCAAACATACAACAATTGCCTACAGATATAGCATGCTACAATGGCAGTGATTCCAATAACTTTGGGTGATCTTCCAGCATTTTCTGTATCATTATATCTACTGTTGTGTGGTTGCGTTCATTCAGACCATTTGCCCAAGGACTACTATACGCAGCAGTGTGCTTGATGTTTATTCCAAATTGATTACTAAGTTCTTGCATTTCATTATTTGTGAATTCCCCTATATAATATGGGTAACCAAAGTTCCATAATCTTTGCAACAACAATGCTTTTTTCTTTCGGTATATATGAAATCAGGATCAGCATACTAACTATTTCATTAAATTTCATTTTATCTGGATCAATTAAGTTGCCCACAGCTTGCCTTGGAATGGTCAGTTTGTACTGCTTATGCACTAGACAATTTTAAGAATATTTATGCAGAATGTCCAAAAGTTTCTTGTCAGACTTATCAAGGACACTGAAAACTTTCTTTAGAAACTTAAAAGGAGGATGGCAAAATTGGCAGTGCAGGCATTTGGCAGCATGTTTTTTTTATGCTTGGGCGGTTCACTGACAGAAAACATTACATCCAGTTCTTCAACTGGAAAACCTGGCTGCACATTTATACACCAGTGTCCAGTATGGGATGTGAAGAGCTCAACATTCTTCTTAACACAATTTATTATAACTTCAGCAGTGTCATTTCCTATACAAATGAGTAGATTCCATGCTTTCATAGTTTGCTTCCCAAGTAGAAGAAGAAGATCAGTGTCAACTACATCGAATTTTAAGGATGTGACTTCAAACAAAACAGGAGCTGTAATTGTGTACAAAGATTTCATGACTCGTCCACCACCAAATTTAAATTTGTTTTTACTATCAAGCTTTTTGACAGCCTTGAACATATAAGTACTTATGGAATCAAGAAAACACTATATCCAGACTATTCCTGCAACATTTTGTGGGCAGCCTGTATCCAGAATCATATATTTAAATGCAACACCAGCTGCCATAAACGCATCAGATGCCTGTTTCTCAGAACAATGTAGGCAATCTCCAGCAAAATGTGCAATTGAATGACAAATCAGACATGTTAGTGGTTTCCCACCAGCATTTAGGGGGTTGTGATGTTGCAATTCTTCACGACCTTGTCCACGGTAACTGTTATTTGATGAGTTACTATTTTCAGATCAATATTGTTTCCATGCAACATATGTTTCATACTCATCTAGTGTGGCAAAAAAAGGGTCTTGTTTTACCACAGCAGGCTGAACTGTGCTGGATGACTGAGTACTTGTGACTACAGCACTTCCAAAATATTCCTGGTGCCTTTTTTAACTTGTTTGTACATCTTATATGGTTAATCCCCATCAACTTCTCTCATCGTTAGACGCATCACCTTTTTTTATCCATCATGACCTATCATGTCCTCTGTATCCAGGAATCAAATACCTGCCTCCAAATTCACTTCCACAGGGAAGATGCAGTGATAATTATAAACCACGAACAACTTTCAGTCCAGTTACACCAGTAGTGGCAACTTTCCATGCCTTGACTTCTCGGAGCCATAACAAATACTCTTTGTTGTCTTCGTCCCACCATGGTGGGTTTAAAAACCCACTTGCTATTATTAAACTACATACCAAACTCTGCTATCATGAAAATTTGTATGTATTAGTAAGGCTAGACAAACTCACCATTATATATTACAACCAAACACATAAACAAACTGTATTGTCAGAGACAATGTTATTTGTCAAAAAGAAGGCCCTTAGTGAAAAACATGTCTGAAGCTAAGTTAAGCCTGCTTTTTTTAAGCTCTCGGAAATCTCCCATTTTTAACATCCAACTTGCTCTTCCTTAAGGATAAACTAGCCCTGCGTCGAGAGCCCATTTCAAAACAATTCTGAGTAGAAGCTTAAATATGCTGAAGTACAATATGGTATAAATATGAAGAAATAAAATGATCTGAAAAAAAAGTTGTGAATTTATTTTTCTTAAAATTTAATGTAAATTTTAAACAGCAATTTTGTATAAACAAGCAATTAAGTTAAAAAAACAGCTAACAGTTAAGCAAAATTTTCACCAATATAAAAACAAACCAATGAATAAGATATATATTTTATGTTTTTTCTCATTGCGAAAAAGTAAATAAATTTGACAAAAATCTTGTTGCGAACTATTATCTAAAAGAAAACCACGCTAAAAAACTTGCTGCAAGCGTTTTCATAACGAAAATCAGTTGCACTAAATTCTTTGCATGCTGAAAATTAAATTTAAAACAAAAACAAAATTTTCTCTGTGTGGTCATCTGTAATATAAACATACTAGTCGTTAACCCGTAGAACAATCCACGGGAATTAGCTGACGTAATTATCTTGCGCATCTGTTAATAAAAATATTTAGCCTATCTGTTAATGAAAATATTTTGCGCATCTGTTGATGAAATTATTTCGCGCATCTGTTATGAAATTATTTCGCGCATCTGTTATTAAATTACTCTGAAGTAGTCATAGTCCCCGGAAATATACACGAAAGCAGTGTAAATTACACTTTTTTATTTTTTATATTATAGTTTATCGGAAGTAGTGTTACACCGCTTTCTCGTAAAATTCATATATTTAACAATAATTTGTGCATTTTTACGGCCTGAGTTTGATGTAAAAAAGAGGCTCCTCCTTGCAAATAGCTTTTAAAAAACTAAATTTGATATTTTCTTACACTCTTTGTTCAGTTTAAAAAACAATAAGTTTCAGCAAAAAAATAAGCACATCCAGGTTTATTGTTGTCATTAAAATATATAAATGGTTTGAAGATGAAACAAAATTTCTCCTTCTATTATTAAACACTTGTTTCTGTTAATTTCCTTGAAAAGGCGCGAATAATTAAAACTTTTCAATGAAATAGACAACGCAAAGTAATTGTCCGCAACTTTGACCGTAGTTATTTATAACAAAGAAACTGCATCGAAGGAACAAAAGTTAATTAACCATGAATTTTGTATAAGAAAATTTTTAAATTAAACTTTTGTGAAACTACGCAAAAGACAAAATAAAATAAAATTTTAAAATAGCATAGATACCGCATGGCAATATCAAAACAACCTATTATTAACGTGATGTGTCATGTGATTAAAAATGTCACTGGAGCTCAGGATTAACTGAAAATCAAGTGCTATATTTACCAACCGTTAAAATTAAATGATAGAATTTCCGAACATGCCTAAATTAGACCATGCTTTGTAAACACGAATGGAATAAATGAATATAAAAAGACATTAAAACCCTTAGGGAATTTTTAACAAGTTGTTTGCATTCTACATATTTTTTGCTTATAATTTGAAACAATAAGTGTGTGCACAAAGCATAAGACTTAAATAGAAACCTTTGAATTAATTGTGCAATCCTCTTATCAGATGTAAGAAGGAGATAGCCTTTTGTATAGACATAAGAGTTGAAATAATTTGTTTCTTATTCAGGACCTAAACCGTAGAACAAATAAAGTATTAATCGATAGAGAAAAAAGTAACATCGGTATTCATATAAAAACAATTTTCAAAAAATAACATAACTCATTTTTTAAACAAGCACAGACATTCACAATCTTTTATTCTGTATTTTTACTATATTCCTGACTTGTTTGCAACCATTTACCATTTCGCATTCTTTAATTCTTTAACAAACTGTTCCCATTCACAATTTTTTATTCTGCCTTTTCTTCAGCAAACAATTTCTGCTGTTAAAGGTCTCAGGAGTGGTTATCATTCAACTAACCAGTGCTCATAGTCACGTGATCTCATGGCAAAAGAATTAAAATGGCAGCATTATGTAAGAAACAATGAGGTAGAATGGAGACTGTGAACGATGTAGAACTGTATTTCATCAGCAGTTACACAAAAACACAGAATCATTGCATTATAAATGTAGTATAACTTTACATATGGAATATATTTATGAGAATGAAAAAAAGCATTATCTTTTCTTTTTAAAATATTGTACACAGGTGTATAAGTAGTAATGGTGATGACCACAAAGAAAGATAAAATATACTATTCTTAAGAAAAATTGTATTTTCAACCAAACATTTGTTAGAAAAACTGTTTAGAAATGATTATTAGGATTTGAATGCTTTGTTTACTTATAAACAATTTTTGTCAACACCACATGTAGTTATAATCTGGAAAGAGCTTTTTTTAAGCATCTGAGAACAAATTTTTTTTCTCTTGATTTTATAAAATTCTTAATTGAACTTATTGCCCCTGTTTTAAATTAATGGATTACACCATGTTAAGTTATTAATAATTGCAGTGAATGTGACATAAAAAGAGGATGTACCCAAAATTTTTGAGTCAATTAAACCATTTGCTTTTTAAGTACGAGCGACAAATAGTTTTAGTTTTTAACACCCAAGAATGTGTATGTTTTGTCAATCGCAAAATTTTGCGAAATCCTTCAAATTAACCATGGCGTGGAAACAAAGTGGTATGACTTAAATAAAAAAAGGTTTTTTTTGTAGTTTTAAAACTTATCCACGATTGTGAAGTTCTTGGTGTATATAATGTTTCTTACTTTCTTTGCATAACCAAAAAATTTAAATTCATTTAGGTCAAGGTGAACACACTAGATGTGTAACCATTCCTCGCAGCTTAGATGGTAGGCTACAAGTGTCACATCGCAAAGGTCTACCTCATGTCATATATGTTCGTTTATGGCGCTGGCCAGACCTTCAAAGTCACCATGAATTGCGGGCAATAGATTCTTGTCAATTTGCATTTAATTTGAAGCGCTCAGAGGTATGTGTCAATCCATACCATTATCAAAGAGTGGAAACTCCAGGTAAGTTGTAAACATTTTAATGTCATATATCATTAGGCCTTCTTCAGGAAGGTTTGGGTATGTTTTCAGCAATAAGTACATGGTAGGTGTACTTTCAGGATGTGCAACATTGGTTAACCTTTTACAATTTTGCATTTTGCTTGTCCTATCAACACCAATTTGTGTCCTATTACACTCCTCTCCTGAAAAAGCGTGCATCATCATTTTGTTTAGTCTGGCTGCCAAAGTTTAATTTAACATTTTATTCACTTTAAATCTTGTTTGAAATAAGCAACTCTCTGAGTTTAAAACATTGTAGGTGTCTCTTTGTTGTGGTATATGGTGAAGCTTATTGCAGTGAGAACTAAAATTTAATAATTTTGGAATTTAAAAATATAGTCCATAGTTAAAAATAAAATGTTTAAAACAATAATTTGAAATGACTGAAAACTAATAATGTCAATCAAGATCAGGTCTTTAGTAAAAACCTATGAACATTTTTCATGATATAGTTAGTGCTTGTTGATGTTTGGTTTTATTTTCATAGAGGTTTAGCAACAAAAATGAGTGTTATTTGTTTCATCATTTCTCTCTGTTAGTAATGCCACCCATACTTGTACCACGAAAAACTTTTGAGACATCAGAACCATGCTCAGATGCTCCGCAGCCAGACGAAGTTCATCGACCTGGTAATGTTACAATTCCTGAAGATGAAAGCTGTAAGTTTTTAAATTAAATTTCATATCACTCTGCTAGCTGGAGCTGTTTTCAATGTCATGGGATAAATAACCATAGTAAATCAAGAATTAAGTTTCATACAAGTGAATTAATTTTCGGCAAAACTAATTATTGCATGAAAAAAATTAAAAATAAAATTTTAATCTTCACTATGGCTAATTAGATTTCGTGACTTCTGAATTTCTTACTCCTTTTTTTAATGAGATAAAACCCAGAGGGAGAGGCAAAAGTTTAAAACTGTGATAAAAAGAAACAAATCTGTGGAGATTGGGTAGTTTTATCATGTTTCCCAAGTAGAGCACAAACCCAAGAAACACCAGTGTTTTGTCTATTCAGAGTTTTTTTGATACAGTCCAATAGGCAAAAAAAATCCTGCTTAAATGCTTCATTTAAATTGCTAAAAGAAATCTATGCATCAGCCCTTATTCCATAAAGTTGCTGCCATTTGCCTCGTGTCAACAAACTGTTGTTACATATTGGCAGTGTGTTTTTGTTTTACAAATGCATGCTTCCATACAGGAGCAACATTCAGTTAAACTTGCAAGAAAATAATGCTAAACTTTTGTATTCCCAAGATGTGATCAACTTAAATGAATGATTTAATCATTTTTCTT
The DNA here is from genome assembly GCF_029227915.1 of Hydractinia symbiolongicarpus. NCBI lineage: Eukaryota > Metazoa > Cnidaria > Hydrozoa > Anthoathecata > Hydractiniidae > Hydractinia > Hydractinia symbiolongicarpus. The sequence goes on from NC_079883.1 coordinate 20,332,227, forward strand.
GCAAGTAATTAAAACATGACAGATACATGTCCCTTGCAAAAATTAAATTTCTTTAAAAAAGGACTGATATTTTTAAAAGAATTGACAGGTATTTCTACTACCGTGCCTTCTATTTCATTGATTTATAGATATATATTATTTATTTTAAGTATTATCTCCCGTTCCAATCGCTTCAATTGGTGCAAATAGCCCTTCCAGTAAGTAGGCTTTTCAGGCTTTTAAAAGTACATGTTTTAGTTTTACATAAGGAAAAGAAAATAGTTAATGTTATATGAAGGTGACCACACAAAAACATTTCTGTGACTTTTTCTCCTTTTTGTTTTTATTTAATAAAAACAAGAGGAAATGAGCATTAGTTCATCCAGACTAATGTTATCAACTGCATGTGGGTTTTTTATGTCAGACATTTTTTCAAGTCATTTCTTAGAAGACAGAATCCATCTTTTTTTTTTTTGCAAATGTATGGTTGCTAAAAATTAATTACTAATAAAATCTTTTGTTTAAAAAAAAAAGACAAAAATTATGAAGATAATGCTTTGTCATTGTTTCATAGTATAAAAAGCAAAATGTGTTGAAATAAATGTGCAATATCTTGCACACGTCTTAAAAATTGTTATAAATAAGGAAACTCTAGTTTTTGCCTGTACCATGCAACATTTCTAGTATCAGCACTACAAAGTTTAGTAACTCAACGTTTTTAGCATCTGCATTTCTTGGTATTTGTATAATATGATTGGATTTAGATATTGACTCACCATCACAAATCCGTCATTCCCCTCATTCTTCAGTATCCAGTATTTCTTCACAGGACCAAAAACAACTTAGTCGCCAGTCCTCGTTCACACAGTCACCAGGTAAAAACAATGCGTATTCACAACAGCAACAAAATATGGTTATGAATTATGGTACAAATAGCCAACAGTCTCCTGGAGGTATAGATATTTTAAAGAACCTTTTTTATTGGGTGTTAACTCTGTCTGGAATGTCAGAAAAAGCCAAAATATCAGAAAAAAGTCTGGAATGTTAACAATTTCATTGATATGTAGGAAAATGTCTACAAAAACAAAATTTTTAGGCTATTTTTTTAAAGTCTATCAGTATGCGTGTATTAAATTTTCATTATACCTTTTTAGCAAAGGAGTGTGTGTAAGGGGGTTCTTTTGTCTATATTTAGCCATGTCAACTGGAAGTATCAACTTATTGTCACCAGTATCTGGTAAGTAACAGTTGCAAAGAATGTAATAACTCTGCAGTTAGATATGTTGGTAATTATACCCTATTAACTCGTTGGTTGTACTAGGTCCCAAAAACTCTGGGGAAAAACTAAGTAAAAGTGATAATTTATTACGCTTAGTCACCTGCTCTTACAAAATCATTGTCGACACGTTTTTTGAGAAATTATATGGCCTCACATATTGTTTGTACTTTGCACAGGTACTTCAAGTCAAGGATATATGACTGACGTGGATATGTCACTGCCAGGTAAGTTTGCTAAATAGCTTAAAATAAAGTTTTTCATCAAAGCATTTTGAAAACAAAATAATGATTATGAAACTCGTAACAAAGCTTTCTGTATGTTGTTCAGACATTTTGTGGTTGGCTGACTCGCCAGTAAAAAAATTGTATCCTGCAGAATTTCCTTTGAAAAAATGTTTTTTGTTAGTTCACTCATCAAGTGGGATCACATGGAGCCCGCTTGCGCTGCAAATATGTAGCGGGTGTTATGCGCTATTACACACATATTATATACATATCGCTGGAAAACATGAAAAGAATTTTTAAGAAAGCATGGTTTTCTTAAAGCCTTCACAAAATCCAGCAGTATTAAGCCTTTTTAAAAACACAGGTTACGACTTTATTTCACGCTTTTTGCTTATAAAAACTATTTAATGACAACTCGAGGCTCGGGTTTTGTTGAAAAATTGGAAAAAATAAGAACAGTTTCAGGCTCAATTTTTTCATAAATAAGAACAATTTGGGATATAATTCTCTTGCAATTCTCTCTCAAGCTTATGATTGCTTGTGATCCGTCTCGATTGATTATGAACATAAGCATAAGAACAAAATAAGGGTGAGTTCCAAAGTTGTGTTCTTATTATTAAGAACACAACAAGAACAAATCAGGCTTAAAAAGATTTGAAAAATGAGTAAGACCAGCCGGAGGTCAAACTTTACGTATTCTTATAAAAAAACGCGTGTGTAAGCATCTTTCTTATGAAAAAAAAACGTGTAAGGTATATTTTAACCACTGTGGTGGAAAGAGTTCGTGCTTAAGGTTTGCATGTCGCATTTCTTCGCTCCATTAAAATTTTATAACACGCTTAATACTTTAATTAGACAGGAGTGCTTTCAAACGCTCATTACCGTTAAGACAGTGCTTTGTGGATTTGAATTTAATTGTCTAGACATAAGCGGTGGTAATAAGAACCAGTGAATGCACGAGATAATAATGTCAAATTATATATCTTCGTACTAGAACAGCAAATGCGTTGCCAGCATGTGACAAAGACTCATCTGACCCACTGCATTGCCAGACACTGTTTTATTTTTAAACTTTTTGAACTTATTAACAATAGTGTTCTTTTTATTTCGTCATGGAAGTGTGCGGTTTTGACACGTTTTGAATACTCACTGGCCTGAAATTTGAAATAAACAACCCACAAATGAACGCTGCGATCAAATACGGTATATAACGTTATTATTCAAGACTAGAATTAAGTCTTGATTTTTAGATTGCTCACGAGGTTTTCCGAGATAATTTTTTTTAGGAATGATTTTTTATTACCACACGCTTTATTTTTAAGAACCTACAAGATCTTACCTGAGGCTTGTTGTTTTTTAGCCTTTTCCAATATTATTTTGTTTCTAATACTCAGAGCACAACTTTAGTATTAAGCTCGATTAATTTATATCAAATTTAAACTCGGGTTCTTAGTTTTGAAACCAATGATTTAAGCCTTAGTTCTTGTTTTGTTCATATTTTTTGGCAAAATCTGGCCTTCTTAAAAAATAAAAAAGCGTGTATTTAAACAATATGAATGAACAACAGATTCCGTACAACAAAGCATTGTGTTTTGCGAACTCTTCAATGACATGTTTAATTTCGTTTTCAAAAAAGGAAAAAAAAACAAAAGCGAAATAAAAAAGAATCGCGTACGTTATGTGATTTGTTTTTAGGTGTGATGATACCGCCCAATCTTGAAGTTGTGCCTGAAGGTGATACAAAGTTCGTTCTCTTGATTTAAATAGTGTGTTGTTTATTTTGAGCAAGCCATGTCTGTGTTTGACATGTAGCAGACATTCAAGTGTGGTTTTGGTTTCATCTTTCTCTTCAACTGAACGAGAAGATATCTTTTATGGTTTGTGGAAACGAAACTTGTCCATCAGCTAAGCAAATTAAAATAAAAAAATAAAGGAGTGTCTAATACTTTGCAGAATATTTTCACCGATACTCTCTTAAATTTGCTCTTGTTTATCAATACCTGATTTGGGTATTGATAAAAAAATTCCGTATTGTGACGTCATGTATTGCTTTCCCTACTGATGTCATCTTGTAACAATATATTTGAATTTTGTGTGCAAATAAACAATCTCACCTGATAGACTTTGGACTGAATAAACACGAATTTTCGATCCCCTTGAAGTGTGAGTGTTTTATTTGGGAGGAACACGTTGTACATTTTCCCAACTTGTTCCTTCCTAAATTAACAAAAGAAGAAGGAGATTTAACGTATTTGAGCTATATTTAACTTCAACAAATATTTTAAAAAGTTTAGCCTTCCAACTTTTTGTTTCTCGTGGTTCGAATAGTTTTTGTTTTTCAAGGTTTTGATGCTGTAATGTATGAAGAACCGGAAATCTGGTGCTCCATTTTATACAACGAGTTACGAACGCGCATTGGCGAAGAGTTCTCTGCAACAAAACCAGTCCTAACCGTAGACGGCTACACAGATCCTTCAAGCGTGGATCGGTTTTGTTTGGGACTTTTATCAAACATCAATCGAACAGACCAAATCGAAGAATGCAGGCGAGCAATTGGAAAGGGCGTGCGATTATATTACTTCGGTGGAGAAGTGTTTGCTGAGTGTCTGAGCAAGAGCAGTATATTTGTGCAAAGCTCGAATTGCAACAGGCGTTACGGCTGGCATCCAGCTACAGTGTGTAAAATCCCTTCTGGATGTAATCTAAAAATCTTCAACAACCAAGAATTCGCCCGATTGTTGGCCGATTCGGTTCACCTTGGATTTAATGCTGTTTATCAATTGAAATCGATGTGTATGATTCGATTGAGTTTCGTTAAAGGTTGGGGAGCAGAGTATAGAAGACAGACTGTTTTTAGTACGCCATGTTGGATTGAGATTCGATTAAGCGGACCTTTAAAATGGCTAGATAAAGTACTTGTTCAAATGGACCCTTCTGTAGATAAAGTCAGTTCAACCACATAGACAAGAAAATGTACTTTGATTGGAGGTGTGTTCTTGGTCAATCTGTTTTGCATACCAATTAAAATTGTCACAAACTTGAAAGTTATTTGCGCTGACACGAGCTTTTGTACTTAACACGTCGATTCTTATAAAAAACATTTCCAGATAAAGACAGTGGATATGTTATTATCAAAAACAACATGGTGACTGAGTTACGCTATTCCGGTGTTGTGCGACAGAGTACACTTGTCGCAAGTCGGCGCAAATAACACGATCGAGCGCCGTTTTCAATTTGCTACTTATGGTGTTAAAATGTATCATAGTTGGGTTGTTGTTGTTTTTTTCTGTTTTGCGATTTGGCATACTAATATTGTGGGTGATTTTTATAAATATTTTATCGCGTACATTAAAAAATTATTGAAAACGTGAAGGCTGTGTGTTTATTTTTTAAGTCGTCAAGTAAGCTAAAAGTCGTCTAATTATTTTGTATCTAAAAATATTTTACGTATATTCATTTGAAATTATACCCATTCATTTTGCGACTGTACATATCATATATTTTTAAAAAAGCTGGTTTAGTTGTAGAACGGTTATCTTTTTGTTTTTGTTTTTTATAATTTGATCTGCCTCTTGATTTTATCGGAGAACTTTCTTGTTTATTTTTGTTTTGACCAACTGTTGTATGTTTTATATACAATGTTCTTGACTTACGTAATTGGAGCTCTTCTCTTCATGTTTGAAAGATTGTCAGCTGGACTTGGTTATTTAGATTGGTTGCAGATGCTAGATTACAAACGATGCAGTTATTATTATTATTATATGAATGAGCTTAGTATAAATTCTTTTAAACATTTTCCAAAGGTTTTTTATTTTATTTTTAACCGAACAATTAAATCAGTAAAAGATTCAGGGACTTCAATCTACAGTTTCTTTCCTTGTAAAACAATGATCATATATTGTTCATGGGAGTACCAGAACTCTTCTTCTATTCGAAAATAAATCTATCAAAAGCGGATTCTAGCCCAAAATATTTTTTTGATCTCTAACCTATAAAGAAACTGAAAAAACATTTGTTCGTTGTTCAGAATCTTTATAGAAATCACCAGATAAAGATAAGTCTTTAAAGTTTTTCTCCTACGGACCGAAAAATATTGAACAAAACAAAAAACGATTTGCCGAATAGCCAAATAAAATGGCGGTCATCCCATTGATTTTTTTTCTGTTCGTGTCGCGGAATGTAATGTGCCCCCGTCTAGTCAATAAAAGATGGTTACTTCTTTTGTAACGTGTCGATTAGTTGATTTCCAAGCAGTACCTCTGGCATTGAATCGAATGTTTATAAAACGTTTTCATGCACCAATACATCCAATGTTTCTTTATTGAGCTAGCAAGGTTGGTTGAGATCTCAAAAGGTTTTGTAACTAGAGGTATATTTTTCATGCGCTTGTGTTTGAAACATTTGCTGGAAAATGTTAGTTTTAGAACATTGGCTTTAGAGGTCCAATCTTTAGAACATGTTAAAAACACTTATGGGGGGGAGTAGCCTCAAAATTTAGATCAATAAATATTTGAATAAAAACACTTTTTTGCAATGCATATCAGGTAAGAAAATATTTCTATCGTGTTTTTAATAAAAATTTATGCTGTGTTGCCATGAAAACGGCTAAAAATAGCGGATTTTCCTAAAATATGACTTTGAAAATATGACACAAGTTTGGCTGTGTAGCTACTGACACTACTCACAGCTCATAGCTTCCAAACTATGACTTAAAAACCCGTGAAAGCACATGAAATATTATTCATACGAACTCCCATGACGGGCGAGCGGTACAACTAAATTTCGACAAACAATCAAGGTATCAGGCAAGAAACCAGTACATTTAAGTTGTTGATAGGGGCGTTGTCAAGGGAAAAGGTATTCAGGAGATCTCACGAAAACTTAAAACCCGATAGATACTCAAAGGTTTTATTCTTTTTTAAAAGGTTTTGAGATTCGAAATCTCCATTAAATTCTGCATTAGACAGGGTAATAATATTTTTTTTATTATTTTTTAATAATTTTGAGGCTACTTACCCCTTAACGTTAATATCTTTCACTTTAAATTAATGAAGCCATTACAGTGCACTTAAAACTTTGAGGCCAAATAACTTGGAAACAAGGTGGTTACGTCAGTCTTTTTTCACCGCGTGAGTAACTAGGGTGCGCCTAGGACCAATTTGGGTAATTTTTCCAAACCTAACTCCCCAAATCCTTTTCGGAATGGACGGGTTAATGACGTCATCAAAAAACCTTTAAACCCCAATATCTCTGCAACCGTTTCCCAAAAGTACATGATTGATCAGCGCTTTAAGATCTACACAATACACGCAACGCGAAAACAAATTTTTTTTAGAAGATGGGTTGCTGACGAAATCGAAATTTTTATCCTGCCTCAGTGGATTTTTCCACGGCTTTATCGACTAGTCTCTTTACAACCTCGTCCCTAGGACTATTTGTTCTCAACGGCGCTACGCCTTCTGATAGTTCTAGCCAGGGCAAAAGGTGCTGGGGTCAAGCTTGGTCTCTTTAATAATAGCCGTCGTCTGTCTGCCTGTCCGCGAAGGCCGTGTCTCGTGGCGGAAACACGAAATTTTCATAACGCGCACCAATACCAAATGCGATATATTTTTCCGACTTTGTTTTCACCGCTCGCGCGTAGTATACTAATCACGACGCCTGATTCTTTAAAAAACAATCCAAGATTTTTGCGACCAGAAAGAATCCAAGATCTCCCTTAAGAAACAATCAAAGATTTTCGCGGCTGAATGAACGAAGGCCATTTTGATTTAAAAAACGGTCGTGTATGGTCAGGCTATGAGGTTTGTTGGACTTTTTTATCTTCTGAGAGCTTTATATTTTTTGTAATATTTGTTTTCTGTTTCTTTTCATTAAATATATTGTCACGTTTTTTGGGCACATACAGATCTTAAACGCACCAGTTTTAGAATGTTTGGCTAGGAACGAAGATTTTGAAGGTTAGCTAGTTAGCTAGAGCCTCACTTATTTTTATTCTGTTTGTTGTTAGAGCTTTTTATACTAGCCAACATTTATTTATATGTTGAGGCTGTGGCAGCTAGCTCCTTAAAAAGTGAAAGTATGAAATGCAGTTTGGTTACAACAATATTCTTAAGCAACAATCCTTATGCTTAATGCAGTTAGCTAGGTAGCTAGCTACATCTTTTACATATTTTACTGAAAACCTTTTCTCCAAATAAAACGGCTGAGCAATTGTTTTAGCTGCACGGGTAACGACAAGCTGTTCCCTGTGTTTTATTTAAACCAAAGTTGCAAGAAAGTTTTTTTTTTGGGAAAAGGTATTACGCCTATACGCCTGTTCAACTTAGCCCAGTGTTAACAACAGGTTGTTTTTTTTAAAAAGGCTGTTACGCCTATGGGCATGTGCGATGACCCGTACTAAGGGGTCAGCCCACTGTGAATTAATTTTAAACTTTCTTGGGATCACGCCTACGTAGGAATGTGCAACACTGCTTACCTGGACTAACCAGTCAGCCCTGTGTTAGCAATGGACTGTTTCTTGTGTTTTTATTTAAAAAGAGTCAGTGAGAAAGTTTTTTGTAAAAGGGTATTGTTCCTATACGCCTGTCCAACTTTGTTTAACTGTACTAAGCTCTTAGCCCGGTGTCACGAATAATTTTTTAACTTTTACAAAAACTTATTCCGCAAAATAAAATAATATTGATCGATTGTTTTTGCTATGACGCGGTTGTAAACTGTGTTTTTATTTCAGCCTTTGTTGCGGGAAAGTTATTTTTTGAAAAATATGTTGCAGTCGCAACACTATAATGGTGTATGCGCTTCACTTGATTTACGACATACTGTACACCTGTACTAAAGCGCTCCACCTGACTGTGTCGCACAGTTTGCAGTTCTTTTTAGGTGCTCCTTAGGGCGTTCAACAACAGTTACTTGTGGCTAATCCCGGCGTTTCGACGCCGGGTTTACCGTCTAGTAGAGATAGGGAAATGTATGTTCTAGCACAGGCACGCACGCGCAATGCCGTGATGTCACAGCAACCCCAGCAACCCAACGACAATTCCCTAATAGTCACCGCACCCATAGTGATCCACATAATTTAAGGACCTAGTACTCACTACAGATGGCGTCATCAATGTAGAATAAGGGGTCCAATATTTTATAGCACAATTCCCTATAATCAACGCACATACAGGGGAAATTCCTATCATACAAAAATGAGTAAGGGGAAATAATCGCGTTAGTTTTGAGCAGAATGAAATTCTTTGACAAAACAAAAAATTGTATATAATAATTACGTGATATTGCAGAAGGTCGTGGATTAACAGGGTATTATAGACTACGTAAAGCTGAATTGATTGCCTTATTGGAGAATGTACCACAATACGTCCGGAGACCACCTAAAAGGATTCCAGTTAAACCAACATCGGAGGATGTACCGCAATACGCTTGGAGGCCACCTAAAAAGGTTCCAATTGAATCTATAATGCCAGAGACCATGGATATTTTTGAGAAACAGAAGCCGTCGAAAAATTGATCCGTTGTAATAGATGGAATTAAGGACTTTTGTAACTGGCTTGTGGACGCTGTTCCGAAACCCATAAAAGAGGGGGCCAAGGGGACCTATGAGGCCTTCAAACGCAAGGTGATGGGGCTCTATGGTAGGGTAGCAAATACAAGACCTACACTGAAGATAATGAAGTCGAACAGGAGGCCGAGGAGGACTATCTACATGAACAGCCGGGACACGACTTCACACCCAGGAACATAAGCATGCTCTTCACAGGACTTTCCGGAGTTTCCGAATTCCCGGTATAGGAGATGTTGACGTTGATGGGTATATCAGGATGGTGCGACCCAATGTGCGAACCTTGGTTGGGAGGCAGGTAGAAGATATGGGGTCAGCGAAGGTACAGCTTTCGCTATGGATTATGTGGAAGAGGAAGGGGAATCCGGGGGAGGCCAATGATGAGGAGTACATCGAGGTGAAAAAAGGTCTTTCATAGTAATATGGCCCCGGCATTCCAGGGTCACGACATAGATGATAGATGACATCCTATCCAGCATATTTGCTGAAATCAAAACAGGTGTGGAAAACCCTGCACTACCCCGGAGTGGTTTTACAATATTCCAAATCCTATACCTCGCGTAGACTTAGGGGTTCATCATATATACAGGCACCCTAATGGATAGCCTCCAAGAAAGCCATTAATAACCCGAAAAATATTATAAGGAGTTTTCAAGTGGGGCATCATCGCCGGCCTACATGATGAGGAGATTAAAAGAGATCCACAAAGAATCAGCAAGCTAAGGCCCTATGTAGGCCACTATAATAGAGAGGGTATAGAGTTACCTACAAGTATCAAGGATATATCAAAGTTGGAGAATAACAATAAGGAGATTGCGGTAAAAGTTCTCTATATAACAGGGAAGAAGATCAATATCCTACGTAGATCGGTGTATAACAGACGTAAGAAGCAGGTGAACCTGCTTCTTATCGCCGATTATAGAAAGACTCACTATACTGCCATCAAAATTCTGTGTAGGCTTCTGGGTAGTGATACCTCAAAAAATACTGCAAAAATGCACTTCTGCCTAAACTTTCCAACAGCCGAATCGAAGGACAATCATTAAAGGTACTGCATCGATCATGGGACAGTCAAGATTACAATGCCGACAGAGGCCGAAAAATGGTTATATTAGAGGGATGGGCAGCAACAATTCAAGATACCCTTTGCCATCTATGCAGATTTCGAGATTCTATTGATACCTGTGGAGGACATACCACAGAGGCCACCCAGAAGGGCCGGAAATGAAAGCCGGTCAGGCCTGTAACCATACTACCAACGCCGGAGGCCATGGATAATTTGAAGAAACAGGAGCTGTCGAAAAATCGTCCGATTGTTAAGACCAAGATGCCGGAATGGTACAACTGGGCAAGCACGGCTGGTGCACGTATAGTACCTTTGCCTATGGGAATGTACCGGATCCTCCAACAGTATACAGGGGCTTTTTTTAGTTTTGTTTTGTTTTGTTTTGTTTTGTAAATTTATTTATAGTCGGTACATTATATACAAAGTTTCGTGAAAAAGAAAAATATATACATAGCTCTATAAAGTAGTGCTAATCAAAACCGACTAAAGTTAAAGTGCAAATAGAAATAATATTAAATAATATTAATTGAATGAGACAAAATATTTTTAAATTTTTATATATACAAAAAGAGTAAAATTTAACTAAAAGCGTATTTGGGACAATTCACATACCTCACAAAAAAAATTTACTTCCATTCCAACTTTTGATCGCATTTTTAAAAATACTAAGAGACTCTGAGGATTTTAAGTGATTGGGTAATCCATTCCATATTTTTGGCCCCAGGGAAGAGAGACTTTTTGTTCCAAAACTAACGGTATCTATTTGGGACTGTTAAATTATTAACATTTTGTGATCTCACTGGTCTACCACTCCCATGAAATTTAAAGATATCTTTTGTCGGATTGAGTTCGTGCAAAGTCTTATATATTTCTGTACATAATGTTTTAAGTCTATAGACTCTCATTTGGTATTTTCCTGCTTTCAAAAAGAGTTTGTCGTAAGTACTATCATTATCATTTAATAAGAAACGCAAAGCTCTCTTTTGAATTTGTTCAATTCTCAACAAAGATTTATATGAAGAGAAATTCCATACTAAAGGGCAATAATTAAAGTTAGAGTATATAAAACTTTGTACCAGCGCTAATTTGGCTTTGTGAGATAAAAACGTGCTAAGTCTAAACAGTGCATTCAATTGTGCTGATGATTTTTTGATAAGTTTAGAAATGTGAGAGTCGAAATTCAAGCCATTATCAATGGTCACTCCTAGTAATTTAACTTCGCTTTCTGTTTTAATTAACTCGTTGCCAATTTTTACCACTAAATCACAATTGTTACATTTATCTCTGGTGACAATGATTGATTGAAATTTTTTGGATTCGCCATCATTTTGTTATTTTTCAACCACATTAGTGCTATATTAGATTCACATTCTAAAAGTTTAATTAAGTTTGAAATTGAGTTTGAGAAAGCAGAAAGGGAATTGTCATCAGCATAATTGTGTACACTGGCTTTTTTAATAAAATAAATAAAGTCATTAATAAAAATGTTAAATAAAATAGGTCCTAAAATTGATCCTTGGGGTACTCCAGACAGAATTAATTGGAAAAGACTATGCTGATTATTTATGCGGGTAGATTGCTCTCTGTCAGAAAGGTACGATAAAATTAAATTAGTAGGGCATCCTGGCTAAAGCCATAGGCATTTAATTTAGCAATAAGTAAATCATGAGGCACGCAATCAAAAGCTTTAGATAGATCCATTAAAACTGCACCAACTACGTAATGTTTATCTAATTTTTGTTTCCATTCATGTTGTACATGTTGTGTGCCATATGATTTCCTATAGGCTGATAAAAATTCTGAAAGTTTTCTATCAATATAATCAACAATTTGAGATTTAATTATTCTCTCATAAAATTTTGAAAATATATTTAAAATGCTGACTGGTCTATAGTTGTTTACACATAACTTATCTTTCCCACCTTTATCAATAGGGGATACAGTAGCGTGTTTGCCTCTCCTCGGAAAAACAGAAAGACAAATACTGTTGTTATTGGCATTTGTTAAGACTTTTATCAAATAAGGTTTTGCTAACTTCGCCATTTTAGCTGTTATCTTGTCCTCTCCAGATGCCACACCTACTTTTAGATCCCCGAAAAGTTTAGAAACTTCATTTTCCGAGACTTCCTTAAAGTTAAACAACATTTCATTATTTTGATTAATTAGTGAATTTTTAATTTCAAGAATACTAGGGTGATTGTTATATGTTTTTTTATAAGAATCTCTTTGAGATAACTTCATTTCTATTTTTAGATTGATAATTTCGTAGCGACACATTGGTTTAACTCCACTAAATTTTTCAACTATGTGTATGTACGCTTCATTGAAAATTTCCGCTAATTCATTATCATCCGTTACTATAATATCATCGTGAACAATCATGATTTCATTAGAGCTCTTACCTGATTTGTTAGTAAGGAAAGGTTTAACAGTGCTCCAAAATTTCTTATTTTGAATAATGCCACCCTCTATAATTCTATTAAAATGCTCTTTAATCGCCTGTCGTCTCATACTAACACACTTATTTCTTTGTTTTTTATATTTTGCCCTATTTTCATCTGTTCGGTTAAAATTGTTTTTAAGACGAGATTTTGTGTAAATTGCTTTTCGTAATTTTTTATTCATAAACGGGGCTTCGTTACCTCGAACTAATTTAATTTTTATAGGTGCATGTTTATCAATTATATTTCGAAATTTCAGTACAAGGTTCTCATAACTTACATTTGGATCTGTGTTATCACGACAAAAATCTGTTCTCCTCACTTCTTCAAAAAAACCTTGCTCATCAAATTTTTTAAAACACCTATACGATATCTCTTTCGATTTTAAACGTACTAACAAAGTCTTCATAAAAGTAGAAATCATATGGTGGTGGTCACTAAGTCCAGTTTCAAAAGATTTAGAATTATGGAAACATGCATGTTTATTTGTTAAAAACACATCTATTCGTGATGCACGAGTATTTGTGAAACATGTTTTTTGTTTTATTAAATTTTTTAAATTGTAGGTTTCGCAAAAAGTTGTAAAATTGTCAAAACCTGTCGAACTTGAGTCATCACAATCAATATTTATATCGCCCATGACTACAACATTATCATAAGTTTTGAAAGCCAAATCAAGTTCTATCTCAATAAAAAAGTTGTTTAAGTAAGAAGATTCTGGTGGTCTATATACACTAAAAATGGCCCATTTTTTATTACTCACTGTAATCTCAGAACAAATAACTTCATTTTTCTTTGGCTCAAGGTTCGATAAATGCTTACAAATCAGCCCTTTTTTGACGTATTCAATAAGTCCCCCTCCATTTTTATCCCTGTCTCTTCTGTTTCGTATTTCATAATTTTCAATATCAAATTGAGCAAGACGGAAATTCAAGGTTCAATTTAGTTTCTGATAAACAAAGTAAACTGGTGATATTTTAGTTACAACTTCGCGAACATCTACTATCTTGTTCCTTAAGCTATTTAAGTTTAAATAGCAAAGCAAAGGATTATTCGGATGCTTAAGCCGCAAACGTTTAGCATTTTCTAAATCACATATTAGAAAAACTATCTTGCTCCTTTTTTGAGACATCACTTAAAGTTACGGAACACCCCAAGAAACCGTGTTTACATATAAAAAATTATTTAAATAATTCAAAAAATTATTGGCTAAAAATACTTTCCCATTATCATTTAAGTGTAGACCATCTTTCCACAAGTTGAGCTCTTTAATCATTTCGTTGTTTACAAAAATATGGTCGTGTGCAATAGCTTTATCTTCTACGGCTCTATTCACTTTATTAATTTTCTCAAAATATACTCGCTTGCACCTGATGATACTTGATATAAAAACTTTTTCCACGACATGCTCTTTACATATATCTGCTATGTTTACGATGTTATTAGCAATTTGTTCTTCAGTATTGTCGTTTTCGTCCATATTAAGTAGATCATTAATTCCTACGTGCAACACAACGATATCGGGGCGATCTTCGATTAGGGTGGGAAGGGCATAATGGCTAAGATTCTTTACATTTGTAACTGAAAAACTTTTTATTCTATATGACCCACTTAAACCATCCTCACAAATAAATAAGTCCCTAAACCAATGTCTTAAAGAGACCCTCAAAGAAACACTAACCTATCTGAAAAAAAAACATCTGAAACATCCAACAAGCCTGCGATACTGTACAATCTAATCTGCAGAATACAAAACCTATTCCCTGGTACCTGTCAAATTTGCAATGAAAAATATTGTATAAGGCGGACAGACAAAACCTTTCTTGCATGTAAGGTTTGTGGACAAGAAGTTCACATAGAGTGTTTCGTTAATCTTTTTCCAGATGGTACTCCAAACTACAATCCTTACAACGTCCCGGGGATCTACTATATCTGCGGAGCTTGTGAGCTTGAAGTTATTCCCCAAGAAGAAACGAACCCAACCTATCAAACACAAAACCTTCCGTCAGCCCCTGGGACATTAACATCAACAGAGTGTCAACAAAATCTTTCACAGTCAGCTTCTTCAGAACCCCCTGTCACAGTAGTAGATGATATAGGTGAGCATGAAACAGAAACTGAAAGTCAGGCACCACTAATTCTGTCCAATAAAGACGAAGAAGATGACATCACCCTGCCAAAATCACAACCAGAAACCCACATTAGGGGAAGCCAACATTTGACAACAGAGAACCCTGAATCACATGAAGATAGTCACAAACCAAAACCAACATGCAGATTCTACATTAAAGGAAAATACAAATTTGACAGAATTAAAGGTAAAGAATTCAAGTTCTTGCACTCATCACCATGTAAGCCCTTTTTAACTCATGGAACCAATGCAAGAAACGGATGCACTCTTGGCAATAAATGTACCTTCCTTCCACCCATTAATCTGCTCAACGTCACTCACAAAGAGAGAATGTTACAACCTAAAACGCAACAAAAGCCATATGAAAGGAACAAAAAGAATCAGACCATTAATGAGTACCGTGATCATCCTACCCAACCAAGCCCAAATGCTGCCTCAAACCACAAACACAGATTTTTTAGAATACATCCGCCACATGGAATACAGGCTTCTTGTGGCAATGGATACCAAAATCAAAGCCATGACTACCCAACAGGCCTACAATCCTCACCCAAACCAAAATCAAGTACCAATGCTCAATCAACACAACATCCTTTCCTTCTTTCAACCACCAAAACCGCTAACCCACCTCATATTACTTCCACATCAACAAATAACAAACAACCAGATTTCAAAGAGGTACTGAACTCCTTCTCATATATTAACATACAAGGACTGAAACCAAAAACTGTTCAATCTAAAGTTTCATATATCTCTGACATACTTCATACCAAGAAGCAACTCTTTATTGGTCTTACAGAAACCTGGTTACACAACCATACAGATGCCGAACTACACATAAACGGTTACAAAATCTTTCGAACAGATAGCACTCGTAGAAAGACATCCCAACATGGACGGTACTCAGCCATGTATGTAGCCATGTATGTTCGAAACGACCTAGCAGCCACCTTCAAACCAGTCCTAAACTACTCAGACAATGCAATACAGATCATCGTCATCTTGTTAGAGCATGAGAACTTAGCCCTAGCTACTATATACCGGCAACCAGATGACCACCAAAACAACAGATGAACCAGAAAACTACTCACAAGCAATAAATGAGCTACATCAAGTACTGAACATCTCCCTATCTCCAGACATATTCATAATGGGTGACTTTAACCTAGAGCATGAGAACTTAGCCCTAGCTACTATATACCGACAACCAGATGACCACCAAAACAACAGATAAACCAGAAAACTACTCACAAGCAATAAATGAGCTACATCAAGTACTGAACATCTCCCTATCTCCAGACATATTCATAATGGGTGACTTCAACCTACCTCACACCAACTGGCCGGATTGCACCCCAAACCAAAATAGTAGCAGAGGTGAAAACGAATTGATCACCATCACAAACAACCTACTACTTGAACTAAGTCTCACCCAAATCATCCGCAAACCTACACACATAGCTGGAAACATACTTCCTTGTATTCACCAACAACACCAACATCATTCACGATATCTCATTTATACCTACGCTCAGATCAATATCACACCACTGCTTCCTAGATATATCAACATCTTATGTACCCTCACATCTCCCACAACAGACAATTCCTAGAGTCTTTTCACCCCCTTTCGATCTTCTAAATTACCAGAGTGTAAGTGTAAACTGGACTTGCATAACGGAAAAACTCCATGCAGTCAACTGGGAGCGGGAATTCCAAGATCTTGATGTACCGGACATGCTAAATAGATTTTACAACATCTGCACTAAGAAACCAGAGACACATGTCCCATCAAGAAAGATAGAACAAACCAACAGAAATAAAATTCCAAGAGAGAGAATGGCATTCATGAGACGAACCAGGATAAACAAACAACTAGTACGCGTTACATCGCCACCACGTACTGATAGGCTCCAGGCAGAACTCATTCAGATTGAAAAGTCACTACAACTCTCATATAGAAATTCAACCATCGTGCAAGAAGAGAAAGCCAAAGAATCAATAAAGCGCAACCCCAAATTCTTCTTCTCCTACGCAAAAAAGTTCTCAAAAGTTAAATCCACTGTTGGTCCCCTAGTCGACGAGAGTGGGAACAGGGGCGGATCTAGGATTTTTTTCTGGTTAGGCAAAATTTCATAGATTTTTTGGCAAAGTAATGTCAAGGGTTGTGGTGTTGTACGAGGTAAATCGGCCGTTTTGTGTTTTTGCTGTAAAAGGAACTAAAATTTTCCCAAAAGTAAGGTTTTTAGTTATTAAGAATCCTTCTAGATTAGAAACGAAAGTTTCTTTATAGCCAAACAAATAACAGTAACCCCCGTAGTTTTACCACTTTATCCTTGTTAAAACATGCGGATGGAAAATGCGTCTGGTTAGCAAATTCGATTTGAAACAGGGTTAGCGTTTCCATAATTTCTTTGAATCACATATTGGTATTAAGTATCTTAGCATCTTTTTTCGTTTTGCGCACATAATACGAGTACAAGTAATAAGTTGGGGATTTGCTTCATTTCAAAACATGCAATAAGTCTAATAACTAACAATACAACAAAAAATTACATTACAAGACAATTTTAGGAATAGATAGTCAACAGTAGTGCAACGTAGAAATATTGTTTGGAAAATTATAGTCTGTGGTAACAACGTGCAAATGCACAAAGAAAACCAGCATATAAAAGAATGAAAGATTTCCAGTTAGACTTACAGTGTAAGATCGCAACATATAATAAACGTGTACAAAAAGTATATAGTAATCACCTCTTCATGAAGTTAATACAGTTTAGCATTAGGGTTACTGGTGTAGTTTTGCACCAATTTCTATTAAGCATTAATTTTAATGCTATGAAATTCCCACAAGAGACAGGCAGTTTATTAAGCCAGAAAAGAGTTGGAAATTAGAAAAATAACATCAAAACATTTAAGATGTCTCATATTATTTACCCTTACATGTCCCTGTCAACTATGTTTAAAAAATATTTTAATACTGTAAAATCTTTAAGAAAGTTTTAGTAACTATAAGCCAATTATGAAGATTCTCATATAAAAAGCAACATATATACAAATCCTACTCATATCCATAAGTTGACATGACATTTTGTTAGTTTACAGTCTGTAACAGAACGTTTTTTAACATGCAATTCTTGTTTCGATCTGTATATGTTTTACGTGAAAATCATTTCTATGATTTACTTGAATATTCACAAGTTATTTTGATTGATTTTTTTCACCAACTTTGTGGATTATACCAGATATATATCCATTGTTTACAGTTTTCCAATATTATAAGGATTCAGAACAAATCTTCTGTGTTATTTACTTGAATATTCATCATAGGTACCAGGGTGACATCAAAATACAAATTATTTTGATTGATTTTTTTTACCTTCTTAGTTCCTCTTATGAAACACAACTTTGTGGATTATACCAGATATATATCCATTGTTTACAGTTTTCCAATATTATAAGGATTAACAAATCTGTGTTCTTTTAATTGATGGTGATTTTCATTGTCAGAAGAATATTCATCTTAGGTACCAGGGTGACATCAAAATATCTTATCCTAAAACAAAATTATATCAATGTATTGCTCAGCAAGATGAGAATAAGAAATATTATAAAACAAACTTGGACTATTCTTAGATTAGGTATTGCTTCATTCTTTTGTTTTTAGCAATATTATTACAATTAAAAGTAACATGGGAAAGTCAAAGAGATCTTCTCGTGTTCTTAAAAGTTTTAAAATGAGCAGTGGGATGTTGCATATAAAATGCACTGTTTAAAAGTTCCCACAAAGTCAAAGTTCTTAGGGACAATCACAATAAAAAAGTATATGCTAAGCGTATAATTTGGCGGTGGGACGAGGTAGAATCCTTTGACGTTTAATTATATCTCATACTGTATACATCGATTTCTTAGAGAACAGAAAGAATTAATAACTTTTAGTGTCTACCTGCTTAGCAGGGACACATGGATGAGTGCTTATGGTTTCAAGGACTGACAACATTCAAAGATTACCTTTTCTGATTTGATGTTTAGGGGAGGGAAAGGGGATCTGCAGATCTATTAACATTTAGCTTGGACTTTTGCGTTCATGAAAGAGCTGTCCCTTAGTTATCTTACAAGAATGTATTCTCTCCCAAACAGAAACAAAGATACACAGTTGCATAAACGGCTACACGAAGCCTACACGAAGCCAGTGACCCTTAAGACGTTAAAGAAAAAAAACTAACAAAATTCCAACTAATACACATACAGGTAGCTAGTAATACTCTATACCGAATTTAACATACACATCAAAACATCTTTCGACCGCCAAGACAGTGTTTACATAAATTGCCTCCGTTAGCTATCTCGTTTGGCATTGGGCTTTTATGTTTTTAAACAATGCATTTGATCAAGGCCAAGTTAAAACCTTTTGTTTTGATAAGAAAAAGATTTAAATTACACGTTTTGTAAGAACATCTGCTGGTTTACCACTTTTAAGAATAGTTCTTGACACAAAAGTGCCTAAAATTCAGGAGCAGCTAAAACTAAAATATTTCAAGTATTACTGAATTTATTGTCTCTTGCAGAGGAAGATAAAGGTTTGGTTTGAGACAACAACACGGCACACGTGGCCAAAATACTTCTCTCCAGCATTTCCAATCCTTTCAATATCTGAAAAGGTTTCCAAATTCAAAACTTCTTTATTTAACTTAGGTGGCATACAATTGCTTTAATATTCTAGACATTTGAAGTGCTCCCTGCAATTGGACCTGATCCAGGTAAACCATGTTGAAAAAGAAACATCCACTCCATGTAACCGTACCCGTGGTCGTTTTAGGCGTTTAAACTTTAAAACCCACGGACGTTTTAGGCGTTTTTTCTTCACATTCCAGAATTTCATTCATTGGAACTTGAAAACCCGCGGACGTTTTAGGCGTTTTTTCTTCCATCTGTGATTTTCATTCATTCGGAACTTTAAAACCCGCGGACGTTTTAGGCGAATAGACATTTTGCCTAAGATCGCCCCGGGTTTGCTTATTTGAGTAAAATAAAACACGCACGCCGCGCATCGTCATAGTCGAAATCGGCGGATGCCAAAAATAAATTGATAAAAATAATTTAGTTTTTTTTTAGATTATTCTATCTATAGAGAATTTTTTTTCTAGTTCACAAAACTAGGCTTAGGCAATTGCCTAGGCTGCCTAACCCTAGATCCGCCCCTGGGGAACTACATCTCTGCTGATTCAAAAATGATAGCCGAAATGCTACTGACGCAGTACTGCAAGATGTTCAGCACACCGAAACAGTACACTAACAAACAAAACCAAAGTCCAAGCAAACCCTCACTACAAAACGTGATATTCGATTAAACACACTTCTTTAAGGCAATCAATTAACTCTCAGCAAACTCCTCTTCTGGTCCTGATGGCTTCCCATCTATCCTACCTAAAAAGTGCAAAAACGTCATAGCCACCCCACTCAAGCTGATTTGGACGAAATCATTTGAAGAAGGAACCATTCCAGACACACTAACCAGTGCTATAATAACCCCAAAGCACAAGAGTGGAAGCAAAACTAAAGCTGAAAACTACCGCCCAATTGCCCTAACTTCCCACATCATAAAGGTCTTTGAAAAGGTTGTCCGAAATCAAATTGTGTCATTTATGGAAGATAATAACCTGTTCAACAGCTCCCAACATGGTTTTCGTGGTAGACGGTCATATCTGAGCCAGCTTCTTGACCATTTCAACAACATTCTACAAATACTCTGCAACAACTCAAACGCTGATGTTGTATACCTGGATTTCGCAAAAGCATTTGACAAGGTCGATATAGACATTAGGTATCAAAGGCAAACTACTCAAATGGCTGAAGTCCTTCCTAAAAGACAGAACCCAGTACGTCTCAGTAAACGGTCACCACTCACGCACCACAAAAGTCATCTCTGGTGTACCACAAGGAAGTGTGCTTGGACCGCTCATCTTCTTGATCCTTATGGGGGATATTGATCTTTCTGTAAAGAACGCATCACTCTCAAGCTTTGCAGATGATACAAGACTTACAATGAAGGTTAGCTCTGAAAGTGACATTGAAAAAATGCAAGCAGACCTAAACTCAGTCTACAAATGGAGTACACAAAACAACATGATGTTCAACAATACAAAGTTTGAACTCCTACAGTATGGAAAAGACCTAGATCTGAAGTCAAAGTCAAAGTACAAAACAACAGCATCAACACAAATCCAACCAAAAACACAAACCAAAGATCTTGGAATACTAATGACAGATAATGCTACCTTCAAATCGCATATAAATAAAATCGTAGAAAATACAAAACAACTTACAAGCTTGATTCTTCGAGTCTTTCGATCGCGATCACCAGAAGTTCCCTAGACTTGAGTACTCCTCTCAACTTTGGTTTCCTGCTAGTAAAGGACAAATCAAGGTACTAAAAGTTCTGCAATGGAGCTACCTGAAAAAGATCAACTGTGTACACAGAATGACTTACAACAACGCACTTAAACAGCTCAAATTGTACTCGTTACAACGACGACGTGAACGCTATCAAGCCATATACAGTTGGAAAATAGCTGAAGGCATTGTCCCAAACCTTCACCCACCCATGCAAACCCATGCAACA
Source organism: Hydractinia symbiolongicarpus (assembly GCF_029227915.1). Classification (NCBI taxonomy): domain Eukaryota; kingdom Metazoa; phylum Cnidaria; class Hydrozoa; order Anthoathecata; family Hydractiniidae; genus Hydractinia; species Hydractinia symbiolongicarpus. The sequence goes on from NC_079883.1 coordinate 20,353,533, forward strand.
CAAAGAAAAGGGCGTCTCTTTCAACTACCATCGGTGCTGAACAATTCCACAAGCTTCGCTAAACTACACAACAGCTTCCGTTATCAAGCTCCAAGAACCTTCAACGCCCTGCCCAAGTCTCTAAGAAGCATCACTTCATGTCCAGTTTTAAAGTTTAAAACAGCCCTCGACAAGTTTCTCAAAAATCTCCCAGATGAACCTCCGATCCCCGGGACAAATGAAGCCTCAGAAAACAGTATAGTCACTGTACTTCGATCTAATCCTCATCCTCCTCTCTTTAGAGATGGAGTAGAAGAAGCGGAAGAAGTGACTGACGTCGGTCGTCCACGACAGGCGTGAAGCTACAACTTCAAAAGTTCACATAAGTAACATAAGTAAGTAGGTTGTCGCAACACGTTTTTGCAGCATATTATCTGTTAACCAAATAAGAAAAATCATCCTCCATTTGACGATTTAAAAATGTTTACATTAAAATATTTGCCCTCATTTATAATATAATCTGTGAACTCTTGGGGTATAGGGGTAGCATAATTGCTTGGTCTGTTACCTGCCAGCGAAATATTCAACGGCGACCAACATTCAGACGGTACATTCCTTCCAGATTCATCTTTTCGGTCGACAAAGTTGTAGGTAATTCTATCTTTTTTGTCGGTTTTTATGGTGGCTACACGTGCAACATTTTAGACGCATGCAATTAAACAAGTCCCGTTGCCAACCTCGTCTTCAGGGCTTTCTGATCAATTCAAATATGAGTGCCTCCGAAGATTCAAAAAGCACGAGAGATGGTTATTTTCACCAGCTACCACCTGGGCTCCTTTCTTATAAACACCATCAACCTCGATCCCAGGAAAAGTTGTCTCTTTTTGAATATCGGACGGCGAGACGAACATGGCAGACCTACCAATAAGCGCAGCGTCGATGAGAGACAAAAAGCCCTGGGAACGAGTTTAAAACACCATGTCAGTGTCAAAAAGTGAAAAAAGAGCCCTGGGGACAAGGTTGGTTGCTTGAGAATGAAAATAATATATATTATATTTATAATACTAGTCGGTGGCCCGTGGAAAATACACGGGTTTGCCTGTTCTTTTTAAACCGCATAGGTGCGTCTTGCTACTTTCGGTACCATTTTGCGTGACAGACGAACTAACATAGACCAGCCGTTAGCCCGTGGAAAAATCCACAGGGTCGCCCGTCCTTTATATATCGCATATTTCGTGTGTCGCAACACGGCTGTTTTCTCGCGCACAAACAGACAGACGGAATACGGCTACGAGGTCGCCCGGAATACGGCTATTCTCAAAGAGACTAGTCGTTGCCCGTGGAAAAATCTACGGGTTCGCCCGTTCTTTTATAATTACCCGTCGCAACAAAGTGGATAAAAATATATCGCATTTGATATTCGCGTTTCCGTAACATCATTTTCTAACTCAGCGGGGGGTCCGCGCAGAGACAGACAGACGGAATACGGCTATTATTATAGAGACTAGTCGTTGCCCGTGGAAAAATCCACGGTTTCGCCCGTCCTTTATATTTACCCGTCGCAACAAAGTGGATAAAAATATATCGCATTTGATATTCGTGTTTCCGTAGCATCATTTTCTAACTCAGCGGGGGTTCCGCGCAGAGACAGACAGACGGAATACGGCTATTATTATAGAGATAACAACAAAATCGAATTTCAGGCTGATATCATGTCAAAAAGATTAGGCTAACGCCAAATGTCCGAAAAGGCCAAAAAAACGTGCGTGTTGACTTCGTTTCGATTCAGCGGAGCGTCGCGTCTCAAAAATCAATGGGGGAGCCATGATACAAAACAAGCCACAGGTCTCAATAATTTTTGTGATGGATTATAGTATGATAATTTTCTGAAAAAGTTTAGAAAGGAGTTTTAGTCGAAACATCCTAAAACACAACCTCGTCCCCAGTGCATCAGGCGATAAGAATATCGCCGTAATTTAAGAAAGATACAAGATGCACCTGTTATTTTTTAAAAATATTGTCTTAAAAGCTATCCGTGACACGTTATATCACTTTCGCAATAGGCGTGGAGTAATAGCCAAATGATAGATAATATATGCCGAAACAACACAAGGTGAATAGAAACAAAACCCTTGACGATACGATAGTAAATCGTCTAATAGAAACGAATTCTTTAATTTATAGAGCGATCTAGCCAGGAGACCCAGCATAATTTTTCTTACCAGCAGGAAATCGGAATTTAATGTGGGAAAAATTACGCTGGGTTTCAAACGATTTTCCTGCAGTCAGAATACTACCGCGTTTTGTGATTGGTAATTCTATTGTTCTTTGCTTACGTGGTCAATATCAGAAATCTTGTGTTTTGACCTCTCACTCACTCAAAAAATATAATAAATTCTTGTATTATTTAAGAGGTAAGATGTGACCACGCCGACTTTGTGCTTATTGGTTGATTGTAACTCGGGGTTTGCTATGAGGTGAATTAGAATTTTAGGGATTTCCTTTGACATTTGTTTGCGTCAAAGCTTTTGTTTGAGAGAAACTGAATATAAATAATTATATAAATAATATAAAATAGGCTGAGCGTAACAAGCTTTTGAGTATTAAGAACAAAATAGATATTTTGAATCCTTTTTCAGTGTTAAAAAAGGCTGCATTCCATACTTCAGGAAAATTTTCTACGGAAAGGAACGGAAAATAATAGAAAAAAAACATAATTTTTTTATATAACTAGTCGTTATCTCGTGGAAAAATCCACGGGTTCGCCTGTCGCAGCTAAGCCACCAAATTACGCCTAACCGATTTTCTATTTCTTGTTTCGCCACATAACGCGATGCAACTTTCCCCGGAATGCAACAGCAAAGAAAATTTCTCATTCGCGTGGTGTGAACATTTTTAATCACGCATGATCAAAAGATTGTATGTTATCCTTTCCTTCGTGCCGTGCCGAGGAACTTAAAGTGGAAAACGGCTTTCACCGATCAGGCTGGAAACAGAAATGAAAAAAATTAAGCCATATTTGTAATATATGTGTTTAAAATGATTCAAAGTACCAGTAATTTTTGGCGCCAAACTAACGGGTAAAGTACGTGCTTTACTTCGCGTATATACAGAAGTTTTTAGCTCTGTGTCGCACTTTTTGTGCATAAACACAGCGCGGAAAGCGCTCAAACCAGAGTTTTGTCCTTGTCTATTTCGTGTAGATGTAACATTAGCCTTTTGATAAGCAGCTGACCTTTTAACAATAAAGAACAATAGGAGACTTCTATCAACCAATGAAAATAACGGGTAAAATTATTTAAAAGAAAGTTTGCTAAAAAACACGATCAGACGTCTAGGCTGCCATTATGTCTAGACTTCGGCTTAGACGTCACATGCTCTGTGATCAACCAATCATATTATAGTAACAAGAACAACATTAATTTCAGACATATTAAAAGAAAAGTTCTATCTGTACCGAAATTTTGGCTAAAAGTGTTCATAAGCACGCTTGTTCAATATAGCAAAGTTTTCGCAAGAAGTTAAAATTTTATGGACGAACCTATATTTCATGTGTTCGTATTTAAGTGGAGCGAAAAGATACAAAACCTACAGAAAAAAACCACTAACACAAAGTTGTTTATGTTTAAGAAAAAGTCGAGCTTGATCAGAAAAATATGGAAGTACGCCATATTTTCAGGAATGGACGAAGACATTGCAGCCGATATAAAATCTAAGCTGAGGAGCTTGCTTAAAAGTCTTAGTGAAGAAAGTTTAAAAGTATTATTGCAAAGTTTGAAAACTCGAGGTGGAGCTGACAGTCTGTGTATTCATGTACATACATCGGAACTGCGGCATTTTCAAAGATACATTCATTACTTTCCTAAACTTGTACTAGCTCAAGCGTTTAGGTACCCTCAAATTTCTGAAGATAACTATTTAAGAGACTTACCTTGTTGTTGCCAATATAACCATTGTGATAAAGAAAATGGTGTTTGTATAAATCCATATCATTCTAGTCTCGTTGTATATTCAGGTTGGTATTCTCAAATTTTTTAAAAAAATTATTTTCAATGAACAAAGCTTAGCTAGCTAGCTAACTATCTATCTATCTATCTAGCTAGCTAGCTAGCTAGCTAGCTAGCTAGCTATAACTCAACAGTAAGTAGATAACTGGATTCTGTAAAATTTATACCTAGAATCTGTATTGCCACCATCATATGATGAATCTTTTTCAAGTCATTCACCGTTACTACCTTATTCAACTTGGTCAAATTCAACATGGAGTGAAACTGTTGCATCAAATTACTCCTCAGGTGAGCTGAGAACATTGTATTTTGACTTAAACCTGTTTTAGCCTTTATGGTCTGTAGCTAAGACATATATCTGCATATTTTAGAAAACACAGAGGTCACGACAACTTCATCATATAGCACATCATTATATGGTATGTATATTTTAGGAAATATAAAGTGAGCGTTTTTATAGCTGCACAGACATTTTTCACTAAGAATAGTTGGCTGTAGCGAAATAAAACAGATCACAAAATTACATTATTGAAATTATATGCTAGCACTGTTTAAATTTTATCCGGAAAACTTAAAATTTAAATCCAATACAGTGAACTATCAATATTACAAACCACTAATATAACAAACATCTCTATTGTACAAACTAAATTCTGTCATTCCTTACGAAGCCCTTTGATATAACAAACACTCAGTTTAGGAACTTCAGGTTTGTTATATCAAAAGTTAACTGATTATTTTCTTATGCTATATCATTCTATATATTTTATTATAGATTATATAGTATATTATATAGATATTAATTACTGTGATTTATTTGCTCTTGTTTTAGGCAGTTCTTTATCTGCTGATTCATACTATCATGACTTGTCATCTCCTTGGTGTAGAATTAGTTATTGGGAACATAAAACTAGAGTTGGAAAAATTTTTGATGTTCAAGATGACTGTGTTAATGTATTTAACGAAATGCCACAGGGTAAAGGACTTTGTTTGTCGGTTTTAAATTGTAATTCTGAAAGAAACGAATCGTCAGATAAAGTTAGAGGCACAATAGGGCATGGGTTCCAATTAAGCCGCGAATATGATGGTGTTTGGTTATATAACCAAAGTGAAATTGTACTATTTACTGGATCACCAACAATTCAAACAGAAAGTGCAGACCTTACTCCCACTACACTTCCTGTTGTAAAACGATTGCCACCTGGCTCTTCAGTTCTTGTCCTGGACCCAAACCTGTTAAATGAAGTCAGTGAAAAAAACATAGATGACTCTGTTAAAGATTTAAAATATGATGCATCTGAGAACTCAGGGTCATACACCTCAAAGCTCTATCAATATTGCATTCGTGTCAGCTTTGGAAAAGGTTGGGGAGCTAACTATACCCGTATGTCTATCACACAGTGTCCTTGCTGGATTGAAATATATTTGAATGTGCGTTTATAACAAAAGTCTGCAATACTAAAATTGCTTTTTATTTAAATACATTAAGTAGTTTGAAATAAAATTTTAAAACTTCTTATGTAGTGTTCTGACTGAATAAAATTATTATTTTTTGCTTATTAAGAGGCCCTGTTTTGCCTTTTTCTGCAAGGTGAGACAGAGCTTCCATTTTGTTATATAGCATGTATATAATTGATAGTTATATAAATATATATGTATAAATATTTTTGTGTTTTTCCTTATTAAGATTCATATCTTATATTAGATATATTCATATCTAAACCAGTTTGCTCATAATCATGATTAAAATAACCTTATTTTGATCTTAAGGAAATTTCTTGGAGTACAAAAATGTGTCAAAATATGTATCACAAAATACGATTTGTTTCATGTTTTAAATATTTTTGTTTTACTGTCTTAATTTGTGTTTTACTAAACTTGTACACGACATTTTATTAATACAAAAAAATAGCAAAGTTAGCCAAAAACATTGTAATAAGGGATACTCAAAATCATCATAAGAATTTTAAAATATCTACCCCACGGTTTTGTTAAAAAACTGAACGAATCACATTGGAAAGATCAGGAATTGGTAGTGTTTACTGAAAACATATTGAAACTGTAGTAATAATTTTTAATCCAAATTCAAAATTCTTTCAATAGCATGAATTGGTTTGCACTATTGACTATCCAATACACGTTACCCGAATTACATGTTTTGGCTTTAAAAACATATTCAACATCATTTAATTGATGTGTATAAATTTTTTACTTATTGGACATATGAAAATGCTGTTTTGGTAGTATTGTTACAGTCAAAATCTTCTTAATTTTCTACTTGTAATAATAAGCCTTGGTTTCAAGCAGAGATTAAAATTAACACAAAAAAGCTGTATGAATCTGAAGATTTCACATTTTATCAAGTTTGAAGATGGGAATTCCAAAAAATCACATTTATTTTGTTTGAAGAAGTTAGAAATGCAGCGGTGCATCACAGAAAACTAATTCGGGAAAGGTGTTTTGCCACAGTACACAATATTTCTTAGTTGTTTTGTACGAATTAAATTTTTTTACTTAAAAATGTTTCCTTGGTTATTGTTTATTGGCGAGTGTTGAATGTACTTTCACCGAAGTATTAAAATCATACTAACAGCTTTTGTTTTTTAAGTCACTTGTGTCAAACGTGTTTCTCTCAGGAGTCCCGTTGTTATTTTTTGTTTCCCAGAAAAAAATATTTCGTTACTCAATTTTTTGTTATTTTGATTTGTCAAAGTGTCTTTTATGTACTCCGCTTATTAAATATCCGGACAAAAGGATAATTATAACTTAATTTGTGGGAATTGTGTTTGATTTGTCTAGTTTTAAAATAATAATGACTGTCTGATTGTATGTAACGATTGTTCCAAATTAGCATCGAATTGTATTGTTATAAATCCCATGATATACATGTCCTTTAAAACAAAATTCCTGCCACACCGACATACAGCGAACCTTGAACATGGTTAGCCGAAATATGGGCGGATTTAGCTAATTTTGACAAATCAGCTGAAATTCTTGTGAGGTGGGGCGCTTGGAAACCGCTGGATGGAGTCGCGGTTGTGATATTAAAAGAGCCCTTTTTACAGTTGTTGTATCTAGGTGTAGCAACAAAACGGAATTTTGTTTTCATAATTTTAAAACCAGACAAAGCACACAATTTACACAAATTAGGTTTTATTTATTTTTTTGCCAAGCATTTTTTTTCAGTTCTAGACATTTTCTTGATCTGTCATGCAATATTTACAACTTTGGTTTCAACTATGGTTGCCTCCAAGGTACAAATGATACATTTTAAAGTTTCCGGATTGCTGGTTTTCTTAGCCTTCTTCTTTTTCTGTAAGTTTTCGGACAAACATAACTTTGAAGTTTTACATTGACATAACATTGGGCAGGTCTTGTTTTTAATCTCTGCTGTGCTTTCTATGGTTATATTTCTTCCTCCATTTCCATCCTTTCATATCCTTCTAACTCTCATTCAGACTAGTCGGTAGCCCGTGGAAAAATCCACGGGTTAGCCCGTTCTATTTATATCGCATTGCATGCGTCTCGCTACTTGCGGTACCATTTTGCGTGACAGACAGACTCATACGGGTATTATAATATAAACTAGTCGTTAGCCCGTGGAAAAATCCACGAGTTCGTCCGTTGCAGCTAAGCTACCATTTTGCGTGACAGACAGACGGACGGACAGACGTATACGGGCATTAAAATATAGAATAGTCGTTGCCCGTGGAAAAATCCACGGGTTCGCCCGTCCTTTATATTTACCCGTCACAACAAAGTGGATAAAAATATATCGCATTTGATATTCGTGTTTCCGTAACATCATTTTCTAACTCAGCGGGGGGTCCGCGCAGAGACAGACAGACGGAATACGGCTATTATTATAGAGACTAGTCGTTCACACGTGGATAAAATCCCCATTTCGTGATTCCGTAACAGAACGCGCCTTTCGCGGACAGGCAGACAGACGGCTATTATTAAAGAGACTAGTCGTTAACCCGTGGAAAAATCCACGGGGTCGCCCGTCGCGTTTGCTCGTCCTTTAAATTTACCCGTCGCAACAAAGTGGATAAAAATATATTGCATTTGATATTCGTGCGCATTTTAAAAATTTCGTGTTTCCGTTACGGGACGCTGCTTTCGCGGACACACAGACAGACGACGGCTATTATTAAAGAGACTAGTCGTTAACCCGTGGAAAAATCCACGGGGACGCCCGTCCTTTAAATTAACCCGTTGCAACAAAGTGGACAGAAATATTTATCGCCTTTGGTATTGGTGCGCATTTTAGAAATTTCGTGTTTCCGTTACGGGACACGGCTTTCGCGGACACACAGACAGACAGACGGAATACGGCTATTATTAAAGAGAAGTCGTTGCCTGTGGAAAAATGCACGGGTTTGCCCGTCCTTTATATTTACCCGTCGCAACAAAGTGGATATAAAAATATTGCATTTGACATTTGTGTTTCCGTAACATCATTTTCAAACTCAGCGGGGGGTCTGCGCAGAGACAGACAGACGACGGCTATTATTATAGAGAAGTCGTTGCCCGTGGAAAAATCCACGGGTTCGCCCGTCCTTTGAATTTACCCGTGGCAACAAAGTGGATAAGAATATATCGCATTTGATATTCGTGTTTCCGTAACATCATTTTCTAACTTAGCGGGGGTCCGCGCAGAGACAGACAGACGACGGCTATTATTATAGAGACTAGTCATTGCCCGTGAAAAAAAATCCACGGGTTCGCCCGTCGTTTATATTTACCCGCTGCAACAAAGTGGATAAAAATATATCGTATATGATATTCGTGTTTCCGTAACATCATTTTCTAACTCAGCGGGGGGTCTACACAGAGACAGCAGACACACGACGGCTATTATTATAGAGACTAGTTGTTACCCGGGAAAAAATCCACGGGTTCGCCCGTCCTTTATATTTACCCGTCGCAATAAAGTGGATAAGAATATATCGCATTTGATATTCGTGTTTCCGTAACATCATTTTCTAACTCAGCGGGGGGTCCGCGCAGAGACAGACAGACGGAATACGGCTATTATTATAGAGACTAGCCGGGAAACGAAGAAAGCTAAGATAAAATGGCACAATGGCGGCCTTAAGCGGAAACAAATCAAATGAAAGCGGCTTTGTTCAAAATACGAGCATTATCAGCGACTATTTTTTACTTTCAGTAAGCGAATTTGTAGTGTGGGGATAGCCTAAAAAGAACAATGGCCGCTCCGCTCCGAATAATCCGCCTAGTGGAAAACCGGCTTAAGCATACGCACATATTATACGTTAATTCTAAAGAAGAACCAATTTGTATTATTTGATTGGCGTCAAAATATACAGCCATTATCAATATTATTTGTACCTAACTTGAATAATTGAATTCACATATTGCTCTAATACTATCTTATAAGAACCAGTACAAAACGTAAATATCTCTTGTAGACTAAAATGCGTGTTGGAATTAATTTTAAATGACCCAGACGATGTAAGTAAGCAAAAAAAAAAAAGCCATAGCTCTCTTTTATTGGCTCTTAACCTGACAGAATATTTATAGGATATACCTCTTTCAAGAAAAAATTAAACCCTTTCAGCTCATATTGCAGTATTCCCAACTTTGACCTCGTGGCTAGTTTTTTCGTCTATGTGCAATCTTACTGTACACCGTAATTTATTCAGTCAATGAAAATTTAAATTGATTGAATGCAAGGAAACAAGGGTGGGTAAACAAGATAATGAAAAGCTGGGTAAACAAGACAGCATTAAACTATATTTTCATTAACAAAATACAAATCGCTATTTGTTACTCAAATCAGCAAGGTTACTCGTAACCCCTATAATAAAAACAAAAAAAATTAAAACAGAAAAAGTAATATGATATCCTTCTTAACTTGCCAAAAAACTAATCCTCTTTTATCCAACTATCGCATTTTGTTGTCAGGCGTCAGAATTGTTGTTTCCGCCTAACATTTGATGGGATATAAAAACAACAGAGATGCCATGTACGACGTGGCCGACATTACATATGGCCTCAGAATAACAGAGGAATGCCAGTTTTCTCCATACATTTTTTGCAAATACTACTGAACAGCTCAAAGAGTGTGATAATGGTTCTCCACAGGTGTATAAAGGTTGCCCCAACTGGGTAAAAATGAAAATATCTGATTTATGCGCCATTTTAAATGCATGGAAATAAATCCGAACTTTCATATTAATTTACATGCCAAGACTTGCCACAACAATTTTATGACTTAAACACCACTCAGTCTTTTACTATCCCGCAGTTACATCACAACTGTATAAATAATACCGAAAGTAAAAAAAATCATGTGAAAATCAAGAGGTCGATACAAAATGGTGCAAAGTTAACAGCTGATGGTGTTAGAATTTTGGAGAATGAGAGCAAACGGGTGGCATTTGAGTATGATAGTAAAATATGACACCCACGATAAACTACCGTTGGTTTTTTGGATTGTAACTCTGCAAAACTTCATAGACATGCTTAGTACAAATAAGGTAAATTTTACGTCAGCGAATTTGAATAAGTCTATACGTGAAAGCCACTTAGTGAATTTTTCATTGTATTTATCAAAGAATTTCAATAAACAAATATTGTTTGTGCTCCTTATGGTTGAGAGGACGTGCATTCTACCCGAAGTAATAAATCTTGTAGTTATGTAGTTACAACAGGTATTTTGTTGACGTCAGCAGTTCTTTCTACGACTTTATAAAAATCAAAAAAATGGCAAGCCGTTTTTAAAATTTATGATCAATGCTGGTGGAAAATGCCTCCAAAATCTCCGAAAATACCAATAAAAACTTAATCGATATCAAAAGAAGCAGAGAACATAGAAAATAGAGGAAGATTATTTCTTCTATGACAATATCATCAAAAGTTTCACGGCCATAGTAGCTCTACTCTACGAAAGTTTCATTTAATTAATTCCATTTATTTTACAACCTGACAGGTGTCATTTTTTCTCAAATGATCCAAAACAGAAATTAATTAAGCTAGAAAATAACCTGAAAGGTGTACCGCAGAGATTCTGTCGAGCGAGAACTTTTCACAAGCAAACTACTTACTTGACCATATGCGCGATCTCCCAATTCGTCTCTGCCACCATGTTGGTCTCCATGGCAACACCACCGTCTGTTACTATCGTAATTTCGAACTACAAAGACAAATATAGGGATATTCAAAGTCAATAACTGCGAAATCTAAATTTGTCTTTACTAACTATGTAATATATTAGTTACGCTGTGCAATTTTGGGTACGTTGTAGAATATTGGGTAATATGCGAAACAGTGCCTAAGCTGTGCAATGTTAATTACGCTGTGCAATGTTGGGTACGCTGTGTAACAAAGGACAGAACGTCTGTCGACATGGCAATAAAAACAACATAAAACGACAAACAAAACAACAACAACTCTATATTTGTAATAAGAGATACAAAAATAACATCAGGTTAAATTACACTTATGCAATATTACAAAAATATTGAAGTAAAAATAATCTTGCTCGTGTAATATCTTTATCGTATATAATAAAATATTTTTTAAAAAAAAATATCTACTCATTTTAAATATTTTAATTTAAATTGAAAAAATCCAATTTAATACAAAAATCAAATGAATGGAAACGATATTTTTCTTTATCCTGAAGAATATTTTATCAAAATAGATTTTTAAAATATTTTCACTATGATACACAAAGCAATTTAATATTATTTTAATATCGTGTAACTCTGCCTTTAGGGAGGCTTGTTTATTATTGGTGGGTGGAGAGAAAGTTACTATTCGCTGATTTAAAAAATGACGCCTCCTCAGTTAAACCACAAGATCTTTTTATTCGATATATACACTTTCTTTTTATAAGAATCATACTTTTTAATTCTTAAACATTTCTTTAAATTAAAATGAGGTGAAGGCTCATAAATAAACCAATGTTAACGCTTTTTTTTAGGAAAAAGTTGTTTTCTAATGACTAGGCCTCAGCATTGTTCTTAGAATATTCCTAAAATTTTAGAAATTAAGCATTGGTGATTCTTATAAAAAGAAATCTAAAAAAAAGTGCGTATTTGATTTATTTTGGAAATTGTTGGCAACTAAAATCCGACGTAGCAGTGATCAAATTCGAGTACATATTTGTTTCTTCTCTGTGCAGTTGGGAATGTAAAGTTATTTCATAAGACTACAAAGCTTTTTTTGCTAGATACTAACGTTCATAATAGAAAACACACTGCGGGAAACGTTCTTCTTCTACTTAGGCCGCAATTTCTATTGAAACATAACAATCATAATACCCGACGCCATCTTATTATCACACTTTGGTAGATATCGTCTTATCGCTACGTTAATTAGGTTAGAATCATCAAATGTAGGCGTCTCTTTTTAAGCCTTTATTTGAATGAAGAATCCCACGAAATAGTAAAGTTTGAAACGAAATCCCTCATTTAATTTCTTACAAAAAATTTCGGCCTAGCTAAAGAAATTTTGCAAACATAAACTATATTTGTTTGCATTACGTACATAGCTATCCAATAAAAACGCAATACATAAAATCAGCAGTTGGTTTCTACGGCACAGGTAATGAGGCGGCTGGTTGCCACGACATCGATAATGAGCCATAAGGCTTATCTTAGGCGTGCATTTTCATTCCCATTAATATTTTTGAAGTTAAATATGACAGACAAGTTAGGATGCCACTTAATATTATTTTTCATCAGTGTTTCAAACTCAATTTGCCTGAAACAAGGGAAAAACAAATTTTAGAAATAATTTTTTTTTTGATATTGGTGTAACGAGATCATCAAAAAGCAACTATTTGTCTGCCTCCAAAAACCTTTTCTCTAAATCGTTTAAAAAAATTTTTTTTAACTTCGTGTACTGTTCGCATAAAAACAAAATAAAATACCTATTGTTGAAATGAAACACATGGTAAGGAATAATCGAATGGATTTTATCATCCTCTTTATAAAGATATAAAAGCCAATATAACATCAGAGCTCCTCCCCCTTGCTTCAAATTGGCTGAGATCAGATCAAAACAAAAGGGTCGCTAATCGCACCTTTTCTACGAATTCATGTCACCGAGGTTAATTACAGGTCTGTCTAGATTATTATCACTTTTCAGCCATGGCGAAATGCCAGCCTCCTTCATTCCAAAAAAATAATCCATTTTTAGGTATAACTGGCACTTTAATTTCTTGTGGTGAATGTCCATTAATGATATTTTGTTTGCCAGGAAGCCAAACAGATTACAGAAAAAAAAACAGCACCGCTCGTCAATCTAGTTCTGTAACCGATAAAAAAATTTAAAGACGGATGTCCATTAAAAAAAGAATTGGAACAGATCGAAACGAACAATTGTGATTTCTGGAATCTGATTGGTTGATAAAAGTTTCCGTTTCAATTCGTTCCGATCCAAACTGAAAGTTGTTCCGATCCAAACGGAAAGTTGTTCCACTTTTCTTGTGGACAGGAACGGAAAAAATTAAAACAACAAAAGAATTATTATAGCCAATCAAGCAGATAGCCAATCAAATTTAAGTATTTTTGTTGTTTCGATCCTTTTTTCTTTCGAGTGGAAATCCAACTTAACATCATTTGAAACCGCATATGGGAAAATACATTAGAATTTCCTGTTGTACGGAGACTTTTCGCGGCTTTTCTTGTCATTTATGCGAAAGTTTATACCTTTGAAAATTATCAATCATCAAAACGCGAGTTTTTTAACGCGAAGTCATGGATATTTTTCATGACTCCAAACAACCGAAATCTCAAGTTAGACATTTATTTCTACTTTAATCATTAACTTTTGATTCCTTGAAACAGTAATGGATGTAGGCTTTTGACCGCTAATAATAAGAGAGAAAAAAAGAAAGAAAAGAGAATTGTTGCCATTCGCCAAAGATTCATCCAAAATTACAATTCCCGAAACGTTCTTCCCGCGGAAGTTTCTGTCCCTAAAGTAATTCTTGGTTGTTTTGGGATTAGGGATTTCATTACAACATTGTTATTTAACAAGTAATCCTAGAAACAATTTGCACGAATTAGTTTATTAACGCTCCGGATTTAAACAAATTAAGTTTTAATTAGAGTGAGTTGCTGAAGTTTTTTCAATGCAACCATCACATGTTTTTTTAGCGAAAATAAAAGGTTAATTAACCATTTGTTCGGGTTAATTTTGTTACTTCATATCTTAACCAGTTGTGTACAAGGTTTTTCTTCTATAAGAATATGCTTTATAAAAATAGCAGGCTCGGATTTTAAGTCAAAAACAATGTCTATTGTTTAATGACGAGCCTGGTTAGAATTTTAATATTCTTATAAAAAAATATAGCCTGTTTAAAAATTCCGTAACCCTCGTTAATCGTTGAACGACAGGAGAGCTTAAGTGTAGGCAAAACGTGTCACGCATCCAGGTGCGATGTGTCACAAGTGGAGCGATAAAGCCTTATAGAAGTAATGCGTTTTTAGAAAATTCTCCGGACTGGATAAAATGGAGCCAAATCATTTTTGACCAGTTTTTGAATTTTTGACTTCATATCACTTTTGACAGATACATAAGCAGAAAACATTAAAAGCAATTCTCGTGATTGAAACAAGTCAGATTGGATCTAAATAAATGTAAATAAAATTGAAATGTTTTACGTTTCAGGCCAAATATTTGGCCTGAAACGTAAAACATGTATTAATAAACTTGCTTAGTACAGGTAAACCGTGTCGCACATCGGTATAAAAACACAGGAAACAGCCCGTTGTTACCCTGTCCCGTTAAAACAATTGGAATACTACATGTAAATTAGTGATTTTTTATTATGCAATTTACAGACCAAAGTAACAAGAATTTATTTCATGCACAAGTGGAAGTCATTTTATAAAATAATATATGTACCACTAGAGTTAGAAAACAAACCTTGTTAATCGATCGTGCGTCTCGATAGTACAATACGCGTAAACAATCAACCACCAACTTGACTGCTTCTATTTGGCTCAAGTTTGGTTTATCTTCCAGCGCTTTCCGTATTAACGGCTGAAACGAGAAACAATCTAGTTAAATAAGGTAATGGAATTCACGACACAATACAACGGCACGAAGTGCTGACAAATTCGTTTTTGTTGACATGATTACGACTAGAAATGCAAACGACTTTAACAAAAGCATTCTCATCAACGAGGAAGAGGTGTCAACACAGAAAGGGAGGCTACAACTTCTTTCTTAATGAGAAACTTGACAAGAGATCTACAATCATGGACAAAATTTAATCAAACAAGATAGCAAATTTTGGCGTTTGCTACCACAAGTGATGCCATAAGCTATTTCAATGTTAGAATTGCACACTTTAAACTTTTCAATGTTCAAAGCGGATTATTTGGTTAAATCCATACTCTTGAAATATGCTGACTGTTGCTGACATCAGTACGATCAATATCTACGAATTTCGAGACCTTCGTGGGCCTAGACGTCGTGTATTTTTTTTGTGCGGGTGCGCTGGAAAATATCACCTGGCCAACACCTGCGCAAATGTAGCGATATATCAGAGTATTAAAAATGATAAAAAAACTGCGTTGTTGCACTAATTTTGTACATAATTGTAGTTCGAAATATAGCTTACTTAACTACTTCCATATTTAGTGAAAGAATTTAAGCATGTATTTCAATGCCGGATAGCGTCAGGTATGCAATTTGCGGTATTTTAAAGTTATTCTAGAAATTAATAGATTTTTCGAATTGCATTACTTCAATAACAATGCATTGTGGACGATTCTACGTCTCTTGTTCATGGGCGGTGGCTGTAACTTGACAAAAGAATATAAAGAAATTCTAATACTTTTTGGTGGAAATAACCAACGTATAAAGATTTATTGTTAAACTTGCGTTTTTTAAAGAAGTTGTGAATGATTTAAAAGATGACAGATATTTCCTGGAATTTTTCATAGACGTTTTTTGAAAAAAATAAAAATAAATAAAACAAACTAAGTAATAGCATTGAATCTCGACACCTGCTGCTTTGTTTTTGGTGAGCAAGGTAATCAAATTACTGACTCAGCAAAATGACTTACAATTTCTATGGATGGTCACTTAAAAATACATTTTTGTTATTAATTCGTGTTATTCATATTCTTAATTATTATGGACATTTTCTATCAGTTAATTACCTACCAGCTAAGGTACAATCACCATTTTTCCTTTCACATTTCTATTTAAAAACAACTGCGTCTGGTCTGAGTTTAAATGTCACACTAGGAAGGAGCAGTGTTAAAATTTCAAGTTAAGAAAACTTACAATAGCAATATATGCACCATAACCAGTTGCGATACAGTTTTCTTCATATGCTACTCCCAATTTATCAACATAACCTAAAAATCTAAAAAAAATGGAAACAGTACATTCTCCAACCTTTTTATACTTTGAGCATACTTAATTTTTTTGCGATATTAAAATTTCTCATTATAGTCCTGACTGCTTTATACTAGTTTATTTTTCCTGACCATTGTACACAAAGATTTTCGATTAGTTGGGCTTAAAAGTATTACCTAAATATTAAACTAATTTATAAAAATATACTCAAGAACAACTTTTTGTCACAAAAGGAAGCTTTTAACTTTTTCTCACTACCAAAAAACGTCTTTGGTTATACATCAAGCATTTTTCTACGAATTATGTGGCACAGTTAACTTAAAATAGTGAAACATACGATTTTCCTTGATTACGTCCTCCAATGACAAGTGTATTCCATAGTGGATCAAACTTTGAACGTCTAAATAAAGCAGAGAAAATGGGTATAACCCACAGACACTTGATGATGGATTTTGAACGACTAACACTCACTTGTGATACATTAGCATACGTAAATAAGAAAACAAAGCTTGTGGAGTGTATTCATGACCGTCATCTTCTATATCGTTTTCAATCCTAAACAAGAATAACATTAATATCCAAAGATTGTGTCACAGACACAATTCTTTATCAGAAAGTTAGTCTATTTCTTGTCATACTGAAGAAGAACTACTTTGTTCATCACTAACCCACTGCCAAGCAGTGAGCGGGATTCGATCCGCGGTCCCCAGAACTGGGAGCCGCAGACAAACCCACTACACTATGTGCGGCAATATGTTAGTGATGAACTCAGATAGTTTATCCAGATGGTGTGTATACATATAGGTGAATATTTATCATAGCACATCCGTATTTTCTTCTTAACAGAGAATGCTTCACCCCAATCAGACCTCTGATAATGACGGGCGAGTATAATGCGTGTAAGTCATATTGTCTGTTGAGAATGAAATACGGATGTGCTATGATAAATATTCACCTATATGTATACACACCATCCGGATAAACTATCTGAGTTTATCACTAACATATTGCCGCACATTGTGTAGTGGGTTCGTCTGCGGCTCCCAGTTCTTGGGAGTAATAGTGGGACTTCTAAGTTATTTTTTAAGATGAGGGGTTAATAATACCTTAAAATGGGGGTCAAATTTGCAGATATTGGGTGTTGTCCCCACCAACACTGCAGATCACACCTCGGCCCCACACCTTTCATACACTCCCGTTTCAAGGTTTCTTTAAAATTCACAATATATTCTGCTCTCTTAAACAATATATATTACCTGGCATCCCAGCCTTCCTTTGTCAACTTAAAAATTCAGGCCAATAGAAAAAATGTAGGGAAAATATAAAAAGATTTGCGATTTATTAGTTCATAGAACTTAGGACCACAAAAAAATATATACTATTAGACTTCTAAGTAACGTTTAATCAGTTAGGCTTTGAAGCAAAAGTGTCAGATTGTGTTTATGTAACTTGAACTGAACCTTACATTTCCTAGTAGTTAGAGGAATTAGACAGTAAGGACAAAACACTTGAAAAGAACACACAGTGCACAAAAAAGGATAAAAAACAAACAATCAAAACAGAATGTGTAAGACTGTTGATATAAGATTAAAAACAGGATAGTCACTTAAAGATAAAAAATAGGAAGTTAGAAAAATACTTTAAAAAAGCCCTTTTGAGCCCTAAAGTATGGAGGGGCATAAAGTGCCCAAAGTCCATAACTTTTGACATAGTTGTGACATAAACCTTGGCACAAAGGTAATAAAGTAGTATAATTGTTTTTTTGCTTACGTCAACATTTTTTTGATCATCAATGTTAAAATCAATCGGATATATTTCATATTTGAGATTAGAATCGTGAAAAGTACTTGAATTCCTTATTTTCTAATTACTTGCTTATTTAAATGTGTGAATGGAAATAAATGTAGCGTTTAAATCAGAAAACATAAATGGACAAAAATTAAGGTCTTAAAAGTACTGCACTCCCTGTCATAGTAATGAAGACAAATCCCCTCTTTTTGAAAGTTTGTGCTTATTAAACTGTAATAAGAAGATAACTTACATCATAGAGTCTAAATATTCCTTTAACATTTGATAATCTGCATAATCACCTGATGCAACTAATGCTGTGTTAGAATTTACTTTCATGGTGCGAGATACTCCTGGAAATCTTGCTGTTGAACCATACGAGCCTAAACATCGAAACAGTTACTGTAGAAACAATTCAATTCGACACTTACTTTATTGGGATTACATTTCACATATTCTTAATTTAATTTCTGTGATAATTTGGCATTGCAGTATATATGAAATTAAATTTTGGAAAAAGAGCTGATTAACAAAAATTTTTAACTATACATTCTTTACTTAAAGTCTATTTTCCATGCTACCTGGAAAGTGTATCTTAATGAACTTCTTGCAATCTGATTTAGAGTATATTAGTTATAAACACAAATTCTTCCACATCAAGTTTGTCCTTAGTTACATCTTCCTCAATTTACTTCTTGGTTTTGTCCAGGAACTATGAAGTCCCTACACTTTCATACTTAATTATTCGCCATTCTTTCATTCCAAATTTCCCAACCAACTCAACCTACTTATCTGGATAACATCTCTACTTAGCATGCCTCTTAACTTAACTGAATTATTTCTGGTTTTCAAACTGGTGTTACACACCACCTAAACATTCTCGTATTATTCCTTCCTATACGGTCAATATTTTCCTGTTCACTTCTTATGTCTCACTATCATACAACATAACACTTCTTATACAGGCCTAATACTACCTACCTTTTACCTCAATCAATTAGGAAGTAACTCTCTAAACTTTTTCCTAGCAGAACCTATCCTGCAAGTAACATTTCTTCCAACACCCCTTCACTACTACACAAGGCCACTTTTGCACTACAAGGTAACACTTGGCTTCAATGCTATACTAATCATGACTTTAGACGCATTCAGTCGCAATGTTTCCACTGCTCAAACTTTTCAACTAATACTTCCATCAATTTTACTATGGAAACTAGATAATCTGCATACAACAGCTTTCATGAACACACTGCTCTGAACTCCTTCGACAGCACTTCTAAGTCTTAAACAAACAACAAAGGACCCACTATATACAAAACATGAGGGGTACACTAACATTCATGCTAAATTCATCACTAAGTTAATTGTTAATCCCGACACGACTTTTAACATTGCTGTACATAAACTAAACCATTTAAACCAGCACTCATCCACACAAACTTTCTCATAGCTACGTTATGGTGATACAGACAAAAAATGAGATTGCAGATCATAGCTAGAACTATG
The DNA here is from genome assembly GCF_029227915.1 of Hydractinia symbiolongicarpus. Taxonomy (NCBI): domain Eukaryota; kingdom Metazoa; phylum Cnidaria; class Hydrozoa; order Anthoathecata; family Hydractiniidae; genus Hydractinia; species Hydractinia symbiolongicarpus. Next base: position 20,373,167 of record NC_079883.1, read on the forward strand.
ATCATATTTTAGACTTGGTGAGAAAGTTGGAAACCATAAATAGTACAGCCTGTTGCTTAAAGGTAGCGAAGATAAAAAAGGAAATTAGCATTTAATTATACAGTTTGAACAGCAATTAATAATTAGTCCTGGGCACTAGGTTGTAAAATACATGTCAATAATACCTAAAAATGCTAACTGCTACACTGCTTTATACACCTTGGCAGGAGGTTATAATGACAGACTTGATACAGAGGAAGTTGAGTTTAGATCTAACACAGTCTAGATCAAATTGGAAGAGGGTCATTAATATACCCCGTCCAACCCATGCTAGCATGGAAAATAGACATTAAGCCAAGATGATGATGATATTCAGGATAATGTATTTCATGCATAGTTAAGGAAAATATTTTTGTGTATGTTCATGTTGGCCTTTTGTATAAAAGATTTGTTTAGAAATAAAAGTTTTAACTGCATATTTCTTTTTCTGATTTGAACCTGTTTTACAGAAAGTTGTAATTTTCACAACAAAATAATTTTTTTGTGTCGTTTTGTTTACACTAAAGTTGCTTAATAAACTTTTTGTAATTCAAACATCCTCTGAGGTGTTCTGATTTAAATATTCCCTTAACAGTTGAATACTTCTCATGCAGGTGATTAGTGCGAACCGTACTCAGTGATTTCTTAAAACAACATGTCCCGTAATATATAATATAGATTTTTCAACATTCATAGTCATATACTTCAGCTATTTCTGATAAGGTAGGTAAAGCAAAGATTAAAAATGAGTGTGCATATAAAAAAAATTACAATGCGAGTAGATAACAGAAGACATTTAGGATGTTCCCCTTCATTCTTCTCTCCAGAACTTGTATACATAATTAATTGATGGTCCCTAGTATGTTTGGCTTACCCAACATATCAGCAGCTAGAACAACACCGCTATCAAACTTTATACCTATAACAGATGTACCAGTGGTGATTGGATACCTAAAATAAAAATAAAACATTTCAGCCAGACACGCTACATCTCACAGCCCTCTGAATAGACCAAAAAACATGAAGGCAAAGTTTTTCCATCACTAATGATAGTTTAAAAACAAAAAATCAGATTACAGCATCCAGATTTTTGTTGGAGTGGTTTTTATTGATAACAATGTAGAAAAATACAATGAAAAGTTTTAAAGAAAATTCATTTAATAAATTTCTACCTAAAGGTAAAATAAGAAAAATTGAAATGATCATCGGTTTATACTAAAGTTTCTACTGTATTTTTATCATATTTTGATGTGTAACAAGATGCAGCAGCATCACGTTTTAAAAAGGTGCAACTACAAAACATTCACAGTGGTGACACACCCAATTCTGTTGTTCAATATACACTTGGAAAAACCAAAGTAGTGTATGCTACTTGGCCTGTAACCACAAATCTCGCTGAGTTTTGAAGCCTATTGGACAAAATAAAAACTTTGTCTTGATGCAGCCACTAACTTTGCAAAAAATAATTTTTTGGGAAGACGTTTTCAAAAATGTATTCGTTTTATAAGAATATGAAAATTCAAACTGGGTTGGTCATTATTCTTATTTCTTTATTGTTTGTTTTTTAACTCTATTTCTCTACACAATAGGCCTAATTTTTTTAACCTGAAATACCAGCAAACAAACTAAATACTTATAAAAAAGCGTGTTGCATTATAACAAAAAAAGGGGTCACAGTGGTTATCTGGACGAGTGTTTTTTTCTTTTTATCAGGCTGAAATTTTGGGTTAAAAACAATTGGTCTATTATTTAAACAATAGAGAAACAAAGAATAATGACCAGCCTGGTTAGAATTTTTACATATTTATACGAAAAATTGTGTAATAGATTTCAAATTAAATATATATGGCAAGTTGGGGACTGTCTCTACAATCGTTTCACATTTTATACGAATTGAAACGATTATGATTGTTTCGAGATCATATCATCATTTTTAAAATTGTTTACAGATTGTTTCATGAAATGAAGGTGAAACGATTTGAAACGATTGTGAAACGATTGAATTTTATTTTAAACCCTAAGCTTAAAAATGATACGAAGTGGAAGCGAATGGGATACGAATGGGAAACAAGTCCGAAACTATTTTGAAAGGAAATTCGAAATGAATGCGGAAGCGAATTGTTCTCCCAAAAACAATTAAAAAACAATATAAAAACGTGATAAATTGCTTGAAACTATTTTTAGAGATTCCTTTCTCACTTCCATTAAATAGGGTAATAAAACTACGTAGTTTCGAAACCAACTATGGCTATATTTGCTACCGTTTTTATAATTATTAAATGATCTACAGCGATGTTTTAGCTTCCTACGATCCTGTTTTTATAATTTTTAAACGATCTATGGCAATGTTATAGCTTCGTACGATCGTGTTTTGATGGTTTTTAAACAATCTACGACAATGTTTTAGCTTCATACGATCGTATGAAGCTAAAACATCGCCATACATTGCTGTAGATCGATGTATATAGATATTTTAAATAATTTGATAATAAAATTTCTTAAGAAATTGGTGTGTGTTTTTAGCAAAAAAAATTTTTAAAATCGTTTGAAATTCGTATAGAGATCGTTTCAAAAAAAAAAATTATACAAATTGAAACATTTATTTTTGAAACTATCGTGGAGACGATCCCTTGATTAACTTTGCCTATGTCTTGTATGGATGGTTGGTATAAAAATGGAAAGCTGGGAAATTTAATACAGGTCAATTGTTGTATTCAGTGTTTTGAAGAAAAAACAAACACTTTCTGCACTTGCGAAGTGTTTATCCATGTGAATTAACGAAATCAAAGTGAAAATAAATCCATGTCGTTAAGGTAGATATATTTTTATACAATTAGTTAAAAATACCTTTTACAAAACCAAAGTAAAGATAATGTATACTTTTAGAAGCTTGAATACATTCACAAAAACTTTTAGCACCACAGGCAATAATATTCAACAATTTTATACATTAAATTGATACGTTTCAAGTAAGTTCTGCACGTAGACTTAATTGTCTTTTCACTAAGCGGAGATGGTGTAGTGGTAGCACATTTGACTTGTAATCATAAGGTTTGAACCTGGCTCACTTTAAATGCAGTGTTGTCAGCCCATTTGGTACCGTCCACTGACCGTTAACCAGCTTGTGTGGCAGGCAAGCAAGTTAGAGCAATGCTATATGTATCTCTGGCGGTAATGTGACATTGTTACAGTCGGACTAGAGGAAGAGCCAACCGTTAGGATAGATTCTCCAAGGCATTAAAACTTCCCGTTACTTACTTATTTACTTACTAGTCTGCTCAGATCATTGTTTCTATTTTCTTCACAACAAAACCATCATTCCTTTATCATTTTGCATAAAAAACATACTAAAATACGTCTTGACGAATTTTGGAACTTTACTGCATTTTAAAAATGCTGAAATATATACGCAACCTGACAGTACTTAGAATGTTTTTAAATTGCATGGGTTTTGCTTTGCTCAGAAATTCCCAGAGAGAGGAAAATTCCCTGAATTCCCCCCTTTACTTTTGCCAAAGCTTATTTTTTAATCTTTCTTTGTCATACTTCTATACTCTTTAAATTTTATGGTGTTGTGATTTAGCAACTTGGCCTAAATACTAAATATTCACAATTAGTTCTGTTGTGATAGCCCAGTTGGTTAGCAGGTTGCACTATGATTCAATAGTCTTTTACAGTGCTGGTTGGAATCCCCTAGGTGCCGTTTTTCCAAAATAAAACTTTGAAATGAAACCTTGTTGATGACATTGATAGTTAGAAGTTAGTTAATTAGTTTAGTTAGTTGGTTGGAGGAGATAGTAACAAGTATTGCTGATATATATTTATTATAGAATATTTAATGGCTCTGCTATGCAAAACTATAAAAATTAGATTTAACCTGTTTTATGGGGATATTTTGTAACACCATTTTAAGGGGCACTAATTTTCAACCTTGTTCCCAGGGCATTTTGCCTTGTTGATGAGGTTGATATCGTGAAAAGGCCCTGGAACATGTTGGTCACATGATCGTTATAATTTATTATAATGATAACCAAAAATTAATTTATAAACAGTTTTGCCCTCCAAAAAAATTATTTCTGCCCCACGCCGGAGTTTAATGTAAACAAGAATACAATAAATATGGCGCTCGATTTACTTTTTGGAGGTAATAAAAATCCAGCTAAAAATTTGAATCAACTTTAGAGAGGCTCGTTTGAGAAATATGTTGGAAAAAAATACCATTTTTAGTTCTACATGATAAAGCAAAATTATCTTGATATTTAAATTGGTATATGTGAGGTGTTTGTCTTTCCTTGCAGAACTAGTAGTTAGCTAGCTACAGCATATACCGTCCAAATTATGTGAAAATTTTAATTAATAGCTAGTAGCCATATGTATCAATGTTGTTAAATCCATTACCCTACTTGGGTACAAAACTCAATTTTGTTATTCAATGCTTGAGTCTATTTTTATAACTACTTCAGTGACAAACTAGCTGTGTTCTTTTTAAATCTTATGTGGGCAAATTAGCAAAATTATCTGTCACATTTGTAAGAAAGATTTTGTTGGCTAAAAATCATGCAACTGACCTTCATGGTGACATATATGTTGTTTATAAGCAAAATAATGCAGGTGGTAACCTGTGCAACAGTCCATTCTAAACTATATTTAGACAGAGGCATCTTTTTGACTTGAAGTTAAATTTTTTTAAATTTGCATGTAGTTAAGATTTAGAACACATATCAGTGAAAAGATGCTAGTAGTCACAGTACAAAAGTCTTTAACCATAATTTGACTTTTTTCACCTAAGGTCTGCATTTTTTGATTTTTCAGATTTTTTCCAGGCATGCACAAGTATTTTGTAAAAACGTAAACATTGAAAGTTGTACATAAGGGATCGTCTCAAAATGTTCGTATGTTTTTTTCGTATAATTATACGAACGCTACGAAGTACTTCGTTTCGTGAAACGAATGTCATACGAAGCGCTTCGTTTCAAATAAAAAATGTAAACGAAGTTTATACGAACTTTGTTAATATATGATACGAACTTAAACGAAGTTTTTTTACCGTACAAAATGAAATGATACGAACTTTGAACAAAGTAAATTGCTATACGATCTTGAAACGAACTTCAAAAGTACCGGCGTGATTGCGCATAATAACGAAACCAGAAACAAAAGAATTAAACGATTTTTTTTTAAAGACGAAAGAAATAATACGCACTTTAAACGAAACCAGAAATAAAAAAAGTAAAATATACGAGGTTGACTTCTTTGAAAAGACTAGTAAAATTGCATATTCATAAGTTCAATCTACACGATCTACGGCGATCTTTTCGCTTTCTACGATCCTGTTTTCATGATTTTTAAACGATGTACGGCGATCTTTTCGCTTTCTACGATCCCGTTTTCATGATTTTTAAACGATCTACGGCGTTCTTTTCGTTTTCTACGATCCCGTTTTCATGATTTTTAAACGAGCTACGGCGATCTTTTCGCTTTCTACGATCCCGTTTTCATGATTTTTAAACGAGCTACGGCGATCTTTTCGCTTTCTACGATCCTGTTTTCATGATTTTTAAACGATCTACGGCGATCTTTTCGTTTTCTACGATCCCATTTTCATGATTTTTAAACGATCTACGGCGATCTTTTCGTTTACAACCATCCCGTTTTCATGATTTTTAAACGATCTACGGCGTTCTTTTCGCTTTCTACGATCCCGTTTTCATGATTTTTTAAACGATCTACGGCGATATTTTCGCTTTCTACGATCCCGTTTTCATGATTTTTAAACGATTTACGGCGATTCTTTCGCTTTCTATGATCCCGTTTTCATGAATTTTAAACGTTCCACAGTGATCTTTTCGCTTTCTACGATCCTGTTTTCATGATTTTTAAACGATCTACAGAGATGTTTTTGCTTTCTACGATGCCGTGGAGACGATCCTTAAGACCTTAGATAATAAATCCAATTAGAATAAACGAAGTTCGTATAACGAAACGAACTTTATAATTGTTGAAAAAATTCCAATATAAAACTATAGATAATAGTCCAATTATAATAAACGAACTTTGTAATAGCAAATTATTATATGAACTTCTTTAAAAATACGAACTACATACGAACTTTATTTTAAATGATACGAACTTTATACGAACTTGTAATTTTGATGATACGAAAAAGTTCGTCTTAAAAATAAAATGATACGAAAGATTTAATAAATCGATACGAAGTTTTTTATACGAATTATACGAACTACGTACGAACATTATGAGACGATCCCTAAGTAGGTAAATATAATGAGCTTATTTAATACACTAACCAGGCCCATGGAATGTACTTTGAAATACAGTGTACAGTGAAACACTAAAATGTGGAACTTATTGTGCTTTTTGACATTGGCTTATAAGAAGAAAACTGTCACAAATTTGTCATATCACAAATTTATTCCTATTTACCTATATACTTGAGGACAGAGACAGAAAAAATGATTTTGCATTTTAGCTGACCTTACTAGGTTTTATAATTACAGCAATATAAAAGAAGCTGATAAAGGTTTTGTAACAAAATTTCTAAATCTGGACCAAATAAGAACAAACAAAAGGTTTTTTCACAAATTAATTCTTCTAAAGCCAATGTATCATACTGAGAAATCTTAACATCAAAACATCCATTATTATATTATAGACCAGCAATTGATTATGCTTTACTGGCATATTTTTTACATGTTCGCCAAGTACAAATAGCATTTTTGGAATTAATACCCTGCACCTATACAATAAACCAATTATTTATACCGTTAAATATCAAATGTTGACCCTTTAAGGAAATAAGATTGGTGGCAGTTTGTATATACAATTAAGAATAACATGGCAAATTTTTACATTTTAGAATTGGTAGAAATAGAGTTTTAATTCTCATCATCATCATCATCATCATCATCATCATCATCATCATCATCATCATCATCATCATTCTTGGCTTAACGTCCGTTTTCCATGCTAGCATGGGTTGGACCGGGTATATTAATGACCCTCTTCCAATCTGATCTAGACTGTGTTAGATCTAAACTCAACTTCCTCTGTATCAAGTCTGTCCTTATAACCTCCTGCCAAGTCTTTCTCGGTCTGCCGATGGGCATTGCCCCAGGAACTATCAAGTCTCTACACTTTCTTACCCAATTATCCCCCTCTATTCTTTCCAAGTGCCCCAGCCAATTCAATCTTCTTATCTGTATAACATGTTTAATTCTACAGATACTTAGCCTGCTTCTTAGCTCATCTGAACTCTTTCTGTCTCTCAGACTGGTGTTACACATCCACTTAACCATTCTCATATCATTCCTTTCTAAACGGTCAAAATCTTCCTGCTTCACTGCCCATGTCTCACTGTACAACAAAACACGCCTGTGTAAGAAGTTACACAGGCGTCATACAACCTACCTTTTAACTCAATTGACAAGACTCTGCTAGTCAATAAAGGAAGTAACTCTCTGACCTTTTTCCAAGCAGACCTATCCTGCAAGTAACACTTCTTCCAACACCCCCTTCACTGCCTAAAATATCACTAAAGTAACAGAAGTTCTCAACTATCTCTAACGAGCCACTGTTGTACATCATTGAAGCTGGAAATACTTCATTCTCTATAATCTCACCTTTGCAACGCTTGCATACAAACTGAATGTCAGCTTCTAACCTTCCACCAATACTACTGCACCTCTTATGTACCCAATGCTTGCAAGTCTGACAAAAAAATTGAGTTACTACCAACCCCTTTCCTCCAAACTCCACAAGGCCAATTTCCAACTACAAGGTCACAGGTCATTTTAAAAAAGAAAAAAATTGTAGAAAATGAGTTGCACATTTGGATTTATCAGCATAAACTACATCTGATAGGAAATTTTGAATAACATGTGATTATTAAAACAGGCTTTATTATATTTTAAATTTTATAACAGTTTGACTGTAATATTCAAATATAGCGAACCATATTCACTGCAGTTGATTTGTGTAGTCACTTCGTCATAAAACATAGCCCTTGAATATGTTGTTTATAAATATGTGGATAAGTAAAGCTGTCTTGGTATGTTATGTTAGCTAGGTACCTAGCTATATAGTACACACTACGCTGCGGCAAAAGCAAAAGCTAACAGCTCATGCATTTTAATGGCAACAAACTTTCAAAACATTTTATAAATCAAAGGCATTTTGCCAATATTAAAGAATCAAGTTAAGCCTGATCAGTAGAGTAAAGTCAGTAATGTTCTGAAAAAAGTTTTTCTGATGTTGTCTTTTTTTCGACGGCCATCTCTAAAGTGGCTATTGACGCGAGTGTTAAATTTGTATCTCATTATCTTTGGGATTTCAAAAATACCCAGTATATCTGGGCATTTTTGTATCACGTGACCAGCCTGTTCCAGGTTCATTGTTGGCCACTCCGTAATAGCGGCTCAGGGGCCACAAGACCCCAGGGATGAGGTCGACTAATTTTACCAGTCTGAAAAGAATAAATGCGATGACAATCTCACTGGACACATGACCTAACCAGCTGTCAAAAAATAACTTTCCTAATTTTTTTTAAATTGTTCATTATCTCAATTTATCTATTGTATTAATACAAGTTGTGTCCGTCTGTGACAAAGTGGATATCTTCATTTTCCTTTGATGATCACACGCGCACGCCCACACACACGCCGGGATTTGTTTAGGCGTGCAATTAATCGTACATGCAAATTTTGTTTTCTTTAAGTCTGAGATAGCTTTATCGAAATTACGAAAAAAGGGAAATATGAAGCCAGAGAATGAAGTCGGAGAATGATTTAAGAAGGCTTTGCAACCCTTATCGTTACCTTGGATTTTTTTTATGTACCTAGATAACTACGTAGTTAAAACACATACAAAAACAAAATAATGAATTATTACAGATCGTCTGTAACAACGATGTGCGGAAGATTCTTTCTCATGTTTTTATAATTTTATTATCCAAGTATCTATTTATGTATTAGAAAGTATTTGAAAATAGCGAAGATAAAAAAGAAAAGAAAGAATGAATATCATTCAAATTAAATTCTTAAATTTTTTACTGTTTTTAACAGCATTTATCAATTTTGTCCTGAGCACTAGCTTGTAAAATACATGTCAATAACACCTAAAAATGATATCTGGCATACTGCTCCATTACCAGAAGCAAATCATTTCAATATGCTCAATGTTATTGCAAAGATATAAATAGATTAGAATAACATTCAATACAAAAGAAAAATTGAAAAATAAAGCACGTAAGTGAAGTAAGGTCATAAGTATTGGGTTCTTTAAAAAACTTTAATTTGTGTTATTTGTGTCATTTGTTAAAGGAAAACGGCAAATATTTATATGTTTCGTTCAGTAGCGTTTTTGTGATTTTAAAATTTAAGCTTTATATAATTTATAATCGTTCTTACGAAGAAATAAAGTTAAAAAATAACTCTTCTGTATTCCCAGTTACTTTTCTGATTGAATCAGCATGCAACAATGTTCTAGTAACTCCATGTCATGTCTAAGTACACAAAAACACAAATAAAATTGCTCTACTTCGTTATCAGGGCCTCTATTCACTGTCTTGATAATAGTGCTTTACTAAAGAGAAACACTTTGAGGCGGAAAAAAGGTTCAGTTGTGGATCAAGATGATAGAGATGATTGAAAAATGGTATATTACATATAAAAATGTTAATTGGGGTAAACTAAGACTAACCTGGTTCACAATCTTGTTGGTTATTCAGCATTGCTAACTTAATTGATGTGGTGCCCTATGGCTAATAGTCAACACTAGACTATAAAATAGACTGTCTATAGCCTGTTACTTATTAAAGGGATCCTTAGGTACTTTTACAAGTTAGACCTACTTGAATGGTTTTAATGAGAAGTTCCCAATGACATATCCACTTTTTGGTAAAAGTTCATGTATATATTGCTTTTAAAATACTTTGTTCTCTTGCAACCTCGGCTGCTGTTTTAAACTTCTTCTTCGTTAAAAAACCAATACTAGCTCCCCTCTTTTTTGTGGCACATAACCCTATCATGCAAGATTTATGGCACCGCTCAAATTATTGACTTTCATCCACTAGAATTAATGACCTTCAAAGCCAAAACAATTAATATGCCTACGCAAGGAAGTTATCATCGATCTATACAAATGATTTTTGTTTCAAAAAAATATTGATAGCCTCATATTAACTGAGCAATAAAAGGAAAATTTTAAAATACAGTCAGGCCATTTCGTAAGATTTTAGGTAGACATGCGATAAATAGCACGCCTCAATAATTCCGCGCGTACAGTACGCATGTGATCTTAAATTAAATTTTCAAGAAGCGAAAGCAAGAACAAAATCCCTTTACCCTCGTACACCACGCAGGGGCTATTTTTTAGCGTGGGGAACATACAAAGAGCAAGTTCCACCAAAGTTGACAGTGCAAATTTAAACCAATGGTACGAAAAATTGTGAGTAAAGTCGTTAATTAAACTTTGTAATTACTTCTGGGACAAACAACAGTTAATGCAAATTAAATTACAGAAAGTTGAAGCATGGCCAATAACGATATTTACATTACAATGCTAAGGATGGATCATAAAATTCCTTACTAAAATAATGTTCCGCTACCATTAAAGATTTTATTTTTTACTTGTTTTTTTTTAGTTATTTTTGAACTTATTTCTCCAAAAGGCGATTATAAATATATACAGCTTAAATTAAAAAATCCCAAAAACGCTACTAAAAGGCAGTGAATGAATTTAATGTGACAAAGTTTATTAAAAAACCAAATATTTATGACCTATCTCACTTACATGCTTTATATTTTTTTTCTCAATAATGATTTTCCAACTCTCTCAAAAACAGGATTCTAGAGATCAATTTTTTATTCTATTTTATTATTTATTATTTTTTTTCTAGTTATTTTAATCTATTTATATCCTTGCAATCACATTGAGCATATTGATTTGCTTCTGGTAATAGAGAAGTATGACAGGTATAATTTTTTGGTGTCAAGGGTCTCTTTAAGAGACAAGAGAGGAGTTGAACATCCTCCACCATACCTTAGTTTAAAGGGGCGATTGTGGAAGTCCCATGAAATGCCACATATTGATGGTGTCACTTTGAAAAACACCCAGTCCGGTCTGTGAACGGCTAGCGCTAGAAAGGGCATCCAGCTGTAAAACAATGCCAAAACTCTTTATTAATGACCGTAAGAACAGTTGATCAGACAAACTGCGTAAACAGGACTGGAACTCTAAAGAGTGAAAGTTTCGCACACCGTAGGACAGATGTCAGGTGTGAGCATCGTCAGACCGTTACCCAGCTATCACATCACAAGGTAGATACCACTAGGTTAAGGATGACTACAGTACAGTCTGAATGTAATCTACCGCGTACATGCTAATATCACACCTTTGCGTGGAGGACGGCAGTCATTTGTCTTTTGTTATAATTAAATCCCTTGAGCGTTTTGCGAGTTTATATTTGCGTGTTAAAAAACAATGCGCTCGCGAAGAAATATCGGAGCAATTATATTTCTTGTAATTGCGAGATGCATTGTGTAAATGTATTGATAAGCTATTCCCTTAAGTATTAGCGTGAAGAAATTAAAAAATAAAAATCTTTTGCGAAGTTTTATAATACATTATGCAAGAATGTATTGTTGATTAAATTACTTAAAAAGATTTCAGCACGTTTAATTTAAAAAACATATGAGACGCATTGTTCACAACTATTAAATGCCGCTTTTGGTTTATAAACTTTTAAAATGCGATCTTAAAAAACATTTCTACCGCTGCTTTTCGTTTTTAAACTTTTAAAATACAATGTAAAAAACATTTCCATTACCGCAGACAAATTTAACTTTTCTAGAGAAATGACATTTCGTAAAAATACAATTGCGTCCATGACAAAAAAGTATACACCAAGCAAAAACTACGAATATGCTTTTTTAACTTGATAAAACCTAAAAACAAATTAACTTTAATGAAAGACTTTTTTGAAAATAAAAAAAAAAATATACTGGCTATAAAAATCGTGGAGCTCGCGAAAATAATCGTGGCACACACGATCCTTTGTGGAGATAACTTTTATATTTAATTACTGCAGTTAAAAATTTCAAAAGAGTTCGCGCAAAATAGATTGCTAAAATTGATCTTGCAACCTATTGTGATTGAACAATCGATCGTGTGGGGTCATTGTTTATCAGCAAGGCAATTATTTTCTTAAAAAAACAAAAGCTATCGCAATGTTATTGTTCTGTGTAACTATTCATGCAAGTTTCCTATCCCAAAGGATTACATTCAGACTGTACTGTAGTGTAAATGCTGGTACTCTGAGAGGTAGAGCAGGTGAAATAGTTTAAATGTTAGAACGTAGATCTGTTGATATGTGTTGTGTTCACGAATTCAGGTGGAGAGGAGCTTCAGTGAGATTTGTGGAAGGTAGGTGTGGAAGGTAGGAGGGCAAGGTATAAGCTTTTTTGGATTGGTAATAGTGATGGATATGGAGAAGTTGGCATAATCGTTGCAGAGAAGTGGGTAGAAAAAGTAATAGTTATGCGTGTTAATAGACGTATTATAGTGATAAAGTTTTTGATAGGTAATAGGATTGTCACTTTTCTGTCCGTTTATGCTCCACAGTGTGGACTCAGTGAGGAAGATAATAATAACAGTCACATCAAAGTTTGGAGACACTGAACTTGTCATGGTGGGCAGCAACTTTAATGGTTATGTTGGGAATTCATCTGAAGGTTATACAGGTGTGCATGGAGGCTATGGATTTGGGAGCAGAAATAAGGAAGGGGAGAGATTGCTTGAGTTTGGAATGGCAACGGACATGGTGGTTTCCAACACATCATTCAGTAAGAGACAGAGTAGGCTGATAACATATGAGTCAGGTGGTTGTAAGACACAGATAGATTACTTCCTGGTTAGAAAGTCAGACAAGAAAGTGGGGAAGGACGTGAAAGTTATATTGGGGGAAGAGTGTGTTTCCCAGCATAGTTTGCTGGTTTGTGATATTATCTTGTAGATTGTTAAAGAAGCCAAGTGAAAGTACAGGCCCCGTCGTAAAGTCTGGAAGCTGAAGGAAGAGATTGTAGCAAGACAATTTAGTGCAAAAGTTCAGCAGTTAGCCAACAATGATCAATGTGATAGCGACAATGTTGAAAGTACTTGGACTACTTCGAAGAATTGTCTTCTAGAAGTTTCTGATGATACCTGTGGGTGGACGATAGGACCAGCTAGACATAGACAGACCTGGTGGTGGAATAATGAAGTTGACCAGTGTATAAAGGAAAAGAGGAAACTTTCGAAAGAGTGGAAGTCAAGTGGTAGTAAAAATATTTACTTAGAAAGTAAGCGTCGTGCTCGTACAGCAGTGTATAAGGCAAAATCAGAAGCAGAGAGAAACAGATTTGCAGGTGTGTTAAGAAGGGAAGACCAGTGTAATGAGGTATTCAAGACAGCAAAGCAAATGAAGAAGACTAATCAAGATGTTGTAGGTGAGAAGTGTTTACGTAATGATGAAGGTGTTTTGGCTAGCACAGAGGAGGAGAAAAGTGTAGCTTGGAAGAATTATTATCAGAGGTTGCTTAACACTGAGTTTGATTGGGACGAGGATAATTTTTCTGATGATGATGTTGTAGAAGGGCCAGCTATGCAGATCAAGACAGAATGGGTAGTGTAGGCTATTAGGAAATTGAAGATTGGCAAGGCTGCAGGAGTATCAGGTATTGTTGCAGAGATGGGAAAAGCATCTGGATATATTGGAGTTGAGCTTATTACAAGTCTTGCTAACCAGATTATAAAGGCTGGTGCTATTCCGAGTGAGTGGCAGTTGAGTGTAATAGTGAATTGTTTCAAGAGCAAGGGTGATGCATTAGAAAGAGGTAACTATAGAGGTTTGTAGTTGGTTGATCAAGTAATGAAAGTTATTGAAAGAGTGATTGATAAGTTACTTGAAACAAAACCAAATTGCATCTTATCTATATTAACTTAGGGATCGTCTACAAGATCGTTTCAGTTTTGATACGAATTGAAACGATTTTTATTGTATGGAAATCGTTTCAATATTTTTTCACATCGTTTCATAATCGTATCACGAAACAAATTAAATGTTTCATATTTTATTTGAGAAACGATTTTGTATAAACTACATAAAAATGTAACGACTGTGAAACGATTTTGAAACTATTTTGAAACAATTAGAAAAAATTCCGAAACGATCTATCTATACGATGTAAAAGTCTTTGAAGTTATTGAAACGAATTTTGAAACAATGTTGAATTAATTAAAACCAATTAAACTTATATATAAATGTAAAATTATTGTTTCTCTTTCTTTTATTCAACACATCGACATCATCAACAACATATTTTATCGTAAATATTGTAAAACAGTTTTTCAAAACTAAAAATAAAAGTTTTTCTAAAACTAACAAGAACGGCGATAGAAATGCTTTTTGAGATCGCATTTTAAAAGTTTAAGAACGAAAAGCGGCGATAGAAAAGCTTTTTGAGATCACATTTTAAAAGTTTAAGAATGAAGAACAGCGATAGCAATGCTTTTTTACATTGCATTTTAAAAATTTAAGATTGAAAGGCGGTGATAAAAAAGCTTCATTAGAGATCGCATTTTAAAAGTTTAAGAACCAAAAGCAGCGATAGAAAAACCCATGTGACACCGCATAGGTTTTATTGAGAGATCTTTATTAGGTTAATAATTACTGTTATTCTTTTATGTTAAAAGAATGTAAAAGAAACACCTTCAAACGAGTTTGAAACGATCTAAAATAAATATACTGAAACGATCATAATGATATGATTTTGAAACGTATTATGGTATGTGAAGCGATTTCAAGTAAATATTAAAACAATCTTGGAACGATTATGAAACAATTTTTTAATGAAACGATTTACAAAATAGTGAAACGATTTCCATACGGTCTGAAACGATTTCAAAAAATTAAAACTTTCTTTAAAATCATTTCAATTTCAAAGAGTCTTGTCAATTGAGTTAGGTTGTATGACACCTGTGAAAGAAGTGTTATGTTGTACGGTAGTGAGACATGGGCAGTGAAGCAGGAAGATCTTGACCATTTAGAAAGGAATGATATGAGAATGACTAGGTGGATGTGTAACGCCAGTCTGAGAGACAGAAAGAGTTCCGATGAGCTAAGAAGCAGGCTAAGTATCTGTAGAATTTAAGATGTTATCCAGATAAGAAGATTGAATAATTGGGTAAGAAAGTGTAGAGACTAAATAGTTCATGGGGCAAAGCCTATCGGCAGACCGAGAAAGACTTGGCAGGAGGTTATAAGGACAGACTTGATACAGAGGAACTTGAGTTTAGATCTAACACAGTCTAGAGCAGATTGGAAGAGGGTCATTAATATACCCTGTCCAACCCATGCTAGCATGGAAAACGGATGTTAAGCCAAGAATGATGATGATTGACATGTATTTTACAACCTAGTGCCAGGACTAAATTGATAAATGGAAATTATGACGACAGAAAAAAAAAATGCTTTTTTTGAAGGATTATATATAATTACAAATAATTTCATGACAACGTTTTTTAAAAAAAACGGGAACCTTTTTTAATTTAATTTATGCTGAATGTAATGGTGCAAAAACGAGAAGTCTGCGACCACATGTTCGGAAAAAGAAGCCATTTTAAAACATACGGTGAAAAAAAGGTGTGTGTTTATTTCATTATATTTTCTTTTTGGATAATTGACATCTCACGAAAATAACACCATCAAATAATTCTTTCATCTAGCATTCAGAAACGAAAAAAATAAGAAAAAATATAAAAGTATTGATAAATTATATAACTGTTATATAACTGTTTTCGAGTCAGTAATTTTGGAAAATTTGTAATTGCACATACATGCCTTCTTCTCTTGTTTTGAATTACTAAAAAAACTAGCTGTTAAGGTGAAAAGACAAAAATACTTGCAGGATCAAAAACTTGTTTTAAAAGTTACGCAGCAAAAAGTTTTCTGGTGCTGTTTGACAGTTATACAGCAAAGAGGGTGTTACGACAAGCATATTCTGACTTGTTTCTTATATTATATCTTATTTATTATTTTTTGTATATGGTAGAATATTTTAGCGATAGACTTGCAGTATTACATTTTAACTAGCTTATTTTCTTATCGTATATAACAATGGTAACTAAGGAAGGTGTTACGACAATAATAATCTGTCTTGTTTTTCACTTGTATTATAACCTTCTATATAGCGAAAAATTATCTCACTATGTAGCTTCAATTTAGGCAGTTTATTTTTGTTATAAACTAATAATCAAACAGATTCAAATTATCTTTGGTAGACCATTAAATAATTATACTCCTTCAGCCAAGCTTGTATAACAAATCGAAGTTGGATTGCTTTCTTTCTATTGTCCCTGATAAGCTACTGATATCAAATTATGTTCAGTTTCAAAGGCCAACACGAACAGCATCACTAACTGACTTTGTTTTATATATGTGGGTCATAAAAAAACCTTATTCTGGTATCATATTTGTTGGAATTTTAATGTTATTTTTTATAAATCTGTCTTTTTTCTCCTCTATACAATAAAGTTAAAGGTAGGCAAAGTAGCCATTATTTTAATGGCTAGCTACTTTTCCTTCTTCCCCCTAAACAGACGAAGGTGTCGACCGTTCAGAAAAGCCCCAAAAACCACAGAGGCTGTTGGACAGCTTTCAGTGTTTAAAAAAAAAAAACTTAAAATTTTGGCCACAGAAACCCGAATCAACCCAAAACAACATTTTTTTAAACAAATACTACCATGTATAATTTATTCTTGTAATGTTGAGCAGTGGTAGTGGAAGAGTTCTGAAAAGAACTGTTTGTAAATAGCTGCTATAAGTGCATAAAACAATAGAATAAAAATTATGCACAAGTATTTGAGTATTAAAAGTGAGGATTTTAAGCGGGTATTATGAAAGTGAAATTTATTCGTATGTGAGAAAAACAACAACATGAACGTTTTGTTTTAAATTTTGTTTACAACTCTCCCTTTGATGTTACCAGCAACTTGCTTTAGTCAAAGCATGCTTTATTTTTATACTAAGCATGCTTTGTTCTAGTGTGAACCCTCCCCCGAAGTCATGTGCGTATATCGCGCCGATTTCACCAATTAAAATAAAAATTCACCATGCTGTTCTGGTGCTATTAATGTTTATTTACGTTGGATCAACAGGATGGTAAAATACTATTAGTTTCTGGCTAACATGATGGAATTATTTTATTATTTTAATGTCTTGAAGCAAGCAAGGGTAGCTTTTTAATAATTGCGTCTTTTATTACGTTTACAGATGACAGAGCTACTGCATATTTACAGGATACACCAAAACAGCTATCTAGACAACATAAATATGTAGCTACTCCTAGCTAGCTTAGGTGACAAATTAGGCTAGCCAAAGCAAAAAACTAATGTAAAAATATATTTGCGAAAGAAATAATGATTGATAGCTAAAGATATAAGAAACATGTTATTGGAGTAATGGCTTCACATACATAAAATAAACACTGAGCAGGCGAACCGATTTATAATGTAACAAGATAAGCCAAAACTTTTGTGAAATATGTCGTAACATTGATTGGGCGAGAGGTCACTTGATTGACTGATTACATGCTCCAAACAACCACTCACTCAATCAGGATATTAAAATGTTAGCATCCATCACTGACTCGTCCAATCGGGTGATTACCCCTGATCGGGGTAGACTCACCCAATCAGGGAAAAGTGCTGTACTGTAGATGGGGAGTTCTAGAGTACTTGATGCTTATTTGGCGATTCGGTTCAGCTTTGTTGCCATAGTGATGATTGACATTTTGCTTAATTGACGAATCACATTTGTGCTACATCCGCCATTTTTAAAATTTCGCAGGGTGAAAACAAACCTAGTTCGTAGGGGGAAGAATGCTAAAAAATGTGGAAATGAAAGAATAATTAGCTAACGAAAGGTAACAACAATAAAAATCTGTCTGGAAATGATGCTTAGCTATCTAGATTTTGCTCCAAAAAATTATCTGTGCCCAAACTTCCTCACATTGTTCTTAAAACTCCAAAATGTGTCTAGCTCTGCACTTTCTTCACCTAAAATACGGAAACTTTTCACCTCCAAAAAAATTGTTATGACGTCAAACCGAATCGCCGAATTTTGAGGTACGCAGACCCAATTAGGATCCACTAAACCATGGCGCCACCAACTAAACTAAATAAATCTTTCTTTTGTTAAAACGCTCTTAATGAGAATTAAAAAAAGGAAGTAAACTGTTATAAATTAAGAAGGCTCTCGCCATTGCCTGTCAGGATGAGTGCGCACCATATTCGCAACTTATCTTTTTTTGTGGATGGCTTTTTTATTGTGGAGCCGTAGATTAGTGGTTATAGCTCTCGTATTCAGTGTGGGAGACCGGGGTTTAATTCCTCTTGACGGTGATTCAACATGGGCGAGTGAATGTTACCATAGCCCCAGGTTAACCCAAGCCATGTGAGGGAAATTGGGAAGATGGCTCCATGTGTGGGCCGTTGGATGTTGCCGGGAGTTGTATAGTAGAGCGTGGCCGCTAATTGGGCCTGTGTAGCTCAAAATGAGCATTAAATACTCTAGGACTCTCAATCTAAGCCATGGCCCCTCCTGGAAATAATAGACAGGGTATATCCCTCGATATTAGGCTAGCCATGTAAAATATGCACATCTATTTAGCTATCTATCTATTAAACATCGTTAATGTTTACTTACTGTGAAAGCTGTTTTACATTTTGATGCAACGCTGTTTGTCTGTACGAAGGTGGAGATAGCGCATTAAAATGTTTACTTGAATCTAACTTTCCAGGAGTTGGATAGAAAGTTGTATCAAACGCTGCCATTTTGATTTTAGAAAATGCTGACTTCCGAACAATGTTGTGAACTGTATGTTCCTAAAAAAGTTACATAAATTGCAGGACTTTCATGCAAGAGGGGGGGTGCTAAAAAATACTACAAAAATAATTTTAAAAATTGCCTTATTTTCACAATTGTGCCTTTCTTCAAATTTCATAGGTACTTGTAAAAATCCTTTTTAAAAGTTAAAGGGGTTTTATGAACTTTTGAAATCAACCATCTCAGTCAATGAGGGAGTTTGCGCACAAAGTTTGTGGTCTCGATGGTTCATAACAATTTAGAGAAAAAAAGAAAAAAGAAATTAATAAGTAAGTCCTGTAAAAAAACAGTTGCGGTTTTCGATTGGGAGGGCAAAGAAAGAAATTTTTATCACAAATCGTTTTATCAATTTTTAAACTTTTATTATTGCTAACTATACAAAATTAACAAAATAATACGCATCTAGTATTACAAATATTTTTTTGTATTACTGATTATTATATTTCAAACGAACTTACATAACAAACTGGATATTTTTCTGCCTCGGCAGCACTTTGAACAACATTTCTCCAGTCACAGGCACACGTCAAAAGCGGGTCAAGAAAAAGCGCAAAAAATGTAAGTAAAAAGTGTTACCTTTATCTGTATTTCCTACACCTTTATGTATAGTTGTGTCCATATGCACATTTTTTTGGAATGTGGTGATACAACCTCTAAATATGGAGACATTTTTCCAGTCTTATGTGATTATTCTTTTGCACAAGTCTAATTTGCAAATGAAAATAATATGTACTTTGCTACCTTGCTAAGGCCACCATCAAAAATATCTGTTTGCGTCCTGAAGACCCCGCAAAAATGAGTCAGGTGGCCGGGCAGGCGTATTTTTCCCTGGGATTTTCAGATTGGAGCAAGCAAATTCGTTCCCAAGGCCAAAACAGTATAAAGACACTTAACATCTGTTGTAGACCATTTTTCACCGCCCCTGTAAACTATCAGTAGCCACAGAAGTGCCCTAAAGGAATTAATTTTTATGGAAATTAATGTTGGGGAGTTTTTGTCAATTTTGCATAAATTAGTTCTGGCGAAAATAATTTTCTTTTTGAAAAATATCTCGCTGAATTTTTTTCTCCTTTTTTTTCGACTTACCGATTTTGGTTTTTTATTACTAAAAGTGAGTCGGCCGGGGGACGCAACCACAACACATTTTTGATGACGGCCTAAGGTTGTCACTACTATTTTTACGAGGGGTGCCGATAAGCCACATACGCCATAAAAACTGCAGCATTTGCGGGCAAGTTTGACATTTTTAAAAAAAATTCAAGTATTCCTTTGAAAAAAAACCCCCTATAGAACCCAATCAAAAATAGTCAAAAATTCACCACAGATGATTCAAACAACTATAAATTAACATAAACTTACTATTTGGCAAAGTTCTTAAAAGAACTGTTTTTGATGCTTTTTGATACGATGTACTTTATAAATAACTTGAATTAAAACCTTTTTTACTCCGTTCTCTTTACTCCTTCTCTCAACAGTCCGCGTGGCATGGTACAAAAAATTGCGGTGAATTGCAATTGAATGACCCAGGATAGTGCAGCCAGCTTTGGAGGGTGACGTCAATTTAAAATTCTAAAACTCGCCAAAACGCGTCCTAATATTTAGAGTAATTTGCAGTTTATCTGCACCCTCCTCTATTTTAAAAAATATATTTCACAGGTTTTTGACTAGCTTTCAGTTTTATTCATTTATTTAATGGATTAATTTTGAATTGCAGCACCACTGTCTTCTTTAAGCACATTGTTTACATTTCTCAAAAAATATTTTTAATCAAAAAAAAGTTACTGTCTGATATATAATCTAGAAAAAAACTTTTTATTGTAATAACTTAGGGACGGATCAAGAGACTGTGATAATAAATGCAACCTGCGTGTGGGCTGGTGGTATTCCTGATGTCCGCTTTCAGAATGACCAAAACCAGAATATTATCCCAAAAGAGCTACTAAGCTATGATGTCAGTAAAGGAAATGTAGAAAGTCTTGTTGACAAGCTCTTTCCAGTAAAACTTTGTCATTTTATTTTTATTTTTTTTATTTCTAATTAAGAAACATTTTCCTAATTGTTTGAAGTGTAAAAACTTGCTTTTAGGACCATGGACCAGATCCCAAAATATTTGATTTTGTCTTTAAAGATGGCAACCATTTTGTATCTTTCTGGAATGGTTTTTGCATAGATGGAAACCTATATGTGGAAATACCTGATGGAAATCTTCCTGCTGGAAGCAGAGAGTGGTGAGTTTTTTCTTTCCTGAATATTTAATTAATAAATATAACCCATATATTCTAACAGTGTAGCTTAATTTTCTTAGTTTTGTGGCTCTGTTGGAATATGCAGAAGAAACTCTTGGTATTAAAGCTATGTTTCTTTGTATACCAAAAACAAGAGATGATCGAGGTTATTGCTCTACTTTTTCAAATTTTTTTTTTCTGCCTGTTAAACCCCATTTACACCTGAAGTTAACTGTTTTAATGTAGTTTTACAAACCAATGTTTTATATTATAAAAACTGCCTTTGTCTCAATGTTTTTGTCCAAGATTGTACATATCCATGTTAAAAAGAGTTTGTCTAGGCACAACGTGTGAAGTAAACATGACACTGTATATGTATCTCAATTATTTAAACCGCAATCGAAGTTTTAAATGTAGAATCACATGTTGATCTCATTTTTAGAAAATATTATCATGGGTAACCTAGCCATCAAAGTTGTGTCCTTTATTCATGATTCTTGCCAGAGAATATTCTCACTCCAATCAGAATATATTTTATTTTTGATTGTGGAAATGTTTAATTTAGTAACCAGTTTAGTTAAGTGTAAATGGGGTTTAAAGTTTGTTTGCTTTTATTCAGATTACAATGAAGATCTTTACTGTATTTACTAAAGTTTTTTAAAATTATTTTCTTTTTTTATAGCTGAGATACTGAGAACATTCATGTTTATTGGGTTTGAAATTGTCCATCTCAAGTTTTGTTCATTTTTGCCACCAAATGACAAATTTATTTTTATGGCTTATTCATTGGAATGATGCGTGGCATTTTGTCATGTGGGAGAACGTCATCATTAATTGCTTCATTTGAAGTTTTCTTTTTCATTTAATTTTTAATCGATGCGTGGAAATGATTTTTGTTTAAATGTAATTTCTCCGACAGTGTTGAATAATTCAGAACCCTTTACTAATGCCAGAAGTAATGATTTTTGCATGGTTTGTTATTGTATCAATTGCTCATTGATTTTACCTCGAAGAAAAATATCTACCATGAAGTGGCAGTGCAAGTCATATGACATTTGAAAACAAAACTTCTTTGCTTTGATTTAACCTGAATGATATTGTTGTTTTTGTGACGTAGATTTGTTTGTTTTTCAGACATATAATGAAGGTCGGTTTTCATTACATGTTGTACAACAAAGGCAACGCAAGCGATGTTGTGCAACAAATGTTGTAGAGATAGATTTTTTTCTACCTCGACAACAGTTGCACAACATCTGTGTTGCACAACATCTGTGTTGCACAGCACTTCCTGACTTTAATAATGGAAAGCGACCTTAAGGAATGATTTTATTTGCATGTTGCATGTTTTTAATTTTTGTATTTTCCTAACATGATTTATCTTACTAAAAAATACAATTAATAAAAAACGTAATTCTCTTTGGCTATCGCTTTTCCCTTCTCTTTACAAGAAAATAATTATTAATTATTATAAGCATTCGAAAATCTTAAAAGAGGATATACAATTCAGTTATTTTACAAAAATTACTGCTATCAATACGTGTCAATCTTCTTTCTGTTAATTCCCGAATTAATACACCTTTCCCGAGACTTATTCTTTTGATGTGCCGCAACTTTTTCTGTTGAGTTTTATGAAAAACGGACAATAGATTTGAATTCCTTATCAAAAATGTCATAAACAAAGAAAATTTCGAAACAATGCAGCAAGTAAACAACCTTCTATTCTAATTTAAAGATTTGTGGCATGCCCAACCTCTTTTTGAAAACGAGGCGGGACATGGTAACTTGAGCATTAAGAAGACTTTAACTGTGATATATATCTCCTCAAAATAGCAATTTCTGTTGGCGTATCAAGTTAAACTTTTACACATAAATTAAACAAACTATGCTGAATTCAAATATGGTATTCATATTTTACGAGTTTAAAAAAAGTATGACTCATGGTTTTGGGAAAGGTGTATTAATTCCCGAAATTTTTGCTTCCAAAAAACGAAATTGCTTACTTATATGCATATTTGATTCTCAATATGCATATATAAAGTGTCAGCTATCCATAAATGAACGACTGTTGTTACATGCCACAATTGATTTCAGGGAATTTAAACACAATAAAATATAACACCTAAGCTCGCTCTAAAAAATCGTCGGGCTTAAATGGTTTAACTTAATTGCGAGCCGCAAAAATCTCTTTAAAAAATAAATATCAGTCGCCCTGGATTAGATGCAAGGAATAAAAAATTAGGTTTCATTGCGATAGTTTTTTCTCTTTTTTACTTCGTAAATGTTTCGTACCAATCTCATCCCAGGGGCATTTTGCGTCTTTCTGACATCCGGACTGTCAGAAATTACAAAATTACAAAAAGCTGTGGACCAAGTTAAAGCTATCTTTCCTTGCTCGTGTCTTAAGTAAAAAGTTATATGCTAACGTTGCCTCTACCAAAAGACTAATCAAACTTTATTCAGTAACAAGAAACAGAGTCTGGAAGCAGGTCCTTGGTAAAAAGAAGCTGCATCGATGTTACTTTCAGCGCTAATTTGTATCCAATCCATTTTAAGTGCAAAATAAATGGAGCGCAACAGTAAAATGCATAAATTTATAGTATTTTTGACTAAATTTGGTTGAAATTAACTGTAAATATGCCAATTTCTTATCCAAATCGTGAAGAAAGAATGGTTCAATTTTCAATGAAAGTTAAAATTTGCAGGTATTATCATAAAATTTATATACATATATTCATATAAATATACTGGCTAGGTAGGCTAACATGGGAGGAGCTGTGAACTACATCAGAAGTGGTTAATCGGCATTCTCGTCCATGGAGCTCTTTGAGATTAAAACGTCGAGAATGGTTAATCAGGAGATGTCGTGAACATTTGATTCTTCTTGATGTAGTATATGTATGTATATATGTATGTAGCTATGCATGTTTACTCTGAAATACACACACAGAACAGGCTATAACCAGCAAGCTAGCATGCATATTACCAACCAGTTATTCCCAATAAAAAAATACAAAGTGCATGGTATACGCTTTATATATATATTTCACAAGCTCGTCCCCAGGGGCTTTTGCCTTTTTGAAATCGAGGCAAGTAAGCGCCAGCGGCTTTCACATAGGCAACAAGCTCTGGGAAGGAGGATGATATATTTCAAATAGTTAAACTAGCGGTATTGATTTTAAAGTATATAATTTTTTAAAGTAATTATATATACATATAATTTAAAATTTATTATCGTTATATTTTCAAACGGTTTTTATCTTTAAGTGTTGACTCCGCCTTTCTAAAAACTTCATCTCATTCAGGCAGTGAAGACATTTTAATTTCTAAAAACAGGTCTTGCCAAGCAGTGGCATATGCTACACATGCTTTTAAAAGAGTTCAGGAGACCCAACACCACGTTGCTTTCTTGTTTTTCTTTTTGCACCACGATTTTGATAACAAGCTTCAGCTTTACAGAAGGGTAAGATGTGATTAACAGTTCATCTATATTCGACTAGTTTTCGAGGAAAAATGGCATTAAATTCCTCCTTCGCCGAATATTAGGACATTGCTCCGGGGCGAAAAGCGTACGTAATATATACGCAAAACTATGCTGAAGGAATGTTTTTCTATCGCTCATGTGCTTATATATTTTACTATTTCTTGAAGAAGTTGCTGTGCTGCTCGCATGTTCCACGTAAGTGATTTTGTAAGTGCTTTAATCAAAAAGATCGTGAATATCGTTTTGATTTTAGCGCAGGATGGCTGATAATTGAAACAAAAGCAACTGCTCCTAAGGAAGGTGGAGGAGGTCTGATCAAATGGTGGACAACTTGTTACAGTGTACAAACTCATGCTTAAGAGTAATGGCTTCTCTTAGTGACATAAAGGATTTTGGCCCAGTAACAGTCACAAAAATTGACGTTGGTTTACCGCCAGATATGCAAGCTAAAGCAAAGTCATTAATTGCCGAAGAAAACAAACTAAATTAAATTAGGTACGATCGCATTAAGCAGAAAATAAAGGATATTCGAGAATGCAGAAAGGATTTAACTGAAAGGAGACGTTCGGGCAGAAACTCGTGTGTGATAACTAAAACATATTGAAAAATCTAATGCTGCCACTACATACATTCAAAATTCCATATATTACTTTACGCATGGACGGCAACCAGAGAAGCTGCAGGCTATCTCACTAAATATTGCGATATTATATGCAGGTGTACCAACGAAATCAGTACGTAACAAGCAGGGCGAAATACCGTTTTACGTATCTTAGGACTCTAAAAATGCGTTGGCTTCCAGAGGCTTCGCCCCTGCACCGTGGGCACAGGGGGCTTACAGCACCTGGACCCCGTTGACCCTGCTGTTTCGGCAACACACTTCGCTCGTTAATTGCCACTAAAATCTCAAAATCTTCCCCCCCCCCCCCCACTTTAGAAATTGTGGCGCCGCCCCTGTTACGACAGAGAATGAGGAAAAAGGACCGATGTTAGAGCATGAAAATGAAGAAGATGGAGGGGAGACAGAGGAAAACAAGGCCAGTGACCCTCTTTTAAGCAAAGAGATCAAGTATTTCTCATTTTAGCTAGGGAAGATTTAAAGCTTCAGCAAAGTATGTTAGATGAGCTTGCTCAGTCTAACCGAGAAGCAAACAAAGAATTTGTTAAAATGTCAGAGTCAATCATGTCCGTGGAAAAAGCCATTAATGATGGATTGGCAATAATGACAGTAGCACTCGGAGGTGAAGTAAAAAGTGTTAAAAAGGATGCAAGAATTGTACTTGTTAAACACGTTACAGCGATAAATTGTTTTCTGTTATTCAACGCCATGTTTTCTGTTTTTTCTTTCTTTTTACAAAATAAAAATAAACATTCTAAAATCATATGAGCAATAAACCTTTTCCGAATTTCCTAATTATGCCAAACTAAATTAAAGAGGTCGATACTAAAAATGATTTTTATCCCTAAGTTCCTTGACAAAAGGTAGAAATTACCTAATTTCGTAAATATTTTATTCGTTCAATTCCGAGCTGAAAGTTACGGTCAAACCCTTCGCATTGCCGAGATTCTTAAAAATAGCCTCGTTTTCAAAATAATTATTTTCTTCAAATCTAAATAAAATCCAGCCATTGCTCTAAAAATTTCATTTTTATCATGATAATTTAATATTCTATCTGAATATCCTTATTTGAAGAGCACAGAACAATTATAAAATTTAGGATGACGTCATAATTATTATAATTTTTATTTTCCGTGTAACTTTTATTTTCGAAATAATCATTTTTTATTTTTTTTTTATCGTGGATTTGTTGTTTTCGTTTTCACTATTTGATTTTTTTTCAAAGGTTTTTGCAACTAGGGTGATTATGACCTTCTCGGCGTTATTAACACCTTAAATAGATTAGTTGATGACAGTATTGAAAATAATTAATTTACAGTTGGGTACGAGTTTCCTTTTACATGTGGAGAACGTGGTAGACCGGTAAAAATAAATTATGAGCAGCTGTTTCTATTTGTTTGACAACCAGCTTTTATGCAGTGACATTGCCAGCATGTTAACTGTTTCTGTAAGGACAGTCAAAAAAATAATTTCAGAACTTGGACTTGCTCAACGTATGTTTTACAGTGATGTGGACGAACAATCACTCGACAATAAAGTACAACGTGTTTGTATTGAATTTCCTAAGATTGTATACAGGAGACTTTGGTGAGTTATTCAAAAAAAGAATTAGAGTAAGTGGAACTAAAGCAAGAAAATATCTACGGAAAGTTGACCCTATTGGGGTTACTGAAAGGTGATCATAATCCTCAGTTCACCGACGTAAATATTACGTACCAGCACCGTTGTCACTGTGGCACATAGATGGAAACGACATACCTATTCGGTATGTTTTCAGGAAATATATCTACGTATATAGATACTTTTCTGTATCACACTGTTGTGCAATGTATACAGCTAATACTAAAAGTTTCTTAAGTGTTCCAACACGTAATGTACCCATCATATTTTTTTATTTAGATGGCGTAGTCGTTGGTGATGTGGATGGACTTAGTAGAGTCCCAGTATTTCTCCAATGTTCGAGCAATAATAAAGCATCAACATTTCTTCAGTGTTCTACAGACACAATCCGTAAGTATTGCCTTCCTTCACGTGTCCGTTCAGACAGAGGCAATGAAAATGCAGATGTTGCATGCTTTATGTTAAACCACCCCTTGCGTAGTCCAGGTCCGGAAAGTATGATTTGCGGTAAGAGTGTACACAATCAGAGAATCGGACGTCTTTGGAGGGACGTTTTTACTGGCGTGCTGAAACTGTAATAAAATTTGTTTTACTATATGGAAGATTGTGACCCTTCCTGCGACATGGATCTATTCTGCTTACATTACATATTTTTACCAAGGATAAATCGTAATTTGGATATCTGGCAAGAAGGATGGATTCACCATAAAATGTCCTCTGCTAGAGAAAGAACACCAATGCAACTATTTATCGAGAGGTTAATGAATAACCAAAGCCAAGTCAAGTACGACGCAGAAATAGCAGCTCTTATTCAAGCAAGCCCATATATTTTGCAAACAA
The DNA here is from genome assembly GCF_029227915.1 of Hydractinia symbiolongicarpus. Taxonomy (NCBI): domain Eukaryota; kingdom Metazoa; phylum Cnidaria; class Hydrozoa; order Anthoathecata; family Hydractiniidae; genus Hydractinia; species Hydractinia symbiolongicarpus. The sequence continues at coordinate 20,400,907 of NC_079883.1, forward strand.
AAACTAACGCAAAAACAAAACAAAATAGCAACCTTAATAGCAAACAAAATAACTAAAAAGTTGTTCTCAAAATATAGATTACTATTTTAGAAATGTAAAAAAATGGTGGTTTTTCTACAGGATGACTATGATTTCTATGGGATTGACTGGGCTAGTGCCATACCTGACAATAATGACGTGGCTACAGCAGATGTTCTTGAATCTTCAACGATATTACCACCTGAACAGATAACAGACTTGACAAACAGATTCAATCCATTGGAAGACTGCGAGGATTTTGGCATGACAACTTATTTTAATACTCGACGATATTTGTTTTATCAGAAGAATTAAAGCAAAATATAACAATAGTGCAAAGAAATCTTATCCTAAGTTATATACCTAAGGTTCAAAAAATCCCTCACATTCAAACTGTGGAGCAGAAATCATGCGGAATTCAATTCTTCTTTCGAATTATGCACTATAGGTAAACGAATTGTTGTGCATGCAGATGACTGTGGATAGACACCTTAATTTTCTTCCATGCAGGTAACATGAATAATTTTCAGGGTTGGAGATTTAGGAATATTATTATATGATGTTGCAAATTTCAATAGCATTTCCACCTGCTTAGGACTCATATTTTCGACCATAATTATAAGAAACACCTCGTTCATTTCTTGGTTACTTGTGCATTCTTTAATTTTATTTATAAATTGCAATAAATTCCTTGTCGCAGCACTAAGAAGAATTATATCAGCAGTGAGGAATGTGTTGACATCTTGAAATCAAGTCATTACTAAGAAATCTTAGAAAAATATCATGCGATATTTTGGGTGAGTTCAAGGAAGTTTAATGACGCGGTCAAGGGAATTGGGCGCATTTTCGCAGGATGAATTAACCACGGGAACCGAATTTTTTCCTGCGAAAATTCCTTCGGTTGAAAAGTAGATGGCAGATCCAGATGTACGCAGTGCGGATTGTTTCGTACACTTTAGGGGAGGCGAACAAAAAACTATTTTGTTGCAGCCAAAAAAAATTTTTTTTTAAATAATTTTAAAATAACAAATAACTATATTTCATAACTAAGAACTGTAATCTTTTTAACAACATTTTTACAAAATCTTCATGGCTGTACAGGATAAAAATTAGTACGTTTAGGATGTACTTTTTTACCAGTAATCATCAAAAATAAGATCTTTCACCGAAGATAACCGAGAATATTTTACGTACTATATAATAATAACAGCATTTTATAACATTTAAACTTCTCTGAGCTTAAGAAATAGCTATCATGACCAATAACAATTTTTTTTATGTTTCGAGTCCCTTTTCCACAAAATACTACGAGCTTCGGAGTTCGTTATGAGATGGCACCAAATTTGAATAACTATACAGACGAAAATATTCAACAACAAATCGAACGCACAATATGGTGGCTTCAACTTTATTCACGAATCTTTACTTTCTTTATCTCTACTCACAAAGTAAATACTATAAAGGAAGAAAGTTTCGCTGGAGGAAAGTTTCGCGGTTCAGAAGAACTTTCGCGGACTAGCAAATTGGAAATTCTTTACGGGAAAAAACTTTCGCGGACCGATAATGCAGTATAAAACAATGTAAAACCAAGGATATGAATGTTGTAACTATTTTATCATAAAAAAATCTATATTATAATACCCGTATACGTCTCTCCGTCACGCAAAATGGTAGCTTAGTTGCGCAGGTAGCGAGACGCACGCAATGCGTTATAAAAAGGACGGGCAAACCCGTGGATTTTTCCACGGGCCAACGACTAGTACTATATAATATTCTTAGATTATGTCTTCGCAATCTTCCGAAATTTTATCAGCCTTTTGAATGAAAATTTTTTCGTTGACAAAAATTAAAAAAAATATAGTTCCGCTTCTTATCACCTTTGTTATAGTTTCTAAGCCTTTCTTCTCAACGTATTTTCTACAAACTCAGCTAATTAAGACAACGATACTTGTTTTAAAAACATCGCGGGAAAAAAACTTTTGCAGACAACACTTGAGACAAATTCGCGGAAAGGCCCCCAAAACCACGAAACCTTCTCCCAGCGAAAGTTGCTTCCTTTAAAACAATAAAAATGTTTGTCACATGTTGCTCATTTTTAATATCTTTAACTTTTCTTTATTCATTATTTTGTCACAGTTTGGAAAATGTGTGTAAAAATAATAATTATAAAAAATTCAAATTTTAATATTTTCAATTAAAAACATTATTAGTCTTTTTTAGGACGTTTTTTGTTGTGATGGCCGAAACATGCGCCGAACTAACCTTACTTAAAGGTAGTTTCTTCTATACAAGACTAGGCACCACCACTTTGTAGGTTTCTTCACACGAAAAGTATACAGGAACAACAAAGTCGTGTTCAATTGAGAAGCAACCATTTCTATCTACCGGATTCACTATTCCAAGTCTGCAAGAGCTTTTTATTACAGTGTAAATTACATAAGTGTCTTGCAAAGGTGGCCAATAAAAACAAAATTTAACATGTACACCTCAGATCTTAAAAGACAACAATTTCTACAAACATTAACAAAATCGAATTGTCCTTTGCGAGAATTGGGTGCGGTGCTTCAAAACTGCAAAGGTATTTTCATTGATGCTATTTCTCGTTGAAGTTAATCAACTTCCTCCATTCTAGCTTTGTCTTCATCTTCGGCTGCATCCCCCTCCAATGGTGGCATATCGTCAGTTTCGATTTCTTCAACCGCTAAAATGTATAAAACCAATTAATTTTTTCTTTTCACGTTTATAAAATATAAATGAAAAAACAAGGGAATCTGCATTTTTTACCTGGGTCATCATCCACGCCAAGTCCCAGTTTTATCATTCTATGAATACGCGAAGCGTGGTTTTGTGGATCTTCCAAAGTGAACCCAGAAGATAATAATGACGTTTCGTACAGCAGGACAATTAAATCCTTAATAGATTTATCATTTTTGTCTGCTTCAACTTTTTTCTTTAAGGAAATCATAATTTGATGATCAGGATTAATTTCTAAGTGTTTCTTTGCGGCCATATAACCCATTGTACTGGAATCGCGTAAAGCTTGTGCCTTCATAATACGTTCCATATTGGCAGACCATCCATAAGTGCTCGTAACAATGCAACAAGGCGAATCAACTAAGCGATTGGACACAGCCACTTTTTCAACCTTTTTATCCAAAATTTCCTTAATAACCTAACATAAAGCAATTAAAATATCTGCGTAAATAATACAATGACATAATGACATAATACAAAACCCTTAATAAAATAGCCAACCTACCTTGCAAAGATCTTCAAATTCTGCCTTTTGTTCTTCCTGATGCTTTTTCTCATCTTCATCTCCTGGTAATTCTAACCCTTCCTTAGTAACACAAACAAGTTTCTTCCCATCATATTCTTTAAGTTGCTGTACAGCATACTCATCAATAGGATCAACCAAATATAACACTTCAAATCCCTTCTTCTTAACCTTTTCCACAAATGCAGAAGCAGCTACAATTTCTTTACTTTCACCAGTAATATAATAAATGTCTTTTTGGTTTTCCTTCATGCGGGACACATACTCCTTAAAGGATGTAAATTCATCTCCAGAAGCAGAAGAAGAGTATCTAAGCAAGTCAGCCACTTTGTTTCGATTCTGAGTGTCTTCATGTATACCTAATTTTATGTTTTTACTAAACTGCTCATAAAACTTTTTGTAATTATCTTTATCTTCAGAAATTTCTGCAAACAGTTCGAGACATTTTTTGACCAAATTTTTACGAATAACTTTTAAAATTTTGCTTTGCTGCAACATTTCTCGTGAGATATTCAATGGCAAATCTTCAGAATCAACAACGCCTGAGATAAAAAAAAGGTAATTAAATAAAATATTTCAGTAAAAAATTAAAAGATTGACATAACATCTGAAAATTATGCGGACACTATTACTGAATAAACTTTTACTATTACAATACTGAAGTAACACAATTTCACAGCATTTTTCAGAAGAAGAGATAATCAAGAAGCCTAAAGCTCTCATACATTAAGCCTCTTCATGTCATCACAATGCATTTCACAGAAATAACAAGTCAAAATACCTTTCACAAAATTTAACCATTCTGGCATGACTTCCTCACAATTTTCCATTATAAACACACGTCGGACATACAATTTGATAGCATTTTTCTGTTTCTTATTTTCAAATAAATCAAAGGGAGCACGCTTCGGAACAAACAAAATAGCACGAAATTCTAGTTGACCCTCAACAGAAAAGTGTTTTACAGCAAGATGTTCTTCCCAATCATTAGTCAAGCTTTTATAAAATTCAGCATATTCTTCAGAACTGATGTCATCAGCATTCCTGGTCCACAAAGGCTTGGTTTTGTTAATTTGCTCCATTTCATAATATGTCTCCTAAAGTGGAAAAAACACAGAAATCAGTAGGTAATCTTGCTCCATCATGGAAGGGCTGTAAGAACAGAATCTATAAATTTTTACCTTTATTGTTTTTTTCTTTTTCTCATCCTTTTTGTCTTCATCCTCTACATCCTCTATCTTTGGTCCATCATCTTCGTTATCTTCACCTTCCTTGTCTTCCTTTTCTTTTTCATCATCTTCATCATCACTCACCTATAGAGATACTTATCTTAGTGCAAACCGCAATATTATGTACAACTATCTATTAACGAACAATGTGTTTGGAATCAACTTTTGCTGTCATATTTATCATTTCCCTAAGTATTATACCCAGTTGTCAATGTTGTCAAACTTGATATAAATACATTTATCAAGTACAACGGGAACAAGATAACAGGGATAACAAAATGAATGACACTGGAACAATACAAAGCAAAGTCAGTTAAGCAATTTTTTCTTGTCGAAAATTTTTTTAGATCACCCGCAAAGAATTATTGAGGCATGCAATGTATATTTTTGAAATCTTAGGAAAAGGCCTGGGAGCGTCTTTATGCTCTTTGAAGTTGGAGGTCAATTTTACTGTTTATTTTTATATCCCTACAGTCAAATTCTGTTAGCCAATGACCATTTGATCAGCTGTTATTTTGAGCACTCTTTTCGAAAACGTACATTCTTGTATGCTATGATTTCCTTAGTTTGATTACCACTAAATATTTTCTCACCAAAAGCACCACACAACTTATTTGTGTGGTTTTTTATAACGCTATTAAGCTCTTGTTCAGAATGATAGAATTTTAGGTACATTGTGGAAAATGTCAAACACAAAAAGATTGCAGAGGAGAGAAAAATATCTATACAGCATATAAATATGAACATTCATATACGTAGTAATACTGCGCTGATTAAAATTTTCAAAAAGCAGGAGCTTTTCAATGATTTTTATTTGAAGTATGAAATTAAAATTAATTTGGAGGCCGTTGGCTTGTTCTAAAAATAATTTAAATATTAAAACTAAATTTTGGATTAACTTTAACAAAAAAATAAGTCTTAAATATAGCCAGCAATTTACACCTCATTTAAAGTTTCTGCACATCCTTTTTAACTATTTTTCTGAGACCCCTTTGCACTGGTGGCTTACATGATAAAGCAAAGGACAAATATGGGCAATGGCTGTGGGGGAAAAGTTAATCGTAATTCCTGTACCGAGATTGTAAAATACTTTTTCAAAACAGATTGTGCCACCTCTCCTTTTACCTGCTTTAAGGTTTCGTGCAAACCCTGCTTTAGGAATTTTTCACAAGGCAAACTTTCCAAAGAGCTCGAAAACAATTAATTTTCTTACTTCCTTATCTCTGGTCTTTTTCATTTGCAAGCCAATAGGGTATCCAATGAATTGACTGTGTTTTTTAATAATATCTTGGAGCTTTTTCTCATCAGCATAGTCCAGTTGATCCTCCTTCATGTGTAGAATGATTTTTGTTCCCCGTCCAATTGGTTCATTTACAGTATCGCGTTGAACTGTAAAAGATCCACCTGCAGACGAGAGCCAGATATATTGTTCATCATCATTATTTTTAGTAATAACTTCAACCTTATCTGCAACCAGGTAAGCAGAATAAAAACCAACACCAAATTGTCCGATCATAGAAATGTCAGCCCCAGCTTGTAGAGCCTCCATAAAGGCTTTTGTTCCAGACTTTGCAATTGTACCAAGATTGTTCACAAGATCTGCCTTCGTCATTCCAATACCACTGTCAAATATGGTGATGGTTTTCTCATCCTTGTTTGGGATAATATCAATTTTTAAGTCTTGTCCTGATTCCAAAACTGATGCATTTGTCAAAGATTGATATCTGATTTTGTCCAAAGCCTAAAAAGTGAAACAACGTCACATGAAACAAAAAAGAAAGTAAAAAATTTCAGGCTGTTGGATGATCTCTTATGATTTTTAAAGTAGAAAATTTTACACATCTAAAATAATAAAATAAGTAAAAAAGAGAAGGCAGCCAGTACTTACATCTGAGGAGTTAGAAATCAGCTCCCTGAGAAAAATTTCCTTGTTAGAGTAGAATGTGTTGATAATCAAGCTCATTAGCTGAGCAATTTCAGCCTGAAATGCGAAAGTTTCAACCTCTTCGTTATCACCCATAGCGTATATACTTTATGTATTGTCTGACGATGAAGACAGCTTCAAAAAGCTAGTTTATAGCACCCCTACCACGGATGTATGGTGAAGAATTTGGAAAGGCCGATTTACTTTAGTAGGCAGGCTTAAGAACTTTCTCGAGGAATTTCGAATCCTACTTGCGATTTCATTGGCTGTTGTGAGAAATTAAGCATTTTCATTGGCTATCTGTTATGGTTCTAGAAAATTCTCGGAGGCCATGTGAACAAATGCATAGTTCATTGTTGTAATCTACTATAAGCGTTGTTTTAGAACATTGATTTCTGTGCTTTGCGTAGATAAAAAAAGGAACCAAGGCATCACAGAAAACGAGAGATAGACCCGTACTTTTACCAGCCGCCAGCTTGGTTGATCTATTGCCTACAAAAACCTTTTATTTATTGATTTTGTGCCTTAAAACTTTCCAGTATCTCCTGTACAAAATTATTATTATTTAGAATATTTATACAGGACAAAGCCACTTTCGTGTTGGAAACACTGCTATGTTACGTTAAGTATACACCGACATTGCATACTCAATCTCCCTCGCATGGCATGGGCTGCCTCGTAGTTGTGGCAAAGACACTTAAAAACATGCCCGTGCTGTGGACCAAATCAAGGACCTTGGTTACGAAGCGAAATCTATGGCCACGAGATTCAGGATATGTCTCTACAGACCACGGCCTTGGTTTTCATCCAGTCTTACTCCGGTATAATGTCAAAAGTGAAATGTACTGTAATAATTCATTCAGAATTATGACAGTACATTGTTGCGTGGACTTTTTTTCAAACACCTAAGCGAGGTGTTTGAAAAAAAGTATATGTTCTGCAAATTTATATTTTCGTTCACATGGCGCAACTCATCCGGGTACTTTTTTTATCTAGAACAAATTCTCACGCGGTAGTGCTCAGGCTCTTTTGATTAATGTCTCAGTGAGAAGTTAGAGGTTATCAAGATGCCTGTACGTGATGTAGCATTGTAATTTGATAAATTTTGCATCTAATTTTATTTGTAGGATTCTAATTTGCTCGTCAGATGACTTGATACCTTAGTGTAGATCACAAGTAACTTAGAAAAAGCTAACTAATGTTGGTTAATACTAAAAGAAGAAAAAGAATTCGCTAGAGTGACATCAACAATGTAGCTATACAGTAACTGACGAATAAAGTGTAGTATGCGATACGCAACCACGCGCGCCTTGCAAGACAAACAAGTTGTTACACAAATGCCCGTCAGTTAACCTAATGGTCCCAAGTCATGAAAAGGCTTTCAATCAACCTGTTATTATTTAAATAAAGCATTACAAAACGAAATATACTGCATATGTGGTAAAGGGTCAATGAAACACTTAACAAACTGCACTTTAATTATCCTATTAGCTTGGAAGAACACATTAAAAGTAAGCCAAAGAAGCCAGATTGTCAATGTCAGTACCCAACCATTTTGTAATGAATAGATGAATTCCAGCATGACTTATTTGTTAACTTTTCAGCGTTAAGCTCTTTGGTTCTGGCATTTGTGTGGCAGGAAAAGAGATGCTAGAGACAGAAACGTCCTTTAAAGTTTTCTTTTATTGATTACAGCTAGATCGTTGCCTTTTAATTATTTTAAGTTTATTTAAAGCCCGGTGACAGATACCAGACCAGGTCTATTCGAGGGGGCGTTTATTCGAAGCATTACAGTATACAAGTTAGATAACAAGTCTTTTATTTTTCTAAAAAGCTCTTTTCATTCTCAAGATATTCACATTTAAAGAATTTCAGATTTATTATGCTGCATGAATTATGATGTCATATTTCAGTAACAGCAAATTTGAACATTTTCAGTCATCAGTAATTTTAGACATGTTAAGAGGTGTGCATTCCTTGGGTTTCTTTTAACGTTGAAAATGTACACAAAGAAATTCATCCATCTATATTTAATTAAAGGAATCTTAATTTGGTGAATTATGTCATTCTCTTTCTGCTACCTTGTAAAGTGTTTAAGGCTTGTGTTGCATAGGTGGAGGGAAGTTTTCGGTCGGCACAACTTTACAGCAAATGTTCATTATTTATTATTCCTGAATTTGAAATAGGCCCATTTTAAATCATGTCAAGCAACATAACATTGTAACTGTACACAGTTTTATCAGAACAATTTTATTATAACTAGGCTGAGAATTCCTGAAAAATCAGAACAAATACAAGGCTAAAATTAAGTAAGAAACAGAAATGTATTATGTATTACTTTCAAAAAATTTAGTTCGCAGAATGAGGAACCATTAGAACCAAATGTCTTTCCAAATAATAAAAGTTATACCAGAATTCAACAGAGGATCAAATACACCTTAATTCTTACAAAATACTGTAATGCTTTTTAGGTGGGTGATAGGTTTAATTCCGATACACATTTCTGTCATTACTGTATAGTGTGTAGGTAAAATGAGAAATTTAAAGAATGACCTTGGAAAAGAGCTCAATTATATAGTACCTTTTAAATTTTTTGCTAACTACTTACTGCTAATTATAAAAAAAATTCTCAGTAGGATCAAGTTTATTGGTAACTTTAAAAACAGAACACATTTTTTAAAGGTTATAATTTTACAATTTATAAGTGAGTGATCACTACTTTTAATTTTTAGCACAAATTACAACAGTGCTTTAAAACAAATGTTAAAAATTACATTACAATGTAATTACAATACAATGCTAAAAATAATGAATTAATTTATTGTTTTTTTGAAATTTCGCACAATCAAATTTACTCAGAGCAGCTCTACTTGAAAATTGAAGATATGCTCAAAAGATTCCTAGACTAATGCAACTTTTTATTTTTTGCAATGTAATAGACTTCCTTTTGTTTTGCTGTCATAACAGGAAATATCATAGTTCCCATACTTACATAGAAGGCCATATATTAACATTTTCTGTCTCTTCTTTTTAGAATCTTTAGCTGATGCGTATTAACACATACATTTTGTATTTTTTTTTAGCTCTTCAAAGACTTATTGCATCCATCTCTTGAAGAAGAAAGGAGAAGGCATAAATTTAATCGCCTTGTGCCATCGCCAAACTCATATTTTATGGATGTAAAATGTCCAGGTATGTTTGTTTTTAAGTGACTACAGTGTCCGAATAGAAAAATGTAATTTAGGTGGTGTTACCTACAAATTTTAATTCTAACACTCAGTTGAGTCCATGGTTGATAAACATATAGGAAAAGTTGATGCAGTTTTTTGGTTGTTTGTTATGAATAAAACTAAAAGGGATGTAGATGTGTGTATTTTACATGGCTAGCCTCAAATATTGAGGGATATACCCTGTCTATTATTTCAAGGAGAGGGCCATGGCTTAGATAAGGAAACCTAGAGTATTTAATGCTCATTTGGAGCTATGCAGACCCATTTAGGGCTTGCGCTCTGCTAGACAACTCCTGGCAACATCCAACGGCCCACATAGTGTGCTATCTCCCCAATTTTCTTCACATGGCTTGGGTTAACACAGGCTATGGTAACATTTACTCGCCCATGCTGAATCCTTGTCAAGAGGAATCGAACCCTGGTCTCCCGCACAGAGTACGAGAGCTATAACCACTAATCTACGGCACCACTACCTAAAAAGGGAGGTTAAAAATCGAGTCTGGATTCTAAGGGTTTTTTTTGTTGATTGTATTAAATTATCAGGGTGGTTTTCACCACTCTTAAAGGAGAACTAAACAGTGGTGGTATATTTAGAAAAATAAAGAAGTGCACCTTAATTACCGTAAATGATCCATTAAGCCCCTACTCCCGAATAAGCCCCCTCCACCAAAACCCATTTTGACAGTTTACCTTCCCTGCTAATTTACAGTTTCTTCTTTGTTGCAAAGGCTCTTTTTCTATTTGGCACTCAAGAGTCAATAAAATAGATTCGATAGAAGAGACAAAGTCACCTTGTTTGACTTGAATGCTATCTTCATTTGGTTTAACATTTAGAACTGTGTATTTAAAAATCTTTGAAGCCATGATGCCAACTTAAAAATCCCTCCATCCCCTCTCAAAAACTTTCCACAGGTTTGTTCAAATTGAATCAAACTTAGCACACTTATATTACGGAACCCCACCTTGAACTCCTTCATAAACATTGTGTCGATTTATCAAGTTCATCTAGCTTAGCAGAGAAAAACTAAGGTTTTTTCAAATTGGAACTTGCAAAAGAAACTTCAACTTCATTCGTCGCATCAATAAGTTTTTCAGTTTCGACTTTTTTCCACTCCTCCACAGCTAACAATCCATTGACCAGCTGTGATTATCATCTTTCACATTTAAAACGTTTTTGTGATGATACTGATGATACTGGCAAAACACCTGACGCTTTTGTTTGATTTTTTGTTTGAATCTCTTCTTGGTTAACTTCTTCCAGTTCATCACCTTCATTGACTTCAAACTCGTTTCAAGTTGGCTTTCTGAGCTTGGTACAGCAGCTGGAGGTCCATCTTTCATATTTCTATTTGCATCACTCACTTTATTTGGATGCCTGTTTTCCTTCACAGCCTTACCTCTCACATCTGAAGGAATTTGTGGATAGACTAATTTAAATCTGCATAAATAGACTCTTTGAAGAACACACCCATGACGAACAAAAGCAACTTTGCCATCAACTGCTACAACAGTAGCTTCACCTTGTCAACATTGCCTGCCTGGTAACTGATAGAAAACTTTGTCACCGTGTTGGTAGACAACATCAGAGTACTCTCTAATTGAATGTTTCAATGCCCTTCTTAACTTGAAACTATCAGCTCCTTTAGCAAAAGCTTTTTGTGCATTGTCTATTGCATTTAAATGTTGTGCAATCATGGGGCTGCTTGTGGAACCTTCAAGAGCAGGAAGCTGGTTTGTGAATGTGGAAGGCAATCTTGGGTTTTGTCCAAGGGCAAGCTGTGAAGGTGTGTGAATCCATGGGCGTGCATGCATTGAAACAGCATGCTGTACAGCTACTTAGGGTATCCTCTAAGATTTTTGACATCATATCAACAGCAGCATGATTTCGCTCATTAAGACCATTAGACCACGGACTGTATGCTGGAGTGTCGTATTCCAAATTGGTTTCCAAGCTCCCTCATTTCATGGTTGGCAAATTCCTGCCATTATGTGAAACGAATTTGGAAAACCAAACAAAAGTAGCCACAACTCAATAATTTTGTTAACAAGTCTCTTTTCTTTTGTCTAAAATGTAAGTAGCCCTTGTAAATCTTGTAACCATATCACTAAGATAAAGAATTCACTGGTCATTTTGTTTCTTTAGGTCAAGGCTGACTATACTGTTCTAGGAATAGTCGGTTTGTATCGTTTGCAAACTAAGCATTCTGATAAATTTTTTTAAAAATTGATAAAAACTGTCTTGTTTGTCAAAAACCATTAAAACCTTTTTTAAAAACTCAAATAGTGGATCGCAACATTGTCGGTGCAGCTGCTTAGCAGTTTTAAACTTCCCCTTACTTTTTATTTCTGTATATGTGCAAACAACGCAGATACAGAGTCGTCTGGAAATTATGGTTGATTATTGATAGACCAATGGCCACGTGATGACATGTATAGCTCAACTACCTTTTTCTATCTTTAATTGTCATTTTAGCAGTATCATTTGCAGTCAATATGACAACATTTCATTTTTTCATAACTGGCAATTTGAGTTAGTGCAAGGATGTCAAAATGTGATCACCACAAAACTTAAACTTGTTTAAACTGGGACTTTTTTGGACTTGATTTTGCAGGTTTTCATTTAAACCGTTTAAAAAACATTCAGCCCAGGCTACACCTGCAATATTTTTAGGCAACCAGTGTCTGTTTCAAGCAGATGTAAAACCCAGAAACTTTGAGGTCCCTTTTCTTCTGATTGCTTGCAACTATTTTTTACAAAGTGCGTTGTTCAATTTTCTGAAGTTATCGACTTGCACAACTCAAAGCTGAACAACTGGGCATACTTGGTATAAGATTAAATTAAATTTCTAGTATTTAAGATATATTTTATCACTATTATCAACGGTAACAAAAATTAGTAGCTTAAACAAACCAGCCACTACATAAAATGGCACTTTTCTGCACTTTTCCAATGTCACAAACCATGTTTATCCCAGTCTTAAATTAGGGGTCAGGATTTGTAGCCATCTTTTTAGGTAGAGTTCTTATTTATGCCACTTTGGAGTCATAAAACAGAAAGACTGTTTGTTTTCTTATGGTAGTAGTAACAATATATTAAAAAATAATTTTTTTAGTTCCCCTTTGAACCTCCAATCTCCGAATTAAAAATCTCAAATGGAGTTTAAATTAGAAATATGAAGTCGGTTTCTAAAAGATGCTGACTATAGAGAAAAAATCTTTTTGCAGCTGTGGTCTGAGAGCACTAAAGCACTTATATTGATTCCTTGTCAATGGTTGTTTTTTTGCAACAGATTCACGGACAGCAATTAACAGGATATGCCCTGTCTATTATTTCCAGAGGGGGACTTAGATGCGGTGTCAGAGTATTTAATGCTCATTTTGAGCTACGCAGACTCAACGAGGGTCGAGGGTTTACTGGCCAACTCCTTGCAATCTCTAATTTTATCACATTGCTCTCTAATTTTATGACATTGCTTGGGTTAACTAAGGGTTATGGTAAAAATCACTCAGCCATATTAAATTGCCACCAAGGACAAATCAGATCCAGGTGTCCTGCACAAACTGAGGAATTATAACCCTTAGGTGCACCTGCATGCTCCTGTGATGTTTCTTTCAGCTTTGTCTTACCATAATGATGAATTAACTTAACTGAGGAGCACTAATGGCGATTTTCCATGCAACTTCAATTTACACCTTTTTGTATCAAGGCATCAGAGCCATCAGTGCGATCTTACTGGTTCTTTTTATTTAGGATGTTATAAAATAACGACAGTATTCAGTCATGCGCAAACTGTTGTGCTTTGTGTCAGCTGCTCCACAGTTCTTTGCCAACCAACAGGAGGAAGAGCTAGGCTAACAGAAGGTAACATTTTTTTTTTTGTTGTTGTTTTTAATTTAGGAATTAGGAAAATCATTTTCGTGTAATGCAATATGGATTTACTTTCTTAATTAACTTATCATAGTCTAGTATTGTCCCTATGGCCTAAAACAGCCATAAATAGTAAAATATTTAGAAAGAAGAAAGAGCATG